>NC_136425.1:85655000-86332500 GCF_052625555.1 Lactuca saligna
TCGTAGCTATCAGAATGCATTTAGAGGATGAATTGCGATAAGGTCTCTTAATCATTAAGATGATCATATGACATGATACTAAAGTACTCTCCCATCTTTTCAGATTTGAGAAACTTTTATCCTTCTGCCTAATTTGATTCTTGTTATTCGCTCTGCCATACACTGGAACCTTTTCCAATGTCTCTGAATTCCACTTAAGCTTGTAAATATTTACTGAGCTTTAGTAGATTATGATGAATAATCTTATCGATCATTTGTGGTGGACTTTGACAAGTGCACAAGAAAGTGTACTTGATCCCTTAGTCTTTCTCTTGAGTCACATATACATGTAAACACTGAACTAGTCTTAATTTTCCAAAATTGAAAATTCTCACACATCACACTCAACACATTGTATGATTCCAAGTTTCGGTCCAATTGAAACTTTGGTGATGAGAATATTTCCTTATTTGATAAATTTAGACACTACCATAAATGAAAGAATCAAATTCATATTTCCAATATTGCTATAAACATACAAACATCAAGTTTTGATGAATGTCATTGTAAGGATATAAAATAAAGTAAAACAAACTTTTATTTATTTTAAGATACGGAAAAAACTTTTTGCTTACAATGTAACTTGAAATGAAAACTATGTTATTACATGTTTCCTAGCAATCTATCATAACTCCTAAGAAGTATCTCAAGAATTCAATCTTCAACAAAGCGAAAGAAATCCATCTTCGCGATCAAATTCAACATACTCTTTCTTTAAGTTTCTTTCTGTTTTCTTTTGATTCTTAAAACATCAACATGTGATCCAGTCACATCATGTAATAAGAATCTCAGAATAGAAACTTAATAGAGTTTGATATTGGACTTTACCTGAAGTAGAGTCAAACTTATTGACTTTACCAGCCTTATGATCTTTCAGTTAAAGTTGGCAGCTTCGCAACCAATGCCCTTTCCTTTTTGGCAATAGAACCATATGGATCCTTTTGGAATGGTACATGGGATAATCTCAGACTTAGCCTTTCTCTTTACCATTTGGTCAACTGAGTTGACTATGGCCGATCCCTTTCCATTAGGAAGAGAATGCTTTTTCTGGATTTCAGTGTCACCATTTTCAATGTCCATAAAGTTTTGGGAAGTCAAACTTCTAATCAAATTTCTTCACTAGCCTTCCAAATCATTGCTGATTCAGCAGTACCAAGCAAATAGATAAGATCTTTAAGGGTCTTGTTATAGTCTGTTTCATAGGAGTCCCAAAGGAACTCACTATGTGACTTAGAAAGTGATTGAACCACTAACTTTCTCAAGACTTTGACACCCAACTCTCCCGGCTTGTCAATATGTGACTTCATCTCCAAGATGTGATCACACCTAGACTTTGCCTTGCCAATAGGGATTGAATGACCTTGAACTTGTGGGTTAGGGAGAATAATTAGAGGAGGTGGAGAAAGATAAGTTCCAAGAGATTTGGGAAGATCATAGATGTCTGAACTAGACATCTTTTTGGGAGATATTCAAGATAGTTGATTTAAAGTCCTTAATATAACACCCCAATATGAAATATTAAGTCTAGGACCCAACACACTATTTTATAACTTGGAAGAGTGATGTCGTAATCCAAGCTATAGAATATTTGAAGGGAGGTGAATGACGATTCACCAATTTCCACCATGAAAAATGAAATAAATTATTAGGTTTTTTAATTGGATTTGAAACTACTAGATCTTTTGAGATTCATTGAACTATTCAATGTCATGTTTCAATCTCGAGTGTGCCCTTCAGGTTTTGTGACGGGGATGTTGAAGATCACAAAACAAGGCGTGAAGTAAGCATGCAAATTACTTGGTACCCTTAAGTATTTACCCCTCAATCGATGTGCCGGTTAGCCACACACGCTCCATCGATACTATGATAAACATTATGTTACCCTTTGCCTACCTTGTTAAATACGAGTTAGTGTGCCGGTTAACCACACACGCTCCACTAACCGACTTAAACAAAGTGCAAAGTGTAATTTCATGGATTAGCACCTTATTCACATTTTCCTAAGTAACTAAGATTGGGTATTTATAAAAGGTTTAGTTACTTAGTATTTATCATTAATACTTTTAATGAAGTAGGAATTTATAGTCTTTGTCCTACCCATTCGGCTAACGACCCTCCACCAGTCAAGGAAGTGGTGGGTGAGAGTGGACACCCATTAAACTGCCATTTTATAGGCAGTAACCTTATACCCCCTTATAGACTGGCTTCGTGAATGAGGCCTACTAACGGTAAGACTGACTTGCTCTTATACATATATATCTTATTAACTTATAATATTATAAAGTATAAGGGTTGAATTTTAACTTTTAAAATTCTAAGGGTAAACTTGGAATTAAAGTATTCATAAGGAAAACTTTTCAGATTCCAAAACTTGAGGGAAAGTTTTGAAACTATTCAAAACTAATTAATTCCATAACTTGTGTTTTTAAAGTAGTTTTAATTAAAAGACTCTTCATGTTCCATAACTTGAGGACAAGTTATAGAAGACTTTAAACTAATAAAAGAATGTAATTTTTCTTTATTTTGTAACTTATGGATTTAATTAAGGTTACACATTTTATAACTTAATGAAGTGTCTCTTGAACCTTCATAACTTGAGGACAAGTTATGGAGTCATAAAAAATTTAATGAGAACAAGACTCTTCATTTTTTGTAACCATTCCCGTTTTTTATGAGTTTTAAGAATCTGTAATGTGACTTTTCATGTAACTTGAGGACAAGTTACACAAACACATTTTAGAATCAACTCTTAGATTAAACTGGATCAAAGACACATAATCAATCAACCTTTCTACTAATCTAAGCAACTCATACGAACAAAGATAATTCACATCAAACTTTTTCATGTAATTAGCATAACACTTAAACTAATACAAAACATGAATCTATTGACAATTATCTTTGAAATTGGATTAGTATGAGAATTACCACATCAAAAAAAAATATATAAGTCGAAAAAAATCTTAGGGTAATGTTCCAAGTCCAATTCCAACCAAAAAAATCGAATATATGTTGTCTGGGGTTCCAACTCGTCGAGTGCATGAACAAACTCGGCAACTTGGATGCTTTTTGCCTTGGACTCGGCAAGTCCATCAGTGGACTCGGCGCATCTGTTGTGCAGACAGCACCAAAATTCGATTTTTAAGCAGTTTAAGCAAGTATAACAAGAAAACGAGCCTAGGCTCGTATACCACTGTTGGGTTTTGAGCATTCTAACACTCCTATGGTGTACATGCAACCCTATAAACCTTGGATCTATGTTTTCTCTATTATACATGCAAATAAGAACTTTCTAAGGCTTTAATACTAACTAGCATACTATGAGGCAACTATACTACAAAGACTAGTTAGATGACATACCTTTTGGTGTAGCTTGATGTCTTCAAGCTTTAAGAGCTTAGCCCCACTAGTGTGGAAGCCTCAAGTGGAATCACAAATCACCAAAACAGTTTGGAAGACTTTGAGAATAAGAATACTTTGGTTCTTTCTAGTGAAATCGGCTAGCCCTCTTAGTGTACCCACACTAGTGCCAATTTCACCAACCAATGACATCTTTATATAGAATGGAGACTAGGGTTAAACCCATGACCTTTCATTTCATATGATCCATGGGTTAAACACTCCATGGACTATCCATGAAAGCTTAGCCCAACCTAAATGAACTTGTCCCATTCCATATATATAAGAGTCCATATTTAATTAGTTCATTTTGATCACTTAATTAATTATAAATTAATTCTTGATCAATACTAATTAAATAATATGATTCCATACCATATATAGTTATCGACTTAGACATTAATCCAATAGTAACATATACTACAACTTAGTTAAGATTACCCCTTCTAAAAAATCTTCCATCAAAACTCATTTTTGATGCTTATCGTATCTAAATTGAATAGCCCGGATCTATGGGCGTTACAATTATCTCCCCCTTAGGATGATTATGTCCCGGAATCATCTACGAAATAAGACTTGTATAATGATTCCATACGTTATCTCTTCATCCTAGGTAATAACTGTAAGTTCTATGTTTCCTCGAAAGAGTATTTAACTCTTGGACTTCTCGATAGCAGGTAGTGCTCAATCCTGCATCTGCTCTCGTACTTTGTTGTACTTTCAGTTGTAACCTACGGGTTACAAAATAAATCCTTATTGAGGAATCCTTCATCTTCTTAGGATAAGTACTTTCCTTTATCTATTGTAACAGACCGATGGGTCATATTCTAATGACCTCTCATCGTATGATGCAACGCTTAGACTCAAGTCTCATACAGTCAAATTTCGGAATGTAATATACCTACCTTCATATTCTAATGTGATATAATCACATTCTTACATGTAGCATTTCTAGCTACAAGCTTCCTTAACAACGAGCGCGATGCTATCAATCGTATTGATTTCAATCTTCTGACTTGAGTCAGATGCTACCTCAAACTTGGTTCTATGAACCACATAACAAACTCATCGTAGCCAGACTCAATTTGATATGACCGCTAGGATCAGAATATCAATCATCTTCTTAGTCACTACCGAAATAATGGTAACGACATACTTTAATAAAAACGGAATCAATCAGTAGCTTCTTAACCTTGTGACTTTCCCTTATCCAAGCGTGAGTCCTATGCTTCCAGTAGTATAGATCTCTACTACTATTCACACCTACTCATACTCGTCCCAAGTATTGTCTCGTAGTTGACCAAGTTACCATACAAGAAAATCATACAATCATTCAACACACCAGATAACAAAACTAGGGTTTATATTATTTTCTTGAAACTATTACACAAAAGTTCAAGTTCACCCTATACTATGCCTCTAATAGGCTACACCATGAGTTACTATTCACACTGATACTTCATAACTTGATATTTGGATATAAAATCCTCATCCTTGCTTCCTCGCATTGTCATCTGCTTTATCAAGGATCATTTGAAATGCTCTTGCCTTTAGCTTTGGCAGCACATTTGGCTTTGTAATCTCTTCCCTTCTTGGGCAGTTTTGCTTGAAGTGTCCTTCTTCCCCACACTTAAAACAGGCTTCTCTTTTGTTTGTGCATTCGCTGGCATAATGACCAGTCTTCTCGCATTTGAAGCAGGTCATTTCTTTAGAGCATTTCCCAATGTGCTTCCTCTTGCACTTATCACACCATTGTGCTTCTTCTTCGAACCAGACATCGAAAATTTTCTCTTCTCATCGTACCTTGAGGATACTTCGAACTTTCTTTTCTCGCCAACTTCAGCTCTCTCTAGACCCTTTTATTTTATTTGGGTCTCAACATTTTTGGCTACCTAGATGGCGGCTTTCAGAGTGGTTGCTTGCATAACTATCGGACCAAAGTCCGTTGGTAATCCATTGGCAAACTTGTTGACCTTGGAAAGTTGAGTTGGAAGTAGGTATGGAATAAGCTTCATCTTCTCCGTAAAGCTTGTAGCATATTCAGTGATGCTCATTTTTCCCTTCTTCAGATTCTGGAACTCATTGTTGATTTCCAGAAGATCCTGCTCAGAGTAGTATTGCATTTTCAATTGCACCACAAAATCCTCCCACGATATATTGGTAGCTTCCACCTTAGGAGCTCAATACTCCTGATTTTAACAGATGAATTGCAAGAGCGGTCTTCTGCTTATTGCTGCATTCGCAACTTTCAAACATCGTCTCCATCTTGGAGATCCAGTCCATAACTTGTACTGGCGTTAGGTTTCTAGAAAGACACGGTGGTTTGGATGCCATGAAATCCTTGTACTTGCATCCATATCCATCATTTCCTCCATCCTGATTGTTTCGTCTATATATCGGTGGGTTGGCTTGACCAACAGTCCCACTATAGTTCCCTCCTTCTAACTGCCCCTCACAGGTCTTGCCATTTTTGATCTATACACCGAATAAGGTGATTTTACATCTTCATTCATGGTAGATATTCAAATCATCCTTATCACTTCGAAATGTTTACATGCTAGTTCTAATATCGTAGACGCACGCTTAGAATCCTAAACACATAAGGTGTCCAGATCCGGTCGGCAACAGACCATAAATCCGAAAAAATAACACTATATATGGCAAACATATAACATTTAGCACATAAAAGCATTTTAGGCATCATTCCTAAAATATACTAGTGCTCGCATCTTAAAATATGGTAGACACTCATCTCACAATCATCGCTTAGCATTCTAAGTTTAAGTCTAGAAATCCTACAAATTCCTAGCTCGCTTAAACTAATGCTTTGATACTAACTGTGACATCCCTAATTTCAAGGCCAGAAAAGACCGATTTGTTTATGCTTTGTTTTATAAAATCAGAGTATTCCTTTGATTAAAAGAGTTGCGGAATTTGTTCCCAAAATAAAATATGATAAAATAAAATTTTTCAAAGCAGTTCTTAAAGAAATGTATTTTCATTAAATAACAAAATCCCGGAATGTCATGTTCCGATACAGACCAAAAGCATAAACAATATAAAATAGACCTTACAACAATTATTTATAACTATTGATCTATAATCCAAAATCTCTCGTCAAGTCCACCAACTTATACCCTTGTGCCATTACCTATAATCCAAAGAAAACTGAGTGGGTCAGGCTTGGGGGCCTGGTGAGCATATAGGGTTTTCAACCCACAATGTTATATATATATATATACATATATATATATATATATATATATATATATATATATATATATATATATATATATATATATTAGAACTCACAAACATACACAATTTCACTATATACAAGCAACTCTTATCCCACCCCATCGATCCACACAACGACACGATCTAAAATCTCGTATCTAAAATTTTCCTCTTTACCTGATCCCTACTCATGGATCTAAAACTATCCTTTTCACCCGATCCATACTCACGGATCTAAAAGTAACCTTTTCACCTGATCCATACTCACGAATCTAAAACTAACCTTTTCACCTGATCCATACTCCCGGATCAAAAACTACCTGATCCATACTCACGAATCTAAAACTAACCTCCTGATCTGATCCATACTCCTAGATCAATTATTGTACCCAATCCATACTCCCGAAATAGGGACAATTAACTATACCTTAATCTTAATCTAATCCATACTGTCTGATCAATAACTGTGCCCAATCCATACTTCCGGACTAGGGACAATTAACTTAGTCTTAATCCATACTCCCAGACTAATAACAAGTTTTATCTCTTTACCTGATCCATCCTCCTGGATCTAAAACTAACCTCTTGGTCTAATCCATACTCACGGATCTAAAACTAGCCTCTTGATATGATCCCTACTCACGGATCTAAACTAATCTCTTGATCTAATCCATACTCACGGATCTCATCTACCCATGTCCTACCCAACATATTTGTAGTTACAAAATACATATATAGTTTAACTCATTAAAACCTATATAGTTCATCCATTCCACCAACATCTCAAGTAAACCACAATATATAAACACATAGCACATATTTCATAGCAAATACTTCATACTTATGTGTTAGAAGAAAGTAACTATACACTCACACAAAACATATACTTATTACATTCAAACAATACTTGTATTAAAATCGTGTTATGAAAGGGACTATACACTCACTTGATCAGAAGATGATCGGACAACACTACGGATCTGAGAGTAGTACTTCTTCGGTGAAACCGTGATCACTTCGCACACCGGGCTTCTCGCTGGCAGAGCTTCGGCTCGGAAACTCTTTTCTTCTCAGGATCTTCGGGCTTCAGGACTTGTTTCGTGTTTCGGGATGATACCGGGGCTTCGGGGGGTTAAAATAGGGCTTAGAGAGGGTATTGGGAGTGGGAGAGAAGAGATTGAGCTACCAAACTCGGCTACCCCTTGAATTCTATTTATAGGGCTGATTTTATGGATTCACGTCTTGAATCTCAAATATTCACGTCATGAATTTAGTCGTCACTGCATGCGTCATCTCAAGTTGCGTCTGTCAGGCTCCAGAAGTCATAAATACTGAGTTCACATCGTGAACACTGTATTCACGTCGAGAACTCTAACAGTATTGGGGTTTCGCGCCCCAAACTTCAGAAATTCATTACTTTCGCATACGACTTCCGTTTTCGACATTTTTTATATCCACACGTAGGTAAAAACAAGATCTACAACTTTCATTTAGACTTCGTCGGCTAATTTTGAATTTAATTTTAATATATTATTAATATATTATTTTTAGTAGGCTAGGACAGGAAAACTCTGTTCGAAATTCATAACTCCTTCATCTGAACTCCGTTTTCATCTGTCTTTTTATCCTTGGACTAATATTGATGAGATTTGCAACTCTAATTTAAAAAGTTTTGGCTAAATATCACTCGACCTCAATCTCGAGTTTCGGGCTACATACTGCTAATGCTGAAACTTCGAAAAATCATAACTTCCTCATACAAAGTCAAATTTAGACGTTCATTTTATGCACGCTCTCGGTTTAACGTATTCTATGGCTTTCATTTAGATCTCTAAGGCAAAATATTGCTCTAACGTAAATTCACTATTTACATCGCGTTGTGTTGTGCTGGTTCTGTCGTGAAACTTCGATAGGTCATAACTTCTTCGTTATAACTCGGATTTCGGCGTTCTTTATATGTACGAAATCCTTGTAACATATACTAAAACTTAGTTAAGATTAAACCTTCTAAATAATCTTCCATAAAAGGTCATTTTTGATGCTTATCGTCTCTAAATTGAATAGCCCGGATCTACAGGCGTTACAGTAATGCTCCTTCATCTCGTCCTCAGGCTCCCACCTCCATTCAGAACCCTTTTGGTGCTACCACTGCACCTTCACCAGATCCATCACCTTATTTCGTAGAGTCTTTGTTCTCCTTTCAAGGATAGCCACTAGTCTCTCTATATAATTCAGGCGATCATCCACCTAAATGTCCTCCAATGAAACCACTACAGAATCATCAACCAAGCACTTCTGCAGTTGAGAGACATGAAAAGTGCTATGAATCTAACTGAGATCCTATGACAGATCCAAATGATACATCACCCTGCCCACCCGGGCTAAAACCATGAGAAGAGCAATATATACTTGGGGCCCAACTTGCCTCACTTCCTAAATCGAATGACACTGTAACACCGTGAAATTTTATAACAATTTTTTTCATTTTAGTTTAATAAGAATACTCCAATCACAATTTTGAAAAACGTGTATCAATTGTTTTTACATAACATGAGTACAAATCAAAAACCCCAGAATCTCCAAACATCTCCATCATAAGTGTGTATTGATCATGTCGGTGCCTTCCTGCGATCATCACTAGTACTTGAAACACATAACACGCAAATGGTAAGCAATAATGCTTAGTGAGTTCCCTAAAATACCACGTACAACACATACGCCTTTCCAGGCCATAGCTCTATGGGATCTTCCGATCCAGGTGTCTAAGGGGATTTCCATCCCATGACTCTGTTGACCTTCCGGTCCATATCATCATACTCATATCATAACCTATAGCATATACAACATACATTACATTTACATCATACACATAAGACCTTCCGGTCACACATAATCACCCCATCGGGTAAGGCATAGTGAGAAGACTCACCTTAATGTAGTCGGATAAACTCTCGTGTTCAATGTCCCGACCTAGCCTCCTCCTATTATTCAAATAACATTGCCGATCACTACTCTCCCATGATCTCATCTCTACAGACTGCGTAGAAAGCCATTCTACCATTCCCTGAACTCTCCTATATCATTCTTAACCAGAACCCTAAAGTCAACGGTCAACTTTGACCCGACTCATCGAGTGCACAAAGGTGACCCGGTGAGTCTACACAGGTCCTCTAAATCCTTTCAGACTCTCTTGGCTCGTCGAGTCTTTCTTCCGCTCGACAAGTTACACCTGTCACGAATCGAGGGGCAACCCTGACTCGACTCGTCGAGTCCGCTCATGGACTCGGTGAGTTCGTTCCATGCTCACACTCAAATGACCTTCTGAGGTCAGATCTGTTCCTCTAATCTTCCCAAGCTCAATAATCACGTAAAGGTTCGAACTTGATGCTCATGCAACATCCAAATGACACTACTTGATGATTTAGCCCCAAATACAACATCCTAATATCATTTCTTCTATAACTCCTCATAAAGCAAGATGGAATAGGTTCTCGGGACCACTATGGATCCAGATCTGATGTCTAAACATGATAAGGGACCGTATTCCCAAGAAATCAACCCAATAAAGGGTATAGAAAACCCTAGATCCATGGATTCTTTAACAAAACAAAAAAAGGATCGATATGTTACCTCAAGGATGATGTCCTTTGCTTGCAATCCACAAATAAGCAATCTCCTTGGCCTCCTCTAAGCTGGAATCAACTTCTTCTTGCAAAACAAAACCACAAAGGTCCAATACTGGCTTCTTCTTTCTCACAAACGCTCAAGCACTATAAGGGTTTCTCTCAATGGTCGGGTAGCCGCAAATGGTGGCTATAAGCGTCCTTAAATATGCCCCAAAACCGAGAAATTAGGGTTTCATTAAATAGCGTGGACTCGCTGAGTCCTCCATTAAATCAGACCAACACATGCGTGATCCCACTCGACGAGTCCGAGCGCCTACTCGCCGAGTCCCTCTCTAATATTCAATAAAATACTTAAAATGAGATACCTGGGAATCTGGATGTTATAGACACCTTTCCAAGATGACACCTTGAGGAGTACCATGTATCCAACCTGAAACTCCAAGTCTAATCGGTGTTTGTCTATGTAAATCTTCTGTCAACTTTGTGTCATTGGAAGTCTATCGTGAACCTGTTGAATTAATTACATCGTCTTGAGTACCACCTCGGTACTCCCCGTGACCCACTGACCACCCAACCTATCAAATCCCTACACTTTCTCCCATAGATCATCTCAAAAGGAGGTTGATTAATGATGGTGTGGTAACTGTTTTTATACTAAAATTCCGCCAAAGGAAGATACATATCCAAACTATCGCCAAAATCCAATACAAATGCTCGAAGCATGTCCTCCAATGTATGCATAGTCCGCTTACTCTGACCATAAGTATGTGGGTGGAAATTCATGCTAAGGTACATACGAGTACCCAACTCCTCATGGAACCTCTTCTAGAACCTAGAAGTAAACTAAACATACATATAAGAGACCACAAAACCGGCACCTCATGCCATGCCACCACCTCCCGAATGTAGATACCAACCAGCTTCTCTACCGAAATACTCTCCTGGATCGGAATGAAATGTGTGATCTTGGTCAATCGATTAATGATGACCCATATAGAATCCACTCTATGTGCTCTCTGAGGTAATTTGGTGATCAAATCCATCCTAATCTCTTCCCATTTCCACATGGGAATACCCAACTGTTCCATTTTTCCATGGGGTTGCTGATGCTCGGCCTTAACTTTCCTACATGTCAAGCACCTCTCCACATAATAGGCCACATATCGCTTCATTCATGGCCACCATTAGTCAAATAGGAGATCTCCATACATCTTTGTTTCTCTGATATGAATAGAGAATCTCGACTTATGTGCCTCCTCTATCAAAAACTGATGCGCACCACCCTAATATGGAACCCACACCCTCCGATGAAGGGTCAATAACCCTCGATTATCATAATGAAAGGAAGCCACCTAACCCACTATACGGTCACTCTTCTGGTGCTCTTACTTCATAGCCTAACCTAAGTCACTCAAATCTGCTCTAAGATTGGGCTAATCATTGTCATTCCCAAATACACATCCCTGATCAGAGCAGCGATTTCCCTATCGATGAGAGCATGGGCCACCACGTTGGCCTTCCCCGGGTGATAAAGGATCTCACAATCATAATCCTTCACCACATCCAACCATCTACGCTATCTCATATTCGGATTCGGCTAATCCATGAAATACCTCAGGCTCTTGTGATCCATGTAAATAGTACAATGGACCCCATAGTGGTAATGTTGCCAAATCTTGAAGGACAACACCATAGGCCCCAACTCCAAAATCGTGCATAGGGTAATTCGCCTCAGAGGCTTTAGCTGCCTCGAAGCATAAGAAATCACATAAACCCATTGCATCAACACTGCACCCAAACCCATGATCGATGCATAACAATATACCACAAAGTTCTCAACGCCCTCCATCAAGTTCAAAATCGGCGCTGCACATAATCTATGTCTTAGAGACTCAAAAGCTGCCTGTTGCTCAAGCCCCCAAAGAAAAGTGACAATCTTCTTCATTAACCTAGTCAAAGGAACCTATTCTCTGGGAGAAATCCTGAATGACTATCTGATAGTAACCTTCCAATCCAAGGAAACTCCGAATCTCAAATGGAGACCTCGTAACCTTCCACCTCATCACCGCCTCAACCTTTTCTAGATTGACCAGAATACCGTTCTGGTTGACAACGTGTCCTAAAAACTCCACCTCGTGCAACCAAAGCTCACACTTGGAGAACTTTCCATACAATCTCTTCTGCCTTAGAGTCTCCAATACACCTATTAGACGCTCCTCATGCTACTCCATGGTCTTAGAGTAGACAGGATGTCATCAATAAACACAATCACAAACCGATTGAACATAGGATTGTATACGCGATTCATGAGATCCATGAATGCAGCTGGAGAATTGGTGAGATTGAAGGGAATCACCATGAACTCATAATGACCATAACGAGACTGTAAGGCCGTATTCTGCATATCCTCCTCAATGAACCTCATCTGATGATAACCTGAACGTAAATCAATCTTGGAGAACCAAGATGCAACCTAAAGCTGGTCAAATAAATCGTCAATCCTCAGGTGCAGAAAACAGTTCTTCATCGTTAGCTTATTCTGCTCCAGGTAGTCGATACACATTTGATGCAGCCCATCCTTTTTCTCAACAAAAAAATATTGGCGCTGTAACACCCCTTATCATATTTTTTCTTGGTGGGTTGCACATGATCCTGCATCAGCCGGGAAGGAGAACTAAGCATTCCTTATAATGAGTGTGGATACCTTCTCTATCACAACATGTTTTAAAGTCGTAACGACACCAGATCCCATAAGAACTCTGTAGTTAAGCGTCCCCAAGTGAGAGCAACCCAGGGATGGGTGACCCCCTGTGAAGTTTTTAGGCCAGGATCCTAAAGCTCATAATATTGTGATACGTGCCAGAGGGGGATGTTACGAATGGTATTAGAGTTGGGGAACGTTTCGATGTGGTCTACGAGGACGTCGAACACTATGATGGGGGGGGGGGGGGGGGTAAAGGTGGGTTGCACCTAATCCCATATTGGCTTAGAAAGAGAACTAAGCACTCCTTATAAGGTGTGTGGATACCTCCCTTGTCACAACATGTTTTAAAGTTGTGAGGGGACCAGATCCCATAAGAACTCTGCAGTTAAGCGTGCCCGAGCGAGAACACTCCCTGGGAAGTTTTCATGTCGGGAGCTTAAAGCGGACAATATTGTGATACATGCCAAGAGGGAGACGTTACAAATAGTATCAAAGCTAGGGCACGGGCCGATGTGTTTGATAGGGATGTCGAACCTTAAAATGGGGGGTGAAGGTGTGTTGCACCTGATCCCATATCGGTTGGGAAGGAGAACTAAGCATTCCCTATAAGGGGTGTTGATACATTCTCTATCAAAACACGTTTTAAAGCCGTAAGGGTAGTAGATCACATAAGAACTCTGCAGTTAAGCGTGTCCGGGAAAGAGCAATCCAGGGATGGGTGACCCCTTGGGAAGTTTTCATGCCGGGAACCCAAAGCGGACAATATTGTGATATGTGCCAGGGGGGATGTTACATGCGCTCCCTATGGTGAACTAATCGGCTAAATAAACCCTTTGTCTAATACCTCCTGGAACTGAACAGACAACTCCTGCATCTCTGGGGGTGTTAATCGATAATGTCATTTGGTTATCAGAGCCACACCAGGAACCAAGTCAATCTGAAACTCCACCTACCTCTCCGGAGGCACACCAGACAAATCCTCATGAAACACATTCGGGTACTCCCAAACAATCGGTACATCGTCCACACTCGCCTTAACCTTCTCTCGGATATCCATCACATATGCAACAAATCCATAACAACCCGCCTGAAGGTAGCATTTGGCCCAAGCCACTGAACAGACAATCGACCCATGCTGAACACCCTCTCCCTGAATCAACAACTCTCCCCCACTTTGGTTCCGAATATGCACCAACTGATGCTCATAATAAAATATTGCCCTATTAGGGTTTAACCAATCCATCCCCACAATAACTATCCTCTCACGTAGAGGAATATTAGCCAAATCAATCAGGTACCGCTCACTAAACAAATCCTATATACATCCCTGATGGACCTTCGGTACCCGAACATGATAATCATTAACAATCTCAACCTCTAATGGACAATCCAACTCCCTCGGAGCATCGAAAAACCTTTTGTTAAGCGCAAGAGATACAAAGAATCGGGTAGCCCCCAAATAAAACAAAACTAAGGTAGAGATACCATTCTCAAGGAACGACCCTAAAAACAAAGCACATATATAAGAAGGAAAATCAACATAAATAAATAGATAAGGATATGATACATACCCATCACCACATCTGGTGCCGCACGAGCCTAATCAGTAGTTTGGTGAAATGCCCTGCTCCTCACAACAAGCGCCTACGCCTTACCCTGACGGTCGTCTAGAATCCACAAGGTCACTGGAGTGGGCGCTACAACGGGTCCTCCCACTGCTAAACTCGAGAAGTTGTTCTTCTTATGGCCCTTCTAATTCCAATGGAAGAAAATCAGATTAGATACCTGGGTGGTGGTGGTGGTGGCAGTACAGTCTCTACTAAAGTGGCCTATCCTGCCGCACTTGAAGAAACCATAACCAACCACCCTGCATTCCCATCGGGCGTCTTGACACACTTGCCACAATGGCCTCAACCCTTCTGGTCCCTCAATCTTGAGTCAAAAACCTTGGGTCTCTTACCTAAACCCTCAGAACATTAAACCTGATCCATATTCCTCTTTTTCTCCATCTCCAAGTCAATCTCCCTCTCTTTGGCTCATACAGTCATATCATCAAGTGTCTTGCAACTGGATCTGTTCACAAACTGTCTGATGTCGCTCCTCAACATCTCATGATATCTCGCCTTCTTCATCTCTTTGTCCGCCACATATTGCGGAACCAGTAATGCCCTCTCTTGAAACATAGCAGTGATCTCTGCCATCATCTCAATAGTCTGGTAAAGGTCCTGGAACTCCCTTGCGAACTGCTGGACCTAAATCACCAGTGAAAACTCAACCCGAAACCTCATCACAAAATCCTCCCAAGTCATCGACTCAACCGCTTTGCCTCCCAAAGTGTGTCCAACCTCCTCCCACTAGTCTCAAGCTCTATCTTTTAGAAGACATGATGCAAGTCTGACCTTTACCGCCTCCGGGAAACAACTAGTACGGAAGGCGTTCGTGAAATCTTCTAAACAAGTTGTGATCACAAGTTCCCATCATCACCACCATCTCAGAACGAAAAACACACAAGCACTCATCCAAAATCTCCATGATACCCTCATTGATTGTACCAAAGATAATAGGAGTCTGCTCAAGAATACCACGGGTAATCTCTTATGAAATGAACTCCAACATCTGTTCATCCATAACCCCAACCGTGGATCCCGAATCCGAACCATCACCAACACCAGAGCCATCATCGACACCCGTATCCCCACCATAACTTCCTCGAGTGACTACCATACTGAAAATAAACCATATAAACCATCAAAATATACTCAAAGAATCCCACATACTACCTTCCATATCTATCCGTACTTGCCTTAAGGATTTCTATGAATCCCCCAACTTACTTCCTTATCAATCCAAACGACCTCTAGCATAGCAAGCTCTCGGCATCGAATCACCACTTTGGTTATACTATGGCTACCATCACACCACTCTCCACCATCAGCTATAGAAGGAACTCCCCCTAAAACCCTCTACCTAGCTTACAAATACAATTACATACCACCAACACCAGATAATTCTTCGAATGAAAGGTCTCACACTACAACGGTTAAACTCAAACAATAGCTGCGCAATAGGGTTAAACCTAACGTTCGAAAATTATCTAATCTCAGTAATATGTAACTTAGCGTATTCGATTACTAGCTAGTTAATGTTAATGGAAACTCCTAAAAGCACACAACAAGCAACATACGATCATTGAGTAATCCAAATCAAGGCATAACCTAAACAGGCCTTCCTATCACTGACTTATCAATACTAGCATGCAAGTCTACAAGCTCATACAACAGGAATATAAAGGAATCTCTCCTAGAATTCTACCATGCAAATCCTGAGTAGATCCTTAGCCCTATTCTAGCATGCACGTCACAATTTCATAATTCTAAGCATATCACATAGAACATTTATGAGTATTTTAGGAAAACTTACTTGAGCTAGGTCGATTGCATGCACCGAACCCCTTTCTTTTATTAAAAAATATACAACATTTTTTTTATGAAAAAATCTACCAAATCCTCGGTTTGAGTTCAAATATACCTGAGAGTATCTCCAAATCCCTCAAACCATGGATCTGATACCAATTTGTAACGCCCCAAACTCAGAACCATTTTTATAGTAAACAAACCATCAATCAAACATGTTTGTCAAACCATAAAATATTTAGCGTAAACAAAATAACATCCCAAAAGTACATCAAAGTCAATAAGCGGAAAAATCATGGTGTGTGCAATGTGATCATCCCGAGCTCTTCCCCAGTGATCCGGAAGTACCTGAAACATGAACTGAATACAATAAGCACAAAGCTTAGTGATTTCCCCAAAATACGACATACCATACATAAAATGTTCCTTGCCCAACAATCATCGAGCACCGCCTGACATCAGGACCCGCTCGGCATTGAGCCCCACTAGGAACAGATTTGTCAGTAACATGCGATGGGCGCCACCCAACTCACTCATCAGGCCCCTCTTGATATCGGGACCTGCCTGGTATACATAAAAACAAATACAATCTACGCAAGATTTACAAAGATAGGTAGCATTATATAACATAATCCAATGGGCCATCATTGGTGCCTTCGACCCACCAAACACTGCAAGGAGACTCACCCCAGTATGCTATTAGTCAAATAGATGATCAGGCTGCTGAATCGGAGAATCCACATGCTAACCAATCAAATAAAACCCCAATTAATAATAGGGCCATAAACCATAACCAGGAATATAGTTCATTTATCCAACACCCAAGATAAAATACAACTTTACCCTTCCTTCACTTTGCTGAATAACCAAGGCCCAAACTATGTGGTACTCAAAGCTTAATAATGGCCCAATTCCTAAAGGACACCCGAAGCGTAATATGGACCCAAATTCAAGAAGGTCCAAAGCCTAACAATGACCCAAAGCCAGGAAGGCTAGTGGTCCAACAAATCCAAAACCCAAATAGTCCAAATATGGCCCAAACTAGAAAAGTCCATGACCAGGCTAGTACGCTACGCGTATCGGAAGTACGCTCAACATATTGGGTGGCTTGCCTGATCAGGGACTCGAATGCATACGCTTGCTTACGCTCAACATACACACCCATTAAGCAATTGTTTCCATTAAGCACTTAATGCTTACAGCCAGATGTCCAAAATTTAGATCCAAGCCTTGGGAAACATCTTAATCCATAAAGTTACTAACTTGGAGCCTTTTCATGGCTCAAATGAACTCAAACCTTAGATTAAACATCCTTCTTTCCTCAAATGGTTATAAACACACGCATGGTTGATCCTCAACCATCAAGATGCTGAATTTATGTACTAGGGATGATATGAAATAATTATGCACTAGTTTTAACCAACTAATGTAACAAATTATTACTTCTAAGGCAGTGTACCTAGTCGAAAATTGAATAGCACAAATAGTAGGGTATCAAACACAGGGAACATAATTATTAGCTAATTTTATCTACTAATTTACCTAAATTACTATTTAATAAATGAAAGGGGATTTTCTCTAGTTTTCCAAGACTAGAAACTTAATTAATCAAACTAAAACTTAGAAAGAAATTAATTATCAACTAATGAAACAAAAAGCAAAACTAAAATAATGAAACGCAAAAGACGATTTTAATTAAGATAAATGAGAGACTTTTGTTTAGATTCAATATACTTGCTATTATGGTTGATTTAGTGGAAGTGAAATGGATTAATGCTTTTTTGGTTACCGATTCCTAAGATGACCAGATTAATGTTCACTAACTTAATCCTTTAGCAAATAAGTTCATTCATACGGTGATCAAGCGGATAAATTAACAAATTTACTAGTGTTCAATTCGAGTTATACTAGACTTATAATGGATTGATCTATTTGGTTAATTAAATCAAATCAATATATGGTTGAGCCTCATATATTATTTCCTAAATTTACTTACCCACTTTTCTATTTAACCTAAGGTTTTGGTCAAAACACTAGTCCTACAATTTTGCAATTCACAAGATCGTAATATTCAAGTTAATCAAGAATGAAAGGTAACGCAAACTTAATTAAAATCAATAATAAATAGAAAAGTAGTTATCATAAACATTGAGAGTTTCTTTAATAAGCTAACATAAAAAATAACCAACTTAGCATAATCTAATCCATAAATCAACTCATAAATAAGAAAATAATCTAGTCTAAACGAAAGTTAGGGTATTTAGCCCATAAATTCAGCAGAAAAACCTGTAAAAACAAAATTCAACTTGTAATCCATGATCAAACACAAGAAGAATAAGTAAATATAAGAATCTCTTCCCCAATTATCGCAAAATCAAGCTTCCAATTGATCTTCTGCAACTCTAAGCTTCCAAATAACTTTCTTGGCCTTCAAAAGCTGAATAAAGCTCCAACAAAAGTTAGTTTTCTGGAGGAATGTGCCATATATATATATATATATATATATATATATATATATATATATATATGTTTGTGTGTGTGTGTGTGTGTTTCTCAATGGTGGTTCACCACGTCGTGGTGTACTTGACACGCCGTAGTTTTTGGGTTTATCATATAATCAACAAGTCTTCAAGGTTCATCAGAAGAATTAAAAATGCCACGTCGTGGTAATATCACCACGTCATGGTAAGGAGACTATTCTTCATTTTAGCCTTGATCCAACTTCCTAGGTTCCTTTTTGCTCCCGGGCATGTATTTTGCTTCTACATCACAACATATAATAGATTAAGTATTTTTTGTCCTATAATGAACATAAAAATGGCTAAAAATATCTAGATATGATGTAAAATATATATGTAGATATGCACATATCAAGGGACCTTGGAAACATCAAGAGAAGCAGCTCCCAACTTTTGGAGTGGAAGAATCCCACTAGATCTCATTCATGGGACTAAAAAGTGAACAAAACTCCATAATAACTAGATCTAAGCCTACAATGAGCAAGTTCCAAGCTTTATACCTCAATGAAGCTGGAAACGATGAATAAAATCTGGATCTACAACCTCTCATTTGATCAAAGCTCCTTCTGCGTCAAGGTTCACCAACACATACTAAGACATACACAAAGAGGTCGAATCTTCTTTAGATGGATTAGGGTTTCAAAATGAGGCTCAAAGGGTAATAGAGGTTGGGAAATAAAAGAATCATGGGTTATAATGTTGCATAAATAAGGTCCAAACCCTAAAAATTAAGGTTTTTCCCTGGACAACGTACACCCAGCGTACTAGGAAGTAAACCCAATGTACTCACCCCCTCATAAAAGTTTCAGTTTACACCCTTTGGGACCCAATTTGAAAATTAATTTAATATCAAGGGTCAAAATGTGAAATACCTTGGAACCGGGTGTTACATTATTGTTCTACATTTATCACAACTCTATTTTGGGTTTAAGTTACAAACTCCACCTTCTACATAGCACCAAGAGCATTCCCTATAACACTTGTACAACCTCTTTTCTAGTTACACATAGAAAATTCATCAAAGCTCACATGTTTGCAAATAACGAATTTTGTTGTCTTTCCTTCTTCTCTATACCATAAACGATGATCTTTCGCTCCCTTCACATGTCCTAGAAAGATGCACTTCATTGTCCTTGGCTCCAGTTTACCATCATTCACACAAGATTTTGTTCGTCCATTATTAGTACTATTCATATGAGATCATTAAGACTTTTATGTTGCCGAAGAAGAAGAAGAAAAAGAAGAAGAAGAGGCCTTTGTTTTTGCCTAATTTGACTTATTGTAGTCTATACGTTCATATGGTTAAGAATCAGGTACCACTTGTCATGTAACAGCCTGGATTCCTAGGTATTATTCATTTCTACATTTTTAGTATTTTGTGAGGAGACTCGGTGAGTTGGAGCTCAAACTCGTCGAGTAGGATCGCGATTTGGACAAGGATTCGCGTCTGGACTCGGCGAGTCCACGTTGTTTAATGAAACCCTAATTCTCCGGGTTTGGAGCCTATTTAAGGGCACTTATAGCCTCCCATTGCGGCTACTAGTCCCTTGAGAGAACCCTAAGAGAGCTAATTTGTGTTGGGAGAGAGAAAGTCACTTTTGAGCCTTTGTATTCTTTGTTTAGCAAGAAGAAGGTGGCAAGAGCAAGGAGGAGGTGAGATTACAGCAGATCCAGAGTCCAGAGGCTTCATTTTGAGGTAAGGGTTCGAATCTCCTTCAATCATAGGGTTGATCTTTAGAGTTAGCGTTTTATACCCCCTTTTTAGAGTGATTATGTGAAGCAAATGGTCCTTCTTCGAGTTTGTGCCTTGGATCTGGACTCAATGAGGTCCAGAGACCTTAACCATTGGAGCTTTTTGGGTTATTATGGAGTCATTGGACCTAGGTAGTTATTTTTGGGACAAAATATCCTTTTGATGCCTTGTGGGGGTTAATCAAGCATCAAGCTTCGAATTTTATGTGACATTCATGCTTGGGAAGGCCAGATCTAGGGTTTGGGAAAGCAGATCTGACCTCAGAAGGTCAATAAAAGTGTGTGCATGGCATGAACTCGTCGAGTTGTTATTGGGACTCGGCGAGTAGGGTTGGGGTTTCACGTAATATGTTCAGTGAGTGGACTCACTGGGTTGGGGGATAACCCAGTGAGTCAGGAAGAGTCAATATGGGGTTGAGTTAAACCGAAACTCACCGAGTTGTTCTTGAGACTCGGCGAGTTGAGTCGTGGTTGCCCTGTGATTCAAGCTAGGTGGAAACTCGTTGAGTTAGGGGAGTGCTTGGCGTGCCAAGAAAGATCCGAGGGAGTCAGTGAACGCATTAGACTTGCCGAGTTGCTTTGGTGCACACGCCGAGTCCGGTCAAAGTTGACCGTTGACTGGAGTTGACCAATGTTGACTTGATAGGGTTAGTCAACCTTAGTTGTAAAAGTGTTAATTAGAGATATATTGTATTATAGGAAGAATATAGTGCGGGGGATCGAACACGATTGATTCCAGGGATTTGCGAGTTATCAAGATACACGAGGTGAGTCTTCTCACTATACTTTACCTTGAGTAGGTAACTAGAGTTATGTGATACAGTGTTTGTATGCTATTTATATGTGTTATGTGTTGCGCTACATTATTCTTTGTGATTTATGTTGTGCATGTTTACAGAGTTAGAACCTGAGGGTTCACAGAGTTTGGGTGCACGGACCCACAGAGTTATAGCCTCGACTGGCTAATATGTGTTATATGTGGTATTTTGGGGAACTCACAAAGCTTTGTGCTTACAGTGTTTGGTGTTATTTGTTTCAGGTACTAGTGACGATCATGGGAATGCGTCGGCTTGATCAGTACACACACACAGGATTTTATGTTATGAGATCTTGGGATTTTTGTATGACATGAATTGTATTTCAAACATTGGTGTTTTTACGAATATTAAATGAATTGTGTTTTTATAAAATGCGTAAAATTGTTTTGAAATTTACGGTGTTACACGTTGGTATCAGAGCCTTGGTTTGAGGGATTCGGGTACACCTTCGGGAGTATTTGAATTCAAACTGAGGATTTGGAAAATATTTTCAAAAGAGAACCAAAGTTTCTAAAAGAAGTAAAAGATTTTTAGAGAAACTCAGAGTAGAAACGTGTGTACGATCTGTCAGCGCCCGAACGCTGATTTCCCAAAATACCCTTATATTCTATGTTTATGAGATTGATATGATGTATTTGTTGGATAAGGTGTCTAAGTCCATAACTTATTTGGTATATACTTGACCCGACCGGCATGGTCCATTTGGGTTGCATCTCATCCAAACTATTATGGATAATTTTATGAGAGTTATACACATATGTTTATTAATATATTATGAGTTATAATATATTAATATGAAGTTACGTTATTTAATTAGTTTTAGTCTTAAATTAATCATGGATTAATTTAGAGATTAAAAGGAATACTAATTAAATTATGGGCTATTTGTTTTATATAGTGTGGGCTAATACTCATTTGTTAATGGGCTAGACTTATGTGGAAGTCCATGGATGATCCATGGAGCTTTTAACCCATGGATCCTTGGAAAAGGAAAAGACATGGGTTATTAGGGTTTCACCCTAACCATGCATACTATATAAGCATGCTTATGGAGCATGAAAAGAAGCCTAAAAGAGAAAGCTAGTGTTCTAGTGTGTGTGTGCATGTGTGTGGCCGATTTATACAAGGTGTATATACTCTCTCAAAGTTTTCCAAGAGTTTGTGGTGTTTGTGATTCCATTTGAGGCATTCACACTATTGGTGCTTGGCCCTCAAACTCCTAAGAACCCAACACACCAAAAGGTATGTAATCTCTTCTAACTATTTTTATGTTGAAATGTTCCCCATGCCATGTTAGATAGGTTATAAACCTTGGAAAATTATTATTTTGCATGTATTTAGACAAACATAGATCCAAGGTTTATTAGGGTTGCATGCACACTTAGGAAGTGTTAGATTGCTCAAAACCCAATAGTGGTATCAGAGCCTAGGCTTGCTTGTTTGATACTTGATGCAAAATAGTGAAAAAAGTCAAAATCGTTGCTGTCTGCATGGTGGACTCGCCGAGTCCATTGGGGGGACTCGCCGAGTCCAAGGCAAACTTCAACCTACTCGGCGAGTAAGTTCGTGCACTCGACGAGTAGGATCGAAAGAATGCAGAATCTCGACTTTTGCTGCTGGAAATGGACTAGAAACATTACCCTAAACTGTTTTGGTGTTGTAAAACTTATTTTAGTTGGTGTAATGGTTGTTCTAATCCATTTACAATAGCATATATCAAAAATCCATGATTTTATGTGTTCATATAATTCTTGAATTTTTGATGATCATGTTCATGTTCTTATGAATTTAGAAAATGATAGGAATTATTTGCTGAATTGTTTAGGATTAATTCTATATCATTTATGTGTTTTAATGGAGTCCATAATTTGTCCTCAAGTTATGGATTACCAAAGGTCACTTTCATTTAACACACACTTAAAACACATAAGTTACATGAAAATGAAGAGTCTTCAATTTTATGAACCTTTAATTCATAAGTTATGAAATGAAGAGTTTTGCAAAGTTACAAAACTTGCCCTCAAGTTTTGGAATTTGTAAAGTTTCACACACTTTAATAAACTTTAATTCCAAACCTTAGAGTTTTAATAGTTAAAATTCAACCCTTATACTATTTATAACATTAATGGTTAATTATTATATATATGTATAAGAATAAGTCGTTTTACCGTTAGTAGGCCTCATTCACGAAGCCGGTCTATAAGGTGGGTATAAGGTTGTTGCCTATAAAATGGTGACTTAATGGGTGTATACTCTCACCCACCGCTTGCTTGATCGGTGGAGGGTCGTTAGCCGAACGGGTAGAACAATGACTTTAAATTCTCATTAAAAGTATAATGAATATTATAAAACAACTAAACTCTTTTAATTCCCAATCTTAGTTATTTTAGGAAAATGTGAACATGGTGCTAATCCATGGAATTCACACTTTGTACCTTACCAAGTCGTTAGTGGAGCGTGTGTGGTTAACCGGCACACTAACTAGAACTAGTAAGGATCACGAAGGGTAACTTAATATTGTCATAGATCAATGGAGCGTGTGTGGTTAACCGGCACATTGATTAGGTGATAATATTAGGAGTACCAAGTGAATTAGCATGGTTATTCACACCTTGTTTTGTGATCCTCGGCATCCCAGTCACAAAACTTGAAGGGCACAATCGAGATTGAAACATGCCATTGAAAAGTTCAATGAATCTCAAAAGAATCTAGGAATTTCAAATCCAATTAAACCTAATAAATCATTTCGTTTTCATGGTGGAAATTGGTGAATCGTCATTCACCTACCTTTCTAATATATTATTACTTAGATTACGGCATCCCTCTTCTAAGTGTAATATATTGTGATTGGATCCTAGCCTTAATATTACATTTGGGTGTCTTATTAAGGATCCTAAATATCTAATCTAAACTTACTTTCTTCTTTCAGATGTCTTCCAACACTAATGCTTCAGGCTCTAACCCAACTGGTTCTTTCTCTCTCATGAATCTTTGTGGGAGGGTCATCTTTGATGGTTCCAACTTCATGGATTGGATTAGGAACATCAGGATGGTTACTCGTTACGAGGACAAGGAATATGTCCTCGATAAGGAGTTAAAAGAACTTGATGAGTCTGCTGCTACTCCTGAGGAGATCGCTGAATTCAGGACTCATGAGAGAGATGCTACTAAGGTGGCATGTATCATGATGGCCACGATGAAAGCCGAGCTCCAAAGTCGTATGAAGATTTCTACCCTTTTGAGATGCACCAAGACTTGATGGAAAGGTACCATCAGAGTGCTCGTCAGGAGCGGTATGAAATCATCTCCTCCATAATAACTACCCGCATGGAGGATGGTGAATCCGTCACGGGCCACATGCAAAAGATGCAAAGGTATGTGGACCGTTTGCTGAAGCTGAATGTTAACATCCCCGAGGAGTTGGCGATTGACATCATTTTGCACTCCTTGCCTTCTTGTTATGATCATTTTCGAATGACATATCATATGAACAAGGAGGAAGTTACCCTCAGCAAGCTTCAAGGACTCTTGAAGACCGCTGAAACCGGTCTTAAGGGTAAAGCGGTTGTTACCTCTACTACTCCTACTCCAACTTCTACCCCTGTTTTAGCTATTAGGCAAGGCAAAGGGAAAAAGAGGAAGCACCCTTCGAAGGGTACCAAGGGAAAGTCTCTTGAAGGCTCCTCATTAAAGACTAAGAACGGTTCTGTCACTCCTTCTGCCATTCCAAAGGATGCTGAATGCTTTTATTGCCATGAAAAGGCACACTGGAAGCGAAACTGCCCTAAGTACTTGCAGGATCTAAAGGATGGGAAAGTGAAACCCACCTATGCAGGTATTTACACTATATTGTCTAATTACTCAACATATTCTAACTCTTGGGTGCTTGATACAGGATGTGGTATTCATATATGTTCTGATTTGCAAGGCCTAAGAAGAAGTGAGGATGTGGAGCACGGGAAGATAAACTTAATCATGGGGAATAGGAAGGCTTCACCTGTTTCCAAGATTGGAGTTTATACTTTGTTGCTTAATAATGGGTTAAAATTAGATTTGAATAAATGTGTGTACTCGTCTGAAATGGCGAGGAATATTATTTCTTTTCATGCTTTGTACAAACAAGGTTTTACCTTTTCGTTTGATAATGAATGTGGTGGTATTAATGCTTTCTTTAATAATGTGTTTTATTTTAAAGCATTACCTTGTGATGGTGTGTATGAAACTGTGTCGATTGTAGACAACTTAGGAAATAATGTGTTGTATATTGATTCTTCTACTAGCCTAGATAAAGCATCATTGTGGCATTGTCATCTTGGACATGTAAACAAGAAACGCATAGGCCAACTCCAAAAGAATGGAGTCTTGGAATCATTTGACCTTAAATCAGATGATAGTTGTGAATCTTGTCTACTTGGAAAAATGACAAAATCACCCTTCACTGGAACTTGTGAGAGGGGTGAGGGTTTTTTGGACCTAATACATACTGATGTATGTGGGCCATTCAAAACCGCCACAAGGGACGCTAATCGGTATTATGTGACTTTTATTGATGACTTTAGTAGATATGGGTATGTCTACTTAATCAAACACAAGTCCGAAACCTTTGAAAGGTTTAAGGAATTCAAGCAGGAAGTAGAAAATCAATTGGGCAGGAACATTAAGATGCTTCGATCCGATCGAGGTGGTGAGTATCTTAGTACCGAGTTCCTTGACTATCTTAAGGAGTGTGGGATTGTCTCACAATTGACTCCTCCCAGGACACCACAGCTGAATGGTGTAGCTGAGAGGCGTAATCGTACCTTGTTGGACATGGTTCGCTCTATGATGAGTCGAGTTTCGTTACCAATCTCTTTTTGGGGGTATGCCTTAAAGACTGCCGCCCATATCCTTAATCTAGTCCCTACAAAGAAGGTTACCAAAACACCTCATGAGATGTGGACTGGGAAGGTTCCCAATTTGGACCACATCAAAATTTGGGGTTGTGAAGCCTTCATGAGGCGTGAAACTCATGATAAGCTTGAACCCCGAAGTGAAAGGTGTATTTTCATCGGCTACCCACAGAAATCCTTCGGTTACCTTTTCTACAGACCCAGTGAGAATGTGGTCTTTGTAGCACGAAGAGGGATCTTTCGCGAGAAAGAATTTATAAGCCAAGGAGACAGTGGGAGGCAGATTGATCTTGAAGAAATTCAAGAATCAATTGGTGAAGGAACCTCAGACACTAGCAATCAACCTGAGGAAGAAACTCATGTTGATCCAACTGACGAGTCTGTACCTCCGAGACGTTCCACACGGGTTAGGAACACACCTTCGTTTTATTATGGTTTTCATATTACTACGGAAGGTGATACGTTTATTAGTGATAGTACACTAGTAAATTTGGATGAACCTAGCAGTGTTAAGGAAGCCATGGCAGGCCCGGAGTCTGCTAAATGGAAGGAGGCTATGGACAGCGAGATACAGTCCATGTATGACAATCAAGTTTGGAACTTGGTTGACAATGTACCGGGCCGTAAAACAGTCGGGTGCAAATGGATCTTCAAGAAGAAGACCGACATAGAAGGAAAAGTGCATACTTATAAGGCTCGACTGGTTGCGAAGGGTTTTACTCAAACTCAAGGTATTGATTATGATGAAACCTTCTCGCCGGTGGCCAAGATTAAGTCTATTAGGGTTATGTTAGCCATTGCAGCATTTCATGATTATGAAATATGGCAAATGGATGTCAAAACCGCTTTCCTTAATGGTAAGTTGGCTGAGGATGTGTACATGAATCAGCCAGAGGGTTTTGTCAATGCAGAGTACCCTAATAGAGTATGCAAGCTTGAGAAATCCATTTATGGATTAAAACAAGCATCTCGTAGTTGGAATCTTTGTTTTGATGAGAAGGTAAAAGAGTTTGGCTTCTTGAGAAGCGAAGATGAGTCTTGCGTGTATGTCAGAGCTAGTGGGAGTATAGTTAGCTTCTTGGTACTGTATGTGGATGACATACTACTCATAGGAAATGACTGTTGGGTTTTGGTCATAAGACATCCTATGTGCTCATACAAACCCTAATGCTTGGATCTAGGTTTCTCTATTGTACATGCTTTGAATCCAAGACTATAAACCCTAATTCTAGCATACAAGTAATCATATTAATATGTAATTAGGTTTAAGAACATACCTTGATTGTTATGTAGCAATAACAATTCCAATTACTCCTTGAATTGGCTTTGGAAGGCTTAGAGTCACAAGTGTCACTCCTCTAATGGCTTACAAACACCATAAGCAAGTGGAGAAGGTATAAAGAGAGAGGTGAGAGGTTAGAATTCGTATCTAGGACCTCTTGGGAAGGGATCCACGAATTCATAGCCCTAGGGGTGTTTATATAGGTGTAGAGATAGGGTTTCAGTCATTATCCTTATCTAGTTGATTATCCATTAAGCAACCAATAAGATAATCCTTGAATCCTTATCATACTCGAATTCTAAGGGATTTACACCTCAAATTCGTTCACCATATATATAACATAATCCTTACCTTATTTTGTAACTATCACATAATTACAATTCAGCCCCTCTAGTTTAATTAATTACATTTGATCACAAAACTAATTCTTAATTAATTATTGACCAATATTAATTAAACAAATATGATTTCTCCTTTAATATATTATTCCTATAACATATTAATAAATCATATTATCCTTTCTCTCTTTATTCATTTCTCCAATCAAGTTGCTTTGGTGAAGGCAACCCAAAAGGACCATGCACCATCGGGTCAAGTACATACCAAAATAGTTATGGACTTAGACACTAATCCAACAGTCTCCCACTTGGATAAGTCTAACAACTATTCTGCGTATGACTTCAGATCCTGATCTGCAATCGTAGCTTTCCAAAGCCGTTGTCAACTCTGATCATATCAGATACGTGTGTCCTTAGATAAGGGATCATATATTCCTCCATTCTAGATATCGTATGAGATATGATTTCAAATCATTCTCTTTGTACTCTATCTCGATTTCCGATTTATGACGACAGACTAATTGAACAAATCAAATTAGCCCTAGCCCGGCCGAGCATTTACGTATGTCATCACTAAACCATCGAGGGGCCCAAAGATATCGCTTTTATCCTACTTTGGATAAGAGGAACGGATAAACTTTGATACAATGCTCGCTTGCACTCACTCACCGAATTACACACAACAATATGTTTTATAACACCAAGTTACTGGTGCGTTTACATATTATCAATGTGCAACCGATTCGCAAGATACAACTCACACATCTCGGTTTCAAGAATATAAGATGTTATCGTCTCACCAATCACTCGTAATACAATTCATGGAGTGATCCAAGTGAGCGTGGGTTTAATCCAATGCTCAAATCATATTCATAAGCACTCATGAACGTTGCAGCAAACATTTGCTTATGTCTAATACTCTTCTAGACAATCCACACACCAATTCACGACAGTCTTCATTCATATCTACTTCCAACATATGAACGACTGTGGCCCGTTTGAATAATTCGATTATTCTTAATAAACTCAATTATTCTGGAAGTCAAAACATGCAAGGTGAAACACAAGAATAATACTAATCCCATATGGCCTCAAACCTTTGAGTATAAACAAAACACGTTTTATTTATCACCATATCGATTACTCATTATTTGTCATTTCGGGTAATCAACTTCGTATTTTAATTCCAACACTTGTCCCATGCTCCTAGTATGCACACAATGTTTACCTATGGTTCTTACTTTTGCGAAATAGACAAATTGAACACATTTCCAATCATTCTCATTTTACAACACCAAATCCATTTTCTTAAGTGTAAGAATGTCAAATTCTTGTTACTTATAGAATATACTAGATTCTAACACTTTATGCAACGATCCTTTTGTAATGTCACTGCACCAAAGTCTCAAAGACTATTACAAATTCCTCTATCGGAGATTGTCACAAGACAATTCCTTAGATATGATGTCTCTCACTCAAAGTACATTCCTTTGAACATCCTTTCGCATAAAGTTTCTAATCTAGACATAGATTTTACTTCCCAACATGGACACACTTCCATATTTTCTATATGACAACTCATTCTTAATAGAATCTTATCTATTCGTAATGATGTCGATATCGTCCATCCAATATGGAAACACTTCCATAATTTCCAATACTATACTTCCAACTACTCGCAAGCAACCAATCCTCGTCGAACTTTGGATTGTCCTTTGATAGTTGTTTAATTATTTTAGTCAAAACCAATTCTAGTCCCTTTTCCCTCTAAATGCATTATACATTTGGAAAATTTTAGAATGGTCAAACATTAAAGCATTCGCAATCGATCCTATACCCGAAGCGTATGGGACACAACGCATAATGTTTTATTTGCTATGTTCTCAAAACTCGAATTGCGAAGAGGGATGCCGTAATCACAATCGAAATTTTAAGAACACACTATGTACCTTTGACTAAATTTATTAACATTCCACAACCTAATCCTTTAGATTTGAAATGAAGCATAATATTCTCTCCCTTAATTATAGCAAAACAACCTTTCAACTCTTACAACTTTGCAAAGTATGACTCTTGTTTTCTATAATTAATATTGCCAACTATGCAATACGTGCCTTAATAATCATACAATCATAACATTTATGCTCCCACTATCATGATGATTATTATAAAACATAACACTTATGCTCCCACTAGCTTCGACATGTATTCATAAACATCTTAACTTTCAGAAAAACAATACTTATTGAATTTCTTAAGTTCATGTTTCTAATACTTAGTGCTTTGATAATCTTTTATCAAGGCTTCTTGAACTTATACACTTTTGCCTTAGATAGTTCATATGTGTGTCTTAACAATTAAGACTAATTTCCAAACCTCACAATTCAAATTATGGAAAGGGATGCCGTAACCATGATCGAATTTGAGAATGCAATTTTACAATCACTATCTTTTAAAATCTTTCTTAGTGAAAGCATTTTCTCACAATCATTTTCATGAAGGAGGAAATCTTATGACACTTAGATTTAAACGATGTATGTGTTCCTATTCATGCGAATTTGTTAAAACCAAAGTTTACGACAAATTCAAACTCATATGGATCGAACTTTCTTAATCTTGATTTCTTGCCTTATGGTAGCACAGTTGCCCACCACGTCTTCCAAGTAGTTAAGCATCTTACCTTTTTCCTATCAATGTACCTTTCATTGATCAAGTTCCTTGCCTTTTACGCATTCAAATGAGAACTCATAGGACTCACATGCATAATTAACTCGATTGGATTGGCACAGAAACAAAATAATGTCTTTACGATAGGTTGTAAACCTCAACTCGTGTGCTAGTGATGATCGATAAGGTTTATTTGATTTGTTCTTGAAACTTTTCGAGACCATTAAGACTCCCACTGACTCCTTGACATATAAGATTCTTTTGTCAATAAACATTTCTTGACAAACAAATTTTCAAGAGTTAGTGTAGCTTGTATCAAAACACTTCATAAATTGGTCATAGTTGGTCTTTGTCTTATCCAAGACATCACAACTTTCCACATTTGATGAATGTTATAAACCTCTAATACTTTTTACTCATTGTCACAATCTTAACTTTAAGACTTGTTATTGGAACAAAGTATGATTGTCTTCTTGATTTGACCATTTCATCAATCTTTGATTCCTCTTCTTGGACATACAATTGTACCAAGACTCACTTAGAGGATCAATTGAGATATGGTTCTTAATCATTAAGACCTATCATAAAGCATGAAAGCCACTCTCCCTTCTTCTTAGAATGGAGAAACTCTTATCTTTCTGCCTATTTGATTCTTCTTATTCGTTTTGCTATTGATCTAAACCCTTTAATCAATTCAAAATTACACTTAATCTTGTAAGTATAATCATATTTACTAAACCTTTAGTAAATGATGACGAATATCTTTGTTACTCTTATGGTGAACTTGATCAACACACAACTTTGTGTACTCGATCTCCTAGTCCTTCACTTGACACTTTGTCAATGAATTAGTCTAATTATCAAATATGAAATTTCTCATTCATCATGCAACCAAGTTGCATGATTCCAAGTTTCTGTCCAATTGAAACTTGGGCGATGAGAAACTCTCCCTATTTGGTAAATTCTTGACTTTCCATAACACAATAAGAAACAAATCCATTATTGCTAATAATTTTAACATCAATTTTTCATACACGCCATTGTAAGGATAAATAAATAAAATTTAAAATCAAAATTTATTTTATTGCGGAAAAATTTGTCCTTCACAATGCAACTCATTGAAAAACTTATGCGAATACATCTTTCTTAGCAATCTAATTCTAACTCTAAGTAGTAGCTCAAGAATCTAATCTTTGAGAAACGCAATCGAAATCCATTCCTTCACGGTTAGATTCTGCTCACTTCTTCCCTTAAGCTTCTTTTCTTTTCTTTGATCCTTCTAAACATCAATTGTAATCTTATCACATTATGTATTCAGAACCTAGAATGAAGTTAAAAGAGTTAGTCAATGGATTTTACCTAAATTAGAGCCATACGTTTCGACTCTCCCATCTCTTAGATCTCTTAGGTAAATAGGGCAGCTTCGTCTCCAATGCCCCTTCTCTTGGCAATAAAAGCAAATTGACTCTTTTTGGAACAACACATGGAACTACTTCAGACATCGCCTTTCTCTTATGATCAAACTTTTCGATCATTGCATGTCTTTCATTGCCATTGTCTATATCCACAGAGGTCTCGAAGGCAGATTCACCAATCAACTTTGCTTTTCTATTGCGCCAAACCATTGCTGATTCAACAGCAATAAGCATATAGGTGAGATCTGTCGCGGTTCATCATATAGTACTCTCTTACGAACTCACTATATGAGTTAGGAAGTGATTGAAGAACCCAATCAACAGCCATCTCTTCACCGACAATGGATCCTATCATTCTTAGTCTATCAATGTGCGACTTCATCCTTAGGACGTGTGCACACACCGACTTTCCTTCTTTATGTTTACTTGCCAAAAGGGCTTGAGTGATATTGAACTTTTCAATTTTACAATCTTGTGGGTTAGGGAGAATAATTGGAGGAGGAGGAGGAAGTGAAGCATGATTTCTTGTTCCTCGATCGAATCATGGAATATCATATTCATGTGGAATGCTTGTTCCACGGGATTTGAGAAGACCATAGTTGTCGAACTTTGACATCGGGAGAAAAACGAATTCAAGTTAGTTGATTGATTGAGTCCTTGGTAAATCACCCAAATGAAATTCCAAGGCTAGGACCCAACACAATATCCTACAACTCGGGAGAGGGATGCCGTAACCCAAATCGCAGAACATTTGAAGGTAAGTGAATGACGATTCACTAGTTTTCACCATGAGAAACGAAAAAGAAATTTAAGTTTTAAATCTATGAAAACTCCTAGATCCTTTGAGATTCATTGAACATTTCAATGGCATGTTTAAATCTCGATATGCCCCTCTTGTTTGTGACTGGGATGCCGAGGATCACAAAGCGGGTGTGAATAACCATGCAAACTACATGGTGCCCTCACATGTTACAATCACCTATTCGATGTGCCGGTAAACCACACACGCTCCACCGAACTATGACAAACATTGAGTCACCCTTTGCTACCTTTGCTTAGAACCATTTAGTGTGCCGGTAAACCACACACGCTCCACTAACGTCTTCGCAAGGGCACAAAGTGTAATTTCATGGAATTGCATCAATTCACTTTTGCCTAAGTAACTAAGATTGGGAATTTGAAAAACACTTAGTTACTTTGTATTTCATTATACTTATAATGGAAGGTTTCATCCTATCCTACCCGTTCGGCTAACGACCCTCCACTGGTCAAGAGTGCGGTGGGTAAGAGTGGATACCCATTCAATCGCCATTTTATAGGCAATTTCCTTAAACACCCCTTATAGACCAGCTTCGTGAATGAGGCCTACTAACGGTAAGACTGACTTTTACTTATACATATATATAATGTTAGACTTTTAATGTTATATATAGTATAGGGTGTACTTTATACTTTTAAAATACTATATGGTTCACTTTAACAATTACACTTTTAATTCAATTAAAAGGTTAACCTAAACTTTTATGGATTTATTAAACCTCCTTTAATTATACTCCTTAATTAATTAATAAAACCATAAGGGTGTGATTTGAACTTTTCAAAACATTACTAGAGTTTTAGAATTCAACATTTCTAATTAAACTTTTAATCAACTTTTAAATTCCAAAACTTGAGGGCAAGTTTTGAAACATTTCAAAACATTAGGGTTTTAACTATTTAAATTTCAAAACAACAAAACTTTTGGGGTTCAAATTTAAACTATAAAACCTAAAGGGATAAATTGAAACTATTTCACAAGATAATTCAAATCTAAATTACAATTAATCAAACTTTATCTAATAAAACAAGTGATTATCTAAATTTTGACAATTATCTTCTATTTAGGTAAGGATAATCACATAATAATGAAAAAATTCGGATTTTATCACAAAAACATGTTTATGGTAATTATCCAAAGGCAAAACAGGAAGAAAATCGCGAATCTGAGCTGTCAGACCCTTTGACTCGTCGAGTCTGGACTTGGACTCGTCGAGTACAGCTGACTCGGCGAGTTCACCAAGTGACTCGGCGAGTCAAACATTCAGAAACTCAAAAAAATCGATTTTCAGTGCTTATTTCGATCAAATATGCATCAATACAATTGAAACCAATCAAGGCTCTGATACCACTGTTGGGTTTTGGTCATAAGACATCCTATGTGCTCATACAAACCCTAATGCTTGGATCTAGGTTTCTCTATTGTACATGCTTTGAATCCAAGACTATAAACCCTAATTCTAGCATACAAGTAATCATATTAATATGTAATTAGGTTTAAGAACATACCTTGATTGTTATGTAGCAATAACAATTCCAATTACTCCTTGAATTGGCTTTGGAAGGCTTAGAGTCACAAGTGTCACTCCTCTAATGGCTTACAAACACCATAAGCAAGTGGAGAAGGTATAAAGAGAGAGGTGAGAGGTTAGAATTCGTATCTAGGACCTCTTGGGAAGGGATCCACGAATTCATAGCCCTAGGGGTGTTTATATAGGTGTAGAGATAGGGTTTCAGTCATTATCCTTATCTAGTTGATTATCCATTAAGCAACCAATAAGATAATCCTTGAATCCTTATCATACTCGAATTCTAAGGGATTTACACCTCAAATTCGTTCACCATATATATAACATAATCCTTACCTTATTTTGTAACTATCACATAATTACAATTCAGCCCCTCTAGTTTAATTAATTACATTTGATCACAAAACTAATTCTTAATTAATTATTGACCAATATTAATTAAACAAATATGATTTCTCCTTTAATATATTATTCCTATAACATATTAATAAATCATATTATCCTTTCTCTCTTTATTCATTTCTCCAATCAAGTTGCTTTGGTGAAGGCAACCCAAAAGGACCATGTACCATCGGGTCAAGTACATACCAAAATAGTTATGGACTTAGACACTAATCCAACAATGACATCCCAACCTTGCAGGAGTTTAAGTCCTGGCTTGGGAAGTGCTTTGCTATGAAGGACCTAGGGGAGGCTACCTATATCCTAGGGATAAGGATATTAAGAGAAAGGAGTAGAAGACTAATTGGACTTAGTCAGAGTATCTACTTGGATAAGGTGTTGAAAAGGTTCAACATGGAGAATTCCAAGAAAGGAGATTTACCGATCCAAAGCAATACCAAACTGAGTAAGACTCAGAGTCCGAGTACAGAGGCAGAGATAGCTGAGATGAGCCAATTACCATATGCTTCCGCAGTTGGCTCGATCATGTATGCTATGACTTGTACCCGTCCTGATGTGGCATTTGCTTTGAGCATGGTCAGCAGGTATCAGGGGAACCCTGGCAAAGCTCATTGGACCGCGGTAAAGAACATTCTTAAGTATCTGCGGAGGACTAAGGATTGGGTCCTTACCCTTGGTGGCAGTGATGACTTGAAAATATTAGGGTATAGTGATGCTGGTTTTCAGACGGATAGGGATAATTTCCGCTCTCAGTCGGGCTGGATCTTTACCTTAAATGGAGGGGCGATTTCTTGGAAGAGTTCCAAGCAGGAGACGGTGGCTGATTCGACTTGTGAATCAGAGTATATAGCAGCGAGTGAAGCAGCGAAGGAGGCGATATGGCTAAAGAACTTCATCGGAGACCTTGGAGTTGTACCAGCTATTAAGGAACCTATAGAGATTTTTTGTGACAACAATAGTGCGGTTATCTTAGCCAAGGAACCAAGAGATCATGGCAGATCCCGACACATTGACAGAAAATATCACTTCTTAAGACACAAGATTGAAGAAGGACTCCTTGTGACAAGGAGGATATCGTCAGATGAGAATCCTGCAGATCCCCTTACGAAGGGACTGACGAGGGTTAAGCATCTTCAGCATGCGAGACGCATCGGGCTGAGGGACGATATTAGTTTTACAGATTAGATAGTTTTACTGAAACTTGTAAAATGTAATCGACGTTTGATGATGAATAAAATTTGTGATTTATTTATGAGTAAAGTGTTACTATCATTGTCAATTATTTACTATTGTTTCAGTTTTGCATGTTTTGACTTCCAGAATAATTAATTTATTCAAACCTCCACAATCGATCATACGTCGGAAGTAGGTATGAATCAAGATTGTCATGAATTGGGTTTGTAGATGCCTTAAAGGTGTTTAGACATGGCAATGGTTGCTGCAACATTCATGAGTACTCATAAGTTATGAGTATTGGTATAAACCCACGCTCACTTGTATCACTTCATGGAATTTATCTCGAGTGATCGTGAGACGATAACATCATATAAATCTTTAAACCTAGAGATATGAGTTGTTACCTATGAGTTGGTTGTGCATTGATTGCACGTAAACGCATCAGTAACTTGATGTTATAAAACGTGCCTTTGTGTACAATTCAATGAGTAGTAGAACAAGCATATCAGTCGAAGTTTATCTGTTCCTTCTAGAAATAGAAGCGATATCTGGGCCCCTCGATGATTTTGTGTTGACCCATGTACCAGGCCTGGTCAGAACTAAACCGATGTGTTCAGTGAAGTTCTTCGTCAAACAAATCGGTTAATCGAGAAACAACTGCTAGACAATAAGCAAGACATAGTTCCATGTGTTTGTCCGGCTGATATCATGAGAACAGAGGATTATGTGATCACTTATCTAAAATGGCGCTTCATAGTTCGACAGAGTCTTCATTGTTCGAGGGAGTTTTCGAGAGCTATGATTATTGGTTGGTTCCTGAAGTTATAGGCAAATATAGTTATTAGACTTATCCAAGTGGGAGTCTGTTGGATAAGGTGTCTAAGTCCATAACTTATTTGGTATATACTTGACCCGACCGGCATGGTCCATTTGGGTTGCATCTCATCCAAACTATTATGGATAATTTTATGAGAGTTATACACATATGTTTATTAATATATTATGAGTTATAATATATTAATATGAAGTTACGTTATTTAATTAGTTTTAGTCTTAAATTAATCATGGATTAATTTAGAGATTAAAAGGAATACTAATTAAATTATGGGCTATTTGTTTTATATAGTGTGGGCTAATACTCATTTGTTAATGGGCTAGACTTATGTGGAAGTCCATGGATGATCCATGGAGCTTTTAACCCATGGATCCTTGGAAAAGGAAAAGACATGGGTTATTAGGGTTTCACCCTAACCATGCATACTATATAAGCATGCTTATGGAGCATGAAAAGAAGCCTAAAAGAGAAAGCTAGTGTTCTAGTGTGTGTGTGCATGTGTGTGGCCGATTTATACAAGGTGTATATACTCTCTCAAAGTTTTCCAAGAGTTTGTGGTGTTTGTGATTCCATTTGAGGCATTCACACTATTGGTGCTTGGCCCTCAAACTCCTAAGAACCCAACACACCAAAAGGTATGTAATCTCTTCTAACTATTTTTATGTTGAAATGTTCCCCATGCCATGTTAGATAGGTTATAAACCTTGGAAAATTATTATTTTGCATGTATTTAGACAAACATAGATCCAAGGTTTATTAGGGTTGCATGCACACTTAGGAAGTGTTAGATTGCTCAAAACCCAACAGTATTCTCTTGCTAGAGTAGGCTAGGTATTCATATTAGGACTAGAGTGCTCTGATTTGTGATGCCTTAGCCTAGGGAGAGGTGAGCTGCTATGAGATGCTTGAGAGTGAATAGGTAGCAGCGAGGAGCTTATGAGAGATCTGTTAGAGAGTAATAGAGTACTTGGAATTTGGGATCCGAAGAGGAGGATTTGGGGTGTATACTGAAATGGTGTGGACAGTAGTATTGGGCCCGTACTACTGAAAGCACCGGGGCGATATACAGTTCAAGTAAGAACCTTTGGTATGCTAAGGATCAAGGAGGGAAGAGTTGTCGAGTGTGAGTATGCTCGAATGGATTCTAATTTATCGTATGTTGTATTTCAGAGGTAGATCATGGTGAGGACACATCTTATGCTAGAGAGCAGTGGGGCTAGTGATGAGGAGATTCGTCGGATCATCCACGAGGAGGTGGATGCGGCCATCAGGTAGAGATACCAGAGATGTTCGGGTCTATTAAGACCTTGCTGATTCAGACTTTCGACAAGCGTTACGATGCTCTTTCTGAGGCTGCTGTTGCGGCGGTCACTGCAGCTGTTGTTGCTGCAAGGCCGCAGGGTGGTGATGTGTTGCTATTCCGGGAATTCAGCAACACGAAACTACCAGAGTTTGATGGGACCCAGGACCCGGTGGCGACTATGAGATGGATTTCAGACATAGAGGGGTGTTTCTTCACTTGCTCATCTCCTGAGCATTTGAGAGTCCGGTTCGCTCTGAACCAGCTTCGCTTGGGAGCGAAGGACTGGTGGAAGTTTGTGACAGCGCACTTTTCGCCTGCTGAGCTTGCGGCAGTGACCTGCGAGAGGTTCACTACCATGTTTCGAGATGAGTACGTTCCCCAGGTGGAGAGGGAGCATTTGGCCCAGCAGTTTCTGACCCTCAAGCAGGGTACTGAGTCTGTTACGGTGATTACCAGGATGTTCCACGTGAGGGCGATGTTCTACCCTAAGCACGTGTCCACTGAGCAGGCACGCATGAGTCGATATTTGAGTATCTTGAGGCGAGACATTCGGGAGTTCATGGTGAACTCCTCTTACCGGACATTTTCCGAGCTTCAGGTAAATGCCCGGAAGAGGGAGATTGAGCTAGAGACTCAGGCCAGGGAGGAGGCGGAGTCTCAGGGGAGGGATCGGCGACCGGCACAGTCCCACCCGACAGCCAAGTGGGCCAAGCCCGCTGATCCCAAATTTGGGAGCCAGAAGGGCCGCACTTGTGGAAAGTGCGGCAAGGGTCATGATGGAGTATGTAGAGCTGGATCTTGCTACAAATGTGGCAAGGAGGGGCATATGTCCAAGGACTACCCAAAGGGGTTTGCAGTATCTTTTCACTGCAACCAGACCGGACACCGGAAGGCGGAGTGTCCGCAGTTGCGAGGATTACCTCGGGGAGCACCTCAGGGATCTGCCCCTGCCGCCATCAGAGCTACCGAGAGTCACCCAGCGAAGGCCGAGGCGCCGAGGGCACAAGGGAGAGCCTTTCAGTTGACCGCGGAGGAGGTCTGCGCAGTGCCCGATGTCGTGGCTGGTATGTATTCTTTCATGTATTTATTTTGATGATTGAGATATTATGCTTATATTATGTTATGCGTAGGTACTTTTCTTGTGAATTATGTACCTTCCTTGGTGTTATTTGACTCGGGTGCGAGTCGGTCTTTTGTATCTTTGGCTTTTAGTTAGCATATTAGTGTTAGTCGCGAGGCGCTGAGTCGGCCTCTGAGAGTTTCCATAGATGACGAGAAGGTGATATATGCCACAAAGGTGATCCCCGGGTGCGTACTCGAGATTTTCAGTGTTGAGTTCCCGATTGACTTGGTTCCTATTGCGATGGGTGATGTTTGTGTCATTGTAGGCATGGACTGGTTGAGCAGATTCGGTGCGGTTATCGACTACGAGCGACAGCTGGTGACCATACGAGACCCTAGTGGGGGAGTTCTTATGGTGTACGACGAGGGTACACGTTCTGGATCAGCGTTTTGTTCGGCCGCTAGGGTGAGGCAGTGTCTACAGCAGGGCTGTAAGGGTTTTGTGGCGTACGTGATGGATACGCAGGTTGATTCCGAGAGGTCGAGGTCAGTGGAGGAGGTTCCGATAGTGCGTGAGTTCCCAGATGTATTTCCATAGGAGTTGTCAGGTGTGCCTCCCGTGAGGCAAGTGGAGTTCAGGATCGATTTGGTTCCAGGAGCCGCGCCTATTGCCAAGGTGCCTTATCGCCTTGCACCTTCGGAGATGCAGCAGTTGTCCTCACAGCTTCAGGAGCTATTGGGAAAGGGGTTTATTCGGCCGAGCAGCTCGCCGTGGGGAGCGCCTATCCTTTTGTTAAGAAGAAGGATGGTTCACACCGGATGTGCATTGATTACCGGGAGTTGACCAAGCTGACGGTCAAGAACCATTACCCGTTGCTGAGGATCGACGATTTGTTCGATCAATTATAGGGAGCATCTTGGTTCTCCAAGATCGATTTGAGGTCTGGATATCATCAGGTTAGGGTGCGAGATGAGGACATCCAGAAGACAGCATTTAGGATGCGTTATGGGCATTACGAGTTTGTGGTGATGCCTTTCGGGCTCACCAATGCCCCGGCGGTGTTCATGGATCTCATGAACCGAGTGTGTAGGCTGATGTTGGGTCGGTCAATGATTGTATTCATCGATGACATCTTGGTATATTCGAGATCTAGAGAGCAGCACGGGGAGCATTTGAGGGAGATTCTCAGAGTTCTGAGATCGGAGAGGCTTTACGCCAAATTCTCTGAGTGTGATTTCTGGTTGCGAGAGGTCCAGTTCCTGGGGCATCTCGTTAACCAGAAAGGGATATTGGTAGACCCGGCCAAAGTTGAGGCAGTGATGAGATGGGAGGTGCCGAGGTCACCCTCCGAGATCGGGAGTTTTCTAGGGTTGGTCGGTTATCACCGGAGATTTATCAAGGATTTCTCTAAGATCGCAGTGCCACTCACCAGATTGACCCGGAAGGGTGTCGCTTTTTCATGGGGTCCTGAGCAGCAAGCCTCCTTTGAGACGCTTCGCCAAAGGTTATGCGAGGCCCCGGTGTTAGCCCTCCCGGATGGAATGGAGGACTTTGTGGTATACTGTGATGCATCGATCTTGGGGATGGGAGCGGTGCTGATGCAGCGAGGGCATGTGATAGCATACGCATCAAGGCAGCTGAAGCCACATGAGATGAGGTATTCCACCCATGACCTAGAGTTGGGGGCAGTGGTGTTCGCCCTTAAGATTTGGTGACACTATTTGTATGGGGTTCGCTGTACGATATACACGGACCATAAGAGCCTGAAATATTTGATGGATCAGCCCAACCTAAATATGAGGCAAAGGAGGTGGTTGGATGTGGTTAAGGACTATGATTGTGAGATCCTGTACCATCTGGGCAAGGCTAATGTGGTAGTCGACGCCCTGAGTCGCAGGGTGGAGAGCGCCCCGTTGCGAGGTGTATGTTTGCGTTTGACCGTGATGGCTCCGGTGTTGGACACCATTCATGGAGCACAGGATGAGGCCGTGAGGTTGGAGAACCAGAAGAAGGAGCGAGTGGCAGGGTTGGTATCGGAGTTCGTTACCGATGTTCGGGGGCTTATGACATTTCAGGGGCGGATTTGGGTGCTGTTTATGGGAGGGACGCGTACCATTTTAATGGAAGAAGCTCATCGGTCGAAATTTTCGATCCATCCTGGGGCCACTAAGATGTATTTGGATCTGAGGAAGGAGTATTGGTGGCCTGTATGAAAAGGGATGTTGCGTGGTTTTGTTGAGAGGTGCTTAACCTGCCGTAGGGTTAAGGCCGAGCACCAGAGACCGCATGGTAGGTTGCAGCCGTTGGAGGTTCCCAAATGGAAGTCGGAACAGATTACCATGGATTTTATCACCTAGTTGCCAAGGACTGCAAGGGGTGTAGATGCAATTTGGCTGATTGTGGACAGGTTGACGAAGAGCTCCCACTTCCTTGCTATTAGTGAGAGCTCCTCCGCAGAGAAGTTAGCAGAGATGTACGTGAGGGAAGTGGTATCTCGGCATGGGGTGCCGATCTCGATTGTCTCAGCCCGGGATATACGTTTCACTTCATGAGGAGCTAGGTACTAGGCTTCATTTTAGTACTGCATATCACCCCCAGACATACGGACAGATTAAGAGGACGATTCAGACGCTCGAGGACATGATCCGGACATGCGTGTTGGATTTCGAGGGGAGTTGGGATACATACTTTCCATTAGCAGAGTTTTCCTACAACAACAGCCATCATTTGAGCATTGGTATGCCACCCTTTGAGCTGTTGTATGGGAGGAGGTGTCAGACCCCCATTTGCTGGGGAGAAGTCAGACAGCGTGTTATGGGCAGTACTGAGATCGTACTTCAGACGACAGAGCAGATCTAGCAGGTCAGACAGAGGTTGTTGACCACTCAGAGTCGGCAGAAGAGTTATGCGGACAGACGCCGGTCCGAGTTTGAGTTTCAGGTCGGCGACTTTGTGCTCCTGAAGGTCTCTCCTTGGAAAGGAGTGATTCGATTCAGGAAGAGGGGCAAGTTGGGGCCCGATATATTGGTCCATTTCGGGTGGTCGCAAGGGTAGGCAGGGTAGCCTATCGTTTGGAATTTCCAGCAGAGTTGGGGTAGATTCACGACACTTTCCATGTGTCGCAACTGTGGAAGTGTATAGCCGATGAGTCGGTAGTGGTTCCATTAGAGGATATTCAGGTGGATGCGAGCCTGATTATGCTGAGAGACCAGTGGCAATCAGAGATTGGAAAATCAAGGTTCTGAGGAACAAGGAGGTGCCCTTGGTTTTGGTTCAGTGGCAGCATCGAAAGGGGTCTGATATGAATTGGGAGCCGGAGCGTGAGATGCGCAAGCAGCATCCGGAGTTATTTGCAGAGCGAGACTTCGAGGGCGAAGTCTAGTTCTAGTGGGGGAGAATTGTAACAGCCCGTATTCCCAGGTATTATTCATTTCTACATTTTTAGTATTTTGTGAGGCGACTCGGCGAGTTGGAGCTCAAACTCGCCGAGTAGGATCGCGATATGGACAAGGATTCACGTCTGGACTCAGCGAGTCCATGCCGTTTAATGAAACCCTAATTCTCCGGGTTTGGAGCCTATTTAAGGGCACTTATAGCCTCCCATTGCAGCTACCAGTCCCTTGAGAGAACCCTAAGAGAGCTAATTCGTGTTGGGAGAGAGAAAGTCACTTTTGAGCCTTTGTATTCTTTGTTTAGCAAGAAGAAGGTGGCAAGAGCAAGGAGGAGGTGAGATTACAGCAGATCCAGAGTCCAGAGGCTTCATTTTGAGGTAAGGGTTCGAATCTCCTTCAATTATAGGGTTGATCTTTAGAGTTAGGGTTTTATACCCCCTTTTTAGAGTGATTATGTGAAGCAAATGGTCCCTCTTCGAGTTTGTGCCTTGGATCTAGACTCAAAGAGGTCCATAGACCTTAACCATTGGAGCTTTTTGGGTTATTATGGAGTCATTTGACATAGGTGGTTGTTTTTGGGACAAAATATCCTTTTGATGCCTTGTGGGGGTTAATCAAGCATCAAGCTTCGAACTTTACGTGACATTCATGCTTGGGAAGGCCAGATCTAGGGTTTGGGAAAGCAGATCTGACCTCAGAAGGTCAATAAAAGTGTGTGCATGGCATGAACTCACTGAGTTGTTCTTGGGACTCGGTGAGTAGGGTTAGGGTTTCACGTAATATGTTTAGTGAGTGGACTCGCCGAGTTGGGGGATAACCCAGTGAGTCAAGAAGAGTCAATATGGGGTTGAGTCAAACCGGAACTCGCCGAGTTGTTCTTGAGACTCGGCGAGTTGAGTCATGGTTTCCCTGCGATTCAAGCCAGGTGGAAACTCGTCGAGTTAGGGGAGTGCTTGGTGTGCCAAGAAAGATCCGAAGGAGTCAGTGAACGCGTTAGACTCGTCGAGTTGCTTTGGTGCACTCGCCGAGTTTGGTCAAAGTTGACCGTTGACCGGAGTTGACCAATGTTAACTTGATAGGGTTAGTCAACCTTTGTTGTAAAAGTGTTAATTAGAGATATTGTATTATAGGAAGAATATAGTGCGAGGGATCGAACACGAGTGATTCTAGGGATTTGCGAGTTATCGAGATATACGAGGTGAGTCTTCTCACTATACTTTACCTTGAGTAGGTAACTACAGTTATGTGATACAATGTTTGTATGCTATATATATGTGTTATGTGTTGCGCTGCATTATTCTTTGTGATTTATGTTGCGCATGTTTACAGAGTTAGAACCTGAGGGTTCACAGAGTTTGGGTGCACGGACCCATAGAGTTATAGCCTCGAGTGGCTAATATGTGTTATATGTGGTATTTTGGGGGAACTCACTAAGCTTTGTGCTTACAGTGTTTGGTGTTATTTGTTTCAGGTACTAGTGACGATCGTGGGAAGGCGCCGGCTTGATCAGTACACACACACACGAGATTTTATGTTATGAGATCTTGGGATTTTTGTATGACATGAATTGTATTGCAAACATGGGTGTTTTTAGGAATATTAAATGAATTATGTTTTTATAAAATGCGAAAAATTGTTTTGAAATTTACGGTGTTACATGTCAAGAAACAAAAATGCCTTGATGCCATTTACCAAGTTCTCATACCACTTGCAATGGAATAAAATATAAAGCATGTGGAAAACAAATAACCATAAAGACACCATATTTAATGTGATTTGGTCAAGGTGACCTATGTCCACACAACAGGAGAGAGTATTATTATTCACAAGGTTTCAAAAAGAGTTACATGCAACATCGTAATTTTAAACCAAAATTTTCATTTTTGAAACATAAGTAAAAACCTTAATACCCTTTTCATTAAATAAGATCATAGTAAAAAATTCATTTAAATATTAGGAAAACCTGATAAAGAGTTTTTAACAGGGTTCTTAAAGCATAGTTCATTATTTGATGCACGTATAGTTACGTTGGAGCATTACCACGATCAGAGGAACTGCCTGAAAAACATTTAGTCAACATTTGTAAGCGTGAAGCTTAGTGAGTTCCCAAAATATCATATATCACAATACCTATGCATGTGGGGTTTTTATTCAAAGATTAGTTTAAAAAAAAAAAGAAATTTAGCAACTAAAGACTTGATGATTTGAATAACATAAAATAAGTTTATAATCCACTAAGGATCCACTTGCAAATTTTGGAAAGAAAACAAGCTCCAAAGAAGAAGATGAAGAAATCAAAACCTCTGTAGTTCTTTGGATCCTCTTGGTAGGGTTGGAAGTTGATGAATAATGATGAACTTTAGAGATGCCAACAAGTTGTCAACTCGATTTAAGATACCAGTCTTGTAAGAAAACTCTTAATCTCTTAATCCTGAAGTTCATAACCAAAGTATGAACTTCAAGAGAGTATAAAAGCAAGTAACATCTTCAATAGATGAATAAAAATGAAAGAGAATGCATACACATATGCATGTTTCGGATTTTGCATGACAGAAGTGTCCATCAAAATGAAAGCCTCTAAGCTAGTTAAAGTGAAAGCTTAATCTAAAGGCCCTTAACCATTAAGCCCTTTAGACAAGCTTGTCCCTAATGCCTTCACCCATACCTTATACTTTTGAATAAACAAAGTGAAAGGTCTTACTCCTCCCATCTAACTCTATTTCTCAGATTTAAGATATAAAATAGAAGTCATGACTTTTATATTTTATAAACCAAGTTTATTAAATATAAACTTTAACTTTTGGGTAAAAGACAAAAGAATTTATCTAGTCCAAAATGTTGTACATGACTTAATAATTCATACCATATGAATTATGTAATGTTACTTACTAATGAAAATTATTATTTCCTAGAAATAAATAGTTTCCAATTTAATTATATGAGTTTATTGAATATTTATTAAAATCAATTTCTAATAAATAATCAATTGTATCAAGTTGTTGTTAGTCTGACAATTTAGTATCATATACTAATTAAAAATATCACTTTAATATGATTCTTGAGCATACTTGATCTTTTAATGCATACATACAAATAATGGTTCACGAACTTTCACCATTTCACCAATAATAAATGTACCTGGACTCACGACCTATCGCCGTTCCGTCATCAACACGAGTCTATAGGCTCACGGGCTGTCGTTGTTCCAACGTCAACTACTCATACATACATAATGAACGAATCATATAAAAAATCAATCATACAGAGACTAGTCTATGTATACACTCTACTCTACTAGTCTATATATCTTAACATACAAGGATATACAATGTAACACATAATCTAGTTAGATAACTCACCTAAATAGTCTCGAATCAGCTTAGTAGGTTGGTTTGTATATGACTTAACCAACACACGACAACCAATAATACTATACTAATTACTAACTATTTTAGCATAAGAGTTAATATTTAGATCCTTCACTAATTCCAAAATAAAATTTTATGGCTATCAAATAAGTATCAACTAGTCAAGACAGTCGAGAGACAGGACCATTTCATCATATAGCCTTTCTAAAATCCAATAACTGGGGCAACATGTCTGTCCTATACACCTTTCCCGTAAGTAGACCAATCAATACTTTAACTCTAATTTATGACTAATATAATACTATAGGTTCATAACAACGATTATGAATATAAAGTTATAGATAAGAGTAAGTGTAACTTACTTGATGAAGTCCAACTGACTGCACGCATAAATTCAATGTTTCTTTTTCTTAAAGTATCCTTTCAAACCTTACAACGCTTCGATGCTGATATTTCAGAAGAGAAATCAAATCATGAGGGATAGAGATAGAGTTTTGAGAGTGAAACTGGTGCAAGAAATTAGAACCTCAAGCCCTATATTTATAGGACTGAAATTTGAAAATTGTGTCACGGTTTGTGTAGGGATGTGTCATGGTTCTAGCCTGGCCAACCTTGTTCTCACTTACACGCAACCTTGGATCAGTGGAGTAAGATGCATTCAATGCGTCACATCGCGCTTTCTTGGGGACCACGCCACAAATTTTTATAAAATCCAAAAAAATTTATAAAAATCATAACATTCTTATACGAACTTCATTTTTCAACATTCTTTATATCCATGTGTTCGCATATACGTTGGCTACAACTTTCATGTTGATCATTTTATCTAAAACAAAATATATTTTTCTTTCATTTTTATAACAAATGATTGTATTTATTAACTTTTATAAGTGAAAATAGGTGTTACAACTCTCCCCGACTTACAAGGACTTCGTCCCCGAAATCTAACTAAATAACCCAAGATAGTTGCTTCTCATTTCTTCTTCTAGTTCCCAAGTCCAATATGATCATTTCCAGTGCTGTCACTACATCTTTACCAATCCTACCACCTTGTTGCACACAGAGATCGAAACTTTTCTCTCCACCTAGTTCAGACGTTCATCCAAATGAATATCTTCCAAAGTCATAATTGTGAATTCATCTACTATATACTTCCTCAACTAAGAAACATGGAAAATATTGTGGATATGAGTAAGCTCCTCTGATAGATCCAAATGGTAGGGAACCCTGCCTACCAGAGCAATAACCCAAAAGAGTCCTCTATATATAGGATACAATTTTCCCATCTTTTGGAACCAGATGACACCCTTCCATGTTGGAATCTTTAACATCTCAAATTTTCCAACCAAAATCTCAAGATCAAACCAACATTGAGGGACCAAAGATATCGCTTTTCCTGTTAAGGAAAAAGGAACAACTAAACTTTTCCTACATAATTGTAATCTTTACTCATCAATTCCCACATGAATATATGTTTTATAACATCAAGTTACTGATGCGTTTACACAATACCAATGCACAACCGACTTGTAAATTACAACTTATGTATCTCCGTTTGAAGAATAGAATTGTGTTAGAATTACTTGTGATTAAATTCATGAAGTAATCTATAAGCATGTCTTTATACAATACTTAAATTCCTATTTCCAAGTACTCATGAATATTACAACAATCTGTATGCAATGTCTAATCTCCATGGACAATCTACAAACAATTCATGACAATCTTAATTCACTACCTACTTCCAAAAGTATGAGCGACTATGGAATTTTGAATATTATTTAAATTATTCAAGGAAGTAAACAAGCAAAGTGAAACACAATAATAAACTAATTAACTATGGTATCATACCTACTGAATATAAATAAATTGCTATTAATTATTCACCATTACAGTTATGAATTTATTCATTGTATAATGTTTTGAGTAATCAACTAACCACTTGAATTAAATAATATAAGTCATGCCATGCTATAAACACGCATACTATGCCTCACTCTGGTCATTCCTTCATGAACAGATCAGCTCAACATTACTTTAATGATGCTCATTTCACAATTCCAAATTCTTATCATCCTATCCTAATAAATAAGTAGATTTGTGCCACATGGCATTCTTCAAGCCCCCAAATCGATTTTTTCCCGCTTAAAATATCAAAGTGAATTTCCCCAAATGCCCTTCAGCTTTAATCTTTAGATTTAATGCGTTTCAATCAACTACGTTTCTTTCCTTTTTACGTTTCTAATCTCCTACATTTAAGGCCAAAATCACTCATATCTCGCATCCATTTGATTTAGTCGACCGATTACTCATATATCATTTCCAAAATAATTCAATGTTGCTTATATGGATTTCGATTTTCTTCACCGTTTTCTATAGGAAACGATTTCCGTTTTTGTGGGTCAAAATTTTCATCCCATTGATCGATATGACTAGACAATTTTCTATTGGGAGCAGTGATCTGGTGTACATTCTATTTCTCAAATCCATTAGCAATTCAACATCCTACAATTAACATGTCCTACAATCAAAATGCGTCTGCATCAATCGAGTAAGTATTATTCTTTTATTGTTACGACATCTATATACTCAATTTATGGTCTTATGTGTCAATGGTTGTAAAATTATGTTCTTTTTTACAGTTTAATAGAACAAAAATGCAAGGTGGATGCTTTGCAAACTAGATTATTTTGACTTGCACACTATATGCTCGACAAAATATCATAATGAAGGATATTATGTTTAATAAAGAAGAATATTATGGTTTGCAAACATTTTTTTGTTATTATTAGATACGAGTTTCTTTTGCTAGAGCATGTTGCATTGCAAGATCTACTAAGTGTATGAGTTGCCATTCTCCACCAGTTTGATATTCTTCCTGAAATGTATCAAATTGGTTATACAAAGTTGTTCTTTAGAACTGGATAGGTCTGATGAACATTTTTATTTGTTAATTTATTAAATCTTAGTAATTATACAAAAACTGATGTTATATTATATTATATATAAATTTATATGTCAGATTGGAAAGCTTGAGGATACAAGGAACCAAACTCTTAATTGCATATTGCATGTTCAAAGTTGCTTTAGAGGTCACAAAGCTCGTCGATATTTAAAGGAACTTAAATGAGGGATTTTCACTCTTCAGTCATGTATATGTCGTTTCAATCTTTTTTAGATGAAATATTGAGATGTCATTTAATTAACAAGAATATTTTTCTACAGATGTTCATGGTGAAAAAACTAGAAAGCAGTTTGTAGTATTGCTACAAAGACATAGGGCGGCTGTTGTTATACAGAAACAGATTAAATCAAAAGTAAGCAAGAAAAGATTTGAAGACATTCATGGCGCTACTGTTGTGTTACAAGCTGTTATATTATTTTTTCTATATCATGATATTATAATTTTAATTATGGTGTTAATTTATGTTATTAAAACCTATATTGTTTCAGTTATATGAGGGTGGATGGTTAGAAGATGCTCAGGGGATATTGCACTACTTCAATTTTGTTCTGGAAAGGTACACTTAAAGAGATTATGTTTAATAACATTATAAAAATATATAATCATGTCACAACTCACAACTTACATTTCAATTTCATGAGAAAATAACAAAGTGAGGTTAATTTTTGGAAACAGGACAATGAATCAGATGAAGTGGTGGTGAAGTCATCATATCTTACTGAGTTACAAAGAAGAATCCTTAAAGCAGAAGCCGGATTAAGAGAAAAAGAAGAAAATGGTATTCTACACCAACGTTTGCAATAATACGAAAACAAGTGGTAGCAGATAAAATAATGTCAAGTCAAATATTCTACACCAACATCTGCAACAGTATGTTATGATGTTATAATACATATTTTTTTTAATATAGTACATTATGATTCTATAAATTGTTATTTGTTTGGAAGGTGTAGTTGTATGTTACCCATTATAACTGGTTACTTTTTATCCCATTGTGTTGCTCCTCTACCAACAGTGAAAAAAAAAAGTAAGAACAAAAAAATTACCAACTCGAAATAGTAATGTACTTTTTTTGGTTTATCAAAATCATCATTTTATACTTCCAACATATATTTTCTTATTTTCAGCCTTATTTACAAATTATGCCAATTGTTACCCTTATACCAACAGTAAAAAAAATTAAAAAAAAAAGTAAGAATAAAATAATTCCAAGTCAAATCATGCAATAAATAGCAATATACTTTGATTCATTTGTCAAAATTCATCAATTTATATGTCTTACATGTATTTTATTATTTCAACCTTATTTACATTTTTTCCCATTTGTTCATCTATGCTCATTTGTTGCCCTATACCAATAGTATATTTGTAATTTAATAAAAAAATTTGTTGCAAATATTTTATTAGTCATTGCGATTTTGAATTATGAATGAATGTTTTTTTCTCTACCGTGAAATGAAAATGAGGAGTAATTGTGATAGCAAAGTTGAAGATTTATTGAGGTGGTAAATTACAATGGGAAAAGTGACGTTTTAGCGACAAAACAGTTTTTCTTCCCAACAATCATGCACCAAAAATAAGGGTTTAATAAGAATAAATATTTTTTTACAACTCACGCGCTTGTCTTGTGAGTACGTCACAACTTCCATGTATTTAATAAGATTAAAGCTCCAAAACTGATAATATGTTGCATTATAGAAACTCATGACTTTTATAAAATAGCAGGATTCACATGTGTAACTAAATACTTACAAATTAAAAAGTTATTAAAAAATATAATATTACAATCCATAAGTTTTTCTAAATTAATGATACATTATTTTATTACATAATCAATTTTTAAATTTTATTTAAAATTAACACCCGTGGATTCCACGGGTTTTAACCTAGTTATCTAATATATAGTGGAATTTCATTTGTACATGCATTGACCTGCTTTTATGTCAAGGCTCTAAAGTCACAAAGACCGAGCCTTCGACATTAGAGAATGTTCCACTAGAACTTTGTTACTTGAAACAACGACATGGTAATGAAGTCTAAAATTCAAGGTACACTCCTTTAACACTTCTCTTGAATTAAAGTTTCCAACCCATATGTAGACTTTACAACCATCTCCCATTAGGGAATCATTTCCATATTCCCATATGACATCAATTCTGACCAAGAATCATCTCAATCCAAAATGTGTCACTATGGTCCTTCCTAAATAATGTCATACTTCCAACTGTCCATAAGAGACCAGTGTTGGTTAAAATCTTATAATGTTCTTGATAGTCATTTAACAACTTTAGTCACACAAAATTCTAATCCTTTTCTCATAATGTTGAAGGCATTAGAAAAATTAGAAGAATATAATATTATAACATACATGATCGATCCTATATCCGAATCATATGGAACTCGAGTCATTATTACCTATCTAAGGATTTAATATTTGTTCAATTTCTTGCTATATATTTCCATATAGAATCTCACGTGTTGAACATTTCAAAAAGATATTCATATATGTCTTTGATTAACTTCTAATAAACTAAAAAAATTTAACCTTTATATTTGAAATGCAGTACGATTGCTCTTTCCTTTAAGTCTACTATAGCAAAACAATTCCCAACCTTTTCAATTTGAAAATTTGAAACATTGTTCCCCACAAAAATATTGTCCTCACACAATTCCAACAAAAATAGTTATGCTCCCACTAGATTTGACATGTACTTAGAAATCAACTAGACTTATAGAAATCAATACATTTTGACTTTCTTACAAAAGAGCATATTTTTTTATGTGATGCTTCGTTAAGTCTCTAATTAGACTTCTTAAGCTTATACAACTTATTTGGATAGTATATGTATCCGTTTGAACCCTTTAAGACTGATAGATATATCTATTTAAAGTTCAAACAATTATTTTCCATTCATCACAATTCGAAATATGAAGAGGGATGACATAATCATATTGTGAATTTGAGAGTGCAACTAACACAACCATTATTCATATTGATCTTTATAAAATCTTTAAAATCTATTAGCCACAGTATTTCCGCATAATAATTTTTCATGAACTAAAGCGAAACGTTTGCTACTTAGATTTAAAGGTGCATACATTCCTATCCTTGTGGATCTTTCATTTCCAACCTATAATTATAAGACTAGGTTTAGGACACTTAGTTCAAACTGTGTTTTCCTTCATGGACCGATCTTCTCTATTCTTAATTTCTTGACTCTTTGGGAGCTCAAGGCCTACCAGTGCTTCAGTGTCATTAGCATCTCATCTGTATTGATGAGTATGCCTTCACCAACCAACGTGTTTTACTTTTTCATTAAAATGAAAATATAGAAATCAATAGGATTGCCAACTTTAACTGAAAGTGAACAGAAATAAGAATGTGTCAATTGAAACACAATAGGCTTTCAACCTCAGGACGTGTACTAGTGATAACTAAATGGTTTATTTTCGGTTGACTCTTGAAACTCTCAAGGTCAATATAAATCCCATTGACTTCTTGACATTTGGGTTTTTTCTCAAGGAGCATTCCTTTACAAACTAAAACCGATATTCAAAATTTTATGTGGATTTGCGACAAGAAAATGCTTCATAGAATTGATCTCAATTGATCTTTTGTTTCTTGATCAACGAAAACATCACAACTCCAATTCTAAATGTGCTAGAGTAAGAAAATCATTATTACTCCACATATTATGAGGTGTTATCAACCTTCTTAGTTTGAAATGACTTTCAAGATACGATTTATAATTACTAGAGCACAAATCTGAAACCTGATTGGAACGAAACATGACTCATCTATAATCAAACCATTTCAAACAATGTTCGATTCCTTTTCTTAGTCATACAATTTCAATAATATGTTCGTTGAGGATAAATTTTGATACAATTCCACAATTACTTAGATGATCATAAAACAAGATACTAAAGTACTCTCCTTTCCTTTCAGATTGGAGAATCTCTTATCGTTCTACCTCATAGATTATTCTCTTTGTTCTGATACTCTTCGAACCACTCAAAAGTATCAGAATTCTGCTTAATCTTATAAACACGGTCATATTTTCTGAAGCACCAGTAAATCATGATGAATTGAGTTATCATCCATTGTGGTGGTTTTGAAGTGTCCATATCAACATGTACTAGATACATCAATCATTCATTTGCCTCACATAATAATTTGAACACTCAGATAAGAATCTGAACATTGAATTAGACATAATTTTTTCTAATGAACAAGATTCTCATGCATCACCTAATTCATATTGGATGAATCTAAGTTTTTCCCAATTGAAACTTGTGTTGGGTTTTATTTCAAAACTAGTTTCACAAACTAGAGAAATTGGCAAACAGAATATTTTAACACAAACCATTTGTACCCACCAAGGATCATCTTGCAAGTTATAGAAAGATTAAATCACCAACTAAAGAAGAGATGAAGAAATAACAACCTTTTTTATTTCTTTAAGTCCTCGTGGGAAGCTTGAAAGTTGACGAAGAATGATGAACTTTAGAGACACCAACAATGACTCAACTTGATGTAAATGCTAGTCCAAAACTTCTAACTCTTAAGCTTGAAGTTCATAACCAATATGAACTTCATGTAACACCCCAAAAATCAAGGGTAAAAATTTCATTTTTAATATAGCTAAAGCATTTATTCAATTTATCTCAAAATTTTCAAATCATCATTAAGTAAAACATTTATCAGATTTCATCCCAAAATCATTCGTTGCTGAATTCATAGGTGTGTCCACTGCGATCAATCAGAGCCCTTCTTTTCCAAATCGATGATACCTCAAACCAAAACTGTAAACGGTAAGCACAAAGCTTAGTGAGTTTTCCAGAGCATACACCACACAATCCACATAACTATATAATACATACTAGCTATAATAGCTACATAAACCATATCAATCACATAAGCCATGCATATAAACATATAAGGATTCTGTGGGCTCCCCCAGGGTCGTATACCTTCATGCAATGGGCTCCACCATGGTCTTTACATAGGAATGCCATGGGCTCCCCCAAATGGTATTAGATCCAATGCACGGGCTCCACCGGGGTCTTCCATGAAAGTATCACAAAGACAACTAGCATATCACACATCACATAAACAACTAGTATAACACATACCGCATAAACAACTAGTATACTACATATCACATAAGCAATGCATGTAAACATATAAGGATGTCGTGGGCTCCCCCTAGGGTCTTATACCATCATGCCATGGGCTCCCCCACATGGTCTTTACCTAGGAATGGCATGAGCTCCCCCACATGGTCTTATATCCAACTGCCATAAGCGTCCCCCAGGGTCTTCCATGCAATAACATACATAATCAACTTAGCATATCATATCACAGAAGCATCTATCATACTACATAATACATACATAAACCTATAAGGATGACGTGGGCTCTCCCAGGGTATTATACCATCATACTATGGGCTCCTTCACATGGTCTTTACCTAGGAATGCCATGGGATCCCCTACACGGTCTTATATCCGATTGCCACGGGCTCCCCTCGGGGTCTTCCATGCAAATATCATATAATCACTAGCATACCATTTAGCATAAAGCTAACTATCATAGCACATATCTCTACTACAGCTAGTGTACGACATAACATAAAATGGTCCGGCCTTGGTGCTTTAGACGCATTGGTATGGTGAGAAGACTCACCTTGCACTGCTGAAGTCCAGCGGGTAAAACTCTAGCTGCTGGTTGACAGGTTCCAGAACTGTCCACATCAAAACGACGCCCAATTAATAATTAGGTTCCAATACGTAATTTTAAGTCCATACTTGGGGTAAAAAACTACTTTACCCCTAACTTAACTTTATTGAGTCCAAGGCCCAATCTAAAGGCCCAAAAGTCAAACTATGGACCAAAGCCCAACACATGGGCCAATTTTCCAAATTGGACCTAAACCTCTGCATGGGCTTATCTTAAGGTCCAACCATTTAGTCTGGTCCAAACACTTGGCATTCCACTAGTCCAACCTCTCATAATCCTCAAGGCCCAGTTATGACCCATCTATGGCCCAGTTTTCCAAATTGGGCCCAAACCCTCACATAGGCCATACCTTAAAGCCCATCCATATATTCTTAGTCCATAAATATGTTCCTAATTGGCCCACATACGCCCGCAGCAGCTTAGTCCAACAAGTGGGCCAATAAGAACCTAAACATAATTAGGGTTTTTCACATAAAATGACAATTAGGGTTAAGTGTTCCTACTTAACCCATTAAGGACTTAACCATATAAGTCAATAAATCTACTAGGTCCATCATATAGTATGGTCGGGATTAATTCATAATCCCAAGTCCAATGGTCCAAACGCAGATCCCGATAAGTCCAAACCCATAAATCCAAAATTAGGGTTTTCTAAACACTAATTAGGGTTTCCAACTCATTACAACCAAATTAGGCCCAAAAGCTAAGTCCTTAGGCCCATTAGGGTTTCCTTAGGTCAGTTAGAGTTTTTCCCTAGGTTGGGCACCACCTACTACCACCTCGGGTAGTGGTGGTCAATGGCGGCTCACGGCGGCGCCCACCACCTCACGGTAGTGGTTATGACTTTCCCTTTCATTATTTCATCTGATTATAATATAAAACACTAAATCCAACCATAAAACTCACACAATAAATAAACACACACACACACACAACAAACTTTGTGGTGGTCGGCGGTTGTACGTGGTGGCGGTGGCTTTCTTGGTTTTACAGCGAACAAAACCTCATACAATAAACACATGCTACTGAAATGAACACATATAACACTCTTTTACTGGAATAGTAACACACCTACCCACATGGTGGCGTTTGGCGAAGGCAGTAGCCACACAAGCGGCTAACGGCGATACATTTCGATGACAGCCATCACCTCATGGTGCTGGCAATGCTTTCCTTTGATCCACTGCCCAGCAAATATATCAACATACACGAGTTCACATCGGAAAATGCATCCCAACACAACCACCCTCGCGGTGGCACATGGAAATCGGAGAGAAATCAATGAAACAGTCCCTGGACAGTAACATCAGCACCATTGGCCGGAGATAGCAACGACAGTGGTGCTATCGATTGGTTCTCCTATGTTTTCGTCTGAACGATGACATCCTACGTCCGTCTTCATCTTCAGCGACCATGGGAGACATAGTGGTGGTCCTTGTCGTATTCGCTAATTGGAAACATCATAGCGGCGACTGTTTGGGGTCCTTGTCGGCGACGGAAGCAACTACGAGTTTGATGGTCGATGGCTTACATCGGTGGTTATGGAGGGATGACGGCTGGAGAAAGGTGGTGAAGGTGGCGGCTGACGATGGTGTTTTTAGGGTTAGGGTTTACCAATAGTGTTAGGTTATATACCCGGGTTCCTTAAACTTTATCCCAAAATCACAGAAATAGTCCCTCCTTCTATTATTCGTTCCAAATGAGGTCCAGAATTTACCTTTTCTACCCTAACTTCAGAAATTCTTTTCAACTCCAATCCAAAATCTACCCAACAAACCTTAGCTTTCAAAATCCTTTCATAATAAGTCCAAATGATACCAAACACACCCTGTCTTCTAAAAATATTTTCAAAATAAGCCACGAAATTACACTTTAACTCCCGAATAATCCAAATTATAACATTCGGCTCCCCAAAACCAACACCCAACTAAATAATATGGATTTAGGGAGATTATTCGTTCATTAATTTTATCTATTTATTTATTTAATAAACAGGATGTTATACTTCAAGAGAGAAAAATAATGCAAGCCTTCTACATATATTTTAACCAAAAACTAGAGAGAAATAAAAGAGGGAGAGAAGTCACAGTTTTTGCATGAAAAATACACCAAAATGAAAGCCTTCATGTTATGGTCTTAAAGCAAAGGTAATTCCCATAAGCTCTTAGCACTTTAAGACCTACCATCTCCCTAATGTTCCCCAAAACTTCAATCCATGCTTTCTTTTGATTTAAATAATCAAAAGGTCATGCTTCTTTTATTCATTCTTATAAAGATATAAAAGAAGACAAAAGTTTATAAGTTTTGTAAATGGACTTCACCAATATTGTGGTACTATTTACCAATTTGAAAAAGACGGGTGTTCTTTTCATTGGGGTCTTAAGAAGCAAACAACATTTAAGACAACGAGGAAGATATTATGTGAGGCTCTTATGTTGACCCTTCCCAAGGGTGTTGACGATATGTTAGTTTATTGTGATGCATCAATCACAAGGTTTGGATCCGTTCTTATGCAGGGAGGTCGTGCAATCGTCCCTCACGACAGTTGAAGCCTCATGAGGCTAATTATCCTACCCATGATCCATATTTTAGTGTAGTGGTCGTTTCTCTCAAGATTTGGAGATACTATTTGTACAGGGTTCGATGTACCATTTACACGGACCACAAAAGCTTGAAATATTTGATGGATCAAATAAATTTGAACATGAGGCAGCATAGATGGTTGGATGTGGTGAAAGACTATGATTGCAAAATCCTTTGTCATCCAGACAAGGCCAACGTGGTGGCTGATGCATTGATTCGGAAAACAACTAGTGCACCTATTAAGGATTTGTTTTTTAGGATAACAGTATTTACCTTCATAATAGAGATGATCAAGAAGGCCACTTGCATGGCAAGGTTTGGGTTTTGTGCACAAGTCCAATTTTTCGATTCAAAGAGGAGCTACAAAGATGTACAAAGACTTGAAATATAACTATTATTGGCCATGACTGAAGAGGGATGTAGAATGGTATATCGAGAGGTGTTTGACTTGTCAGAAGTTAAGGTTGAGCATCAGAAGCCCCATGGAAAGTTTAAGCCTCTTGATATCCCGATATGGAAGTGGAAGCATATCATGATGAATTCATCACCAAGTTGCTAAAGACTACTCGTTGAGTAAATAATATTTAGGTAAGTGCCAACATGTTGACCAAGAGTACCTACGATGTGCCTATTAAAGAGAGCTCATCAACTGATAAGCTCATAGATATTTAGGGTAGAGTGGTGGTTTCTCGGCATGGCGAACTAGTCTCAGTGGTTTCTGATATAGACGATTGTTTTACTTACAGGTTTTGGAAGAGGTTTCATGATGATGTAGGCACACGATTATATTTTTGTTTGATTAAGGTCCCTAAGCTCATGAATAAATTGGTATATTCTTGTATTTAAAATCAAAGTCCTTTTGGGTTTTCCTCATAACCAAAAATAAGCTAGGAATGATATTAGGAAAAAGATAGAGAAATGATTTGTTAACATATTATATGATTAATATAGATAATCGATGTGTTAAATTATTATGTGATTAATAAATTAATGTGAGATCAATAGTTAAATAATTGATTAGATAATTTATGTGTTAATTTGTTATGTGATTAATAAATTAATGTGAGATCAATAGTTGAATAACTGAGTTGTTAATTTATATGATTAATAAATTAATATGAAATCAACAAGAATTAATTAAATATGAATTCAAATTAATGTAGAATTAATTCGAGATTAATTAGATTTAATTTAAGGTCCAATGGTTGAATTGTAATTGTTCTTAATTGAACAAGGAAAGAAAAATTTAGAACTCTAGTACAGGTGGAAAATTTTGGAAGTATTCTAGGGTCTCTTGATTATTCCTAAAGCTGATACGAATACCATATTTGAATAGATAAAATAATATTATTTTATTATTCAAATATAGGGTTTCCCTTATGTCATCCACACTATAAATAGGACCCCAAGGCTTATAGTTTTCGTTCGTTCTCTTCCAAGAGGGTTACTCTGGCCGAAAATTGTCTCCTTCCTTTGCTCTTCATTTTAGGCTCTAGTTTTGGATGTGAGTCATTATAGTCATCATACTTTTGGTGCTAGCTTTCTTAGATCTACAAAGGAAGGGATTCAAGAAATTGTTTACTACAACAATTCCAAGGTATGTAACCCTAGATCTACTAATTTTGATTATGTTAGGGTTCATCTTAGGTTTTGTTGTTCATTTTATGTTTCCTTCAAAATGACATAGATCCTTATAGGTTGTATATGCCCTTAAATGTTAAGTTATTTTCCACATTTACATGTATTTTATAATCTATAAAACTCATCAGTGGTATCAGAGTCTTGATTGTCTTATATTGACTGTGCGTGAGATGAATTGAACAAAATGAAAATGTTGACACTTTGGTCTGTCACGACGTGACAAACCTTCTGTCACGACGTGAGATCAATCAAAATATGATTTTCGATAGTTTTCTGCCTAATCTAGTTAATAGGGTTATTTTTAGTGATTATCTGGTTTTAATTCCACTAAAACCTGAATTTTTAATGCCTTATATGATTAAATATAAAACCCTAAATATTATGAGATAATCATGGAATAGATAATTTTAATTATAAGTTTAATTTAATTGAATTATCTTTATGTATTTTATAATACATTTAATTATAAGATTAATTAAAGGATAATTATAAAATTCAAGTTGGGTTTAAATTCATTAATTAATTATCTGATTAATTTAGATAATTAATATTTAAACATTAATTTTTTAAAATACACCATATACATATGTAAAACCTTAATACTATATGTATCACTAAAAGGTCAGTCAATTCAATAGTAAGCCTCATTCACAAAGTCACACTATAATAGTGGTATAAAGAAGCGACCTATAAAATGACCATTGAATGGGTGTCCTTTTCACCAACCGCTCATTTGTCTAGTAGAGGGTTGTTAGTTAGACGGTTTTGATAGGACATAAACATTAAAAGTATAGTTTTATAAAGTACTAGAACATTCTTTTAAAATCTCACTCTAGTTAATTTATCAAAAATGTGAAATGTATGCTAATCCATAAAAACAGACATCATTTCTTTACGAGTCGCTAGTGGAGCGTGCGTGGTTAACCGACACAATAATGTGGGATTATAAAGATGAAATGATGAAACAACTCACGTTTATAACTGTTGATGGAGTGTTTGTGGTTAACCGGAACATCCATGGGAGATAATAAATTGACCGAGGGTGTTTGAGCCGGTTTGCATGGTAAGAGTGTAATCTAAGATTAAATATGTCATTGATGTTTTAATGAAAATCTCAAAAGATCTAGGAGTTTCATGTGATTGAAATTAGTGAAATGGTTCTGCCTACCTAAAATATTTTTGTGATAGGACTACGACATCCCTCTTCATATTACGAAATGAAAATATGGATCCTAGCCTTAATTTAAATTTTGGTTAATAATTAAGGATTAGAATCAACTAACTTGAATTCTCTTTTTCCCACTTTTAGATGTCTTATGGAGATAAAAATGGCCTTCCTACTTCTTTTGGAAATTCTTTTCCTCAATCATCTGGAGATGGTCTTCCACATTTGAGTCAATGTGAAATTGTCTTCCCTTCCTTGGGCAATGGTGGAACTAGACATCATCTCTATTCTACTCTTCTACCTCCTCCTGTAACTCTCCCAACATCACGTTTTCCTCAAGTTGAAAGATATGAAACTACTTAAGCCTTATTGGCTTGTAAACACCAAGATGAAGACTCTGTATGTTCGGAGGTTCTGAAAATGAAATTGTACATTGAAAATCTGGAAAGAATTGGTGTCGTATTCCGGAAGGAGCAAGCCATTTTTTGGTTCTTATCTCACTTACTAAGTCATATGGTAAGTTTGTTGAGAAAAACAAGTGGGAGGTACATGGAACTTGAAGCATCTCAAGAACCATAACATGATGTAGTTACAGTTGGCATTAGTTTTAATAAGGATTGTTAAACTTGAATAATAGCTATTTACAAACACAAATTGTTCGCATTAGTGGAATAAATCATCTATGACTTGAGAAATATGGAATCTCTCATTGATGAGCTTTTATTAATGATTTTTGGTAAATCCATCAAATACCAAGATGTTATGTCAGATTTCGAATCTGATTAATGACCTAGAGTCATGAACTCAAATGTAGTCCATGTATGATAATCAAGTATTGTATGATAAGGAGTAAGTTATTCTTCTAGAAATAATACATTACATGGATAATTATACATTTTTAAAGCAAGGGTAGTTGTAAAAGGATTTTTTCAAACTCATGACATTGACTATGATCAAACCTTTTTCACAAGTAACTGTGATTAGATCAACAAGGATATTAATTACTATAAATTCATATTATTAATATGACATATAGTAGATATGAATTTATATTAAATAGATTTCAAGAAAGACCTTTTTCTTAATAGACATCTACTAGAAGTATCTATATAGATTAGCATGGAGGTTTTCTTAATCTATATTATCCTAACAAAATGAGTAAAGCTTGAGATCCACTTCTAGATATGAAGCAAACATCTCAATGTTGTAATCATCGTTTTAATATGAAACCATAATGTATGCTTTTATATCAAAATGAATAGAACATGCGTGTTTACCAAGAACTAGTGGGAGCATAGTGACATTCCTAATCTTGTATGAATGAGACATACTTAGTCATGAGAAATTACATTCTGATCATGTTAGGCCTATTCACCTTGACTTGGAATGTGTTTCTAAGATGAAAGACCAAGGAAAGATAAGATACATTCTAGGAATGTAATATCTATAGAGTTACATAAAATAAATGTTAAAAGTTTTATATCTTTATGCATATATAAACAAAATATTAAAAGAGATCAAGATAAGAAATTCCTTTTGAGGGATCTTGGAATTGTTAAATGACACTAAGTTTTGAGTCAACCTTAAAAGGACCTAGCTCATAGGTTTGAACTAGCTGAAATGATTCATATTCGATTCGCTTGGCAAATAAATCCATCATTTATGTCATATTACGCATAAGACTTGGTATATGATCATACAACGAACATATCATAATATATCATTTGAATACATGGTTAAGTCAATGGATGACCATAGGAACATTCTAAGATTACTTTAGAAGAACTAAGAGAATGTAGATGAGATAATTAGTTTAGAATAAAATCTTCATGTAAAGAGCTACATAAGATTATGCTTTCTAAACAAATATAGACAACTATGAAATATAATTAGATTATGATTTCATTGAGCGATGAAGAGTAAGTTTAGGTAGAAAGAGGTCTAACCAAAACATAATGACACAATATACTACAAAATTGATAATATACTACTTTAGAAGTTTAAATCGAATATGATTGGATAAATGAGTTCATTGAAAATCTATGTTGATTTCTGCCATTCAAGGATCACATAGAAATCTTTGTGACTTCAAGAATATACTTAATCAAGCTAAGAGACTCTATGTCACGAAGAACATCAATCATATACTCCAAGATATTTAACTATACTTAGAGTAAAGTCAAATATGGAGATGATAGTATTTGCAGAATTTGTGACATCCCCAAAATCACGGCCAGAAAAGAGCGGTTTTGTTTATACTTTATTTGAAAATCAGAGTAACCTTTTAATAAAAGAGTTGCGGAATTTGTCCCAAAACAATAATATGATAAAGAGTTATCAAAAGCATTCCCTTAGAAATGTATTTCATTAAAAGACTCGGGATGTCATGTTTGATACAGTACATAAGTATAAACAATACCATTTAAGCCTTACTACATTATTTCCTATCTACAGGCCTATATCTGTAATCCCTCATCCCAACACATCACAACTATGCTCGAGCGCCACTACCTGTAATACATAAAACTAAGTGGGTAAGGCTTGGGAGCCTGGTGAGCACATATGGTTTTCATCCCACAATAAATAAGTTTATTAATTTCATCGACCAGCAATAACCCGATTACCTGTTCCCGTTATCCCCACATTACGTCCCTAAACACCTATCCTAAGGATCATCATCGGGATGGACATTACTGCTAAGGGGGTTCCTCAACAATAAATGGTCTCAAGGAAACCATGAGGGGGATGGAGTACATCGGTGAACACATCGTTCACAAACACCTACAGGTTGCAAGCCTGCTAGCATTCCACTAGACTGTCTAGAAGAGTTCGTGGTCGTCATCTATACTCCACTAGATGACTGTATCAACAACAACAACACCGAGGCCTCTCATCATTTTATCACACATCGTCTTATTATATCTACCCATATTTTACCCCCAACATTTTTGTAGATATAAAATACATATACAGTTTAAATCATTTATAACTTGTTTAAAAACATTGATCCAACATAGATAGCAAGTATACAGATAATATGCACAGATAGCACGTAATATATAAAATACTTCATATCTATGTGTAAGATGAAAGTAACTATGCACTCACTTGAAAAGGTGGTGATTCGGTACTCGGAAAAAGCTTTGTTTACTTTAAAATAATTTCCTTCGACGAAACCTAGTATTATTACCACTAGATTTTAGTCTAATATTTACCGTGACTAACTATTAGTCTTATTGTTATTATTATTATATAAGCGTTTAAACAATACTTTCCAACCACTATGTACAGACAGGGGCCAGACATAAAACACCGGAGGGTAGGACCATTTTGGCGTATAGCACTTCTGAAATCCAACAACCCTATGCGGCCCTTTAAACCAGATTCCCTGTACCGCGAGTAGTTAAAAAGATATTATAACGACAATTATATAAGTCATAATAATAGCTCAAATATTTATTATAAGTTCATAATAACAATATTAATTTTAAATATAAAGTATATTAAAATAGGGTTAGCATAACTTACTTACAAGGGGATTTTAGCTAGGAGTCGGGCTCTGCAGGGGAAGAACTTCGTCGCTGAATCTTTCTAAGAAAGATCTGTGCAACGCTTCAGTGCTCACCTTACTATACTAAAAACTATAGAAAGAGAATTCGAATCATGATGGAACGAAATGCTCGGGGGATAAGGAGATAAAGACTCTTGAATCAAGAGAATGGTGCAAGAAATATGAGAGCCCAAGACTCTTATTTATACTAATTGAATTTTCAAAAACTACCCTCCATAATTACTTAATGACCTTTTAGTTATATAAACAACTAAACACCCCTCTATAATACTATTTTAAATGGATTTAATGATATTTGTACTAAACTAATGTCGAAAGAAATCAACATTAGTCTTATAATGACCGCATCGTCGATACCTTTCTAATGATATATACATATGTATATACATGTGTACGTATATATGATTTATACTTTATTTTAATACGTAAATATGCTATTATAATTTGTAACTCGTTCATATGAACTCCATTTTTGACATTCTTTATATCCACACGTAGGTGGAGACGTACTCTACAACTTTCGTTTAGACTCCGTCGGCTAATTTTGACTTTATTTTTAACAGGCCGGGATATGATTGGTCCGTTAATATCTCATAACTTCTTCATACGAAGTCAGATTTGGGCGTTCTTTTTATGAACACTCTCAGTTTAACATATTCTACGACTTTCATTTAGATTTATAAGGCTAAAAGTCTCTCTATCATAAGTTCACTATTTACGCTTTCCGGTGTCGCGCCGGTTCCTTCGTGAAACTTCGACAGGTCATAACTTCTTCGTTATAACTCGGATTTCAGTGTTCTTTATATCCCCGAAATCCTTGTTTTGACCACTGCAACTTTATGTAGAGATATCAGGCTTATCTCACACTTTAATTTTCACGCTTATTTTTATTCTTTATTAATTATACATTTATAATTAAATAATAAACACATAAATACACATAATTCACATAATACTCAAATATTTCATCTTTATTACTTCAAAAAGAGTTACAATAGTTGACCTAAATATTACATTGTCAAAAATGCTTAGCCCCGAAACCTGGGCGTTACAGAATTCATATAAAATAATTTTATTCGAACCCATTAGTAAAGTCCTTCTTTTAAGCTAAGTATGAATGATCACACTTTAGCTATAAGACTTTATTATTCTAGGAATGAGATTTTGATTTGGATTTAGTATTTGGATATTGGAACATTGTGACAACAACTATAATATAATGTTTTGATATAGTGGGATATGATTATAACATCAATACTTGATGTGTTCTATATTAACAAGTTTAATCCATGAATAATCTTAGTATTCTAGAGGTTCATAGTCGGTTATAATTATTGAAGCAATTATGAACTAAGATTAATATAAATTGGATTGGTTGACTTTCACTAGATGAAGGTAGGCAATGAGTTGTAACCAAGTTTCATAGGTACTTTTTAGAGAACAAGTATTGAACATACCCACATTAAGATCACCTCATGCATCGATGTCATGAGAGATACTTGATTAAAAGGTACTATCTTTGTATATTTAGCACATGAGATACATAGTGGGACTTAAGTATAGGGAGTATTGTTGTTTGATATGGTCAAATGTTGGTCCTTAACCAGGCAGTTATAATAGCCAATTTCAGGTATGGTGTGAGCTATGCAAGAGGCTTATCTAGTAAATATATGATTTGATCCTCTTATGTGTTGAGAGTAAGACATCCAAGGCACCTTACCAAAAGTTGAACACCTAATGACATGGATTGTGATATGTATCTCATGTTCAACATGATTTCTATGACAAATGGATAATTAATAAACTTACCTTATACACCAACTGTAGCTTTGAGATTTGGGTAATTGGATGTTGATAGAATGGAACAGAGTCATATGTTATTGGGGGTAGCGAAATGATGCTAGACATTCACCGCTGTCTATATCAGTCTAATATAAGTCTTGCGTAAGTGGGAGATTGAAAGATCTATGCTTAAGAGTCTTATTAAAGTGATATTACTAATTAACATATGATAGGTCACACTAATAACAACTTGATACTATTTACTATTTATTAGAAATTGATTTTTAATAAATATTCAATAAACTTTTATATTTAATTGCAAATTATTTATTTCAAGGAAATATTAATTTTTAATGGAATGTAATATAATATATCATATGATATAATTTATTAAGTCATGTACGTTATTTTAGACTAGAAATACTTTTTTCTTTTATCTAAAAGCCAAAGTGTATATTTTATAAAAATAAGTTTACAAAATTTATAAACTTTTGTCTTCTTTTATAAAGAAGTTTACAAAACTTATACACTAACATATCATCAACACCCTTGGGAAGGGTCACCATAAGAGCCTCACATAATATCTTCCTCGCATTCGTAAATGTTGTTTGCATCTTAGGACCCCAATGAAAAGAACACCCGTCTTTTTCAAATTGGTAAATAGTACCACAATATAGTGTTGGGTTTTGAGCAATCTAACACTTCCTAAGTGTGCATGCAACCCTAATAAACCTTGGATCTATGTTTGTCTAAATACATGCAAAATAATAATTTTTTCCAAGGTTTATAACCTATCTAACATGGCATGGGGAACATTTCAACATAAAGAGTTAGAAGAGATTACATACCTTTTTGATGAGTTTGGTTCTTGAGGAGTTTGAGGGCCAAGCACCAATAGTGTGAATGCCTCAAATGGAATCACAAAACACCACAAACTCTTGGAAAACTTTGAGAGAGTGTATACACTTGTATATTTCGGCCACACACAAGCTCACACACACTAGTTCACCAGTTACACTTAGGCTCACTAAGGCACCATTTCATGCTCCATAAGCATGCTTATATCGTATGCATGGTTAGGGTGAAACCCTAATAACCCATGACCTTTCCTTTCCAAGGATCCATGGGTTAAAATCTCCATGGATCATCCATGGACTTCCATATAAGCTTAGCCCATTAACAAAAGAGCATTAGCCCACACTATATAAAACCAATAGCCCATAATCTAATTAGTCTTCCTTTTAATCTCTAAATTAATTCATAATTAATTTAAGACTAAAACTAATTAAATAACATAATCTCATATTAATATATTATAACTTATAATATATTAATAAACATATGTGTATAACTCTCATAAAATTATCCATAAATAGTTTGGATGAGATGCAACCCAAATGGACCATGCCGGGTTGGGTCAAGTATATACCAAATAAGTTATGGACTTAGACACCTTATCCAACAGACTCCCACTTGGATAAGTCTAATAACTATATTTGTGTATGTTACTTCAGGAACCAACCAGCAATCGTAGCTCTCAAAAACTCCGTTGAACTATGAAGACTCTGTTGAACTATGAAGCACCATTTTAGATATGTGATCATATTATCCTCTGTCCTCATGATATCAGCCGGACAAATACATGGAACAACGTCGTACTTATTGTCCAACAGTTTGTTTCCCGATTTCCGATTTGTTTGACAAAGAACTTAATCGAACACATCAATTTAGTTCTGACCGGCCGGTACATAGGTCACAACAAAATCATCGAGGGGCCCAGATATCGCTTCTATTTCTAGAAGGAACAGATAAACTTCGACTCATATGCTTGTTCTACTACTTGTTGAATTGTACACAAAGGCACGTTTTATAACATCAAGTTACTGATGCGTTTACGTGCAATCAATGCACAACCAACTCATAGGTAACAACTCATATCTCTAGGTTTGAAGATTTATATGATATTACCGTCTCACGATCACTCGAGATAAATTCCATGAAGTGATACAAGTGAGCGTGGGTTTATTCCAATACTCATAACTTATGAGCACTCATGAATGTTGTAGCAACCATTGCTATGACTAAACCCATTTAGCCATCTACAAACTCGATTCATGACGGTCTTGATTCATACCTACTTCCAACATATGAACGACTGTGGAGTGTTTAAATAACTTAGTCATTCGGAAAGAATAACCTAGCTATTTTGGAAGTCAAAACATGCAAAGTGAAACACAAAATAATCGAATCCAATATGGTCTCAGAACCCTTTTGAATATAAATAGAACCACCTTTTATTTATCACCATATTGATTACACATTATTCATTGTATAATGTTTCAAACAATCAACTTAAGACTTGAATAAAAACAACAGTCGTCCCATGCTCCTAGCATGTACACTTTGTTTTTCTAAACAATAGTTATGCCATACTCCAAGTATGCACACTATGTTTGTCTATGATCCTTACATTGTGATGTAGATCAATTGAACATGATTCCAATGATACTCATTTCACAATCCCAAATCCTTATTGTAAATGTGAGAATCCCCGATTCCTATCATTTACCCAAAATTTTGTTAGATTTTAAACTTTTATGCAATGTTCCTCTTGTAATGATTATTCACAAAGTCACCAAAACCTTGTCACCAGTCATTGCAGAGTATTCCAAAGAAGGTCAACTTCTATGGAACGAAAGTCTCATATTCAAAGTACATTGCTTTGAACATCCTTCTTGCATTAAGGTTTTCTAATCTTACATAGATTGAATAACTTCCACCTATGGAGACATTTCCATAGTCCCATTTTAACTATCACTTCTGAACAAGAGTTACCTCTTTTCAGAAAATGTTAATATGGTCCTGCCAAAATTAACATTATACTTCCAAATGTCCCTGAGCAACCAATCTTTGGCAAACCTCAGATTGTCCTCGACAATTGCTTAATCACTTTAGTCATGTCCAGTTCTAGACTCTTTCCTTCTAAATGCCCTGAGCATTTGGAAATTTTAGAAAGGATGAATATTATAGCACATGCAATCGATCCTATATCCGAAGCATATGGGACACGATTCATGATGTGTCACATAAAGACATGATACTAGACCATTCTTTTGCTACAATATTTTTTTTTATTTTCCATGCTTTCAAAATTTAACTATGAAGAGGGATGTCGTAGTCATAATTGAATTTTGAGAACGCAATATATATAGAATTTCCTTAAGTCGAACCATTCAAACATAAAATTCATACATATATCCTTGACTAAAGATGATTAAAATCTCAATCTAATCTTTAGAATTGAAATGAAGTATAATTTCCTCTCCCTTAATTATAGCAAAACAACTTTTCAACCCCTGAAACTTCACGAATTGAAACTTTTGTTTTCTATAATTAACATTGCTAACTTGCAACACTAAACGTAATAATCATGCTCCCACTAACATGATGATTATCAGCATAACACTTATGCTCCCACTAGCTCTGACATATTTCCAGAAATCTGCTAGACTTCTGAAATTTAGATTCATACACCCTTTCTTAGATAGCTCACATGTGTGTCTAAACAATTTTCAGAACTATGAAAAGGGATGCCGTAATCATAGTCTCAATTGCTTAGGAAGTTCCCATTTCTCACAAGTCCATGTTAGTGTGCCGGTTAACCACACGCACTCCACTAACGACTTTTGAAAATGCAAATAACACAATTGATATCTACGTAAAATCTACTTAGTGAAAGCGTCTCCTCACCATCATTTTCATGAATCGGAGAGAAACCGTATGACACTTAGATTTTATAGTGTATGAGTTCCTATCCATGTGAATTTGTCAAAACCATAATCACAAGATAAGGTTAGTGACAAATTCAGCCTTACATGGATTAAACTTGTTCAATTTTAGTTTCTTGTCACCTTGGTAGCACAAGGCCCACCAATGCTTCCAAGTTGAACTCTAATAACTCACATGCAAATTCAACTTATTTGAAGTAGGTACAGAAATAAGAATTATGTCAACACGATAGGTTGCAAACCTTAAGTCGTGTGCTAGTGATAAATTACAGGTTTTACTCTTGATTAAATCTTGAAACTCTTTCAGGATCTTTAAGGCTCCCACTGTCCCCTTGACATATAAGTTTCCCCAGTCAAGAACCATTGCTTGACAAAAAAAATATTCAAGGGATAGTGCGGATTCTTATCAAGACTAACACTTCACACAATTGGTCTTAGTTGGTCTTTGTCTCATCCAAGACATCACAACTTACCAATCTCAAATGTACAAGATTAGAAACATTTTACTCTTACATTTGACTAGTGTTAATAAATCTTCCTTTATGTCACTCAATGTTACAATCTTGGAGTATGAATCTAAGAATTGTTTTGGAACGAAGTATGACTCATCTTCTTGATTTTAACCAATCCAACAATTCATGACCTCTCTTCTTAGCCATAACAATGCACTAAGACGTCCTTAGAGTATGAATTTGTGATATGGTTTCATAATCATTAAGATGATCATGAAATACGATACTAAAATACTCTCCCATCCTTTCAGATTTGAGAAACTTTTATCTTTCTGCCTAATTTGATTCTTCTCATTTGTTTTGTCATACATTGTAACCTTTCCAATGTTACAGAATTATACTTCACCTCATAATTATAATCATATTTACTAATCTTCAGTAAATCATGACAAATCAATCTTTGTGGTGGACCTTGACCAGCGCACACCCAGTGTACCTAATTCCTTAGTCCTTCAATTGACTCACATATACATGTGATCAAAGAATTAGTCTTAATTTTCAAAGATGAAAATTCTCATTCATCATACAATACAACCTGTATGATTCCAAGTTTCTGTCCAATTGAAACTTGGGTGATGAAAAACTTTCTTCATTTGGTAAATTCAGACACTACCACAAATGAAAGAATCAAATCCACTTTCCAATATTGCTATTACTGGAAACATATAAGCAACAATTTTCCACAGATGCCATTGTAAGGATATTTTTAAAATAAATAAAATTAAAACCTTTTTTTTCTTTTTTTTTAAAACTTTGCGGAAAAACTTATCCTTACAATCCACATGAAAACCTTGTTATTATCTATTCATAAGCAATATATTATAACTCTTAAGCAACAGCTCAAAATTTTGATTACTGAACCATGCGATCGAAACCCACCTTCGCAATCAGAATCAGCATATACTTACTTTAAGCTTCCTATCTTTTCTTTTGATTCTTAAAACATCAACATGTGACCCATTCACATTATGTAATAAGAATTTCCAAATAGGAACTTAATAGAGTTAGTCAGTGGACTTTAACTGAAGTAGAGTCAAACTTTTTGACTTGATTAATCTTATGATCTTTCAGGTGAATAGGGCAGCTTCGCAACCAATGCCCCTTCCTTTGGCAACAAAACACATGGACCCTTTGGTAATGGCACATGAGACTATCTCAGACTTAGCCTTTCTCTTTACCATTTGGTCAACTGAGTTGACTATAGCCGATCCCTTTCCATTGGGAAGAGAAATCTTTTTCTAGATATCCAATGCTACCATTGCCAATGTCCATTTAAGGTTTGGGAAGTTGATCTTCTAATTTGCTTTACTAGTGTTCCGAATCATTGCTGAATCTGCAACACTGAGCAAATAGATAATATCATTAAGGCTCGTGTCAAAGTCTATCTCATAGTAGTCCCAAAGAGACTCACTATGTTACTAAGAAAGTGATTGAACATCCAACTTTCACGAGACTTTGACACCCAACTCTCCCGGCTTGTCAATATGTAACTTTATCTCAAAGATGTGAGCACACATAGACTATGCTTGCCAATAGGGATTGAGTGACTTTAAACTTTTCAAGAACTTGTGGGTGAGGGAGAATAATTGGAGGAGGTGGAGGAAGTGAAGCATGATGTTGAGGGACACCATCTTCAAGAGATTTGGGAAGATCATAGTTGTCTGAACCAGACATCTATAATGGGAGAAAATCAAGTTAGTTGATTCAAAGTCCTTAATATAACACCCAATATGAAATATTAAGGCTATGACCCAAACAATATTTTATAATTTGGAAGAGGGATGCCGTAATCCAAACTATAAAATATTTGAAGGTAGGCGAATGACAATTCACCAATTTCCACCATGAAAAACAAAATAATTTATTTGGTTTTAATTGGATTTGAAATTCCTAGATCTTTTGAGATTCATTGAACTTTTCAATGGCATGTTTCAATTTCGAGTGTGCCCTCTCAAATTTTGTGACTGGGATGCCGAGGATCACAAAACAAGGTGTGAATAACCATACCAATTCACTTGGCACCCTTAATTTTATCACCTAATCAATGTGCCGGTTATCCACACACGCTCCATTGATCTATGACAAACATTAAGTCACCCTTCGTGATCCTTACTAGTCCAAGTTAGTGTGCCGGTTACCCACACACGCTCCACCAACGACTTGGTAAGGTACAAAGTGTGAATTCCATGGGCTAGCACCAAATTCACATTTTTCCTAAAGTAACTAAGATTGGGAATTAAATAAAAAAAATATTTAGTTACTTTATAATATTCATTATACTTTTAATGAGAATTTAAAGTCATTGTCCTACCCATTCGGCTAACGACCCTCCACCGATCAAGCAAGCGGTGGGTGAGAGTGGACACCCATTAAGTCGTCATTTTATAGGCAACAACCTTATACCCACCTTATAGACCGGCTTCGTGAATGAGGCCTACTAATGGTAAAACGACTTATTCTTATACATATATATAATTAACCATTAATGTTATAAATAGTATAAGTGTTGAATTTTAACTTTTAAAATTCTAAGTGTTGGAATTAAAGTTTATTAAAGTGTGTGAAACTTTTCCAAATTCCAAAACTTGAGGGCAAGTTTTGTAACTCTTCATAAACTTTTGGATATTCATAACTTATGAGTTTTAATTAAGTGTTTAAATACTTTTAATGAAGAGTCTCTTGGAAATCCATAACTTGAGGACAAGTTATGAAGTCCATAAAAGCATTTATTAGAAAAACTCTTCAAAAGTGTAACTTATGATTTCTTAAAAAAAAAACATTTAAAAGAAAAACCTTTTGGAATTCCATAACTTGAGGACAAATTATGAATTCCATTAAAACACATTAAGATCAAGACTTAACTAACAAACAATTTGCAAATAATTCCTATGATCTAACAAAACTCATATGAACATGAACATCCACATCAACATTTTCAAAAATCATATGAACACATATAAACTTGAAATTTTGATTATAACTTTGAAATTGGTCCACCATCATCATTACCACATCAAAAACAGGTTTTATGAGTCCAAAACAGTTTAAGGTAATGATTCTAGACCAATTCCAGCACCAAAACTCGAAGATATGATGTCTGGGGGTCCAACCCGTCGAGTACATGAACCAACTCGCCGAGTTGGATGAGTTTTGCCTTGGACTCGTCGAGTCCCTTCATGGACTCAGCGAGTCAACTGTGTAGACAACATAAAATCTTCGATTTTCAGCAATTTGCATCAAGTATTCAAACAAGCAAGCCTAGGCTCTGATACCACTGTTGGTTTTTGAGCAATCTAACACTTCCTAAGTGTGCATGCAACCCTAATAAACCTTGGATCTATGTTTGTCTAAATACATGCAAAATAATAATTTTTTCCAAGGTTTATAACCTATCTAACATGGCATGGGGAACATTTCAACATAAAGAGTTAGAAGAGATTACATACCTTTTTGATGAGTTTGGTTCTTGAGGAGTTTGAGGGCCAAGCACCAACAGTGTGAATGCCTCAAATGGAATCACAAAACACCACAAACTCTTGGAAAACTTTGAGAGAGTGTATACACTTGTATATTTCGGCCACACACAAGCTCACACACACTAGTTCACTAGTTACACTTAGGCTCACTAAGGCACCATTTCATGCTCCATAAGCATGCTTATATAGTGTGCATGGTTAGGGTGAAACCCTAATAACCCATGACCTTTCCTTTCCAAGGATCCATGGGTTAAAAGCTCCATGGATCATCCATGGACTTCCATATAAGCTTAGCCCATTAACAAAAGAGCATTAGCCCACACTATATAAAACCAATAGCCCATAATCTAATTAGTCTTCCTTTTAATCTCTAAATTAATTCATAATTAATTTAAGACTAAAACTAATTAAATAACATAATCTCATATTAATATATTATAACTTATAATATATTAATAAACATATGTGTATAACTCTCATAAAATTATCCATAAATAGTTTGGATGAGATGCAACCCAAATGGACCATCCCGGGTCGGGTCAAGTATATACCAAATAAGTTATGGACTTAGACACCTTATCCAACATATAGGTGAAGTCCTAAATAAATATCCTACAATATCCGGAAAATCCTAGAAAACTTTGAATCTCAAAGGGAGTTGTCGGGACCTTCCATTGCATCACCTCCTCAATCTTGGTTGGTTCGACCAATATACCATCTTGATTAATGAGATTCCCTAGGATCTGGACCTCACGTAACCAGAACAACCACTTGAAGAGTTTGGCGTAAAGCCTCACCTTCTTTCGAACCTCAAGTACCTCCCTCATATGTTCCTCGTGCTGCTACCTCATCTTAGAAAAGACCAAAATATCATCAATGAACATGATTAATGACCGATCGAGCATAGGTATGCACACACGATTCATTAGATCCATGAATGTGGCAGGTGCATTAGTGAGACCAAAATGCATCACTACAAATTCATAGTGGTTGTATCGAGTTTTGGAGGCCATTTTTGATACATCTTCCTCTCTTACATGCATATGATGGTACCCTAAACGTATATTAATCTTGGAAACTAAGATACACCCTGAAGATGATCAAATAAGTTGCCAATTCTTGGTAGTGGATAACGGTTCTTTAGTGTAAGCTTGTTAAGTTCTATGTAGTCAATGCACATTCTATACAATCAATCCTTCTTTCCAAAGAACAAAATCGATGCTCCCCAAGGTGAACTGCTTGGTCGAATAGACCCCTAGTCTAACAATTCCTCAAGTCGAGTGGACAACTCCTTCATCTTCTGCTATCAGAGCCGCACCCAAAATCAAATCGATCCTAAACTCAACCTGCCTCTCTGCAGGCACACCCGAAAAATCCTTGAGAAAAACATCTACAAACTCACAAGACACAGGTATGTTGAAAACTTAATGTTTATTTTCCTTCCGAGTGTCGACAACATAAGCAATATACCCCGAATAACCATGTTGCAAATATCTCTTCGTCCTTGCAATGGAACAGAAAGTCGAACGACTTCTGGAACCCTCACCTCGAATGGTCAGTTCTCCCCCACTTGGGGTTTGAACTCATACTAACTTTTGCTTACAATCAATCACGACCCCAAAATGGCTCAACAAATACCTACCCACCACTACTTCATTTCACACATAGGAATAGGAACGAGGTATATCAGGAACTTGGTGCTATAGACCTTTAAGGTATAATCACGATAAACTCTAGACGCTCTAACCTTCCGATCGTTAATTATGCCGACCTCAAGAGGGTGGTCTAAATCTCCTATGAAGACATTGAAACTCTTGCTAAATATAAGTGATATGAAGGAAGGGCTAGCCCCTAAATCAAACAATACTAATACATGCAAAGAGTTGACTAAGAATGTACATATTCCCATGAAAAAAATAAGTACTAAGAGGAGAAAACAACATCATAAAATCAAGGAATACATACCAATCATGACATCTGACACTACTCTGGCCTCCTCAACTGTGAGCTGAAAAGCTCGCCCTTTGGCCTTCAGGACTTCAGCTCTGCCTTAGCATCCATCGGTGATCCTCAAAGTCATAAGTATTCGAGCTTGCATTGCACCCGCTGATCTCAAAAGGGGACATTCAGCCTTGAAATGGCTCATCTTGTTGTAACCGAAACAAACAAGAATCCCCTACTTACAGTTTCGACTGAAATCCCCCTCTTTGCCACACTTGTAACATCCAGACTCACGACAAACTCCTTCGTGCGATTTCCAACACTTATACACCTAGGACTCTTCTATCCTCCGAAACGCGAATCAGCAACCTTGAATCGCTTAGCCGCCGACTGTGATTGTACCTGAGTCTGTCTCTTTTATCTCTTCTGGGTCTCGAGTTCTAACTCCCTTCGCTTAGCCTGTGACTACAGCTCTAAGAGGGTCTGATACTTGGAGTTTGCCACAAAATCCTTGATCTCGGTTTTCAACATACTCACATACAGAGACATTTGCAGCTGCTCAGTGGTTGCGTACTCTAGGCAAAACAATGCCCTCTCCGTGAACATTTGGGTGATTTCGATCACTAACTCTGTTGTCTGCTTGAGCGACAAATACTCCTGAGCTAGGCGATCCCTCTCAACTTGCGGGACATGCTCCACCAATCCTTTTTTCCCGTGCGAAGAAGGTTCAACGTGAACTTGACCTTTTGATTATTCAGGGAAGAACAGTGTAGAAACATCCCTCAACATCTACGACCCATCTCATACTAGCAATCGGGTATTTTACACCCACAAACTCCGGGGGTTCTGTAGTATGCAATTCACGGTAGTTCATCGCCTTAGCTCCTAGTTGTCAAGAGGCACAAGTAACAACAATAACGACTGCAAGGATGACAATATTAGTGACAACAACATATCGCTCGTCAAACATTGCCATTAGTTATTTGGATTTACACATTTCGTTTTAGTTATTTGGACAACAAAGAATCTTTAATATCATTCACAGTAATCAGTGTCTCTCTAAAAGAGCGAATCCTTCGTATCATACATAGTAATCGATGTCTCTCCAAAAGAGCTCTGAGGAAAGAGTGGAGACTCCGACATATATAGACAATCATATAACTGTGTCGCACCAATGCAGGATACACTGACATTAACATCTGTCTGAGCCTTATTTAGATTCGATTGAGAATCCTTGAATATAATCGTCAAAACTGTTTCACTTGAATCAAGAAGAATAAAAACATTTGCCTTGAACCCGTATAAGGTCGGTCACAATCAAACCAAAAACATGTACAAAGTCAACCACAATCCAACCAAAGACGCTATATGCATACGAGGTCTCTCACAATCCATGAATCCATCAATCACAATTGACAAAAATGCCCCATACCCACAACATCATCACATTTGACCAACGATGACCTATTAATTGGTTGCAAACGGAGAGAGAGAAGCCAAGGGTCTCTTTCCTATTTTCTTCTTACTTCTTAAATGAAAAACCTCTAATCTTTGAATAATCTCTTTTGGCTTTTTCCTTTGGTCGGTTTAAAGATATTATTGATTTTGGAGGAGTGAGTCAATTAACGAAGATTATCAATTATTATGAACCAACAAAAATACAAACTTATTTCTGTTTTATATGCAAAGTTAACTGTGATTAACCCTAAATTGACGTCACCAAATTTTATTTTAGGTAAAGTTTTTTCAAAGTTCCAATATGCAACTAGAATAAAAAAAAACCTAAGGAAACAAGAGTAAACGTTGGATTCATTAATAACTAAATAGCTGTAGTCATTTATCTAATTAACTTTTGTTATTTTCATATGCATATATAATGATAAAATTATGAATTTTTTTTCCTTTCTTCTTTTTACCTTTTTATACCGAATCCCCCAAATTTTCACTATAGTAAAACCAATGATAATAATGTAAAAAAGCCATCACCATTCATGGTAATGATAAATAAACCTATAAAAACTAGTGAAATCAAAAAGATATTGGTGGGTGGTGGTGATTGTGTTGTCGCGCCGCTACCAAATATCATCCCAAAGTAGTCATCGTCATCATGGCCGCCGTTCTCACCATTATTCCTGCTTTCACCGCCGGTAGTGATGGGTCCATCACCATATGACACAGTTCCAACGTCATCCCTATATGATACAGAGTTATTAAAAATATAATAAAATGGTATTTTCGTTAAAGAACATATATAAAAAATAGCATATGAAAACTATGTTATTGGGATATCTTAGGTATGCTATATTGGTATGTAGCAAAGAATATATGTACAAATGGTTAATATATAACTTATTTTGGCATAATTGTTATCTTTTTAGTGTTTGATATATCCTTCCTAATAAATAATTATCACATGTCCTATTTTCTTTCATTTGGATACATGAAATTTTCTAGAATTTTTTAATTTTTTATTTTTCACTTGTTATTTACTGTAATTTTCATTTTATTAAATTAAAATTCCACATTTAATATATAATGTAATATATTTATTACAAAGAGTTTATATATGTAATGTATTCAATAAATTAAAGCCTCATTAATTTTAATAATTCAAATTTTTTCTTATTTTTTTTATAAATTCAAACTTTTCAAATTGTTAAAATTTTATATGTAATTATTTTTAAATAAACTCATGTAATATATAGGTCTCATACTAGTACAGTAGTACTATCATTATTCTGTAATAAAAATTTAAGTGTATTTACCTTTAAATGAAAATCCACAATAAATAGCAGAAAATATGTGTTATCTTAAAAAGCCGGTTAATATATGAATACATATTTCTGCTAGCCTTATATTATGGCACAAAATTGACTAATTTACTGTACTTAAATTAAGATATCTAAATCTAAATAAAATAATAATGTTAAACATGTCTGTTAAATTCGATCAATATTTATTTACAATGTTTAATCGCTTGTGTCCAATGTGAAACACAATATGATGTTCTTTTTTTTATTGTAACCTTTAAGATGATGCCACTGGGGACCCGTAAAGCAAAGGGTATATATCCCTTTTCGAAGGAAAAAAAGACACAAGATAGTAGATACCCTTTTTGTTTAACTTCCAACACATTCTTTTAATGTTACCTTCCGAAGATGGAAACAGGGACATTTTGGACATTATAATAGTGGGTTGTTTAATTATTTTTAAAATATGATACAATAATATGAATAAAAAAGGCCATAACAACTTAATGATATTAATAAAATTTGTTTTATATAACAATAATCATATAATCAAATAGAATATTCGAATAGGCCAAAAGTGGGTGATAATAATCAAAATAGAATTATTCTCCTAGCCACTAGGCAAAGGCAATTGATACTTGGTGGTGGTAGGGGACGTTTTGAATTGAAATTACCATAATGACCATGTGAACTGAAAATAGAGTTCCAGTGGTTTTTAAAGGCAATTAATAGAGGAAAAAGGCAATTAATAGAGTTCCTGTGGTTTTTAAAGGCAACTAATATTGTGTGGTGGTAACTGAAAATAGAGTTCCTACGGTTTTTAAAATATCAAAAACAAAAGTTGCACAAATGGTAAATATGGTTTGTCAAAAGTGTTAGACTCGGTATAACTTTGAAAATAGTTAATATGTTGGTATTTATAGTTTTAAAACATTGCATAATTGGTCTTTTCGGCTAACTCCGTTAGAAATCAATATTTTAGTCTAGAAAAATGACCAAAGTGCCCTTTAAGTTAAGTAAATTTGTCAAAAAAAAAAATATATGTTTCATAAACCATAAAAGATATATACCTCATACCACCGAAGACACCGGCATTCATAGTGAGTTGGTCTACAAGGAAGGCGGACTTAGGGTCAGTACTAGTCGCTTTAGCATACATAGTGCTGAAGGCATCGCCTGACGGCACAAAAAACGCACCATTTTCCATCAAGTCACCATCTGTCCTCCAGTTCCACCCTACCCACTTCTTTTCGTTTGCTTCCACTCGTTTTGTAACCTATGATATCCATTTTGTATAAAAACAAAGATATGTTAGTTTACATCAACAAAATCCATACATTTTATAATAATTGATTTACTATTTAATTTTAAAAACCCTAAATATTGAAGCTAAACCATAACATGACTATCTAAGATGAGAACTATGACAAGTTTCACTTTCTACCGTCTCAATACAACATTATTGTTTTAAATGGCATTTTTGGGTAGCATATTTAGTTATTGGCTAGTATATTTGTAGAAATTGATGATCATATGAGTCTTGGTAGCTACAATAAATGAGTTTCAGTTTTAATATGGATTGAACTTTTAAACCGTAATTTTTTTATAGGGATAATATAAAGGATTTACATATTAGATAATATTTTTTTGACAAACTTAATGTTCTAGTGACTTGTTGATTACCCCACGACCAAGCTTCCCCAAAATAGAAGTACACCACAAGTCAAATATAGGATTTGGTTGATCTTTAAATACATAACTTCTTTTGCCTTGCTTGTTAACATAAATTTGAACCCTTGATTCTTTTCTTTTGCTTGCAACACCAAGTCTACACTTGCCAAAAATGGAAACCATGACACGTTTTACGGCTAATGTTTCTAGAAATAGGAAAACAACATTCTGACATGGACCTTAAGAGCACGTATTTAATGTAAGTCTACGTGAGATAGTTAATAAGTGTCTCCAAAAAGGCAAAAACATTCATCTAACGTTTTTTTTACCAAGTCAAAAACACCCATTAACAATTGTAACTTTTTATTCACCTAAAAAGAAAAACAGCACAAAACAAAACAAGTAATATAATTTTTGACACATGATGATTGGTGAAAATGGAGTTGCAAATTTACCTCTTTTGCGTTAGGATCCGGTGGCGCAATATAGCGGTTACCCTGACTATTGATCGTAGGATTCGCACTTCCACCAATGGCGTACATCTTCCATTCGGTGAAATCATTGTTTACCACATGAAAATATCCATGTCGACATCTTGGCATTCTTTGTATCAACCCTTTCCCAAAATGATTAAACGCAAATGTAACCTATAAATAGAAAAAAAGACACACACACAAACACCAAGAACACACACTACATTAATCAAGATTTAAGATCATTGAATCTACATGAACGTAAACATGAAAAGTTCTTAAATTATTTCACCTGCATCCCTTTATCCGGCAAGTATGCATCGTCGTGACCCATGAGCATAACTTCGTTATGATGAGTGAAATAACTGTTTGAAATAGTAATGGCGGTGGACCCAAGAATTGCATCAATCAAGCCGTCTGTACAATGAGAAAGAGAACAGTGATCGATCCATATGTTTCTTGAACCGGAAATTGAAATCCCGTCGCCGTCGGATAATCCTCTCCGGCCGACATGCGTTGGACTTGACCTTATGTCGGCGTTCCCGGAGGGTTTACAGTCGAAGACGCGTATATTGTGGATGATGACGTTGGTGACGTACTGGAGGGTGATACAACCGCCGCCGGTGATTGCGACGTTGACGCCGCGGCCGTCGATGGTTTTGTAGCTGTTGAAGATGAGTTCGTGTTTGAGTTTGATGAGCATGCTGGATGCAAAGATGATCCATAGGGGTTCGGATAGTAAGACGCCGTATCGGAGGGTTCCCGGAGTTGGGTTGATGACGTCGTTGTCGGAGGAGTCGGTGACGATGTAATACTGGCCGCCTTTTCCGCCTAATGCAAACCGGCCGAACCCAATGCCGCAGTCGGCTAGGCGTTGCCGGTCGTTTCCCCAGTTCGGATCGCACTTCCAGCAATCGTCAATTGGGTTTCCGGTGAGACAGCCGCCGCCGATGTCCAGCATTTCTCTTCTATATATCGATACATTTACTCTCCTATGTCGAGGAAAACAAAAAAGAATCAAACTTTAGATCAGAAAGAGATTGAAAATTTTCGTTAAAATTTAATCAAACTTAAAGTAAGATTAACAGGGAAGAAGGTGTGCATTTCTCAAGACTTCCATTGACGTTTCTTGAAAAGGAAAGACACCCAGAAGATTAAACATCGTAACGAACAAAATCCATATGGGAATTTGTGCAAATCAAGCTCCAATTCAACAACTCATAAAGTAAAGATAAAAAAGATTGCTTTTTTAAGTGCAAATGAAAATATTGATAATATTTCCACTTTCCCCCGACTGCCATTAACGTTTCTTGAAAACGAAAGATACCCACAACACTAAATGATGTAATGAGCAAATCCCAGATGGGAATTCCACTGAATTTTCTGTCCGAAGCTCAAATTGAAGAAATAAAGTCTTGTTTTTGTCTAAAAATGGTGAAAATGAAATCCGGTAGGGATTTGCAGGTTTTTATTTATTTATTTACCTCTGTACTTCTTGAACAACAGCTTCAGGATTAGGGTGTTGATAAGGAAGTGTGAGGTTAAGAGTGGCCCTTATGATAGATAAGAGAGAAGTTAAAAGGCAAAACAATAGAATGTTGGTATTGGGAAAATGCATTTTGTGAAATTAATGGGATGGAAAGAGGGGTTTAAACTCTTAATGTTTGAAACATAAGAGTAGGCTTCAACCACAATCTTCCTCTGTTTTAGAGGGAAAGAAGGTGCAGATCATGAAAAAATAAGATTCTTTCATTCATATGATAAAATAATAATGATGATGTGATTGAAATTTTGTATTTGAATAATTGCAATTTGGTGGTTAAGTGCAATGGGTTAGGGGGCGGAAATTGGTTATTGAATAATTGAAGGAGAAGTAAAGAGAGGGGCGTTTCGCAAGTTTTTGTTTTCCTCAATAACTTTACATTCCAATCTTGTTTATAAATCATTCTATTTACAAATAAACAAGAAACCCAACTAGATAATTCCATATATCCACTTACAAAAATAAGAGATAAAAAGAAAAGAAATTTATGAGGAAAAAAAGGGGCAAAAAAGTTGTATTTTGGGTGATCAAGGGAAGTTTTGGAATTTGGGATGGGATGTGGGGGTTATAGTCTTGTAGATATGCCAGAGAGTTGATGTTCAAGTTATTTGTATTATTAGGGTTTTTTCCTTTTCTATTTTGAATATATATATGCATTATGTGTTTAAATATCTTCATGGTGGCTGATATGTAGGGTTGCTTGTTAGTTAGCTTGATTAGATCTCAATTGTTTGAAGTTTGAACAATATAGAAACTATATAATTTATAGATATGTTTCATTAAGAATATATTCTTAATCCTCCTTAATAAATTAAAGTTTTTTTTTATATATATTAATCTTTCAAGAGTTTTGATACTTGTATTTTGTGGTATTTTGAAATAAATATTATCCACTTATCAATTTTTTATTTGTTTCAATTTTTAAAATTAAAATCATATAGTTCTATATGTAAAGTATTTAATGTCATATATATATATATATATATATATATATATATATATATATATATATATATATATATATATATATATATATATATATATGATATTAAATTGCAATAAATACGTTTTCTTTCTTTCTTATTTTAAAAGTTGTACATTAAAAAATATTTTTTGTTTATACTTTAATTTAATTTTTCATTTTTTTTTAAATCAACTCATGTAGTAGACGATTATCACACCTAGTTTATAACTGATAAGAGGAAGTTGTAACTTTTATTTGGAGTTGGAAGTTATAATTTTTTTTTTTATAAAAATGCTAAACAAAAGTAATATAGAATTTTAAAATGTATAAAATTATATAAAATGATATATGAATAATAGATACATGGTTTATTAAAGTCAACCTACTGATTTTATTATCATGCATGTAATTTCATATTTGAAATAGCTTTTACTTTTTTTGTTGCATATTAAAAAGCTTTAAACTTGCATTTCTAAAGAATTTTTTTTCTTTTAGTTATATATGTCTTGTTAGAAACCTAAAAGTTCAACCATTTTTAATTTGGTCAAGAAGTTTGGCATTTAACTGTAAGCTAGATTATAATCCGTGTTAAACACGGGGAACACATAAAAAACATACAAACGTGTATAGATAGTACATAATAATTAAATTTTTTATGGCTATTAGTATTATTGAAATGTGTAGAAGATACATTGAAATCGATAAATATCTATAATCATTGAAGGACCTCTTTGTAGACAATTTTTTTTGTTTAATTAGTTGAACGACCTTCCGCATCATATATGAGTGCCTTAAAACATTTTTTACTTATGACACGTGAAACAGCTACATATAATTGACCATGAGTGAAAACAGGTCTATGCAAGTATAATCCAACATTTGATAATGACTATCGTTAACTCTTGTTAATGGTCATAGCAAAACAAACAGCTATAAGTACTCTCATTGAAAAATCTGCTAGATATGATTTGGGCTTCAATGATGTGTCTTTCAAGCCTTACGATCTGTAATCTAGTACCATTGCATAGTCCTTTTGTTTGATCGATCTTACGAAGTAACATGACCGGAACATCTTTTTTTAGTATAAGTTTGGGAATTCCGAAAGCCTTAAAACCATTCAACACATCTGGAGAGTATACTGATTCCTCAAAAAAAATCTTGTACCTCAATTTCACATAAAGAATCTGAACTCATATACGTTTTCCCTTTATTTTTCATCAATTCTAACATGTAGTCGTTGATACCACCGACTTCTTCATTTGTAGGGACCAAAATAGCTTTATCTTGAAAATACGATGGATCATCAAGATGGTTTTGAAAGGATAAATAAATGGTGGATACAATTGAATGAACATGGTCACACGTAGAGGGAACAATAACATCTTCTGGAAATTCAACTTCAACTTCACCATCATTATGACCACCAATAGTACCTCTACCAGTTTTAAGAATCCATGCAGCAAATGAGTTTGTCTCTTTAAAATCATTATTAGCACTGCTGACCTGAAGCATCATGTTTACATTTAAACTCATTATTCCTCAAAAAAAATCTTGTACCTCAATTTCACATAAAGAATCTGAACTCATATACGTTTTCCCTTTATTTTTCATCAATTCTAACATGTAGTCGTTGATAGCACCGACTTCTTCATTTGTAGGGACCAAAATAGCTTTATCTTGAAAATACGATGGATCATCAAGATGGTTTTGAAAGGATAAATAAATAGTGGATACAATTGAATGAACATGGTCACACGTAGAGGGAACGATAACATCTTCTAGAAATTCAACTTCAACTTCACCATCATTATGACCACTAACAGTACCTCCACCAATTTTAAGAATCCATGCAGCAAATGAGTTTGTCTCTTTAAAATCATTATTAGCACTGCTGACCTGAAGCATCATGTTTACATCCAAACGTAAAACTATACATTCACGTCATAATCTTGATGAATGTAATGACGCCTAGACAATACGTGAACATTTTCCTCTTGGTATTACTAGAAGAATACGCTAAAAGTCACCTCCAAATACAATAGTCTTTCCTTCAAATGGTTTATTCTCGTCCGATGAAAGGATAACGTGTCTAAGTGTCCTATCAACTGCTTCGAAACAATGACATTGCATCATCGGGACTTCATCCCATATGATAAGTTTAGCTTTATTCAACACTTCAACTACATCGTTACCTAGAATAATAGAACAAAAGGAATCCTCATTCAAGTTGATTGGTATAAAAAATATTGAATGGGCTGTCCTACCACCAGAGAGAAAGAGTGCTACAACTCTGCTTAAAGCAATGTTCATAACAATTTCACCTTTAGATCTAATAGCAACAGACAATGTCTTCCAAACAAATGTTTTTCTCATTCCTCCATAACCATACAAGAAAGAGACACCACCTTTTTTTTTGTTAACAACATTGATAATTCTATCATAAACCTTTTTTGGCTCGACATTCAATTTAGAATGCAGTTGTTGATGTTCGACTTCAAGACTATAAGAATCATAATTAAGCACATTTTGAATTAACATATTGCAAAAATCTTGAACATATTTGTGATCAGGTAATTGCATATTGGGTGTTTGCTTAAGACTCAGTACATAACTCAATAAAGATTTCTCAATGTATGACAACGTATGGTGGAAAATTGCTTTCAGTTTTAGCTTTAAGCATGAAAATAAAAAAATTATGAAGTTGTTTATTTGTAGTATCAATTAATTTTAGAACGTTTTTTTTGTGTAAATGAGTTAGATTATTTGAAAATGTACCCGTTATGCCGATTTCTTGTTCACAAATGTGAACGACATCATCAAAAAGACAACTAAGGTCTCTTTAAAAACATGATGAGGTCAGACCATCTGATGTAGTCAACATAAAAAATAGAGACCTGCAGAATGAAGCAGTGGCCCAATGATGTGTTTTGTGTATAGAAAATATGTACTCTCTATCATCGTCCAATAAACCAAGAGCGTAGCAAATATCTTTGAAAGATTCATAAACGGTCCCGTTAACTGTCCTAAAACATGTCATAAATAACATTAAAATAATATTATTTTATTTTTAAAACAAAGGAAAAACAAATAAACATATATAATAATTATAATTTGTATATTATATATAGTATTTAAATGATATAATATAAATGTATATAAAAAATGATATATGAATAGTTTATGTGACTTAAATTTGATTTATATAAACTTCAATGTTGCATTATATTTATGCAACTTGTTTAGCGATATTATGTATTAAAACATATAACATATATTTCATAAAAAAAGAAACAATTTATACATAATTAAATATACATATGAATAAAAATTGAATTTTTATACCTGTTGTCCAAAGAGACCGTTTTTCACGACATTGTTTCCATTGTTGCGTCTTCTGTAAAACGGATAACCATCGTCGTCAATATATGTATAATCCGTATAGTCTTTCGGAAATCCTTTAGAACATTATCCTTTTTTTCATACATGACATAAATGGAAATTCATTGCCGTATGGTCCATGTATCGTGTTGTCACAAACAATTTGATACAATTTTGGTTTAAGCTCCTTGTCTGGCAATTCAGCACATATAACACGATCTTTGTCTTCGAGATTTGGAAGTTTATATTTTTTTTCTAAGAAGAGGCATATGTGATAATGTGGAAGACCTTTTTTTGAAACTCGATGGTATATACAATTGTATGAGTCAATTAAGTTAGTTGGTTAACACATAATATTATAAAATCATAAAAAAGATAATGAATAATGACATTTTAGATTTATACATCCACTGACTTCACCAGAAAAAAAACTTCCTTTAGTCGACTGATTAGTGAATCATGTTTTATTTTGAATATTCGTGTCAAAATATCGGACTTGTCTTTTGGTTTAAGATTCTCAGATTCAACAAATCTAATTACTTCTGGCCATTTAGGATTACATGTAAGGGTTAAAAAAGATACGGATAACCACACCACTTAACCAAAGTCATTGCATCTAAGTAATTTTGTTGCATGTAACGACTTCATTAGTAAAAGAAGATGGAATAATGATATGGTTTTCCATCATAGAAGAATCTTCAATTCCGTCTTGAGCGGCCTCGGCCAAGTTGCCATAAGAAGCCAAACGTAATGTTGGTTGGTTAAACTGTATATAATTAAGGCGGGTATTTTCAATCATTGTATAGGAATCAACCAGAAATTGTTGGAAGAGTTTTCTGAACGTAATATCAAAGATATTTCATTATCTCTCTATTGTATACGGTAAGCAAAAAACTCTTACATGGTCAGCTTTATTAGTCCTTTGGAGTTTGATTCTTTTACACCGTGATGTGATATATCCAGTCAAAATCCATCATTGGCATAAGAGAACAATAAAGGATATTGAAGTGAAAGATATTGAGGATGAAACTCATTAATACTTTGAAGATACCGACTCTCTGTTTACAAAACAATATCTCGTTAATCAGAACCATCAATGTCACCTATAATGAGTGCAACCACCTCACTTGTGGTAGGAAGATTATACTGCCTACCATCCTTTTCTCTTGCTCCAATCGATTTAAGCCGAATACGCTCTGTTGGATTTGATCCAAATCGATCACGTGTCATTCTAAACTGCTTAACTAATGGATTGATAAAATCCAATAAACCCATCAACTCATGAACAACCAAGAACTCGAGTGAAAAAGGATTTGCCATTGAATTAGAAGATGTTGACTTAATCTTTTTTGAACTACATTAAGAAGGATAAAATATCATGGATATAATTATTATGCAATATAATACAAAAAAGAAATATATATATATATATATATATATATATATATATATATATATATATGTGTGTGTGTGTGGGTGTGTGTGTGCGTGTGTGTGTGTGTGTTCGTGTAAAATGCTCTTATACGATAGAAGCTATTTACATACTCGTATGCATTAAATTTGTTGTCAAATTCATGATTTGTATTATATATGTACAACTGATAAAATTTTGGTAATTCGCCATCCTCTGATAGTAAGCTGCCTGCAATATGATAATTGTGTCCATGCATTCGATAAGCATAAGGACCGCCTCCAGAGTTAATGGCATGATCATTCTTATCATCTATAGATGTAAATGCAAACATCATATTGTATTGACAAATACTTTGTATAAAGTTTTGATTTTTTCAGTAACACCTCTATATAAATCAATCAAATTTCTGAGGTGGGTGAATAAGAGTGGGTAATTATATTTTTCCATTCTAACAAAAAATGGAATAATAGGTTTTCTTTAAATCTTTATTTCCTCGAATTGCTTCTCGCATCCAAACCTTATCTTTACATACCGAACAAACATATACTACGTCACTAGAATTCAAATAATCTCTAAAGAAACAAAAAGGCTCATCAATTTAGATATACTATATGCCTAAAATAAAAAAGGGTAAAGAAAATTTTAAAGTATTTTTTTAATCGGATAACCAAAATCATAAATTTTAATTATAAAGAAACAATACATTTGGTTATTCCAAAATATTTAGTTTGATTGTCACCCGCTACATCATTTTGAGCAATTGAAGTATATGGCACAACTGTTTGTTTTTTTTAGAACGATTAATAGTTCTGCTTGAATGCTCTATATAATCTTCATTCAAATAAAAAAAAAAGGAATATCTTTTGTATTGAACGTTTTGCGTTTTCCTATTGTAGGTTTGATTGTGTTATTTTCTTGACTTGTAGCACATTTGTTGGAAACAACTGAATCATTAGATAAGCTCAATGAATTTTTTGGAAATGTTTGTGGAGTAATTTTGAAAGCTGAGAAAATGTATAAAGTGAAATATAATGAACATAAATGTTTGATCAAATAAAAAATAATATTATTAATTAATAATGAAAGAATATGAAATCTATGACCATAGTTCAGATGGGTCTTGCGTGCATTTAAAGTTGATGAATTTTGAAGTTTTTGGTCATTTGAAGTTGACAACGTACTTCAACCGTTTATAACTGTTCATTGGTTGTTTTAAAAGTTAATAACTATTGATATTATAAATGTTTTTATATTATTTACATTGTAGAGTTAACATATTATAAAAGTAATCATGAAATACTTACCCTGGCTGGTGATTTGTGAGACTGACGACCTTGATAAAATAAATGAATGATGCACATTCGGGTGTATAAGGTTATGAGAGGATGAGGTTGAAAGTGATTCGGTAACTTTTCGATTAACTCGAAATTAGACGATATAAAGAAATTATTTTTTGGAAAAAAATTGTATTGTAAAATACAAACAAAATATCAATATGTAATATTAAAGTACATATATTGAAAGTAAATTTATCACCAATTAAAGAAAAATATATAATAAATAGTAATATACGAATAGGAAAACTATTACCAGAGTGTGATGCGTCCTAACAACCTTGAAACTTGTGGCATTTTGATTTGTTCGGACAACTGTTAGCTAGTTGCCATACCAATTAAAAAAAATATAGTCGTTATATGATTTTCAATGGCAGGGTGAAAATAACATAAAAATTAATTATTAAAAATTTACCCTGATTTGTTATTTGTGAAAGCGACGACCTTGATGAAATTGTTGTAGGATGCAAATTCGAGTATATGATTTATGAATAGGAAAACTATTACCAGAGTGTGATGCCTCCTAACAACCTTGAAACTTGTGGCATTTTGATTTGTTCGGACAACTGTTAGCTAGTTGCCATACCAATTAAAAAAATATATAGTCGTTATATGATTTTCAATGGCAGGGTGAAAATAACATAAAAATTAATTATTAAAAATTTACCCTGATTTGTTATTTGTGAAAGCGATGACCCTGATGAAATTGTTGTCGGATGCATATTCGAGTATATGATTTTATGAGGTGATGACTTTGAAGGTAATTCTGTACATTTTCGAGTAACTGGATAGTTATATGATATGTAGAAGTTGTTTTCTTAAAAAAATTGATTATGATAAAGTTGTAGGAATATATAAATAAAATTAATATGATAGAATTATATAATGATAATATTTAAATTAAAAGTTTACCATTTGTTATGTCCGACAATGGTGTGCATGGGATGCTTTTGATTTGGTTCTTCTATTGTTCGAAGTCATATATGTTTGATTCTGTAAGACGTAAGATCAACTACGTTTACCATTATCTCCACCATATTTTTAATTGTTTTAATATTTTCTCAGTTGATAATGTATAAAAATTACTTCTTTATCAGTCAATTTGAATTACATTTGTACTTTACGTTATAAAGCATAAGATTGATACTTATACTACATTGTTATGTATTTTACCATTTTACCCTTGTTACTCCATTACTGTTTTGCAGCATAACCAAAACCATGAACTTGTATTATGAAAGGGTTGTTTGGTTTTAGCTAAATGGAGGGTAAAATGGTAAAAACCTGAAAGAATACTTTGAGGTTTTCTGATTCTTTCTTAGTTCTAAACAAAAAAAACATCAATTTTACAATGGTAATCAACTGAATACTATTACATTATCACAAAAAATAGGATGGTATTATAGAAAAAGTAATTTTACATTAATTATTCATCTGTTACTTGTCTTTTACTAAATCCAAATCAAAATTTTATGAGACATTATGTTGTAAATACGTATAAAACTCTAATAATGAAAACAATAACTCAAACAAAAATCTAATCTAGTGATTAACATATGGAATAGAAACATGAAGAACATGAAGAATATGAATCACTTAAGTGAGAAAGGTGGGTTATCTTATGCAAATATATATGTAGTATTTCTATTGTAAATCATATGCAAATAATCTAAAAGGTTCAAAAAATATGGATTATTAGTTAGTAGGTTATGTATTTAAGTTGATTACAGATTATTAGATGGAAAATGTTATTTATAATTAATTCGATACACCAAATCCAGGTAATTTGGTTATATTTAAATTATTTCCATCATTATCATTTTTAATTAGAAACATATTTTCCCTGTTTATGGTAAGTTGATCATTTGATATCTATTCCTTTATTATTATCGTTATATACATTATTCACTTTTTTTTTTACTAATGTTATATTTTCCTTTAAGAAACGAAAATCCAAGTTAAAGTATTAAAAAATAACTTGTCAATTTTAAGAAATATAAATAATAAAATAAGTCACTTTGGTTTGGAAAAAGAGAATCTAGCTGCTATATCTTGCAAAGAGACATTTATATTATACCATAACCTTTTAAATTTATAAAATTTTGTTAGATACACAATTTTGAAAGTTCTTTGTTAGATCTTTGTGATTTGAGGGATATAATGGTAAATTTATCAAACTGATCAAATTTAATGACTAAAAAGCCATTCTTTGAAAAGACAACATATAAAATTAACTTAATATTGTGTTTCATTATACTTTAGTTGTACATCCAAAAACACAGTTGCAGTGTAGAATGCATACATCCAAAAGTTAAATCTGGATTTTGATTCTAATCTTTTGGTGTTATTATATTAACATTGGTCAAAAAGTACATTGATATTATTCTGTCATGCACCCACCCATATTGTTCACCTATCACAGGAAAAAAGGGAGAAGGACCACAAGATCACGGAAGGAAGGTCACAGTGGAAATGTATCCTCCACTATCTGATGTCAGCCAATAGAACAGTTGAGGGGCATTTTGGGAATTAGTATTTCACGCGTGGTGTTAGTATTAATAGTAGAGAGATTGGGAGTGGGGAGGCAGGCAAAAAGAAGTTAGTCTTTCAGGAGAGGGTAGCATCTCGAATAGCTACAGTTTATCCCTACTTATCTTGTAACTGCTCTGTTATTTCAATCAATCAATACATTCCACCCCTGAGGCATCCTTGTATCTGTTTTCTGTGTTTATCTTATCTAGTCCATAACAAACCTGGTATCAGAGCAGTTCGATCATGGCTGGAGGAACTGGAGCTCCACTCAAACGGGTAGAATCCTTGGAGAAAGAGCTAGGGCAATTGAATGATAGGCTGGAGACGCAAGGGCACCAGATTCAGTTCCAAGACGACTCCATTGCATCAATGCAGTTGAAGATGGACCAGAAATTTGAAGAAGTTTTGAAGGCTATAGCCACGGGGAAGAATCCATCAGAGGAGGGCAAGGAGGATGAACCTTTATCCTCGGTGATAGTGACGCCAGGAGGAATCGGGACCGGAAGTAGCCACGATGGAGGAGGCGGCGGAGGCCGAGGAACGGGGGAATCAGGGGGAGGACTCAACTGACGATTTAGGAAACTCGATATGCCACTCTTTGACGGGGAGCACCCTGATGGTTGGATCTTGCGTGCCGAACGCTACTTCAATTTTTACAATCTATCCGAAGCGGACAAAATGGAGGCGGAAGTGGTGGCCCTAGAAGGTGACGCCCTTCTGTGGTTCCAATGGGAACATATGCGACGATCTGTGACGCGCTGGCAGGAATTGAAGTCGCTCCTTCTGCGACAGTTCCGACCGGTTAACGCAGGTACGATACATCAACAATGGCTCGCTTTAACTCAATCCGGGTCGATTTTGGAGTACCAGCGGTCTTTCATTGAATTACTTGCCCCGTTGAGAAATATACCCGATGAAATCACTCTGGGCCATTTCATCAATGGGCTTAAGGATGAGATTAGGTCAGAAGTTCAAATACTAAGCCCAATTTCGGTGGATCACGCTATGACTTTAGCGATTAAGGTAGAACAAAAGCTCCATTCCCAGTCGAATCACAGAAATCCAAGCACCACCGTTATCCGTCGGACTAACACCTCGGGAACCCTCTCTGGCACACCATTGATTACACCTCTCAATACCACACGACTGCCACAAATACAAAACCCTAGCTCCACTATGGGAAACACTGCACACAAGAAAAATGGTGGGGAAGTGAGAAGACTATCAGACAAGGAATGGCAACACAAACGAGAGAAAGGCTTATGTTTTAAGTGTGATGAAAAGTGGAATGTAGGGCATCGTTGTCGTCGAAGGGAGCTGAGTGTTCTCATAACCCGAGAAGAAGAAGACAGTGAAGGGGAACAAGAAGAGGATCCCTTGCACGAGGCACCACCGGAGGCGCTAGAGATGGCTACTCTCTCTGGCATATGCCTTAATTCTGTTATAGGTAAGTCCAATCCGAAAACGCTTAAGTTGAAGGGAGAAATGGGAGGGCAGGAAGTGATAGTCATGATAGATCCGGGAGCCACACACAACTTTGTATCCCTACAGTTGGTATCCCAATTGGGACTGCCGGTCACACCAACTCCAGGCTTTGGGGTATTTCTGGGAACAGGGGAATCAGCTAAGGGAACAGGGAAATGTCAAAGAGTAGTTCTGCAACTACAAGGGGTAACTGTTGTTGAGGAGTTCCTGCCCTTAACCCTTGGGAGTGCGGATGTCATACTTGGAGTTCAATGGCTTGAGAAGCTAGGTCCAGTCACTACCAATTGGAAAACACAAGTTGTGAAGTTTCAAGTTAATGGGCATACGGTAACCCTTAGAGGGGACCCGACCCTAGAACGAGCTCAAGTCTCTCTAAAACCCATGATGAGGACTCTATGTACCAACGGAGGGGGTTACCTGATCCAGCTTAATCAAGTGGAAAAAACCTTGGGGTTCCAACCCTTACCCCAAGCCCCAGGATATCTCCATGGGGTGCTAAAGAAGTATTCTAGAGTGTTTGAATGGCATGACGGCTTGCCCCCCGAACGAGAGCAACAACATACCATCTGTCTTAAAGAAGGAACTGAACCTGTGACGGTCCGCCCCTACTGGTACTCCCATTCTTAGAAGGCCGAAATCGAGAAACTTTTGGGTGAAATGTTGAAAGCTGGGATCATCCAATTATCCCAAAGCCCTTTTTCCAGCCCCGTGCTACTGGTCAAAAAGAAAGATGGTTCATGGAGGTTTTGCGTGGATTACCGCAACCTCAATAAGGTCACCGTCAAGGACAAATTCCCAATTCCCGTAATCGATGAACTATTAGATGAACTCCACGGATCCACTGTGTTTTCCAAGTTGGATCTTAAATCCGGGTACCATCAAATCCGAATGCGGGAGGAAGACATACCCAAGACGGCCTTTAGAACTCACGAGGGTCACTACGAATTTCTAGTGATGCCTTTCGGCCTTACTAACGCTCCCGCTACCTTCCAGTCCTTGATGAATGAGGTATTTCGCCCCTTCCTTAGGAAGTTTGTGTTGGTATTCTTCGACGATATCTTAGTTTACAGCCGAAATGAAACAGAACACCTTCAACATTTGGCAAAGGTGTTGAACCTTCTACACACTCATCAATTATTTGCAAACCCTGGCAAGTGTGATATCGGAAGAACACAGGTGGCTTACTTGGGGCACATCATATCTGAAAAGGGAGTAGCCATGGACGAGGACAAGGTTCAGGCCATCAGTAAATGGCCAACCCCAACCACAGTGAAAGAACTTCGGGGATTCCTGGGCTTGGCTGGATACTACCGGAAATTTGTTTCCGGATATGCTAAGATTGCTTCCCCCCTCACAGATCAACTTAAAAAAGATTGTTTCAGGTGGTCGGAAGAGGCAGAGGAAGCTTTTCAAACTCTGAAGTCAGCCCTCCAACAAGCTCCGGTTCTAGCAATGCCAAACTTCCAAAGACCTTTTGTAGTAGAGGCTGACGCATCTGGGACAGGATTGGGGGCTGTGTTGACACAAGACGGGCATCCTATTGCCTTCTATAGCCACGTGTTGGGAACGCGCAGCAGGTCCAAGCCCATATATGAGAAGGAGTTAATGGCGATAGTTTTAGCAGTTAAGAAATGGCGACACTACCTGTTGGGAACCCACTTCATCATTAGAACCGATCAAAAAAAGCCTCAAATTCCTTATGGATCAAAGAGAAGTAGGACCAGAATATCAAAAGTGGCTTTACAAGATTCTGGGCTATGACTTCGAAATCCAATACAAACCGGGGGTGACTAATCGGGTGGCCGATGCCCTTTCTAGAGAATTTTCACAGTTACACATAGTCACGGAACTAGCCACTATGCTCTCATCGTGGTCAATATCCTTAGAAGAGTTAGAAAAAGAGATAGCAGCGGACTCCTTCATCCAACAACTTAAGGAGGATATCACTCAACTGGGAAAGAGGCATGTGGGATTTTCAGTGGAGGGGGGCCAGGTGCGATACAAGGGAAGGTTGGTGATTCCCAAGTCTTCGCTGTTCATTCCGAAACTGCTAGTAGAACTTCACGATTCAGCCATTGGCGGGCATGCAGGAGAGTTCAGAACGTACCAGAGAATGGCAGAGGAATGGTACTGGGTGGGAATGAGAAAAACAATTCAGAAGTATGTAAGGGAATGCGACGTGTGCCAACGACAGAAGTCACTCACCACTCACCCTGCCGGCCTTTTGCAACCCCTGCCTATTCCCGCCCTAATTTGGGATGACGTATCGATGGACTTCATTGAAGGACTTCCAAAATCTCAAGGGGCTGATACAATACTGGTAGTGGTGGACCGACTCTCAAAATACGCACATTTCATGACACTTAGGCATCCTTTCACAGCTCTAACGGTTTCTACGGTATTTATCAAGGAAGTAGTCCGACTCCACGGGTTTCCGCTATCGGTGGTCTCCGACAGGGACAAGGTTTTTATGAGTACATTCTGGAAAGAGTTGTTTCGGGTGCAGGGAACGAACCTACCCCGTAGCATTGCCTACCACCCACAAACGGATGGGCAAACGGAGATTGTTAACAAGTCCCTAGAACTGTTCCTACGTTGTTTCGTTCAAGGGAAACCGAAAGAGTGGGCCAAATGGCTTGCCTGGGCTGAATTCTGCTACAATACCTCTTACCACACTGCCACTCGTGTATCTCCTTTCAAGGCTGTATATGGAAGAGATCCCCCAAAGGTCAACAGCATACCCCGGGGCAGCACAGCCGTCTCCACGCTTGAGGAGCAACTAGTGGAAAGGGACAGCGTATTGGATGATCTAAAGGGCCATTTGCTTTATTCGCAACAGAAGATGAAAATCCAAGCGGATCGAAAGCAAAAGGAGCTGAACTTTACGGTGGGGGAAAAGGCTTATCTCAAACTCCAACCATATCGACAAAAATCAATGACAGCAAGGCCTTTTCAAAAGTTAGCTGCCCGCTACTATGGGCCCTTCATGGTATTACAGAAAATTGGTGAGGTCGCCTACAGGCTAGCACTTCCAGACGGAGCGAAAATCCATCCGGTCTTCCATGTGTCCCAACTAAAGAAGGTGATAGGCAACCAAACAGCACAACCAGAACTTCCCCCTCAGTTAACTGAGACTATGGAGCTCAAACTCAGGCCGGAAACAGTGCTAGGAGTGCGACAAGATGACAAAGGACAAGGAAAAAAATTGGAAGTTCTTATCAAATGGAAGGACAGCCAAGAATTTGAGGCAACATGGGAGGATTGGGAGAACATTCAAGGGTTATTTCCTGATTTTGATCTTGAGGACAAGATCAGTCTTTTGGGGTAGGGTAATGTCATGCACCCACCCATATTGTTCACCTATCACAGGAAAAAAGGGAGAAGGACCACAAGATCACGGAAGGAAGCCACAGTGGAAATGTATCCTCCACTATCTGATGTCAGCCAATAGAACAGTTGAGGGGCATTTTGGGAATTAGTATTTCACGCGTGGTGTTAGTATTAATAGTAGAGAGATTGGGAGTGGGGAGGCAGGCAAAAAGAAGTTAGTCTTTCAGGAGAGGGTAGCATCTCGAATAGCTACAGTTTATCCCTTCTTATCTTGTAACTGCTCTGTTATTTCAATCAATCAATACATTCCACCCCTGAGGCATCCTTGTATCTGTTTTATGTGTTTATCTTATCTAGTCCATAACATATTCAGAAGTTAAAATAAACTTAAAAAACTTATTAGGGATATAATGATAAAAATAACAACCTGATCAAATCAAATATCTAAAATTAAAATATTTAAACAGAAAAAACAAATACATAAATTAATATTACCATTCATTCAGATTCATTTCAGCATCCAAAAGACAATTCTAGTGTTAGATTGCATACATCCAAAAGATAGCCCATAGCATGGACTTAAAAGCAAAAGAAGATTTACATATGAAAAAAGGAAAGATAGATTAACTAAGGGTGCTGATGAATAGGACTTATGGGTAGTCCTCAGGGAGGTTCTTCATTAGGTCCTTATAGTGCTTGATCCTTTTCTGGTAGCCCTTGATAATGGAAGATAGGTTGTTCCCGATAGAGACGTCTTGAGAAATCCCCTTTGTGAGGGTTTTCTCTGTAATGAGGAAGTTGCAGTAGTGTGGATGGCATTCCAGGGCAAAGTCACGGTCGAACATCATTATTGTCCCCTCGTTGATCTTGCTTTAAAATACTTGAATGATTTCAATGACTTTGCAGAAGTGGATGATCAGTGTGTCGAACATGGATTCGGATTCTTGGCTTTTCATGGTGGGAGTGTTTCAGGAGTAGATGGTTGCTTGTGTGTTTATCAAATGAGTGGAAAGATGTTTGATAGGGTGACGGTTGGGATTGGTAGTAGTGACAATTTACTAATGCATTTAGGATATTAACCTCTGAATTGAGATTGTAAGCAACAATTGATATTGGTTTAAATGTTAGAGATTGATTATCCTTTCAATTTCCATTTAGATGTTTATTTTTTTTTGTCAAAAATGAATATTCAATAACTTGGAAACAAGATTATGGACAATCTTTTAAATTTCCTAAACCACTCATTATATTCTTAACTAGGCAAATATCGTGCGTTGCGCAGAAATACCTATATAGTTGAAGTATTTACAAATATATGTTTTTTTTTAAATATAACAATAACGTTGTTGTTAAATTTGATATAATAATTCTTATACTAAATTGATATAATATATTGCTTAATTTGAATTATATGATAATATATACATCTACTATAACTGTATAATCTTAATCGTTTGAATAACTTCTACCCGCAAGTCATACATGAATAAAATTAAATATAATATATGGTTTAATGTTATTTATAGTTGTTATTGTTAATTAACTTTTTAAAATTTACTTGCTTAATGTTTTAATTTCTATCATTAAAATTATTTAAAACATCAAACACTGGTTTTTGATTTTAAAGGTAACAATATAACAGTTTATATAGAATTATTTTCAACTATTGTTATTGTAAGTTATTTTAAGCTACTTATTTGAAAACTTTTAATGATTATAAAAATATATTTAGGAAATATTTTAGTTAAATTGAGATTACAATTTAGTTTTTGCATTTATCACTATAATTTATCACTTTTAACTATTTACAAAATATTTTTTGGTTTTTTAAGTGGAACTGAAATTTATATTTAAGTTGACACTGTAATGTTATATTTAAATTAACAATTTAAGTATTTTATCTAAACTATTCAAAAGTTGTAGCTTTAAACTAATAATGGTTTACATACAACAACATTTTAAATCTAATAAATTAAGTATAATATGTTAAAAGTTAAAGACATAATTTTATAAGTAGAAGTAAATGTATTATTCTAAAAATGAAATTTAGTTTATTTATGATTACCCTTTAGGTTAGATATTTATTTAACATTGTTAACCAACTTATAATCATTATTAGAAAGACACTACTATTTATCACTTTTAACTATTTACAAAATATTTTTTGGGTTGTTTAAGTTAAGCTAAAATTTATATTGAAGTTGACCATGTAATGTTATATTTAAATTAATAATTTAAGTATTTTATACAAATTGTTCCAAAATTGTAATGATAATGGTTGACATCCAACAATATATTAAAACTAATAAATTAAGTATAATATGTTAAAAGTTAAAAAACATAACTTTATAAGTAGAAGTAAAGATGTTATTTTAATACTGAAATTTAGTTTATACATTATTACACTTTAGGTTTGATATTTATTTAACCTTATTAACCAACTTATAATGATTGGTGACAATTTTATCTATGCCCTTATTAAACGTCTAAAATATTGTATTTGCCCAAGCTAAACTGTAAATATCATATTTTCCCTTCTTAATCTTTTAAAATATCGGATTTACCCAAAATCTATTTTTTTTAATATTTAATAATAACCCTTATATTTTAAAATCATCAAAATTGAAAATAAAAACAAAATTGATGATTTTGCCCTTAACTCCTAAAATCGTAGGAAATCCTCATAGTTTTATGTTCTTCTCTTCTTCCCCTGAGACTGTCACTGTTCAGACTCGTTGTCTTCCCTTTTGCCTTTCACCACTTTCCTTATTTTGGTCATTATTTCGTCCCTTATTTTCCCTTCTTTTTGGCAACATAATCAAACATAAGAAAAGTTTTACCCCAGGGGAATATGATCATGATTATGGAGGCAAATAAGGAATGTGGTGAGAGACAAAATGGAAGACGGCGAGACTAAACAACGAAAATTGTGGGGAAGAAAGGCAAAGCATAGACTGTGAAGATTTCCTACGTTTTGGGAATAAAGGGCAAAATCGGCCATTTTGTTTTTTTCTCAATTTTAAAGATTTTAAAATATAAAAAAGGATTATTAAATATTAAAAACTATTAAAAATATAGGTTTTGGAAAATTCAATATTTAAAGAGATTAAGAATGGAAAATATGAAATTTAAAGTTTAGCTTGAGCAAATATGATATTTAGACATTTAACAAGGGTATATACTTTTTGTCAAAAGTTTTTGTCAATGAAATATTAAACTATAATTATTTGTTCTTAATATTTTTTTATAAATTATAATTCATAAAGAAAAAGTTGTTTTTTAGATAATTTTATAGAGTTGACTAATATTTAAGTTATATTTTTAAAATGTCTCGCCTCTTAAAAACCGAATTGTAAAAAACCGATCCAACCGAATTATAATTTGGTTGGATTGGATCGGATTTGAATTTAGTTTGGATTATTCGGATTCATGTTCTGAAAACCAAATTTTATTTGGATTTACTTGATCGGATCGGATCGGATCAAACCGATCCATCCAAACGAACACCCCTAGGAACCTGCATTGTCAAGTTCCTCCACAAGACGGATCTTGGCCTGCCAAACAGCTATTGCAACACTGACCTTCGCATCTGAGATCACTTCTTCCATCTTATGCAAGTACTCCTCCTTCTCAGCTTTCTCCTTGTGGAGCAGCTCCACTCTCCTCAACAGATCCTCATTGGTTGCTTTCCACATCCTCTCTTGTCCCTGAAGGGTTTGTTCTGCCCTCTCCACTCAGACCCTTAGATTGGCGGAAACATGATCAGAGACTTAAAGCAAAAACATAGTAAGTTAACAAAAGGTAGAATAAAAGACAGAACAAGAATGAAACCAATACTAACGGATTAGAAGAAAGAGACCAATTTCTGGAGCGCTTCCTCAGCTCCAAGGCTCTCCAAAGATAGACCTGCTGACTTGACAATTTTCCTTTTCCGGGATCCCGGGGTCTTCACTGTCAAGTCAATAGCAGATTTCTTCGGAGGAAGAGAGGATGAGCTCTTATCCTTCTTCACCGTCAGCTGATCCTTCGACATGGTTGTGTCCAGATCAGAGAGTGTGAAGCGAGCACTAGAACGAGTGACTTTGGATCATATATAAATATATAACAGAAGACTATTAAAAACCTTCATCAGAAGCAAAATGAATCAAGGATTCATACCTGTTGACATAAGGTCAGTGGTAGAAGAGCTTTCTTGCAGAATGGAGTGAACAAATCGGAAAGATCTCTTAGCTTTAGACAATGACAAAAACCTCACGATCTTCCCTTCAGATTCCTTAGCAACAGGGACGAGATCCTCAAATGTGAAAGCTACAAAAAAGAAAACAAAAAAGAAGATGTGAATTCCAGGATCCTTATATCAATATAAAATAATCCTACACTTCTTGACCCACACATCTGGCAAGAGATCTCCATTAGGAACAAAGTCACGTCTCAAGAAAAGGTACTTTCCTTTCTAGGATCCATCTTTATGTTTGGTTTTTAGGACCAGAGGAATTCTGTGGGTTTTGACTTAGAGGAGAAAGCGAGAATTCCCGAAGGTTTTGAGATCATGTACGCAAGCCAATTCAGGAAAACATATATCAAGGAATTTTGACTAATTTACTTGGTCAATCCAGTATAGGATCCTCCAAATAATGGGCATGGCCTGGATATACGAGATCCCAGTCACCATGAAGAACTCAGAGATGGTCCTAGGGAAAGGGTATTTCAAACCCAAGGAGAATGGGTACTTAGGAAAGCACACCCAGGTGGGTGAAAAAACTCAGGTTAAATGAGAGGGTCGAAGGGCCTGAAAACAGCTTTGGAAGGGAAGGCTCCATTGGGTCCCAAAAGACTCAATATCATTGTCACCAAAGGAACACGTATCCTCGTAGGAGAGGATCCCTTGATCGATGAAGTCATCGTCGGAGAGGGCTAAGATATTTTAAAGAGAAACGGAAATTTTTCTAACCATAATAAAAGAAGTGAAAACGTAAAACTAGTTACCTTCTAATGAATCGTCGGTACTCAAAAAGTAGCACAGGTAAAGAAAGAAAACGAGACGAGTAAAAGAATGAAGGAACTTATCACGTCTATTTATATTAAGGATTTGAGGCTGATTTGACTATTAATGGCTTGTTATCCACCCATTAGATTTCAAAATTATCTATCTGTTGAGGGTTAATTCTGAAAATTACTTTTCTCTCTCCTGTTATCTCATTAATTTAAGTTTTTCCTTTAATATTTTTGAAATTAACTCTTACATTTTCAGGAATAACTTGGGGACAATTGTTAGGGCCAGTATTCTCAAATCATTCAAGATCCTCAAACCTTATCAGATATTCAGGATCCTCAACTATCTCAGGATCCCAACTATTTCCGTTATTATTATTATTTATTAACATTTATAACAGTTATATTTCATTCATAGCTAACACATGTGCATAAATAGTCAATAAAAGACTTTTTCTCAACAGATTTTTGTCTCAACTATGCTACAGACCCGGAATACCAAGTCAATCAACGTTCGCAAAGCTGGTCATAGAGGATCCTGGGAATATCGGACATTTTTTAGCTAGTTTAGACTATAAATTGGCACTTGTATCTTGCACACAACACACTACTGACTCCTAGCTTTCTCTACGAATTTTTTACTGGTTCTTACTAGAATACTCTCTGTAATCATCATTTTACATTAATAAAATTATCAAGGCATGTGATCGTTGTCACCTCCCAAGGTTTTGTGTCGAAGATCCTAGCAAGGGTCAATGACTTTCCTTGTAAACCATTGTGTCATTCTCTTTATGTTTTTCTACTGCACAACTCAAACATCACAACCTCACATTCAATTTGGTTGATTGATACTTGTGTAATTTTTAACCAAAACAAGAGGTATTATATAAGTTATATTTCTTGTTCCTGGAAGGATAAATATGAGGTATCAGACAAGTTATAGTTCTTATTCTCGTAAGGAAAGACATAATAGGAATGTGGTTGGTACCAAGAATATATGTAAGGAACTTATGTGTTGTATGAATAATGGGTGAATGTATTTTTTTTATTGGAAGGTATATGATTAATATAACGGGTGACGAATGTGTATGCTCAATAAACTTTATGCTTACCTGTTATTTATGAACCTTTTTTAGGACCCCTCCGAGGTAGATAGGAGGAAAGAAATCGGTGTGAGTATGGCGACATTTTTTCATTCTCGTGGGTTTTTAGTTTTCTATTATTTTGACAATTTGGATATGTAATCTGGGATTATGACTTCCGCATTTTGGTTATGAAACATTTTTAGCAAATTGTGATATTATGCTTTGAAAGTTCCAATGGATGATATCAAGAATGTTTTCTTTTGCTAATGATTTATAATATGATTAAAGGTTAAAAGTTATAATTATAAATATATTCTAAACAATAAGATGTTGTAGTAGCTTGATATCATGTATGAACTCTAATATGTTTGGTGTACCAAATGGTTACTCAAAAGCTTTATGTTTACATGTTGTTTATTAACCTTTTTTAGGGCCCTCCGTGGTAGACTGAGGAAAGAAACCTACATGATTGTGATGAGATTTTGCATTCTCATGGATTTTTAGGTTTCTATTATTATGAAATTTTGGATATGTAATATGAGATTATGACTTAAGAATTTTGATTATGAAACATTTTTAGTAAACTGTGATATTATGTTTTGAAAGTTTCAATGGACAATATCATGAATGTTTTCTTTTACAAATGATTTTTATTATGATTAAAGGTTGAAAGTTATGATTTTAAATATATTATAAAAAAGAAAATAAGATGTTACAATACCTTTATATCATGTATGAACTCTAATATGTTTAGAGTACCAAATGGTTAATGCCATGTTTTGATAATGAAAGTACACAGAAGTTTAAGTTTACATGTAGATTACGATTTGGCCTTGGTTTTAATGGATAAGAATAACAAAACAGAAAATATAAACTCGTCTTATTTCACTATAATAATTATATAGAGTTATTATGTTGATGGGTTTTGAGCATAACAAACAAAAACCTATGTGTGCATGCAATCCTAATTTCTTGATCTATGTTTACTTTAATTGAACATCAAATGGAAAACCCTAGGAAGCATATACTAATTTTGAAATTAATAACTAGGGATAGAATACATACCTTTATTTTTATTGAAGAATAACAAGAACCCTTGTGTTGTTGTAGCTTAGAGAGAAAGCACCATAAATGTTGTGCCTTTAGTAGATTACACCCAACACTAGCAAGAGGATAACAGAGGATAGAGGAGAATGAGAGCTAATAATTTCAGCTATTCCTCTAGGGTTTCAAGTGGCCAAAATTCCTAAGGGGTAAGGGTCTATTTATAGTCCAACAAGGATGTCCTAGATAACCCTAATCTGAATAAATTATTAATATTTCAAATTAGTAATTATCCAGCTCCTTATTTATATATATGGGATAATCTAGAAAGCCTAGATTATCCATATTAAAATCGTCCACCTCCTTCCATAGGAAGGTTCTGGAATCTCTTGCTCAACTATTGAACAATTGCACTTTAGACCCTACAATTTTAATTAACTTTTTAATCCCGAAATTAATTCCAACTAATTTCTGATTAAATATTTATTAAATATTTCTGTTTATAACTAATATATTGTTCTCATAATATATAAGCAAATTATTTATTTCAATTTATTAATCAAATAATAAATTCAACCTCTCTCTCTAAAAATCATACTGTCTAGTTGCTAGTTTTGAAGGCACCTTAAAAGGACTATGCTACCATCAATTCAAGTATATACCAATTATGTTTATGGGCTTAGACACGTAATCCAAAAGTCTCCCACTTGGATAAGTCTAATTACTATATTTTCCAGTATAACTTCTAAATTGATTAGCAAATTGTAGCTCTCAAAGCTGTTGTCGAACTCAAACCTAGTCAGTTACGTGTCCTAAGATAAGTGATCATATAATCCTCCGTTCTACAAGATCTTATGTGGAAAAATGACATGGAATAGAATCAATCTCGTTCTCCAATACTTGTTTCCCAATTTTCGATTTGTAATGAAAAAGAACTTTAAATCGAACACATCAATTAAGTCCTGGCCGAGCCTAGCACTATAAGTCAACACCAAATCATCGAGGGGCCCAAGATATCGCTTTTCCCATTAGGTAAAAAGGAATAGTAAACTTTAACTTATATTCTTGTGATATTTACTCACCAAATCATGCACAATAATACGTTTTATAACATCAAGTTACTGATGTGTTTATATATCATCAATGCACAATTGATTTGTAAACCACGAATCGTATATCTCCGTTTAAAGATTATAAGATATTATCGTCTTAGAATTACTCATGATAAATTCCATGAAGTAATTCTCTGAGTGTGGGTTAACCCAATACGTAAATCTCCATTTCAAAGTACTCATGAATATTGCAGCAAAACCATTTCTATGTCTAAAACTCTTTAGGGAATCTACAATCCAATTCATGACAATCTTGATTCATTACTTATTTCCAAAAGTATGATCGACTGTGGATTGAATAATCTAATTATTCGGGAAGTAAAACATGCAAAATGAAACACAATAATAAACAATTGACAAAACATAGTAAACAATACTCATAAATAATTCTCCATTACATAATCACCCAAAGTCAATTACATTTACTTGTTAAAAGTTTCTAAATACCTTTCTAACTACTAAAACTAATTTCATCTTTTCAGACCAATGCTCCTTGCATGTTGAACATGCTTAATCCTACTCAGAACCTTTCTGAGGGAATCTGCAAGACTCTCTTCTGTTGATATCTTCTTCACGACGAAGTGTGCTTCTTGAGCTCTATGTTTTATAAAATGGTATTTTCTGTCGATATGTCTTGATCTGCCATGATCTATCAGTTCCTTTGTTAAGGCAACCGTTCCTTCATTAACACATAAAATTTCCATTGGCTCCTTTATGGTTGGCATAACTCCAAGGTCTCGGATGAAGTTCTTCAACCATATAGCCTCCTTCAATGCTTCGCTTGCTGCTATGTACTCTGATTCACAAGTAGAATCAGCCACCGTCTCCTGTTTGGAACTTTTCCAAGTTACCACTCCTGCATTTAAGGTAAACACCCAGCTAGATTGAGAATAGAAGTTAACTCTATCTGTCTAAAAGTTGGCGTCACTATACCCAATTACTCTTAAGTTATCACTGCCACCAAGTACAAGAACCCAGTCCTTACTTCTTCGCAGAAACTTAAGAATATTCTTGACCACTATCCACTGAGCTTTATCCAGATTTCCCTAATATCAATTAACCATGCTTAAAGCAAAAGCCACGACAGGGAGAGTACATATCATAGCATACATGATTGATCCAATGGTGGAAGCATATGGAACTCGACTCATTTATGCTATCTCAGCATCAATATTCAGACTCTGATTCTTACTCAGTTTAGTATTACTCTAAATAGGCAGTTCCCCTTTCTTGGAATTCTCCATGCTAAAATGTTTTAACACTTTATCCATATACATACTTTGATAGTTTGACTAAGTCCAATTAGTCTTTTGCTCAGGTGTCTCAAAATCCTTATCCCTAGAATATAGGCAGCCTCTCCCAGATCCTTCTTAGATAAATACTTTCCAAGCCAAGACTTAATGTCTTGCAAAGTTGGAATTTCGTTCCCTATAGGAGTATGTCATCAACATACAATACAAAGAAGGTTACTATACTCCCACTGGCTTTGACATATACACAAGACTCATCTTCACTTCTAGAGAATCCAAAGTCTTTGACTTTTTCGTCAAAGCAAAGATTTCATATGCGAGAAGCTTTTTTCAATCCATAGATTGATTTCTCAAGCTTACACACTCTATTAGGATACTTTGCATCCATAAAAGCCTCTGGCTGACTCATGTAAACATCCTCAGCCAACTTCCTATTAAGGAAGGTATTTTGACATCCATTTGCCAAATTTCATAGTCATGAAACGCAGTTATGGCTAGCATTACCCTAATATATTTAATCTTAGCTATAGGTGAGAAGGTCTCATCATAGTTAACCCCTGGGGTTTGAGTAAAGCCCTTCTCAACTAGTCGAGCTTTGAAAGTGTGTACTTTTCCATCCATGTCAGTGTTCTTCTTGACCATCCATTAACCTAATTGCCATACGACCGGGTACATTGTCAACTAAATTCCAAACTTTGTTGTTATGTATGGACTTGATCTCGCCGTCCATTGCCTCTTTCAAATTGGAATACACAGGGCCCGCCATTGCTTCCTTGTAGCTAGAAGATTCATCCAAATTTACCAATGTACTATCACTGATAAACGTATCACCATTTGTAGTAATATTTGGAAACCATAATACTCAGGTGGCATTCTAACTCTACTGGAACGCATAAGAGGTAACAACTCTTCAATTAATTCAACTGGAATTTCTTCCTTAGGTTAAGCCCTAGCATTGTCAGAGGTTACGTCATCGTTAGACTCTTCAATTTCTTCAATATCAATTGTACTCCCATTATCCTGTTTGCATATGAGCTCTTTCTCGCGAAAGACTCCCCTTCGTGTTATGAATAACAAGTTGTCACTAGGTCTGTAGAACAAATATCCAAGGACTTTTGTGGGTAACCGATCAAAAATACATCTCTCACTTCGAGGTTCAAGCTTGTCGTGATTCTCTTGTCTAATGAAATCTTCACAACCCCAAACCTTGCTATGTGCTAATGAGGGAAGCTTCCTTGTCCACATCTCGTGAGGTGTTTTGGCAACCTTCTTAGTTGGGAAAAGATTGAGAATGTGGGCGGCAATCTCTAAGGCATACCCCCAGAATAAGATTGGAAGTGAAGCACGACTCATCATGGAACAAACCATGTCTAACAAGGTTCGATTACACCTCTTATTCACACCATTAAGTTGCGGTGTCCTAGGAGGTGTCAATTGTGAAACTATTCTGCATTCTTTGAGGTAGTCGTGGAACTCGATACTAAGATACTCACCGCCTCTATCGGATCTAAGCATCTTGATCTTCCTGCCCAACTGATTCTAAACTTCTTGTTTGCACTCTTTGAACTTTTCAAAGGTTTTTAACATATTCATCAGAAAAGTCACATAGAATCAATTTCCATCCCTTGTGATGGATCTGAAGGGCCCACACACATCTGTACGTATTGTTAGGTTTTAAGTACTATAAAGCTCCTATGGTACACATATAACCCTAAATCTTTGGATCTAAGTTTCTCTAGTTATACATGCAATTTCAATTTTATCCAAAGCATATACTATCACACCCCGAAACTGACGGCGGAAACATTCCGGGGCGGAGGGCGTCATGCGTAGTATCACACCCATTGTACATAGTAAGCATAGTAAACACAACCATTACATTACAAAATAATATTTACCTTTGTTTGAAAGTCGAGAATACATAGTTTATATACATCAGTATAACAAAAGTATAGACGAGACTTCTATATGCACCGTCTTCTCCAAAAGTAAGCGTGATACCTGTCTAACGTGAACCTGAGAATACAAGCAGTTTTAGAAATATCAACATAAAGTTGGTGAGTTCATAAGTAGTTGATTTCTGGTGAAAGAAATTGTTCCTTTGATTTCATGAAAAATTATTATCCAAGAAAATCCCATATTTTCTTATAAAAGAAGTTTGGTTATCCATTTGTTAAACAACCTGTTTAAGAAAAGTTAAGTTATCCCAGGAAAACCCCTTATTTTCCTTAAAAGTCAATGGTTGGTTATCGATCCGGAAATGAATTGTACAAGTATCTACCATACTTGTATCGTTAGGTGCAGTCTCCATGAAAGTTCGGTTACCCTCGATGAAATGCGTTAGTTTTAATATACATATAAAACTAATGAGTAGGTAGTGAACTAATTCTTAAGGGTATTGCTGATACCCTCTACTAATGAAAACAATTATTACTTTGAGGTTAGTTTACTATGTTTATTATTACCAAAATAAATCTCCATTATCTAGGTTGCGAGTTCCATAACCATACAATAAACTAGATATGGCTCGTAATAGGGGCTAATATCATTTTATGACTTTGTCACCCGTAGAGCTGTCGGTCCCACTGCAGCTAGAAGCAAGGTGTGGGGTAGTCAGTACCGTAAAGATCTATACACACAAGTCATGTTCTCCCTCCAGGAGATTATGGTTACAGGGTTAGTCCTACACTCTTGTATCTCTGGGGAGTGTTACCAAGGACGTGTCTCCAATCTTAATAATAACGAATTTACAAGTAATACTATGGAAAATCCTGTTTTATGATTGGCATGAATCCTTTGTAAATTATAAAATATAACATAAAATATAACCTTTTATGATGAGATTCACAAGTTCCTTGTTTTGGTTTTGAAAACTAACTCTACAAGTTAATTTCTTAATCGGTTGGTAAAATGGTTTTCAGTGTTAAAAACATGTTGAACATGTAAGTATTTCATATGAAATAATAAGTTTCGAGTACAAGTTCCCTTGTACTTTTGCTTGTATCCCCCCTGAAAACATGAAAGACTCGGAAAAAGGTGTAGGGGTATGCACTCACCTGACGTGGGTGTGCCTGGTAGGACGCTAGGTGTCAATTTAGGACTTAAACACACACGAGGATCCTATGTAGCATGAAGTGATACATAATTGTATCTAAATATTTATTGAATCACTATTTAAGTAAGTAAATACACTCTAATGTGCGAAAACACTTTATTTCAAGTGCTAGGAATGATACGGGTTGCATCTAAGGAGTTTATGGCCTTGTTAAGGAGTTTACTCTTCAAGTGTGAGCCCTTAGGGGTGTTTACGGCCCAAAGACATATCCCCCATAAGTTTACGACTGTAAACTCATGGGTGGGGTGTATTTGTATGCTTTAAGGCTTCACTCTTCACAAGGAAAGGTTCTAGGGTTGATTCAAGGGCTATGGAAGTGATTAGGGCTCAAAATGGATACTTTAGGGAGTGTACGGTTTCTGAACCACTCCTTGGGGATTTTACTGTCGTAAACACATGATTTTACGGCCGTAAACTCATGTTTGTCCATATTTCATGTGTTTTGGTGGTTGTAGGCTAAGCATGCAAAGTTCTAGACCCAAATATAAGCCATACAAGGTGTTAGGGGCACTTAAACACCCTTTGGAGGTGTTTACGGTTTTGGGACATTCCCAAACCGTAAAATTGTGTTTACACCTCTATTTTCATGTTTTGGGGTTCTTAGATCATTCATGCAAGTCCTTAGACCATTAGCTAAGCATTGGAAGGGTTTTGGGGCATCAAAACCCCCTTTTTGCGTGTTTACGGTTTTGGGATGCTCCCAAACCATAAACACATGTTCTTGGGGTTTTTTGGATAATTTAACCATGAATTTGCAAGTATGTTAGGCTAAACAACAAGCTAGGAAGTTTAAGTTATAGTTGTGAAGCTTGAAGGGGCGTTTCTAGGTCGAATCCCGAGTTGTAGAGAGAGAGTAGAGAGAGAAAGCTCTAAGGGTGTGAAAAAGGTTCAAATGGTGACCACTCAACCTTTATATAAGGTTGATTTCACGGCCAGGTGGGGATCCACCCAATCCCGACATCAAATGAAGTTTACGATTTTACCCAATTAAATGGTCGTAACCCGACGTAGTCGTGAGTTAGAAATTTTTCCGAAAGAAATCGAGGCATGATTTTATTGCTTTCAATCACATATGAAAAATACCACAATAACCCAAATGGATTTACTTACTCAAAAGTTAACGGAAAACTTGAATAAAAATAACTTTTTATTAACGGAAGTGGGTTACAGTGACGAAATAAATTTCAGGTTGTCACATCATCCCCCCGTTAGAGGAAATTTTGTCCCAAAATTTAGAATTAAGATACAAATCATGGATTTGGAAAGAGATGTGGATATTTCTGTTTCATTGAATCTTCACGCTCCCAAGTGAATTCGGGTCCCCACTTGGCATTCCAGCAAACCTTCACTATCGGGATGCGGCTTTGTTTCATTCGTTTGATCTCACAATCCATGATTTCGATTCGTTCTTCCACGTAGTTCAGATTTTCATTGATTTCGATCTCATCAAGAGGGATCACAAGAGTTTCATCAGATAGACAATTTTTAAGATTTGAAACGTGGAAGACAGGGTGGATGTTGCTAAGCTCTTGAGGTAATCGGAGTTTGTAGGCTACGGGACCGATCCAAGCAAGCATCTCGAAAGGTCCTATGTAACTTGGGTTCAATTTCCCGCGCTTTCCAAAGCGTATCATGCCTTTCTAGGGCGAGGTAAACCTGCTATCTCGATCGGAGATAATGGACACAGGCACACCGTGCAGTCGGACTATCTCTTGAATGTGGATTCATGTGAGTCTTTCCATTTTGAACGTTTCTTTAATCGGTAGGAAGTGAGCGGATTTTGTCAATCGATCGACAATTACCCAAATGGTATCATACCCACTCGAAGATTTGGGTAATTAGGTAATGAAATCCATATAAATTATCTCCCGCTTCCATTCAGGTATCTCGGGCTGCTGGAGCAGGCCCGAGGGTTTCTGATATTCGACCTTCACTTTGGTGCAAGTCGGACACTTGCCCACGAAGGTAGCGATTTCGGATTTCATGTTTGGCCACCGGTATAGTTTCTTGAGATCCAGGTACATCTTATCCAAACCTAGGTGAACAGAGTATCTGGTCTTGTGAGCTTTGTTCATGAGAACCTCCCTGAAACCTCTGAACTTTGGGGTCCAGATCCGGTCCATGAAACAGTAAACTCCGTCTCCTCTGATCTCAAGATTCTTATCGATTCCCCTCAAGGCTTCATTCAACATGTTCTCTGGTTTTAGGGCTTCTAACTGAGCCTCTCGGATTTGTGCGGATAAGTGGGAATGGATGGTTATTGTCAGAGTCTTTACCTTGTGGCCGAAATTTTCCTTACAACTAAGGGCATCTACCACCACGTTGGCCTTGCCGGGATGGTAGCGGATTTTGCACTCATAGTCACTAAGCATCTCTACTCATCGACGTTGTCTCATGTTTAATTCCTTCTGATCGAAGATGTGTTGTAGGATTTTATGGTCAGTGAAGATCATGCACTTGGTTCCGTAGAGATAATGTCTCCAAATATTCAGTGCGAAGACCACTGCTCCTAACTCCAGGTCATGAGTTGTATAGTTGACTTCATGTGCTTTCAGTTGTCTTGAGGCATAAGCAATAACTTTTCCTCGTTGCATAAGTACACATCCTAGGCCTGATTGGACGCATCGTAGTAGACAACGAAGTCCTCCGTCCCTTCGGGCAGGGATAGGATAGGTGCGCTACACAAGGCTCGCTTCAACGTTTCGAATGCAGAGTCTTGCTTTTCATTCCAACAAAAGGGAACACCTTTTTGAGTCAGAGTAGTTAGGGGTTTGGAAATTCTAGAAAAATTCTGGATGAATCTACGATAATAGTTGGCGAGACCCAAGAATTGACGGATTTCTGTGGGCGTCTTTGTTACCGACCAATTCTCTATCGCCTTGATTTTGGAAGGGTCCATGTGTATGCGTTCCTTTCTTACCACGTGACCTAGGAAGGTTACCTTCCGAATCCAGAATTCGCACTTGGAGAATTCCGCGTACAACTTCTCCGATTTAAGTGTTTCCAACACTAATCTCAAGTGTTGTTTGTGATCTTCCTCGCTTCTGGAATAGACAAGTATATTGTCAATGAGCACAATAACGAACTTGTACAGAAAAGGATGACTCACCCGGTTCATCAGGTCCATGAACACTGTCGGTGAGTTGGTTAGACCAAAGGGCATCACTACAAACTCGTAGTGTCCATATCGAGTTCTGAATGTTGTCTTGGAAACATCACTCTCATGAACTCGTAGCTAATGGTACCCTGATCTAAGGTCTATTTTCAAGAAGTAACTGGCTCCCTGAGGTTGATCGAAAAGGTCATCTATTCGAGGAAGAGGATAACGGTTTTTGACGGTCATCTTGTTCAGTTCATGGTAGTCTATACACATCCGAAAGGATCCATCTTTCTTTTTCACAAATAACACCAGGGCTCCCAGGGTGAGGAACTCAGTCTGATGAACCCTTTGCTGAGTAGCTCATTAAGCTGACTGGATAACTCCTTCATTTCTGCTGGCGCTAAGTGATATGGAGACTTTGCTACGGGGGTAGCTCCAGGAATTAGGTCGATGCGAAACTCGAGTTGGCGTTCGGGAGGAATTCCCGGGAGCTCTTCGGGAAAGACATCAGGAAAATTGCAGACTTTGGGGATGCTCTCGAGGTCTTTAACTTCTTGTTTCTCGTTGATTACATGAGCTAGGAATGCATGACACTCCTTTCGCAGAAGTTTTTGAGCTTTAATGCATGAAATGATGCGAAGATTGGAACTAATTTTATCGTCGTAGATCGTGAGGGTCTGGCCAGAGGGAAGATTGAGACGGATAGGTTTTTTGTAACAAAGGATATCAGCATGATTGGGACTCAACCAATCCATGCCAATGATAACATCAAATCTCTTTATGGAAATTGGCATAAGGTCGATCGGAAAGGAATGATCGTTTAGGGTAAGGGTGCAGCCTATGAATACATCGTTAGCGTTCTCTTTCTCGCCGTTAGCCATCTCGACAGTAAATATTTCGGTTAATGGTTGAGGACTTTGTTTAAGAAAATGTTTGAATGAATGGCTAACAAAACTTCTTTCAACACCAGAATCGAAAAGGATGCATGCATAAGAGTTGTCGAGGGGGAACGTACCTGTGACAACGGTGGGATCGGCGACTTTCTCCTCTTGCCCCATAGTTAGAACTCTCTCGGTGTTGTTGGTTGTTGTTTCTTTGGGGCAGTTTTGCCTGTAATGCTCGACCTCACCATAACCGTAACAAGCTTGACCGACACCTGCTCCGGAAGCTTGATTGGTTGGTTGCGCTGGTGTTTTACAGTTTCGAGCATTGTGGCCCTTTTTGCCACAGTTGGAGCATGACAGTTCACTACATGGGCCGGGGTTATGGTGGTAGTTACACTTGTCGCACCGAGGAAGGGTACCAACATATCTACTGGTAGGTGCTTGAGTAGCAGGAGTAGCGGCAGGGGTAGTAGCAGCGTGGACTGCCACTGTTTGCTTCTTCTTGGAGGATCCTTGCGAACTTTGACCCTTCCGTTTGTTCTAGAATTTCTTCTTATTCTCCCCACTCTCCTTTGCTGGTTCCGAAGTGGTTGTTACTTCATCGAGATCGACTCCATGATCAATCAGAGTCTGCGCCAAGCACTTAGCGCTGTCGAATGTGTTTGGCCTAGCAGCCAAGACATTTCCTTTGGTTGGTTGGGTCAGCCCCCAAATGAATCTCTCAATCTTTTTGCTTTCCGGATTGATCATTCCCGGACATAGGAGTGCTAGGTCTTCAAACCTAGAAGTGTAGGCAGTGATATCAGAACCCTTCATCTTTAGGTTCCAGAGTTCGTGCTCCAGTTTCTGCATTTTGCCCCGCGGGCAGTACTCGACAAGCATTAACTCCTTCAAGCTCTCCCAACCTATAGCGTTTGCTACAGGCTGGGTTAAGGATTTGACTCGGCCATTCCACCAAGTCAATGCTTTGTCAGTGAAAGTGCAGGCGGCAAATTTCACTTTGTTGGCTTCCGAACAAGAACAAATTTCGAAGATAGACTCGATCTTCTCGAACCATCGAGTCAGGGCAATAACACCTCCAGTGCCATTGAAAGATGTGGGTTTCACATTCATGAAGTATTTATAGGAACACTAGTTCTGGTTTCCCTTACCATCTTCCTGTTTTTGGGGCTGAGTACCACCTCTTGGCCCACCAGAGCCACCGGGGTTCATCTGTGACATTGCAACAGCCACAGCAGCAGTAACAACTGCTTGGAACATGGAGGGATCAAACGGAGGAGGTGGTGGAGGAGGATTTTTGTTCTTTGAGCTGGGTCTTTTCTTTGGAGACATATTGATCTAAGAAGATCAGGAAAGAGAGGGTGGTAAGTCCTCTGGATAGAATAACGAGATATGAAACAAGAGATATCTCATTATGGCAAATAGAGTGTTCTACTAAGCGATAGAACAGGAAAAAGTTACTAAAGCAAGTACACTATCACTATGGAAAGAATGAGTAGCAACACTTGGAATGAATTTCTACAACATATTCGACTCTGACTAAAATACTCATATAGTATTTTATGTTTTGTTACGATGATGACTTGTTGTTTGGATATTTGGTAAGTTTAGGCCTGATATACACCACAGTCACTCCCAAGCACATGTTGGTCGTGTCTCGAATGAATATAGTTGATCAGGCTATATTGACCCTAGACACGACTACATAATTGCCCAGGTTTAACCGCAATGCCCAACACCCAATTACTTTTGTTTTGTTCTACTCGTGGTAATTGTTTCTTATATTTAGATAATCTTGTATACTTTTTGTAAAATACTTGTATTTTAAAGTATACTTTTAGTTCAGAGCACTTCGTCCCCTTAGTGTTTATAGTTATATACCATGTAAGGTTCGGTATACTTAGTTCACTATAAACAAAAGCTCTGATACCAATCTGTCACACCCCGGAACCGACGGTGGAAACGTTTCGGGGCGGAGGATGTCATGCGTAGTATCACAACCATTGTACATAGTAAGTATAGTAAACACAACCATTACATTACATAAGAATATTTACATTTTTTTGAAAGCGGAGAATACATAGTTTATACACATCAGTATAACAAAAGTGTGGACGAGACTTCTTTATGCACCGTCTTCTCCAAAAGTAAGCGTGATACTTGTCTAACGTGAACCTGAGAATACAAGCAGTTTTAGAAATATCAGCATAAAGCTGGTGAGTTCATAAGTAGTTGATTTCTGGTGAAAGAAAACGTTGATTTCATGAAAAGTTATTATCCAAGAAAATCCCATATTTTCTTATAAAAGAAGTTTGGTTATCCATTTGTTAAACAGCCTGTTTATGAAAAGTTAAGTTATCCCAGGAAAAACCCTTATTTTCCTTAAAAGTCAATGGTTGGTTATCGATCCGGAAATGAAGTTTACGAGTATCTACCATCCTTGTATCGTTAGGTGCAGTCTCCTTGAAAGTTTGGTTACCTTCGATGAAATACGTAAGTTTTGATATACATATAAAACTAATAAGTAGGTAGTGAACTAATTCTTAAGGGTATTGCTGATACCCTCTAAAAATCAAAACAGTTATTACTTTAAGGTTAGTTCACTACGTTTATTATTACCAAAATAAATCTCCATTATCTAAGTTGCGAGTTCCATAACCATACAATAAACTAGATATGGCTTGTAACGGGGGCCAGTATCATTTTATGACTTTGTCACCCGTAGACCTGTCGGTCCCACTATAGCTAGCAGCAAGGTGCGGGGTAGTCAGTCCTGTATAGATCTATACACACAAGTCATGTTCTCCCTCCAGGAGATTATGGTTACATGGTTAGTCCTACACTCTTGTATCTCTGGGGAGTGTTACCAAGGACGTGTCTCCAATCTTAATAATAACGAATTTACAAGTAATAATATGGAAAATCCTGTTTTATGATTGGCATGAATCCTTTGTAAATTATAAAATATAACATAAAATATAACCTTTTATGATGAGATTCACAAGTTCCTTGTTTTGGTTTTGAAAACTAACCCTACAAGTTAATTTCTTAATCGGCTGGTAAAAGGGTTTTCAGTGTTAAAAGCATGTTGAACATGTAAGTATTTCATACAAAATAATAAGTTTGTGAGTACAAGTTCCCTTGTACTTTTGCTTATATTCCCACCCCCTATGAAGACATGAAAGACTCGGAAAAAGGTGTAGGGGTATGCACTCACCTGACGTGGGTGTGTCGGGTAGGACGCTAGGTGTCAATTTAGGACTTGAACACACATGAGGATCCTATGTAGCATAAAGTGATACATAATTGTATCTAATAATTTATTGAATCACTAATTAAGTAAGTATATACACTCTAATGCGCGAAAACACTTTATTTCAAGTGTTAGAAATGATACGGGTTGCATCTAAGGAGTGTATGGCCTTGTTAAGGAGTTTACTCTTCAAGTGTGAGCCCTTAGGGGTGTTTACGGCCCAAAGACCATATCCCCCATGAGTTTACGGCCGTAAACTCGTGGGTGGGGTGTATTTGTGTGCTTTAAGGCTTCATGCTTGACAAGGAAAGGTTCTAGGGTTGATTCAAGGGTTATGGAAGTGATTAGGGGTCAAAATGTATACTTTAGCGAGTTTATAGTTTCTGAACCACTCCTTGGGGAGTTTACGGTCGTAAACACATGAGTTTACGGCCGTAAACTCATGTTTGTCCATTTTTCATGTGTTTCGGTGGTTGTAGGCTAAGCATGCAAAGTTCTAGACCCAAATGTAAGCCATACAATGTGTTAGAGGCACTTAAACACCCTTTGGAGGTGTTTAAGATTTTGGGATATTCTGAAACCGTAAACTCATGTTTACACCTCTATTTTCATGTTTTGGGGTTCTTAGATCATTCATGCAAGTCCCTAGACCATTAGCTAAGCATTGGAAGGGTTTTGGGGCATCAAAACCCCCTTTTTGGGTGTTTACGGTTTTGGGATGCTCCCAAACCGTAAACACATGTTCTTGGTGTTTTTGGATGATTTAACCACAAATTTGCAAGTATGTTAGGCTAAACAACAAGCTAGGAAGGTTAACTTACAGTTGTGAAGCTTGAAGGGGCGTTTCTAGATCGAATCCCGAGTTGTAGAGAGAGAGAGAGAGAGTAGAGAGAGAGAAAGCTCTAAGGGTGCGAAAAAGTTTCAAATGGTGACCACTAAACCCTTATATAGGGTTGAGTTCACGTCCAGGTGGGGATCCACCCAATCCCGACATCAAACGGAGTTTATGATTTTACCCGATTAAATGGCCGTAACCCGACCTGGTTGTGAGTTAGAAATTTTTCCGAAAGAAATCGAGGATATTTCACATGATTTTATTGCTTTCAGTCGCATATGAAAAATACCACAATAACCCAAATGGATTTACTTACTCAAAAGTTAACAGAAAACTTGAATAAAAATAACTTTTTATTAACGGAAGTGGGTTACAGCGACTGAATAAATTTTAGGTTGTCACGTATACCCTAGTTAGCATGCCATTGTAGTTATAAAACATAAAAAAAGCTAGTTATATGAATACATCTTTTATGTAGCATGTAGAACTTATCCTTTCAAGATCTTAGAACCTCATGTGTGATGCCTCAAATGGTTCACCAAACACCACCAATAATTGGAGGTTAATGAGAGAGAGGTTATGAAGCTCCAAATTTGGCTAGGGTTTCAACTGTGATCACAAGTGCCGATTTTGGGAGTCTAGGGGTTACTTTTATAGTATGGAATTCCTAGAGTCTAACTTGTAAACCCTAATTCACTTCATTGGGCCTTTAATCCAATTATTTATATGATAATCCCTTTGGACTAACTCTTCATGGATTCCTACATAGAATTAGCCCATCCTAATCAACATGGATCATTAGCCCAAAACTATAAATATTACTGATTTACTTAATCAGTCCATGTTAATTTAATCAGTCTCTTTTGATCACTAAATTAATTCCAAATTAATTCTTGAGCAATACCAATTAAATAATATGATTTCTCAGTTAACATATTATACTTATAATATATTAATAAATCACAAATAACCTATTTCTCAAATATCCATCATATCAAATGCTTCTGGTGAATGCAACCCAAAATGGACCATGCTACTATCGGGTCAAGTACATACCAATTATAGTTATGGGCTTGGACACCTAATCCAACATGTTTGCGATCCAACAATCCCTCACCTCTTTCACAACAACCAGTGAAAGGTGATTTCGTCATCTTTCCAAGTAAACAAGATTCGCATGTATCATTTGACCTTAAGTCAAATGATTCCAACACTCCATCATTTTGGAGTTAGGAGATGCGTTTCTTGTTAACATGTCCAAGATGACAAAGCCATAAGCATGCTTTGTCTATACCATTAGACGAATCAATTTGAAGAACACTATTTCCTAAATTGTCTACAATCATCACAGGTTCACACACACCATCACAAGGTAAAGCTTCAAAATAAAATACACCATTTTTAAAAGCAGAAATAGATTCAATCTCATTATTAAAAGAATATCTAAAACCTTGTTTAAATAAAGCATGAAATGAAATGATGTTTCGTGTCATCTCTGATAAGTAGCAACAATTTATCAAATCTAAACCTATCCCATTACTAAGCACTAAGTTATAAACTCCAATCTTGGTAACAGGTGAAAATCGTCTATTGCCCATGATCAAGTTCATCCTTCCATGCTCCACATCCTCACTTCTTCTTAGCCCCTACAAATCAGAATAAATATGGAAACCACATCATGTATCAAGGAACCAAGAATGAGAATATGATGAGTTATGAGATAAGATAGTCTAAATACCTGTCAAGGTTGGCTTCACTTTTCCATCCTTTATATCTTTCACAGTACTTTGGGCAGCTTCATTTTCAATGCCCTTTCTCTTGGCGGTAAAATCAAGTAGCCTCTTTGGGATCGAAGGCAGGGGAGCGTCAGAATTGGCCTTTCCTTTGGGTCCATTGCTTGATGAACCAACTTAGGACTTTCCCTTTTATTTCTGATTTGGAGGACCTTTCGTCTTCTTCCCTTTTCCTTGACCAATGGCCTAGACTGGATCAACAAAAGGGGTGGAGGCAAAAACTTTTGCCCTTCGTTCCTGCTTCAACAGTTCGCAGTAGGTTCTAAAGTTGAGCCAATTTGGTCTCTTGGTTTTTCAGATGATAAGTCAAGATAAACTGATCATAACAACTAGGCAATCAGTGCAAAACTATGTCAATAGCCAATTCCTCATTAAAGTTTACATTGATCTTTAGTAAGCGTTCCACGTATCGTTGCATTCTTTACATGTGGCTACTGACGAACTCTCCATCTTTCATCTTGCTAGTGATAAGGGAGTTTACTACCTCATACTTCTCCTGATGAGATCATTTATGGTACTTTTCCATCACATCCTTGCTCATCTCGTATGGATAGTAATCCTCGTGGAACCTTTGTAGCTCAGGAGTCATAGTCGCCACCATGATGCAAGCAACTTTTTTTGCATCATTACATTGCTTCCTATACTCAGCTAGTTCTGCAGCAATAGATTTGGTTTCATCAATCTCAAGAAGTTCCTTTTCAAGCACATAATCCCTTTCCTCGAAACGTAGAGCCATTTTGATTATGTATCCAATCGTTATAATTGGTGCCATCAAAAGTAACCCTCGAGCAGATGTTCAACACTGAGAAGTTGTTGTTGGAGGAGGAACAGGAAGCATCGTTTGGAGTAGACATCTATAAAAGAAAGATAGTTTTGGTTAGATCGGAGTAATCCTCAATATAACACCCAAATGAAATATTAAGGCTAGGATCCAACTAGATAATTCACAACTTAGAAAAGGGATGTCGTAATCTAATTGTGAATCAAATAAAGGCAGGTAAATGATGATTTACCAATTTCACCTCGAAAAACGAAATTTGAACGAATTAGATTTTTAATGAAATTCCTAGATCATTTGAGATTCATTAAACTATTCAATGACATGTTTAATCTCGATTATGCTCTTCCATTTGTGACTAGGATACCGAGGATCACAAACAAGATGTGAATAACCATGCAAATTAGCTTGGTACTCTTGATGTCATTAATCATCTTACTTTAATGTGACAGTTAGCCACACATGCTCCATTAATCAATGATAATTTATTAGACACCCATTTCCACCCTTTATTAGTTCCTATTAGTGTGTTGGTTAACCACACACACTCCACTAACGACTTTTAAAGTGCAATGTGCAATTCCATGGGTTAGCATACAATTTCATATTTTTCATAAAGTAACTAAGATCGAGAATATTATAAAAGAATTTAGTTACTCTATGTTGGGACCAGGATCCTTACTATATCCAAGATCCTTAAATATCCAGGATCCTCAGCAATATCAGGATCCCAGTTAATTATCTATTATTTTTATCAATATTTATAATGGTCATATTTTGTCTATAACTAACACGTGTGCAGAAGTAGTCAAGGGAAGAGCAATTCTCAACGAAGAATCATCTCAACTATGCTAAAGACCCAAAATACTTGGTCAAATAACGTTCGTGAAGTTGGTCATAGAGGATCCCAGTAATATCGGACATCTTGTTGACTAAATTAGACTATAAATTGACACTTGTAATCTGCACACGACACACTATTCTTTAGTTTAAGCTTACTCTACGAAATTCTCTACTTATTCTTACCAAGAACTCACTGTAATATTCATTTTTATATCAATAAAACCATCAAGGCAGGTGATCAATATCACCTCCTAAGGTTTTATGCCGAATATCCTAGTAAGGATCAAGGGCTTTCCTTGCAAACAATTATGTCACTTTCTTTTACCACTTGCTTTTACACAATCTGAACATCACATGCTCTCATTCAATTTGGTTGATTAGTACTTGTATATTTTTTTTACCAAAACAATTTGGCACCCACCGTGGGGTCGTGGATTTCAAAATCCTCGGAAAAGTCATGTCTACACAACCAATACTCTTTTCGTCCTCTGTTCCTTCCATTCCAACCAAAAACCTACCACCTCCTCCGAGTGGACCCCTTAGTTAGAGGAAAACACCTGACACTTCTAAGAAAAGTACCCTCACAATCGCTAATCCAGGAAGTTTGGGATCCTCGGGGCTCCAGGATCTGACTGCCTCAGTCATTACTGCAGACCTTTATGCTATGATGAGGAAAATGACACAACAGGTGACCCAACAGTAGGAGGAGAATAGAGCACTACTCAAAGAAGTGGAGAGGATGAAGGCGGAATTTCAGAAATCCCAGGAAACTATGCCCACAGTTGTGCAACCAAGGATCCTGGAGTTCAATAATGCAGGATTATCAGAAAATCGCCAGAAGGACACAATTCCTACCACTATCGCTTCAACCTGGGGGCAACCATGGACAACCGAGCGTCCATGATCAATGATCTCAATGAGCCTTTCAACACTCCTAAAAACCCTTTACTCTAGTAACTTCTTAAACAGTAATACTATTAATACTAACTACACTAATGTTGATGCAGGAATAAACCCGAACATGGTTAGGGAACTTCAACAATTAAGACAAATGTTCTCCAGTGTACCCGGAGTGGTCCAACCAATACCAAAAGCATCCCCTACAAGCCACAGGATCTCGAGATTTGCTCCTGCGATAGCCGATATCAAAGTTCCTAAGCGCTTCCAAACTCCCAGCATGAAGCTATACGATGGGACTACAAATCCTGAAGAGCATATAACCCAATACAGAGAAAGGGTGGAGATCATTCCCATACTTGGGCACTTGAAGGAAGCTTACCTATGCAAAGGATTTGGTTCGACTCTTACAGTATTGGCCCTCAAATGGCTACTAAACGTTCCCCCATACTTTATTACTTCATTGCACACATAGTCAATATCTTTAATAACCAATTCTCTTGTAGCAGAACCTTCGAGAATATCACTAGTGATCTCTACCGGGTGGTTCAGGATACTAAGGAAAAACCTAGTAACTTTGTTAATAGGTTTAGAAGGGAAGCTCTGATCATCCCCAACATTTGCATGTCCACTGTTGTGGAAGCTTTTAAAATGGGATTAAGAAAGGATTCACCCTTCTACAAAGACCTTATAATAACCCCATGCAAAAGATTGGATGAAGTCAGCTGTCGAGCATTCAGGTTCATAAGGATCGAAGAGGATAGAGAGATTCAGAAGAGAAGCAACCCTTCAGATCAGTATGAGAACCCTAACAGGAAGGCCAAATTTTCGACTCAAAGATCCTACAAATCGCAGCCCTATTTCAAACTAGATCATCGTAGAGCTTCCTAAAATCACTAACTATTGTTTTTCTGTGGATGTTTCAGGTGTAATTCATGATATGAGGGATCTTAGAGACAAGGCAAGATGATCAAAGAGAGATAACAAGTCCACCGCTTAGAAAGACAAGTCCAAATGGTGTGCTTATCATTAAGACTTTGGCTACATGACGGAGGACTGCATAGCTCTACGAAAAGAAATCAACTACCTCCTTAGCAAATGACACCTCAAAGAGATCCTTGGGAGAAAAAGAGAAAATTTTAAGGAAAACAGCTAGGATGATCACAGGATCCCGAAGAAACCAGGATCTCCACCCTATAACGCTAAGATAATTAATGTTATCTCAGCAAGATCTAACATTTGTGATACCTCTTATTCTCAGGCTAAAAGACATTCCAAGGTCTTTAAAATAGAAAATGAGGATAGAACGCGAAATAATACCATGGTTAGCAGTGAAAAAGAAAATACATTTGACGAGACTGACAGGGAAGGAATTCAGGATCCTCATCATGACAGACTCGTGATAAAACTGTACATGACCAACCATTTCATCAGAAGGATCCTCGTTGACAGAGGATCCTCAGTTAATATCCTACCCCTAGACGCGCTGAAAAGAATGAACATCCCAGAATCAGAGATAATTAGAAGATCCTCAGTCCTCAAAGGATTTAGTGGGAAAACAAAACACACAATTGGAGAAATAAAGCTACCAATATACATAGAAGGGGTAAACTCCATACAAAGTTTTTATGTTATTGACACCCTGTCTTCTTATAATGTGATACTAGGTAGAACATGGATCCATGAGATGAAAGTGGTTCCATAAACATACCATCATTGTGTGAAAATGCCCACTCCACGGGGGATAGTGAAGATCTTGGGAGACCAACAAGAATCGAAAGAATGCTACAAAACCTATATGAAATCTACAACCAAACCCTAACAAGCATATAAATTAAGGTATGGGCACGGCGTGTTCTAGAGACAAAGGAACAAGATGTAATGGAAGTGCCCCTGGGCATTGAGGATCCTGAGTAGATCGAGCAGGATCTACTGAATTTCTTAAGAACCAGAAGCAAGAAATTCACATGGAAACACAAAGATATGACAGGTATAGACAAGAGTTTTATTACTCATAAACTTAATATTGACTCTTCTTTCAGACCAATACACCAATAAAGAAGGAAATTTTCACCCAAAAGGAATGAAATCATCCAAGAGGAAGTAGAGAAGCTCCTCAAAACTGGAATGATCAAGAAAGTGAAATTCCCAAGATGGCTAGCTAACGTGGTTGTTGTACAAAAGAAAAATGGAAAATGGAGAGTGTGTGTAGATTATACGGATCTCAACAAGGCTTGCCCTAAGGATCCATTCCCTCTACCACATATATATTGATAATATGATAGATGTGATGGCTGGCCATGAACTCCTGACCTTCATGGATGCTTCAGAAGGATTCTAACAAATCCAAATGGAACCACCAGACCAAGAAGATATTGCATTTATAACACCAAAAGGTATATATTCTTACACCGTAATGCCTTTTGGTCTTAAAAATGTAGGTACGACATATCAAAGATTGGTGAATCAGATGTTCAAAGACAAACAGGGGGACACCATGGAAGTTTATATTGACAACATGGTAGTGAAGTCGATGTAAGCCAAAGATCACCTTGGAGACATCAAGGAATCATTTGACATCCTAGACAAGTACAATATGAAGTTGAATCCACTCAAATGTCACTTTGGAATGAAGTCAGGCAAGTTCCTTGGATACATGGTAACTAAAAGAGGGATAGAAGCAAGCCCAAAAAAATAAAAGAAATCATGGAACTAAGATTCCCATCTTCAACAAAGGACATCCAGAGGCTAACCGGAAGAGTAGCAGCACTCCACAGGTTCATTTCAAGATCCTCAGAAAGGTGCAAGCCCTTTTACGATATCTTAAAAAAGAACAAGAAATTTGAGTGGAAGGAGGAACCCGAGCAAGCCTTCTAGGAACTCAAAAAATATCTAAGCTCTGCTCCACTACTAGTGAAACCTATAGATGGAGAACCACTTATCCTCTACCTCTCAGTATCCTCAAACACGGTAAGTGTCGTAATGGACAAGGATCTTAACGGGGAGCAACATCCTATCTACTATGTAAGTAAAAGTCTCTTGGATCCTGAAACCAGGTACTCACATCTCGAAAAATTAATTCTTGCCTTCGTAATTGCTTCTACCTAATTAAGACACTACTTTGAAACACACACTATACATGTAGAAACTAACTATCATACAAAGAATGTCATGAGAAAACTAGAAATGTCAAGAAGGATGGCAAAATGGTCGGTGAAATTAAGCACATTTGACATCAGATACGAACCAAGATCCACCATAAAATCACAAGCATTAGCGGACTTTGTGGCTGACTTTAGTGATGATCTACAAAACGAAGTAGACATGGAAGCAAAGAAACTCCTAGAAGATAAACACCTAGGAAGATGGACGTTATTCATAGATGGAGCTTCAAATCAGAAAGGAACAAGCCTTGGGATCATACTAAAGTCACCACATGGGGATATCATACCCCAATCAGTTAGTTGTGAAATCAACACTACCAACAACGAAGCAGAATATGAAGCACTAATCATGGGACTACAATTGGCTAAGGATCTTCAAATCAAGAATCTTCATGTATTTTTTGACTCTTTATTACTAACCAATTGCTACAATGGATCTTCTGCAGTGAAAGGTGAACATTAGCATTATACCTAGAGATCCTCAAAAAATTAGCTTCTGATTTCGAAAACTTTAGCCTAAACCAAGTTCCCAAAGAGGAAAACACAGAACCAGATGCACTAGCCAATTTAGGATCCTCCCTTAGGATCCCACCAGAGACGAAGATTCCTATAACTCACATAATAACCCTAGCCATAGAAACCCTCTTCGACAAGTCAGAATATCCCAAGCGTCTGACAAGCATAACATCTATTGAAGATTTTGACCCTAGGATCCTTCCTCAAAGAGATCCTGACGAACATGATCCTCAAAGAAGTCCCCAATCATAGACCCAACCCATTATGAAATATCTCCAAAATGGGACAATCCCAACAGGAGAAAAAAGTGAAAGAGCATTCAAGACGAGAGTCTCAAGATTCGTGCTAATCCATGATAAACTTTACAAAAAAATCTATGGTAGGCCCATACCTAAGATGGTTGGACGATCCTAAAGCTGCAGAAGTCTTAAAGGATATACATGAAGAAGATTGTGGAAATCACACCGGGGGCAGATCCTTATGCTCCAAAATACTAAGAACAGGATACTATTGGCCAACCATGAAGAAAGACCGCTTTCTACATGCTCAAAAAAAATGTGATGCTTGCCAAAGACACAACAAAATCCTACACCAACCAACCAAACCTCTAGATCCTATTATCTCCCCATGGCCATTCATGAAATGGGGGATGGATATTGTAGGAAAATTGCCAGTAGCCTCAGGAGGAAAAGTCTTCATGTTGGTGATGACTGTTAATTATCCAAATGGATCGAAGCTGAAGATTTCGTCCAGGTAAGAGACAAAGAAGTAGTATCATTTATTAAACGTAATATCTTGACTAGGTCCGGGATTCCGACTGAGATCATATGCGACAATGGATCCTAATTTATTAGCAAAAGAACAATTGATTTTTGCACAAGTTAGGGGAACAAAATGATAATGTCCACTCCTGTTCATACCCAAGCTAATGGTCAAGTAGAGTCCAACAATAAAATCATAGTTAACGAGATGAAGAAAAGGTTGGAGAAAAAGAAGGGAAGATGGGCATAGAAACTCTCTTTCGTCTTATGGGCAGATAGAACCACTTCCAAAGTGGCCACAAGTCAAACACCCTATTCCTTGGTGTTTGGGACAGAAGCAGTAATCCCTACTGATGTAGTGATCCCAATGGCAAGATAATTGCTGCAAGATCAAGTGAATAATGTCGGGATCCTAGCACAGGGTCTTGAAACTACTAACGAGCTTAGGGATCTTGCCAAAATACGCATTGCTGCTCGCCAACAAAAAATCACCAAGGCTTACAATAGGAATATAAGGGTCAGAAGGTTTCAAATAGGAGACTTGGTATTAAGGAAAACATTCCAAAACACAAAGGATCCTAGTGCAGGAAATTGGCTCCCAAATGGGAAGGACCATATCTTATACATGCTGAAGCAGGAAAAGGAACATACTGGCTAGCAACACTCGAAGGTAACGTTCTGCCAAGATCATAGAATGCCATACACCTTAAAGCGTACTACATGTAAGTAAGATCAAATAATCGACAACAAAACCAAGGTACACATGTCCTTTACGTTAAAACTTTTATTATTATTGATTTCTCAAACACATTACTAACTTAAGCATTCGGAGGGGCATTAGCTAGACTAATGCCCACCCTTAGCTAACGCTTGCTATGCAAAACGACATAGAGATAAGGATCCTCAAGAGTGGACATCCTGAAACACTGATCCCGGAATGACTGGATCCTCAAGTTTGAATACCCCGAAGCACAAGGATCTTGACACACAAAGATACCAATACTTGGTACACCCCATTTAATTTAACAATATAACCCCTAAACTATCATGTACACAAGCTAGAGACTGATCATCTCTCCTATGCCTAAGGGTACTTAATCCCCTCTAAGTTTTAAAGAGTTAATTACCTCTTTCATACGAACTAAGGTTTATACACCTCGCTTGGATGCATGTTATCTAACTGTGGGATACAGATAAGGGGATCATTTCACGATTAAGTGGCTTGGTAACCCTCTTATCTTTGAACACAAGTTGAGATCTATATGGTTTATAAGATTTTCATGTTATCCAGAAATCAAGATCCTACCCCAGTGATTACTTAAGGCTTATAACATTTTCATGTTATTAGGATTTTACCCCAGTAACTACATAAGACTTATAACATTTTCATGTTATCAAAGATTGGTATTTTGCACCAGAAATTACACAAGACCTATACCAACTTCATGTTGTGACATGTTGGGAATGTTCCCCAAAAAATCCGGTCAGATTGTAACATTTTCATGTTACCTACCCAATGAATTATATCTCATGTAGGGATCCTCCCCAGAATATAACATTGATGTGTTATCTACTTTGTCTAAGTCTATAATCCAAACAGGATTATCCTAAGGAGAAATTTCATGTACAAGATTCAAGATCTTTATTTTGTAGGATCTCTGACTTTAAGGATCATCGCCTTTAAGGATCCTCATCGACCCTCCTTAACAAGAGACGTCAATGCTAACATTGAACCAAAGTTCTCTTCTAAGTTGGAATTTATCCTCAGTAATTCCAAAATTTAAAGACTCATGAAGCTTAAAGAGAAACTTGAAGACAATTAGGTTCCATCTTTCCTTAACTTTGAAGTTTTATACTTTCTAGGATCCTAAACCGATCAATGACATATAAACACTCGTCACTTCAGAGTAATTCGCCATTCTGATATCTTCACGGAAGTCTCGAAAGCGTATGAGTTGTGAGTTAATCATTATACTTCTAAGAGAAACTTTTAGATCACTTAAAAAATCAGATAGTATTATTTTTTAACTAATCCTTATTAGTTCAGTTTATTTTCAGGATTTTAACCATGCAAAGACCTTGGTATTGTATCATGCAGGAAATGGAGAAAGACGAAAAGAAAATCAACTATTATATTCAAAAACAAAAAGGCCTACAACCTTATAAAAGTCTTGCGTCAAAAGATTATACTAACCTAATCACCTAAAAGGTCTAGATCTTATCCTGGTCATCATTGGCCTTCATCTCTTCCCCCCTCACCCCTCCCTCCCCCCCCCCCCCCCCCGGTCAGCCGCAGCACAAGGTCCTGACTGGCAGTAGCAGGCTTTCCATTTATTTTGGCTAATCCCTTGCACCGACCAACCACGTCCCAGGATCTTGCATTTTTAAGATCCTCAGCCAGACGGATCTTGGCCTCCCAAACGGCCACTGCAGCACTGACCTTTGCGTCAAAGATTACCTCCTCCATATCGCATATGAGCTCCTCCTCTCTCTCAGCCTTTTCAATTGTAAGTAGCTCCACCCTACTCAAAAGATCCTCGTTGGTCGTCTTCCGCATCTTCTCCTATCCCTGAAGGTCTTGTTTAGCCCTCTCCGCCCAGATCCTTAGATCAGTGGAAACATGATCAGAGACCTGTGATGAAAATATGGTAAGTCGGTGAAAAACAAGATGAAAAATGGAGCGAAAATGAAATCAACACTTACAGACTAAGAGAAAGAGACCAGCTTTTGGAGTGCTTCCTCAGCTCCAAGGCTCTCCAGAGATAAACCTGTAGATTCACCAGTTTTCCTATTCCAGGATCCCGGATTTATCACTGTCAAATCCACGGTCGACCTTTTAGGAAGAAGAAAGGAAAAACTCTTCTCCTTCTTCTCTACAAGTTGATCTCTTGACATAGCCATATCAATATAAGCAAGAGTAAATCGACCACTGGAGTGAGTGACCTTGGATCCTATATACAACAAAGGATTATTAAAGATCCTCATTACAAAAAGGAAAAAACTAAGGATCCTTACCCCGTCGACATGAGGTCTGTAGCGGATGAGCTTTCCTGCGGGACGCCATGATCGAATCGGATGGATCTCTCGACTTCAGATAAGGCCAAGAACTTCTCAATCTTCTCTTTTGAATCCTCAGCAACGGGAACAAGTTCCTTGAACTTGAAGGCTGTAAAGAAATAAACAAAATAAGAATAAGATTTCAGGATCACAAGAAAATCATTGAAATCCTTGATGGGTTTTGAGCATTCTAACACTCCTATGGTGTACATGCAACCCTAGAAACCTTGGATCTATGTTTTCTCTATTATACATGCAAATATGATTTTTTCAAGGTTCTCATCCTAGCTAACATACCATAGGGTACTTGTAATATAAAACTTAGTAGGCTGGCATACCTTTTTCTTGTTTTTGATTCCTTGGAGCTTTAGGAGCCTAGCACCAATAATGTGGATGCCTCAAGTGGAATCACAAATCACCAAAACACCTTGAACAACTTAAGAGAATAGTAATCACACTAGAAATCGGCCCACTCTTGTTCACACACACACGCACACACTAGTGCCAATTTCAAGTGCAAAGGACCTCTTCATATAGTATAGTGGATTTGGGTTACATTCATGTAAACCTTAATACCCATGACCTTTCATTTCCATAGTATCCATGGGTCAAAAACTCCATGGACTATCCATGCAAGCTTAGCCCATCCTAAGTGAACTTGGCCCATTCTATATCTATATAAGAGTCCATATTAAATTAGTTCCTTTTGAAAGCTAAATTAATTCTTGATCAATACTAATTAAATAATATGATTTCATATTAATATATTATAACTAATAATTTAATGAACCATAATTATACTATTCTCAAAACATTATCCATACAAACTGTTTCGGTGAAGTGCAACCCAAATGGACCATGTTACTCTCGGGTCGAGTACATACCAATAATAGTTATGGGCTTAGACATCTAATCTAACAGTTCCCACTTGGATAATTCTAAAACTATTATTCAAGTATGACTACAAGATCCCGACTAGCAATCATAACTCTTAAAGTCGTTGTCGAACTCTGACCTAGTCAAATGACGTGTCCATTAGATAAGGGATCATATATTCCTCCATTCTAGATATCATATGGACTAAGACATCGATTATAATCATTCTCTCTATCCATTTGTTGTTTCCCAATTTCTGATTTATGACAACCGACTAATTGAACAAATCAAATCAGTCCAAACTCGGCCAAGCACTTAGGGGTGTCATCACTAAATCATCAAGGGGCCCACATATATCGATTTTATCCTTCCAAGGGTAAAAGGAATGGATAAATTTCGACCCAAATGTTCGCTTGTACTTACTCATCAAATTACACACAACGATATGTTTTATATCAACCAAGTTACTGGTTGCATTTACATATGTCAATGTGCAAATGACATGCAACTACAACTCACATGTCTCCATTTGAAGAATATAAGATGTATCGTCTCATGATCACTCATGATAAAATCCATGAAGTGATTCAAATGAGCGTGGGTTTAATCCAATACTCAAATCGCATTCCAGGAGCACTCATGAATGCTGCAACAACTTTTGCTATGTCTAAACACTTTAGACATCTACAAACCCAATTCATGACAGTCTTGATTTATAACTAATTCGAAAGTATGATTGACTGTGGAGAGTTTGAATAACCTGGTTATTCGGGAAGTCAAAACATGTAAAGTGAAACACAAGAGCAATCAAATCCAATATGGTCTCAAAACTTATAAATATAAATAAAAAAAACCTTTTATTTAATCACCGTATTGATTACACATTATTCATTATATAATGTTTCAAATAATCAACTTAATACTTGAACTGAAACAATAGTCATGCTATGTTCCAAGCATGCACATTGTGTTTGTCCAAACAATAGTTATGTCATATTCCAAGTATGCATACAGTGTTTGTCTATGATCCTTTGTGAAATAGACCAATTGAACATGATTCCAATGATGTTCATTTCACAATCCCAAATCCTTGCCGCAAATTTAAGAATACAAGATTCTTTGCCATTTACTGAAATCTGATAGATTCTAAACTTATATGCATTGATTCTCTTGTAATGACTAAGACAAAAGTCACAAAGACTTGGCAACAGACATTTACAAAGTATTCCAATTGAGAGCGATTCCATGGAAATGAAGTCTCAAATTCAAAGTACATTCCTTTGAACATCCTTTTTGCATTAGGTTTTCTAATCTTACACAAATTTAATGAATACCTTCCACCTATGGAAACATTTCCACATTCGCATTTTGACTATCACTTCTGAACAAGAGTGGCCTCCTTCCAGAATATGTCAATATGGTCCTTCCAAAATTAACACTTATGCTTCCAATTATCCATGAGCAACCAATCTTTGGAAAACCTCAGATTGTCCTCGACAATTGCTTAGTCATATCCAGTTCAAGTACTTTTTCCCCCATAATGCACTAGGCATTTGGAAAAATTTAGAACAGATGAATATTACATCACATGTAATCAATCCTATATCAGAAGCATATGGGGCACGATTCATGATGTATCATATAAAGACATGATACTAGACCAGTTTTTGCTATAGTATTTCTATTTCTATCTGCCATGTTCTCATAATTCAGATTATGAAAAGGGATGTCGTAATCATAATCGAATTTTAGAATGCAAATAATGTAATTATGACTAAATTTCATTAAAAACTCACAATCTAAGCTTTTAGAATTGGAATGAAGTGTAATTTCCTCTCCCTTAATTATAGCAAACAACTTTTCAACCCCTACAACTTCACGAATTGAAACCCATTTGTTTACTATAATTAACATTGCTAACTTGCAACACTAAACATAATAATCATGCTCCCGCTAACATGATAGTTATTATCATAACACTTATGCTCCCACTAGCTTTGACATATATTCAGAAATCAGCTGGACTTCTAGAAATAAATACTGACTTTCTTACCAAAGTTCAGATTTTTGATGCGAGATGCTTTGATAAGACTTTATCAAAATCATACACCTTTTCTTAGACAGCTCACATGTGTGCCTAAAAAATTTTAGAACTATGAAAAGGGATGTCGTAATCATAGTCTCAATTGTTTAGACCTTTGTCATTCCTCACAAGTCCATGTTAGTGAGCTGGTTAACCACACACACTCAACTAACGACTTTGAGAATGCAAATATCACAATTACTATCTACTTAAAATCTATTTAGCGAAAGCGTTTCCTCACCATCATTTTCATGAATCGGAGAGAAACCTAATGACACTTAGAATTTATGGTCTATGTGTTCTTATCCATGTGAATTTGTCAAAACCATAATCACAAGATAAGGTTAGTGACAAATTCATATGGACCGAACTTGTTCAATCTTAATTTCTTGTCACCTGGCAGCATAAGGGCCTACCATGTCTTCCAAGTTGTTATGCAAGAAACTGAAAACTCATAGAACTCACATGCATAGTCAGCTTTAATCGGAATGGGCATAGAAACAAGAATTATGTCACCACCTCAAGTTGTGTGCTAGTGATAATCTACAGGTTTTATTCTTGATTGGTTCTTGAAACTCTTTCAGGATCTTTAAGACTCCCATTGTCATCTTGACATATAAGACTCTCTTACCAAGAACCATTCCTTGACAAACAAATATTCAAGAGATAGTGAGGATTCTTATCAAGACAAACACTTCACACAATTGGCCTTAGTTGGCCTTTGTTTTATCCAAATCATCACAACTTACCAATTTCAAATGTACAAGAGTAGAAAACATTTTAATCAACATTTGAGAAGTGTTATAAACCTTATTTAAGATATGTCACTCAAGTTACAATCTTGGAGTATGACTCTAAGAATTGTTTTGGAATGAAGTATGATTCATCCTCTTGATTTAACAATTTCAATCATTCATGATTCCTCTTCTTAGCCATTGGAATGCACTAAGATTTCCTTAGAGGATCAATTGTGATATGGTTTCATAATCATTAAGATGATCATAAAACATGATACTAAAGTACTCTCCCATCTTTTCAGATTTGAGAAACTTTTATCTTTCTGCCTAATTTGATTCTTCTCATTCGTTCTACCATACATTGAAACTTTTCCAATGTTTCAGAATTATACTCAAGCTTGTAAGTATAACCATATTTACTAAACCTTAGCAAATCATGACGAATAGTCTTATCGATCTTTGTGGTGGACTTGACAAATGCACAAGAATGTGTACTTGATCCCTTAGTCCTTCACTTGACTCACATATACATGTGAACAAGGAATTAGTCTTAATTTTCCAAAGATGAAAATTCTCATTCATCATACAATACAACTTGCATGATTCTAAGAGGTTGTTTGGGAGTGCTTTTTATACTTAAAAGTGCTTTTTTAGAAAAGTGCTTCTTGGCTTATGGTTTTTTTTTTTTTTCTAAAATCAGTTTTAAAAATATGTTTAGATTGGCTTTTAAGATGATAAAAGCTAAAAAGTCAATAAGCCCTAAAAAGCCACGATTCTCTTGCTTTTTAAAAACTGCTTATTCTCCTTTACCAAAAAGCCCTTTTTAAAAGCACTTTTCTCTTACCCAAACACATTTTCAACTTATTTACTTACTAGATAAGCAAATAAGCTAATAAGCGTTTTTATAAGCAATCCCAAACACCCCCTAAGTTTCTGTCCAATTGAGACTTTGGTGATGAGAATCTTTCCTTATTTGGTAAATTTAGATACTACCACAAATGAAAGAATCAAATTCATATTTCTAATATCCCTACAAACATACAAACATCAATTTTTCATAAATGTCATTGAAAGGAGATATAAAATAAAACAACATTTTAATTATTTATAAAATGCAGGAAAAAAATTTCCTTACAATGCAACTGTAAATGAAAACTATGATATTACATATTTCCTAGCAATCTATCATAACTCCTAAGCAGCAGCTCAAAAATTCGATCTTCGAACCATGCGATTAAAATCCATCTGCACGATCAGATTCAACATACTCTTCCTTTAAGTTTACTTCCCTTTGCTTGATCGTGCCAAACATTAAAATGAAACCTAGTCACATCATGTATTAAGAATCAACAATTAGAAACTTAATAGAGTTAGATAGTGTATTTACCTAAAGAAGAGTTAAACTATTTGATTCTTCCTTTTCTCAGATCTTTCAGGTAGTCAGGTCAGCTTCGCAACCAATGCCCCTTCTCTTGAAAATAAAAACATATAGACTCTTTGGTAATGGTACACAGGACTATCACAGACTTAGTCTTTCCTTTTACCTTTTGGTCAACTGGATCGACCAAGGCCGATCCCTTTCCACCGGGAAGAGAAAGCTTTTCTGGACTTCCAATGTTACCATTGTCAATGTCCATGTAATTTTGAGAAGTAGACCTTCCACCCAAATTTACTTTGCCAATGCGCCAAAACGTAGTTGATTCAGCAGCAACAAGCAAATAGGTAAGATCAATAAGGGTCATGTTGTGGTCTGTCACATAGTAGTCCTTAATGAACTCACTATACGAATCAAGAAGTGATTGAAGAACCCAATCAACAACCAACTTCCTTGATACTTTGACACCCAACACTCTCAGCCTATCGATATGTGACTTCATCTCCAAGATGTGAGAACGCACAGGCCTTCCATCTTCATGTTTCACTGCAAGTAGGGCTTGAGTGACCTTGAATTTTTCAAGTCTTTGAGCTTGTGGGTCAGGGAGAATAATTGGAGGAGGTGGAGGAAGAGAATTATGATTTCCATGATCCAATCGTGGGACATCATCTTCATTAGGAAAACTTGTTCCAAGAGATTTAGGAAGACCATAGTTGTCTAAACCAGACATCTACAATGGGAGAAATTCAAGTTAGTTGATTTAAGTCCTTAATATAACACCCAAAATGAAATATTAAGGCTACACCCAACACAATATTTTATAACATGGAAGAGGGATGTCGTAATCCAAGCTACAAAATATTTGAAGGTAGGCGAATGACGAATCACCAATTTCCACCATGAAAAACGAAATAGGTATTAGGTTTTAATTGGATTGAAACTCCTAGATCTTTTGAGATTCATTGAACTTTTCAATGGCATGTTTAAATCTAGATTTTGCCCTCTCAAGTTTGTGACTAGGATGTCGAGGATCACAAACAAGGTGTGAATAACCATGCAAATTAACTTGGTACCGTTAATTTTATCACCTAATCGACGTGTTGGTTACCCACACACGCTCCACCGATCTATGATAAACATTAAGTCGCCCTTTCCCACTTTTACTAGTCCATGTTAGTGTGTCGGTTACCCACATACGCTCCACCAACGACTTTGTAAGGTACAAAGTGAAATTTCATGGGTTAGCACCATCTTCACATTTTCCTAAAGTAACTAAGATTGGGAATTTATAAAAGGTTTATTTACTTTATATTTATCATTATACTTATAATGAGAATTACAATCCTTGTCGTACCCATTCGGCTAACAACCCTCCGCCAGTCAATGAAGCGGTGGGTGAGAGTGGACACCCATTAAGCTGACATTTTATAGGCAACGATCTTATACCCCCTTATAGACCGGCTTCGTGAATGAGGCCTACTAACGGTAGGACCGAATTGCTCTTATACATATATATATATATATATATATATATATATATATATATATATATATATATATATATATATATATATATATATATATATATTATTAACTTATAATACTATAAAGTATAAGGGTTGAATTTTAACTTTTAAAACTCTAGGGTTTGGAATTAAAGTGTGTGTGAGACTTTATAAATTCCAAAACTTGAGGGCAAGTTTTGAAACTATTAAAAAAAATTCATTTCTATAACTTATGAGTTTTAATGGTTTTAAAGAAAAGAATTTTGGAATTCCATAACTTGAGGACAAGTTATGGTGTCCATTAATTGGCATTTAGATCAAGAATTACACTAACAAATAATTTGCAAATAATTCCTATGATCTACTAAAACTCATAAGTATGAACATTCATATCAATAATTTCAAGAATCATATAAACATATATAAAACTTGAAAATTTGATAATAACCATTGAAAATGGATTAGCATAATCATTACCACACCAAAAAAAAAGCTTTTATAAGTCCAAAACAGTTTAGGGTAATGATTCTAGTCCATTTCCAGCAGCAAAACTTGAAAATATGCACACAGGGCCTCCTACTCGCCGAGTGCAAGAGCCTACTCGACGAGTAGGATGAGTTTACACTTGGACTCGTCGAGTCCCCCCATGGACTCGGCGAGTCCACTGAATAGTGAACAGTTTTTCAAATTTTTAAAGCATTTTGCATCAAGTATAATGAAAACAAGCCTAGGCTCTGGTACCACTGATCGGTTTTGAGCATTCTAACACTCTTGTGGTGTACATGCAACCCTAGAAACCTTGGATCTATGTTTTCTCTATTATACATGCAAATATGATTTTTCCAAGGTTCTCATCCTAACTAACATACCATGGGGTACTTGTAATATAAAACTTAGTGGGATGACATACCTTTTTCTTGTGGTTGATTCCTTGGAGCTTCAGGAGCCTAGCACCAATAATGTGGATGCCTCAAGTGGAATCACAAATCACCAAAACACCTTGGAAAACTTCAGAGAATAGTAATCACACTAGAAATCGGCCAACTCTTGTTCATTCACACACTAGTGCCAATTTCAAGTGCCAAGGACCTCTTTATATACTATAGTGGATTTGGGTTACATTCATGTAAACCCTAATACCCATGACCTTTCATTTCCATAGGATCCATGGGTTAAAAACTCCATGGACTATCCATGCAAGCTTAGCCCATCCTAAGTGAACTTGGCCCATTCTATATCTATATAAGAGTCCATATTTAATTAGTTCCTTTTAATCACTAAATTAAATTCTAAATTAATTCTTGATCAATACTAATTAAATAATATGATTTCATATTAATATATTATAACTAATAGTATATTAATAAACCATAATTATACTATTCTCAAAAGATTATCTCTACAAACTATTTCGATGAAGTGCAACCCAAATGGACCATGCTACTCTCTGGTCGAGTACATACCAATAATAGTTATGGGCTTAGACATCTAATTCAACAATCCTACCCTTCTTAACCCAATATGTGGGCAAGAGATCCCCATTGGGAACGAAGTCGTGCCTCACAAAGAGGTATCTCCCTTTCCAAGCCCCATCATTATGCTTGGTTTTCAAGATTAGAGAAGATATGAGGTTTTTGACCTTAAGAAGGAAACGAGAATTCCTAAAGGTGGTTAGATCGTATATACATGCCAACTCAGAAAGGCCTATGTCAAGACCCTTTGATTGATTTATCTGGTAGACCCAATATAGGATCCTCCAGACAATTGGCATGGCCTGGATATACGAAATCCCAGTCACCTTAAACAAAATGGATGCAATCCCGGGGAAAGGATATCTCAAGCATAAGGAGAAAGGATACGCAGGAAAGCACGCCCAAGTGAGAAAGATGAAATCAGGCTGAATCAGAGGATCAAAGGGCCTAGAAATGGCACTAGGAGGAAAATCCCCATTGAGTTTTAGAGACTCAATGTCGTAATCGCCGAAAGAGAAGGTCTCCTCATAAGAGAGGATCCCCTGGTCAATAAAAACATCGTCAGGAAGGGTCAAAATGCTCTTACGAGAGACAACCATTTTTCGACCCATGGTAGAGAGATTAAATGCCCGAAAGAAAATTTACCTTCTAAATCGCAATATGGCACAAGAAAAGCAAAGAGGAACCGATAGGAAAATATGAAACTGATCCCTCATATTTATACTGGGCCGGTAAATATGATTTGAATGCTAATTGCTAGTAAACTATCCGTTGTAATTTAAATCACCTAGTCGTTGTGGGTTAAAACTGAAAATTACTATTCCCCCTTCTCTTATCTGTTTACTTTAAGTTATTCCTTTAATATTTACAGAACTAACCCATATATTTTTAGGAATAACTTGGGGGCAATTGTTGGGACCAAGATCCCTACTAAATCCAGAATCCTCAAATATCCAGGATCCTCAGCAATATCAGGATCTCGGTTAATTACCGTTATTATTTTTATCAATATTTATAACGGTTATATTTTGTTTATAACTAACACGTGTGCAGAAGTGGTCAAGGGAAGAGTAATTCTTAACGAAGAATCATCACAACTATGCTAAAGACCCGAAATACTTGGTCAAATAACGTTCATGAAGTTGGTCATAGAGGATCTCGACAATATCGGAGATCTTGTTGGCTAAATTAGACTATAAATCGACACTTGTAATCTTCACACGACACACTGTTCTTTAGCTTAAGCTTACTCTACGAAATTCTCCACTTATTCTTACCAAGAACTCACTATAATATTCATTTTTATATCAATAAAATCATCAAGGCAGGTGATCATTATCACCTCCCAAGGTTTTACGTTGGAGATCCTAGTAAGGATCAAGGGCTTTCCTTGTAAACAAGTGTGTCACTTTCTTTTACCACTTGCTTTTACAAAATTTGAATATCACAGCCTCTCATTCAATTTGCTTGATTAGTAATTGTGTAATTTTTGACCAAAACACTCTACACTTCATTATACTTATTAATGAGAATTATTTGTCCTATTAAACCCGTTCCGCTAATAATTCTCCACCAATCAAGGGAACATTGGGTAAGAGTGGATACCCAATGGCGGTCATTTTATAGGTTGCTTCCTTAAACCCCCCTTATAGTCCGGCTTCGTGAATGAGGCGTACTAGCGGTTCGACTGACTTAGTCTTATACATATAGTAAATTACTAAATTTTAAACATTTAATTTTACATATAGTATAAGGTGTATTTTAAACATTTCACAATACTATGTTTAATTACTAAATTTTGAAAATTAAAACATTTAATTCAAATTTAAAATTAAACCATTTGATTTAATAATTATCCATTAATTAAACATTTAATTAAATTATTAAATCAATTTGAGGATTTTTCAATTAAATTAATCAAGATAATTTAACCTGAATTCTCTCCCCCTAATTTTTGAAAATCATGGGCGGGATAAAGCGAATTTTATAATTATCCAATTAATCAAATAAACAAATAATTACAAGAAATAAGAAAATCCCTATCAAAACCGTAATTTTCGAAAAATGCATACCTTCGGGAGGAAGGAAAGGATTTCAATCTTTGCTATTTTCGAAAGCTAAAGGGTTAAAGGAAACCCTAATCTCGAAAACTGCAGGGCAAAGGAAAAGGGTTAAAACCCTTTCCTAATTTTCGAAACCTAGGGCTCAGAAACCCTAGAATTGAAAATCCCTAAGTCCAAAAGGGTTTAATTGCCATAAACCCCAATTGATCCAATTCAAACAATTATAATCCATTCAATAGAAAACACGCCAATGCTCTGATACCACTGATAGGTTTTGAGCATAATAAACAAAAACCTATGTGTGCATGCAACCCTAATTTCTTGATCTATCTTTTCCCTAACTGAACATACAACTTTTGAACAACAAATAGAAAATCCTAGGAAGCATATACTAATTTCGAAATTAATAACTAGGGTTAGAATACATACCTTTATTATTATTGAAGAATAATAAGAACCCTTGTGTTGTTGTTGCTTAGAGAGCAAGCACCACAAATTTCGTGCCTCTAGTTGATCATACCTAACACAGCAAGAGGATGAGAGAGGAGAGAAGAGTAGGAGAGCTAGGAATTCTGACTATTCCTCTATGGTTTCAAGTGGCCAAAATTCCTAAGGGGTAAGGGTCTATTTATAGTCCAACAAGGATGCCATGGATAACCCTAATCTAAAGATAATATTAATATTTCAAATTGATAATTATCCAGCTCCTTATTTATCCACATGGGTTAATCTAGAAAGCCTAAATTATCCATACAAAAACCGTCCACCTCCTTCCCTAGGAAGGTTCCAGAACCTCTCGCTCAACTATTGAACAATTACACTTTAGACCTTACAGTGTTAATTAATTCTTTTAATCCCGATATTCATTCCAATCAATTTTTGATTAAATATTAATTAGATATTTCTATTTCTAATTAATATATTATTCTCATACTATATTAAAAAATTATTTATTTCAATTTATTAACCAAATAATAAATTCAACCTCTCTCTCCAAAATCATCCTATCTAGTTGCTAGTTTTGAGGGCAACCCAAAAGGACTGTGCTACCATCAATTCAAGTATATACCAATTATAGTTATGGTCTTAGACACATAATCCAATAAGGTACACATCTCACATAAATAATGTTATGCTAATTGATGAGTTATAAACACTCTTTGATCGATTAGATCTTTGCAACAGGTAGATAATGAAAGTAAAACAATGAAACAATACTCAAGAATGGATTTGAATGTGTTGAATGATTAGAACATTCAATCCTCAGCAGAGCTCGATAAAGAACTTCCGCTGTAGAGGATTCTAGGGTTACAAAAGAGATTTGCTTAAATTACACGTAAAAACCAACGATCTATCAGTTATCAAAAAGATGCATGCAAGAATCTATTAATACACAAACCCTAGTAAAATAAGATACGGATGGACATGCCCATGCCGTATACAAGATGGGCTAGGAAGTGAGCCCAAGACGCAACATCAAGTACCCAACAATCTCCCCCTTTGCGTCAATTGGGGCGAGACCTCACTCCAGCTTGCTTACCCCCGCAGCACTGGCTTTCTTTACGGTCTTGAACAGGCAGGGGATGATAGCAAGAAGTGTTTGTCGGAAGTGAATGTACCAATTTATCATATCATTGAAGTACTTTTTATCACTATCTAAGTTCTGCTTGCAACGATTGATGATACCCAGAACATGCTCCAAATAGGTAGTGGTGTAAAGATGTTTGTCAGCCAAAGCAAATAGGCATTTCTGACCTTCTGCCCTGGTGAACATGACTGAGTTCTGTTTCGGATCAATCTTTCCCATCTTCATTAGGTTTATATCGCTTGCAAAACCGACTGGAGTGATGATGGGCTTCTTCCTCAGAACATTAGCAACCTCTTGATCAAGCTTAGCCACCTCCAAAATATAGCAAACTAACATTCTCTTGAAATGGTCTATGATCGGACCATATTCTGCTTCATTGACAAGAAGAATGTTGTGCAAGACAATCCAATCATGAGGGTTTAGGTTTGGAAGATCAGCCAGAGAGATGGAATGCTCAGATTTGTCAGATCCCCTCAAGACCTTGAATCTAACATTAACAAAATTACCTTCACGAACAGGTTTGAGAACCCGAACCTTGGTTATCTTCTGTACGCTCCATGTCTGGTACTGAGGTTGAGCAGTCCTCAGATAATAGTCTATAAGCTCCCTATCCACCTTCGGGTGAGGATGGGGAACTTCAGCTATATGAGCGAATGCATGGAAGATAAAGGCCTTTCAGGTCAGGGGCATGTCGAACTGGGAATCGATCGAATTGATGCGGTCTAAGGAGATGATCGGTTCTAACCAAAGAGTGCAAGGGGACTCAATGGCTTCTTTGATAAGCACTTTGAGAGTCCAAGGAGGAAACAAAGTTTTCCTGCTTTCAAGGAGATCATGAGCCTCCTTTATCTTCCTCTCCTTGGCCTCGGCTTCCCTGACGATGCAAGCGTTTTCATCCAGCTCTCTCTCTCTGGTCTGTTTCCTGACTAAGCTGACAATCGGTTCTTGATCATCACTTTCATCATTGTCGTCAACAATTTGTTTGGCTTTGGTTTGAGCACTCAAACCTGATGAAGGAACACGTGTTGGTTTGGGTGCTTTCGGAGGGACAAGTGATGAAAATGGAAGTGACTGAGCTTTGGAACTTGGAGGGGGTTTCGGTTGAGCTGTGGACTTCTTTTCTCCCCCTTGTTTTGGATGGTCCTCCTGCTCAGGAATGCCTTCAATACGGCTAAGCAGGGCAAGAGCAGGAGCGAGCTTCTTTGCAAGACTACGCCTCACCGAATAGTTGAGAATCGGATCCTAGGTTTCAATAATGTTAGACAAAGCTCCGTGGACATCTGAAACACAACTCTTGACCACAGCTTTCTCAGACTGAAGAGAATCGATCTCTTTCTCGGCTTGGGAGAGCTGATGAGTTGCCAGAGTAAGCTCGGAAGACTTTCGAGCAAGCTCTTCCTTTGTGGTGGATTCGGCGGCAAGAGTGGCTTGGAAGGAAAGAAGACGATCCGCAACCGAAGACTGAAAAGATTGATTGTCTTCTTTGAGTTTCTGGCGGAAGCTGGCAAATTGGTCTTTTTCAGTTTCGAAGGAATGGACCAGCTTCTCCACAACGGTGCGGATCTTCTTAGTGTTTGTTTCTGATGCCACCTGCAAAGACTCCAGCCAGATCTGGGCGTCTTGAAATAGTTTTTCGACTTTTTCTGTCGCAACAACACTAGCCTTCGTGGATTTATCAATAGCAGTCGCAGCTGAGCTGATGGAGGCTTCGTGTGCTTTAGAGAGAGACTCCACCATCCCCTGAATGGCAGCCTCCGAAAAGTGAGATGTTGAGGAAGAGGAAGAAGCCACAAGATTGTCAATCTTCTCGTGGAGTTCCTTGATGTGCTTTTTAGTAACTGGAGCATCATCATCATCATCACTTTGAAGTTGGTAGGGGCTGTAGTAGATGGAATCAAAAACGGTATCCTCCCCTCCCAAAAAGGTTTCGGTTTCAGCAGATGGAGTGGGAGATAAGGGTGCGGTGGGTGGTTCGGTAGTGGTAGTAGGTTCGGGAACGGAAGTGGGTTCGGGTTGTGAAGTTGGAACCCCCGTATCAGATACGTTGGTTGGAACCTCACTGGTGGTAGTTTTGGTGGCTTCTGTGAAAAGTGGTGGGGGAATGGAAGTTGTTGGGGTTGGAAGAGAAGTGGAGGTAGTTATGGGGGGAATAGAAATAGGGTTAGATATGGAGGGAATGGAAATGGATGAGGTTATGATGGGAATGGAAGAGGTTATGGTGGGAATGGAAGAGGTGGTTATAGGAGAAGGGGAAGGAGGTTTTGATGAAACATGTACCTCATGAGCAGGCGAGTGAGGAGGAGTTTCGCCTCTAGCCGACTCATCTGAGTCAGAATGGTTCTCTTCTGAATCGTTGGAGGAAGAAGAGAGAATAAGTTTCCTCTTTGGCTGTACCTTCTTCTTCTTCGCTGGTGGGGAAAGATCTGTTTTTGAGGGTTTTCGCTTCTTAGAAGAAGGACCCTTTGCCCCCTTTGCTGCTTTCTTGATCTTCCCTTTCTCGGGTTTCTTCCCTCTAGCAGCAGGTTTATCTGCATCATTAATGGACTGAACCATTTCAGCAGAAAGTTCCCTTGGACCCGAAGGACGAAAGTCCTTGTAGGCCTTCATTATTACGCTCTCCTTGGACACCCCAGCGGACATAGAATCCGGAATGGATCCGACGAAAGAAAACTTGGCCGGATTGGTAACAATCATCTTGGTGGTGTGGAAGACACTGATGGTGGAGAGAAGGGAACCTGCAACAGTGGGAACATGAAGTTTATCCATGACCCACTTGGTGATGAGCATCCAGAATCTGGCATAGGACACCTCAGTGTGGCGAGAGGAGGAGGCTAGGCTCTGAATGAGTTGCTGCCAGAGAACCGAGCCATAGTCGAGGTTAAGGCCGTGATAGAGACCATAGAGAATGGTCATGAACAACTTGCTAGCCCCATCAGAACCAGAACTGCGCTCGGAAAGCCCTTTGAATAGAATGGTGAAGAAACCATTCCATGGAGGAGGGAGACACGACTTCTTGAACTTAGTGACCGTCGTGAGAATCTCCGTGTAGCCCATGTTGTAGAACATCGAAAATAATTGTCCTACGGTGATGGAATCGGGATTAACCCTAGATTCATCGGCTTCAAAACCTAGGAGCCAACAGAATCGTTGCTTGGAGATGGAGGTCTTGTGAGAAAGAAGATCAAAGTAGATTCGATCCACTGATCTATCATAATGGGCAGTGGAGAAGACCTGGGAAAGGCATTCCATGGGCACAACCTCGACCTTGGAAAGCGCGAGCACCAATAGAGAGTATTTGAGACACTCCACCATGGGATACATATAGTTCTCGTAAGCTTTAGGGTTTAAATCGATCACCAGGCTTTGTTGAGCGCGGATGGGAAGAATGTTGGTGCGGGAAGAGGTTTCCTGAACAGATGAAGAATCTGCCATTGTTGAATGTAGAAGATGATGAACAGTAAAGTAGAAATCGCCTGATTTTGCTCGTTTGAGTTTCGATGGTGGTAATTTTGGAATGAAGCAGACGTGTTCCTTTTATATTGTGGGTAGAGGAGAGAGAAAGATCATCCCCCAAATCTTCTTGATACACGAAACGGTTTCAGATTTGACAGAAGCGTGACGGTTGGCACCCCCGATGATTACGCATGAGAGAGAAGAACTATTCCGTTTTGCACGCGTGCCCATCACCTCACTATTGAGGCCGTTACTCTGTCGGCTGAGTCAGCATCTTATCTGTTTAATAGTTGTCATCCAAACATAAGATTATAATGGAACCGAACGAGAATTTTGGAAAATCAAAGATTTTCGTGCATAAAGTGTGAAAGATAAGGAAATAAAGCGAGATATATGTGGGAATTTGTGATGTCAATATAGACACAAAACAGTTGATCCCGGGCACGAATCACTTTCTTCAAGGTCAAGAGAGACCTTAAAGTGTTTGTATGGATTCCCGTTGAATTACGATCAATCACTTTCTAAGAAGTGTTGAAAGGCATCTTTTTATAAGGCTTAAAAGGGTGGCTTTCGCTTCATTTTAGAATTCCGGACCTTGACATAAGACCGAGACTAAATGAAGTACTTGTGAGACCGATGTGGTCTGTTGAACAAGTAGGCTGGATTATATATATAGTGACTTAATGAATATGTGTGATGGTGAAATCTCAAAAAAAAAAATTAAACTGGATTCTAAGGGAAGAAATGTTATGGTAAATAACAATTTCATAAGAATCGCACAACCAAAAAGAGATTTCATGTTGACCGTCAATTCATATTAGGTATTGAATTTTGGGTTTCACTAAGCACGTAGTGACATGAGGCTTAGATCATAAACACAGAGATTGTGTAACCATAAACCTCAGTGGTTAATTCTGAGAGTCTCAAGGGTTACGATATGAGACCGAAATATGATGGAGAAAAGTATTGAGGTGGTGAAGAGAAACGATAGTACCTCTGCTGAAAATAGTGACCAAGCAGTAAACTCTTAACCCATATGAGAAAAGAGTAAGGTAGCTCAGGATTAGAATAAATGGAGCAGCCTTATTGGGAAGACAAGGTTTGTATATACCGAGTCATTAAGGCTTTTATTCAAAATCAGTTGAGGCTTTGGACAACATGCAGCAGCATGCTTCTAGGGATGCTTAACTAGTTAGTATAAAGTGTGAGAACCAAACCTGTCCCGTCGATATTTAAGTTTTTGAAAAGAGAAAAACCAAATAGAGAGAAAAAAAATTAACCGAACCCGAAATGGACCGAACGCTCGGTTCATTTCGGTTCCTAAAAAAATATTTTTGGATTTTTGGAAAACAGCTTTACGAAAGTTTACAACCATAGACAACACCTTTTTGAGATTGAGCGAAAATATGTGCAATGGGACCGAACCCGCAATAGACCGAACGTTCGGTTCATTTCGGTTCCCATGTGAGCCGAACCCGAAATAGACCGAACGTTCGGTTCATTTTGGTTCATTTCGCTTCTAACTTTTAACTTTGGGATGGTGTTTTTGGTACCGATTCTGATTCCATCATTCCTAGTCCATGAAGGATTTTATTGAAACTTGCTTCAGGTAGGGCTTTGGTGAAGATATCGGCCAGTTGATCAGTGGTTCGAATAAAGTGAATTTCGACATTTCCATCCTCCACATGATCCTTAATGAAGTGATACCTCAGTGCTATATGCTTGGTCTTAGAGTGTTGCACTGGGTTATGACAGATCCTAATTGCACTTTCTGAATCGCAATATAGTGGGATCTTTTTCATGTTGAGTCCATAATCTCTGAGCTAGCTTTGGATCCATATGACTTGAGATGTGCAAGAGGCGGCTGCGATGTACTCTTCTTCGGCTGTAGAAAGGGAAACGCAGGTTTGCTTCTTTGACTGCCAGCTGACCAACTTCCCATCAAGGAACCGGTAACCCCCTGTGGTGCTTTTCCTATCTAAACCACATCCTCCAAGGTCTGCATCAGAGAAGGCTTGAACGAAGAAGCCTGAGTTGGATGGATACCATAGACCGAGAGAGGTAGTTCGCTTCAGATACCTGAGTATATTTTTCACTGCAAGCATATGTGGTTCTCGTGGGTTCGCCTGAAACCTAGCACAATAACATACGGAAAACATGATATCAGGCCTGCTAGCAGTAAGATACATTAAAGACCCAATCATCTGGCGGTATAGCGTAATGTCAATTGCCGGCTTCTCCAGTGAAGGTGTGAGTTTGGTGTCGAATGCCATTGGAACTTTGACCTTTGAGTCTCCCATCATACCAAATTTGGCAAGAAGAGTTTTGGTGTATGATTCCTGGTTGATAAAGATGCCTTTGGGTCCCTGTCTAATATTTAATCCAAGGAAAAAGTTAATCGGACCCATGGAGCTCATTTCAAATTTAGTCTCCATCAGCTTTCTGAATTCGGCTGTTAAGCTGGGATTCGTTGAGCCAAAGATGATATCATCGACGTAAATTTGTACAATCATAAGGTGGTTACCTTCCTTCTTATGAAAGAAGGTTGGGTCAACCGAACCTTGTTTGAATTTGGACATCTTTAAAAACTTTGTTAGCGTTTCATACTAGGCCCTAGGTGCTTGTTTCAGACCGTAAACCGCCTTGTCCAGAATATAGCAGTGATTTGGGAACTTTTCATTGACAAAACCAGGAGGTTGCTCCACGTAGACTGTTTCTTCGAGTTCTCCATTTAGAAAAGCGCATTTGACGTCCATTTGGTAGACCTCAAAGTTTTTGTGTGCTGCATAGGCAAGAAATATTCGAACAGATTCCAGCCTTGCAACTGGTGCGAAAGTCTCTTCATAGTTAATTCCTTCCTCCTGACAGTATCCTTTCACTACCAGACGTGCTTTGTTTCGTATCACATTCCCTTCCTTGTCCATTTTGTTCTTGAATATCCATTTGAGACCAACAACTGATGCATTTTGAGGAGTTGGAATGAGGCGCCAAACTTTGTTCCTTTCGAATTCATTCAGTTCGTCTTGCATAGCTTGAACCCAATCGGAGTGATCAAGAGCAGTGTTAACTGTCTTTGGTTCAACTTTTGAAATGAAGGAATTAAACATACATAATTCTACTTTTGAAAATAAGGAAGTTTGTTTTGCCTTAAGTTGTGATCGGGTCAGAACCTTTTCAGAAACATTACCTACAACTTGAGAGACAGGATGATTTCTGGTCCATTTGACGAGAGGAGGGTAATTTGGATCATAGGATGGATCCAATTCAGCGTTTACCATCTCTTCTGGTTCGGATTGACTTTCATCGTCATAAAGCATACTGGCATTCTCCCCCTCGAATGATGAGCTTTCTGGTGCAGTGGGACTTTCGGGTATAGTGAAGAGTTCGGGTACTTCTGTGCCTTCAGATGCTATGGAGTGTTCGGGTGCTACAGTACCTTCTGGTACTGTGGAGCGTTCGGGTGCTACAGTACCTTCGGGCGCAGTGGAGCGTTTGGGTGCTACAGTACCTTCGGGTGCTGTGGAGCATTCGGGTGCTACAGTACCAAAGTACTCCCCCTCAACTGAAGCGTTGGAACTGGATACTCCTTCATTCATTCTCCTTGTAGCATCTTCTACTAGTTGCTTCAGATGATCTACCTTATTGTCTGCTGCGCTGGCTTCCGAGTTAATGGCCTTCTCTGGTTCATCAAATAACTCGACAAACTTCTCAAAGAGATTTGCAATTGATGCTGTGACTTGACCTGTTTGAGGAAATATTTCACCAGTTGTGTCTACGTTGGCCTTTAGCTTTTTGACATAGCTATCATCAAAGGTCACATAATAAGTTTCTTCTATTTTCCTCGAACGTTTGTTTAATACCCTGTACGCTTTAGAAGTGAGAGAATAGCCCAGAAAAATCCCTTCATCGGCTTTGACATCAAACTTGTTGCGATGTTCTTTAGAATTGAAGATGAAGCACTGGGAACCGAACACATGGAAGAATTTAACATTCGGCTTCCTGTTGTTGACGATCTCATAAGGAGTGAGCGTGAATCGCTTATTGAGATATGACCTGTTATGTGTAAAACAAGCTGCAGAGATAGCATCAACCCAAAAATATAAAGGTAAAGAAGCAAAACTTAGCATGGTTCGAGCTGCTTCACACAAAGATCGGTTTTGTCTCTCGACAATGCCGTTTTGTTGAGGTGTGTAGGGAGCTGAGAAGTTGTGACTGGTTCCTCTTTCTGCCAAGAATTCTTCGAATTCTTTATTTTTGAACTCCATCCCATTGTCGCTCCTGATGTTGCGAACGACTTTCTTCAGTTGTACTTCAACCTGCTTGATGAACATCTTTAGCTTGTGAGTCGCTTCAGATTTAAGCTTCAGAAAGAACACCCATGTAAAACGCGAAAAGTCATCAACAATAACAAGAATGTACTTCCTACCGCCGATGCTTTCGATTGATGATGGACCACACAAATCAATGTGAAGTAACTCTAGTGGTTCAACAACTTTAGTGTTTATGATTGATGGATGTCTTTGACGACTCTGCTTCCCCATTTCACATGATGCACACAAATGTTCTCTATCGTACTTGAGCAATGGAAGACCACGAACATGACCTCCAGTGACAAGTTTGTTGATATCCTTAAAGTTGAGATAAGAAAGCCTTCGGTTCCACAGCCAACTTTCGTCAGATTGTGCTTTTGATAACAAGCAGATTGCTAGATTCCCTTTGATGGGTTTGAGGTTTAGGGGAAACATTTCACCTTTGCGCTCTGATTTGAGAATAACCCTATTCATTTGCTTCTCAATTATTTCCGAACCCTCATCATCGAATGAGACCTTGAGACCGGTACCTCCAACAAGCTGAGATACACTGATGAGATTATGTTGTAGTCCTTCTACGTATGCAACCTTCCTGATCGTGAAATCACCATTTGTAATCATTCCATAAGCTTTTATGGTTCCTAAGGAGTTGTTCCCGAACTTGACATTTCCACCGTTTGAAAGAGACCTGAATTCCCTTAGCTCTTCCTTCCTTCCTGTCATGTGACGTGAGCAGCCACTGTCGATATACCATTCTTCGTCAAACTGCTCGTCACTGATAACCTGCACAAATTAAGCAGATTTAGGAACCCAAAGTTTCTTGGGTCCTCGTGAGCCTTTTACAGGAACAGGAGTAGTAAGAGAGATGTCAACAAAATATGTTCTTTTTATTAACGTTGTTTCATCTTTCTTTTTGATGGTGAAAACTTTATTTTTATTGGGATTTGTTGCTTTTGGTTTAGACTGGGATTTAACTGACGAAACCTTTGATTTCTCTTTCAGATCAGTTGAAGATTTAAGTTTTTGAGTTCGAACAGAATTGGATTTAGAATGGGGTTGAGAAGAAGAATAATTGAAAGAATTAGAAGAGTTAGAATGAGAGAATTTAGACTGAGATGATTTCTTGACTTGATATTCTAGGTGACCCTTTCGGTTTTGATTATCAGTGGGACCGAACCTAGAATTTTGGTCTCTTTTGCTCCCTGAACCGAACCTCTGCTTTCGGTTGATACTGTTCTCTGAACCGAACCTCTGCTTTCGATTGACACTGCTTTCTTGTGGTCTAACAATATTTTTCTCTGACTTTAAATTTCTGTCACAATATGAGAAATAGGCATTTTGAGACTGCCAAAACTGTTTTCTTTTAGAAAGATTCTTCTTGTATCTCTGATTCCTTTGTTGCTTTTGGTTTTTCACCTGTTTGGGTTGCCTGTGAATATTTGCCTTTTGTTTTGGCATTTGAACAACAAATTCGTTTGTTGCAGATGACTTTTTGGTAGAAGGGGTGACTTCATCTAATGGGATTTCTTTAGTGCCACTAGTGCTTGGCACGTCAAAGTTATCAGGCTTGTTCAGTGGTTCTAGAATATGTCTTCCTTTTGTTTTCCAAGATGTTCACTCTGACAGACCAACTGTTTCATCAGCATTGTCGATAGGGGCGGACCAGAAGAACTCATCACAACCATCTGCATTATCTTCATTTACAATGGCTATGAGTTCGGCTGTCTAATGTTAGGTTACACCTGTGACCCTATACACCTGATTTGGTGTTGTCCTTACCTTTTGGTAAACAACAGCCTTTTCTTCAAGGTTCGGGGACTTTTGTTGGGACAAGCGAGCAAACTCCACAGAATTTTCTGAGATAAGATTTTTGTATTTTTCGGGTTCGCTCTTGACAAACTCAGAACAGTCAACTTCATCCTCTACAGAAATTTCACTCATATCATCATCCTCATTAAGCTCAGATGCATTTTCAACATTAATTTTATTTTATGAGCTCAAATTGGCATTTAATGATTCAAACTTTTGTATGGTTTCGGTCCTTAGATTCAGTTTGTCATTTTCATCCAAAAGGTTTTTCAGCATGTCCTTATGGTCCTTGGACTTTATGAAAGATTCAATTTTGTCTAGACCATACATATATGTCGGATTAACATCCTCAGACGAAACTACACTTTCACAATTGTATGCTTCAGCTTCGATTTCATCCTCCTTAAACTCAAGGAAGGGCAAAATCATACGATGAATTTTCTGCCCTATTTCACAGTTTAAATGAAGTTGAGTAATATTATTGTAAAGACGCTTAGCAATCAAACAAAAAACATTTCGTTGTTTTAAAAGTTTTAAATTGTCTCTTTGCAAATAAATGTTTTCATCCTTGGTTTTGATTAACTCCGACTCCTTCAGTTCGATCCACATCCTCCATTCCTCACTCTTCGAAGACACCCTGCTTATTTGGTCAGTTAGGTTAGAATTGGTGACTCGAGTTTGAGTTAAACTGCTGTCTAGATGAGAGATTCTTGAATTAACATTTTTTAATTCTTTTTCATATGAGCATTGTGGGACTTTGAATGAAACAAAAATGGATTGTACCTTCTTGATCAGTTCATCAACCTCGTTGAATTGCATGCTGAGCGGTTTTGCTGTAAAGCACATGTCCTGTTGCTCCTTCGTGTCTTCATTCCCACCATTTGTGTTGTATCCCCTCATCTGAGATACATCAGACACCATCAAGCATTTTCCACCACTATCCTTCTCTTTTGCCACATAAGCCTTTCCATGAGAAGGCCTCCTTACTTCATCATCTTCGGAGTCGGATGACCAGACCTCCACTCCTCCGAACTCATCATTCGCTACCGAACCCTGCACAATTAAAGCATTCATAGAAGGGTTAGCAGTAGATTTCTTCTTCCTGATCTCATCCAACTTTTTCAGCAACAAAGCTTCTTCATCTTTCTCCTCATCCTTTTCTGCCATTTTCTTGAGGACACAATCTTTTGCATAGTGGTTCTTTCCTCCACAGTAATAGCAGCTCACTCCTGAATCTCCTTCAGCTTTCGGTTCCTTCTTTGATTCTTCTGTCTTCTGTTCGTCTTTGACCTTTTCAGAACTATAACTTCCCTGCCAATTTTGGTTCTTATTGGTGGGAAATCTTTTCTGGATGAACCTCTTGGGGTTTGATACCATCATAGCATAGTCTTCAGAAGTAAGGTCATAGTCCTCCATGTTGAGGTATTCATCTTCCATAACCGCTTTACTTTTGGATAGGATGGCCAATGAACCCAGGCTTGAAACTACATTTTTCTCCTGTAGTACGATCTTTTCTTGAGATTTCAAAATGCCTACCAGTTTCGCCAGAGAATAAGATTTGAATTGCTCATGCGCTTTAACTGTGGACACTACAGCTCTCCACTCAGATCTGAGACCGTTCAAAAACGTGACCTTCTGCTCAATTAGCTTCCTTTCAATGTCATGTTTAATCATCTTGCTAAGAAGATGATTGAAGCGATCGAACGTTTGAGTCACGGTTTCTTCGGCTCCCTGCTTGAATTCTCCAAACTCGGACAAGAGTAAGGTTTGAATGGAGTGTTCAAGATCTTCGTCCGTAGAATACAATTCTTGAAGCCTGTCCCATATTTCTTTGGCAGTAGTACATGAACTCACCAGCCTGAAAGTGTCAGATTGAAGAGCGATCTGATTAATCTCAATGCTTTAATATTGCACTGAAATTTATCTTTTTCGTCTTGGGCAATATCTTTAACATCTTTCAAAAGATCATTATACTCCTTTTGAGTTTTAATAATCCTTGAAGTTGCAGAATGAGCGAAGGGTCCCGATACGATTGCTTCCCAGATGAGGTATCCATTGTCCTCATATCCTATAACATAATCTTCAAAGTGATGTGCCCAGACTTCATAATCCTGGGTGTAAAGGATGGGAATCTTCGTTGTTGATCCAATGTTGTTCGAAATATTAATGGGATTGGATTGCGACTCGTCCATGCTTGATCGAATAACATGTTTGAAAGATCAGACTTGTAATATATAATATTAGGGCAAAACGAATAAGTAATGAGATACGTCAATTATGGAGTGACGGCTCAATAAATATTAGTTAATGCGGAATAAACCCTAATAGCTTCTTTCACAGAAGAGATGTGTATGAATTACACAGCCTCCTGCTCTGATACCAATTGATGAGTTATAAACACTCTTTGATCGATTAGATCTTTGCAACAGGTAGATAATGAAAGTAAAACAATGAAACAATACTCAAGAATGGATTTGAATGTGTTGAATGATTAGAACGTTCAATCCTCAGCAGAGCTCGATAAAGAACTTCCGCTGTAGAGGATTCTAGGGTTACAAAAGAGATCTGCTTAAATTACACGTAAAAACCAACGATCTATCAGTTATCAAAAAGATGCATGCAAGCATCTATTAAAACACAAACCCTAGTAAAATAAGATACGGATGGACAGGCCCATGTTGTATACAAGATGGGCTAGGAAGTGAGCCCAAGACGCAACATCAAGTACCCAACACTAATGTGTAAGGTTTTCACGGGTGTGAATATTGCCTCCTCTCTCATGGAGCTAATGTAGGGTAGAGCCACGTGATTCCCTGCACGGATGACTACGTCTCTTGTTTCTCTCTTCTTTATTCTTCAGTTTTTTCTTCCTCTCTTTTTGACATGAATGGAACTCAAACACCACCACCCCCTCCCCCTAAGCTGACATGGTGTGTAACATCTAGTTTTAGGATGTTTTTGATTTTGGGTTAGCGAATCATAATTTGATCATATAAAGGTCGTGGGCTTCAAGGGAATAGATTTTAGACCCTATTCGATGTTAATAATGTTGGTTAAGTGATTTAATCCCTTGAATTGTGCTTTAGAGCCAAAGGGTAAAATGGGAAAAGTGATATTTTAGACTTCTTGCATGAATTAATGAATTTATTTTGATATGTTTTAAGTCAAAAGTAATTAGATAGAACTATGGGGGTTTGTCAATACCTTCATGTGCATATAAAGATCACTGAAAATAGAGTTGAAATGAACAAGTTATGATTATTTAAGGCTAGAATGGAATTGGAAAAAAAGCCCCCATCACCACGGCGTAGCGTGGTGACGAGTTCACCACAGAGTGGTGAGCTATGCAGCCCAAACCCATTAAATTAGGGTTTGGTTCATATTTAAAGGCTTCAACCCCTTGTTTTAGGTCATTTTGCAGCCTCCATTGTGTCAAGAACCCCTCTTTCTATCAAACCCTAGCCTCCCTTCATAAATCAAGCTCCTCATCTCTCATCTCATCCATATTCTTGAGTTTTTATGGCTTTTGGGTGTTATGTTTTTCAAAGAATTGGTTTTGAAGCTTTGCAAATGAAGAGATCATTCTTCATCTACCTTTTTTACCATTGAAAGTTGCAAATACCCTTGCTTTATTGTGTTTCATCATTAGATTTATGAGTAATTGGTGTTTTGGTCCATTTTAATGAGATTTGGTCCCTTTGTGACTTGTTCCATTGTGTTTAAAGAACTCCATGACCTTTGGTCCATGGTTATGGTTCAGATTTAGTGATTTGGTAGAGTAAAGAGTGTGTGCAAGAACTCTCCTTACTCTGTGAATGAAGAAAATGGTTGTTTAGACAGTTCTTAACTTAGGGTTTTAGATCTTGGAAGTTTGTTGCATTATTATGGATAAAGTTGGAAACTTTATCCATCTAAACATCATGTTAATTTAGATCTGAAAGTTGGAGGCATGTACTTATGGATTAATTCGAGAAAGATGCATTCTTGGACACTTTGATACTTAAAGTTTAGATCTTGGCTGTTTGGATCATCCTAATGGATAAAATTGGAAATTGTATCCATTATGAAGCTATTAAGTACTAGATATGATATTATACAACTTGATATGTATGGATTAAGTTCTTAATGAAGAAAAGTCTTTCTGACCAAAACCACCATGTAGCTAAGGAATGCCCCTGGTGTGGTGGAGTGTTGCAACGCGTCAGTTTTGTCTGGATGTAGCCACAATGCGGTTAAGAACTCACCACAGTGCGATGACCGTTGACCGTTGACTTTTTGTCCAATTTGACTTTTGATCAAACTTTGGTAGAATCGAGTATTTAGCTATAGAATGGTCTTGGTTTAGCATTAGGTGGCTTGGGTTGGCTGTTTTGTTGTTGGGGTAGCTGTTGAGTAGTTTAGGAAAGTCTTCTCATTATACTTTGTAAGATGCTAGTTGTCTATGTGACTCTTGCATGGAAGACCATGAGGGGTCATGGAAATTGTATGAAAGACCATGGTGGGATCACGACATGAAAGATTGCAGCGAGACTATAGCAACGAAAGTGATGGTAAGACTATAATGGGATCATAGCATCCACATGGGTTGAAATATATCCCTAGGAGGGGGGCCATTATTCAAGACGTGGTCGAATATTCATGGTGGGGGCCCATTTTTATGTATGGTATGTGGTATCTTAGAAAACTCACTAAACTTTATGCTTACGGTTTTAAGTTTAACTATTGCAGGTCTTTTTGGCAGTTCGGGAAGAGCACGATGTGATTGCATCGCATCTACTATTATGTTTCCAAGATATTTTGTGTTATAATATATATACTCTAATTTATGTTTTCGAAATAATTGAATATCTACTTTTATGAATGAATGATATGGTTTCATTTGATTTTAAAAATGAAGAAAAAAGTGTTGAAATTTGGGACATTACCACATGGTGATAAGATGTAGGTGTGGCGTCACCTTATGAGAAAATCATGTGTGCTACACATTCGATTTTTTTCCTAGTTGTGCCACTGATACCAAATAACCTTATAAAACATAAAAATTTCATTATCAAAATTAATCGCATATATTTAATATTTTTATAGTAGTTAATATTTGACAAAATTTTCAACTTAGATCGGAACATTATCAATAAGAAAATACAAATTTTATCTTAATATAATAATAAAATTATTGTCTTTATTTCAAACAGATTATAAAAGCATATTCAACTACAAATTGTTTAAGCTAGATGTAGAAGAAAGGTGACGATGATAAGAAGTGGATTCCATGGGATCAACATCGGAAAAGGAAAAGGTACCATAAAAAAGAAATATAAAAACAAACTGAGGTTTGAAATTTAGGGCACCATGACAATGTCATTTTGTTCTAATTCTAGGTAAATTATATTATTAATTAATTAAAAATTACTTTAAAACATATATTTGTTATCAAGTTATATATATTCCAAAATTGATTTAAAGACGGAAGCTTCTAGAGTCCTAGGGGACCGGCCAAGCCTTTCTGTTCTTCGATTTCGCAACGATAAAACTATAAAATGATCCCTGTAATTCCTCAATTATGTGGTTAAAGTTCAAATATTTGAAAAGTTGTAAGTTTGATCATTTTCAAAAAGTTTTGTTGTAGTTTTTGTTCCTCTTTTGTTAGCTTTAACAATTTGGCCGTTAATTTTTTTTTAAATGATAATTTTACTTTTATAGATAACTTTTATAACCAAACTTCAATGACCATTTTGCATATCTTCATTTTAATTTTATTGAATTCTTATAAATTAATAAATATTATTTTTAATATATAATATTTATATATTAATATATATTATTTTACTAGATTATTAATTTCCTTAATTAATTAATCAATTTCTTTGCTATAAGATTTTTTTAATTGGACTATTATATATTAATAAATATTACTTTTAATATATAATAATTTTATACTAAAAAATATTATTTTATTGAATTATTAATTTCTTTTTGTTAAATTTTTTAATTCCTTTTTTGGATTAATTTTTTTTATTAGATTATTATTTTTAATTTATTATTTTCTTTTTATAATAAATCTTATTTTATTGTATTATTAACTTATTTTTAATGTTAAATATTAGTACTTTTTAATTTTATTAGTTTCACCACAAAGTTGTTGGAATATGCAAAAACACCGCCTCTCGTCATCGTAAATCGTCAGGATCACCAACAACACCTTTATTGAAGATCTGACATCAGCCACAGTAACTTTTTCCACCTAATGCCGCCAATAGCCACCTGCGATAACCTCTTCTCAATCCGCCAAAATCTTTCATATCACACACAATGCACAACAAACTCCTATAAACATTAAAAGTGGTGGTAGTGTTGCAGCAGGTGACTATCGTCATCGGTAGGTGGAAAAGGTTCATATGGTTTCCGTTCAACCACCGATGAAGGTGTTTGTTGGTGATCCCGATGATTTTCAATGATGAGAGGCGATGCTTTTGTGTATTCTGACAACTTTGTGGTGGAACTAATAAAATTAAAAAGAATTAATAATATACATTAAAAATAAATTAATAATCAAATAAAATAATATTTATTATATAATAAAAACAATAAATTAAAAGTAATGACATTATAAAAAAGAATTAATCAAAAAAAATAATTAATACAAAAAAAAAAAAGAAATAAAAAAAATAATCAAAAGAAATTAATAATCCAATAATGTAATATTTAATAATTTGTTAGAATATAAATATTATATGTTCAAAAAATATTTATTAATATATAACAGTATATTAAAAAAAGAATTACTCCAATAAAAAAAATTATCGAAAATTATTAATAATCAAATAAAATAATATTTATAAAACTTCTAATAAAATAATATTTATTTATATATATAAATATTATATATTAAAAATAATATTTATTAATATACAACAATTCAATCAAATTATAAAGAAGATATGTAGAAATGGTCATTGTAGTTTGGTGATAGAAATAGTCCATAAGGGTAAAATTGTCATTTTAAAAAGTTAACAGTTAAGTTGTTAAAGTTAATGGAAGAATGATCAAAACCACAACAAAACTTGTTGAAAAAGATCAATTCTACAACTTTTGAAAGCTTTGGACCTTAGCAACATAAAATGAAAAACCATAGGAACCATTTTTATAATTTTATGTTTTTCAACTATTAATACTATATGTATGTGTTATATATATATATATATATATATATATATATATATATATATATATATATATATATATATATATATATATATATATATATATATATATACTCTTAAGAGTATATAAGCTTTGGTACCCGTACTCATGATAATATGCCGCTTTGTTTGATATATTCATTATAATGTTCTTAAACTTCAACCCCTAACTTGATTTACTTTCAAGATTTTTAAAATTTACTATTATCTTCCTATTACAGCACATCTTTTTTCCGAGTACCTATTAGGCTGTATATATTATAGTTGAAAATGAAAATATGTAAGAGGAAGATAAATGTGAAATTTTTTTAAAATAAATCAAGTTGGAAGTTGAATTATAAGAACATTTGACAATCACAATGTATTATATATAATACAAAACGATGTAATATTGTGAGTTTGAGTACCTAAGCTTATATACCTAAGGGTATATTCATTTTCCTTATTATATATATATATATATATATATATATATATATATATATATATATATATATATATATATATATATATATATATATATATATATATATATATATATATATATTCAGTTTTATTAGATTGCCCCCACCCCTCCTTTTTTGTGCTTAATTATACATATAGTAAGTTAATCTTAAGATTTATTAGGAGAGGTAACTGTATTAAAATACAAAACCAACTTATATAAATATTCAGATAACCAATATCTTAATATATTATCTCATTGCACTATATACTTTTTAAAACCCCAACAAAAGATATTGGTTTACATTCTCATTTTCTCGTCTATTCGTTAACCTCTACCACTAACCACCGACGAACTGACAAAGTTGCTACCGTTAGACCATCTTTACACCCTAGTTATTAAATTGGTTTCATATTTTGGTTCTATTTTTCTACGATGTCTCTTTATTTTTACAAGTCTTGTGGGTTTAATTGGTTTACTTTCTGTAGAATTAGAAATCACTACATTCTTCTTATTGCTAAATTGATATTTGTCCATAGGTATGCAATTTTTTTCTGACTCTCTTTTCAAGTTGTGATGGTTATAGTCTTAGGCCATCCATAGTTCACTGAACTTTTTAGAGTCCAATGAATTATCACATCACTACTACATCAACCTTTTATTTTTTATTCAACTTTATTAGTTTGTATTCACACTCCATTAAACCCTACAAAATTTAATGAATTTTCACATCATCATCATTATTATATTTTTAAATATTATTATAAATTATAAAATAAAAGATGTAATAGTAAAAAAAAAGAGTAAATTACACGAATAATCCTTATGGTTTAAGACAAGGTTGTAAAAATCGTTCGACGGTAGCTCCATGGTCGACTGGTGTTAAAGGATTAATCCGTCTTTGTGGGGATTAATCGAGGATTAAACGGGGACCATAGATTATTAATAAAATTTAAAATTAATCAAATATTAATATATCTTAAGAAATACAAGTACTTTAAAATTAGAAAATAAGAAAATTTGTAATTATAAAATTTGAAAATACGAAAATATCAACATTTTGGTATAATTTTTGAAATTTTGAAAATTTGAAAATTTTGGAGTAAAAATAAGGTGAGTTTTTTTTGGAAAAAAAAAATTAAATTTTTTTTTTTACTTTTTTGACGGGTTTTTTTTTTTTTTTACTTTTTTCGACTTTTGATTTTTGTTGACCGATTAATCCCACCAAGACCGATTAATCCCACCAAACCTGATTAATCATAAATTTCCGATTAATACCCTAATCGTCGACGGTTGGCGAACGTCAAACGATTAATCGCCGATTAATCCCGATTTCTGCAACCATGGTTTAAGGTAATTGGTGTGTTCAGTTTCTAACTTATTTTTTTTACTCCGATGGTCCCTACTGTTTGTTTCTATTACGCGCTTGGTTTCTGTCTTACCTAAAAAGACTATTTTGCCCTTGATTTTTTTGATTTATTTAAATAAACACACCCTCAATTTCATCCCCATTAGCTTACCTTACCTACTCCACCATTTCCCTATTTAAATAGTAGCATTTTTAAGTAAGATAGGGACTGAAAGCACAACAAAAACAAACAGTAGGGACCAAGTGCGTAACAAAAACGAAAAGTATAGACCATCCGAGTTAAAAAAATAAGTTAGGGACCAAGAACACAAATGACCCCAAACCATAGGGATCATTCATGTAATTTACTCTTAAAAAAATAAAATAACTAAAAATTACGAAATATAAAATATTTAATACCTTAAAATACATTAATTAAAAAACATGAAACCTAAAAATACTTTAATAAAAAACACGATACCTACAAATTATATTTTATCTTGACCTCTTAACAATGATTCATTCAAATTTCTGGTCCCTCCTCCGACATGTTACTCGTATCTAGGAAAAAGGTTGACATTTTCATTGGGTTTATTAATTTGGAAAAATACTAACACCTAAAAATATCATACATTAAATAATATAATATCTAAAAATATGGTTAACTTTATTTGTGGTTAATTAAATAAAAAATACAAAAATCAAATATAAATTGATATATATATATATATATATATATATATATATATATATATATATATATATATATATATATATATATATATATATATATATATATATATGGTTTTGACATTTAATTGAAAACGAAAAAGATTAATTTCATTGAACCACTCAATGATCATACAACTCTTCCATTCAATTCTCGTCTATATCATCACCCACACTTTGTTCATATAGACAATAATGTATTCTATAGTATGAGTGATCTCTTTATTTATCGATTACCATAGAAAACAAAAAACAATAAAAGCTATCGGCATCATATAAACTAATATACATGACAAAATTACATAAATAGCCCTCTTTATTCTTTTTATTATAACCAGAGAAGACATAAAAATCCACGTAGCATCACAAATTCACAATTACTTTGATTTGTACATTGACAAAAATAACACTATATGGCTTAACAATAATAAAAAAATTATTATTTAGTTTGTTTAACATGGTACAAAACAAATTATATGTCAATTCTATTTAGAAAATTTTTACTAATTAATTGTTAAATTGCAAGTTTATTATGTTATTTTAGCTAGTTGTATACCATTTATCAAATTATACTTTTTTATTTTTATTTATTAACAATAGTAAATTTTGTTATTTAGTGAACATTAACATGAAGAAACAATCTGCTATTGATGAGTTTTTAAAAAGAAAAAAAAATCTTGTTACTTAGAATCAATCCAAAAAAAATCATCTTGAACTTAATGAAGTTAATCTTAATATAATAAAACGAGATCCAGGTTTACGTATTTAAATATATAATTATCCAATTAATCAGCGAGATGTCGTTCGATAAGCTTATATGAATTTTGGTCCCCTAAAAAAATTACTTTCTGAATATCCAAAATCTGGACTAGAAACTCATAAACGTAGCTTTCAAGTGTCTTAGTTTAAATCTTATCCTTGGTTTGAATATTCAATGACTTCAGATGTCGTGTTTTACTTCACATGTGTTCTTTTCAACAAATCTTATGGATATGGATATTATGGACATTGAGCATTTACTATAGATGGGTTTAAAATTTGGAAGAAAGTTTGAGGGAAAACATGTACTTTTTGTGTCATATGGGTATCGAGTGCACATCATTTTCACCGCGTCGCAAAAACAAAACATGGGTAATTTGTTAAATGAGGCGCAAGATATACGAAATATGTTTGAAAATTTTATTGATATAGAGCTTAAGATCAAAAAATTGAGATTAAGAATGAGGCGCAAGATATACGAAATATGTTTGAAAATTTTATTGATATAGAGCTTAAGATCAAAAAATTGAGATTAAGGCTATTATTCTTTTTAGTTTGTTGGTATGCCTTTCAAGCAATTGCATTTAGAGGCCATAATGAAAATCTAGATTCCATAAACAAAAGAAATTTTCTTGAAATGTTGGAGGCAACTGGAACTTTTAAAATTGATATGAAACAAATATTTCACAATACTCCTAAACATGCATTATACACATTCACCATAAATTTATAAGGAGGTTTTAAACTGTATCTCATGTAGGGTGAAACGGATGATTTGTGAGGAGATTTAAGGTGAGAAATTTTGTTTAATTATTGATGGAGCATGTGATGAATCTAACAAAGAACAAATGTCCATTGTTTTGAAATTTGTAAATAAAGATGGACTTGTTATGGGGCCTTTTTTGGTCTAGTTCATGTACCTGATACATCATCACAAACTCTTAAGAAAGAAATCTATTATGTATTGTCACATTACAAATTTGATTTCAAGTCAATTCGTGAGCAAAGGTATGGTGGTGAAAACAATATGCATGGTCATTTCAAAGGGTTGTAAGCATTGATTTTTTTTATAATTGTCCATATGCATATTATCCCCACTGTTTTTCTCATCGATTGCAATTATCATTAATGACAGCTTCACAAGAAGTTATTGCATTAAGAAAGTTTTTTATTGAGTTATATTTTGTTATCAAGATGTTTATTCTGATTTTTAAGGTTTTACTTAAAATTATTGAGGAGATGACTGATTTAATCAAATGAGAATTAGATTCAATATATGAGACTATTACTGTATTTGTGTTCATTTTTATTATTCATCTCGAGAAAGAAATAATGGAGATCACTAATTTACTTTGTCAAACTCTACAAATACAAACTCAAGATATTTGTAATGCATTGAGGCTAGTTACATCCACTAAAATGTTGTTACAAAAAATAAAAGATGAATTATGGGGTGATTTTCTCTCTGTTGTCCAATCATTTTGTGAGCTACGCAACATTGACATCCCAGATTTATCTTCCTCTTATTTTAGTAGAAGTGATCGAGCTCGTAATGAGCATAACGATCATACACTTGAACATCCTTACTGTGTGCATATATTTTACGAAGCAATTATTTGTCAACTAATGGAGTTAGATCATCAATTCAATGATAGTTCTATGAAGTTGTTTCAACTTTCAGCAACTTTAGATCCTAAAAACTCTCATGAGCCTTTTCGAAGTGATGATGTATGTCAATTCGCATAGAAGTTTTATCTCGGAGATTTTTAATGACCGTGGGAAATTACTTTTAAAGTTACAACTTCAATCTTACAAAGTTGATGTCGTTCAACATGCAATTTATAAACAATTGATATCTATTTAAGAATTGTGACAATGGTTGATAAAAACTAGAAGAGTAACAAATTTTAGTCTTATATATCGAGTAGTTAGTTTCATATTTACTCTCCCAAATTCAACTGCTACAATAGAGAAGTCATACTTTTGAACTACTCAATGGTTTTGTAATTCGAAAGGAAACTTGCCGCAAAGATTAGTTCAGAGACAATTGGGCGAGACTTTAAAGACGCAAAAGATCGAATAGTTGCTCTTTGATAAACGATGTAAAAGTATTTCATATTAATCTTTTTTTTTCAATGTCAAAAGGCTAAACCATATCAAACTTGCTACGTAATTTTTTTTTTGATGTTTTGATTTCGCCCCTAGTTCTACTACTCGTGTCCCTCCATGGTTTCTACTTTCTATTATAACGCACATGATAAGTATTGTTTTTGTTTTTTGTTTTTTGTTTTTTTCTTTTTTTTTTTTCGTTTCTAATATAATACACATGATAGTTTTTAATTAATAACATGGTTTCTAAGAGTAATAATAAACTCAAAAGATAACACACATGATAGTTTTTGTTTTATTTTTTGAATACTTAACCTTTTCTAATACCTCTGAACTTGTTAGGGCTCATATAAAAATATTTCTATATGGACCTTCATTTCAGCCCATAAAAGGGTCACCCATAGAAAATTGATGATAATTGATACTTTTATGGTAATAAACCTTGAAACGATATATCATATCATTCTATTTTTGTTTCTTCGGTTTTCATAAAATTTATGTCTACAGTAAAACCAATCAAAGTTGATGAGATTGTGTTAAATCATTAAAAAATGTGTAAAATACAAAATAGTTACAAAATTAGATAAAATTATATTCGCACTTGTAAGGTGTTACTAATAGGGCGTCGTGATATTTTTGCCTACAAAAATTTGGTGTCACATAGGCACCACATAAGCTTTTATCGTTTTTACCACAATTTGCCTAGTACTCTTATGTATTTTCCTAATGCACAAAAATACAAGCTTGTAATGCATGCTCCATTCCCCTCCTATATTAATCTCAACTACACAAAGAGAGAAAGAAATCGGTGAAAGTATAATGTCGGCATAATCCTGCCAGCAAAAACAATGGTGTGGGGCGGTGTTTACCGCCAAAGCCAAGTATGGACACCGCCGCTAAGAAGATTACCGCACCTTACAGCCTAAGAGATAATTTCTATAACCTCGTTTTTTGAGGTACTTTCGCTTTTGACCATTTTATTGAGATTTATTACATTTTGGTCATTAGAATGTAAGATTTGTGGGAGAAAGGGGCTAATATTGCCAATTTTGGATTTGTGGGGCGGAGCCACGTACGTTGGGCGTACGGGGTGAAGTCCCAAACCATAATATTTAGGGTTTCGACCCTCTTTATTCTTCATTAACTCTCAATCTTGGTTCCTTCCATCAGCCTCCTATTGGATTATGTGTTTAAGCCCATAACTATAATTGATATGTACTTGACTTGAGGGTACCATGGTCCATTTGGGTTGCATATCACCAGGACAATTTGATAGGATGGATTTTGGAGAATAGGTTATTTATGATTTATTAATATATTATAAGTTCTAATATATTAATATGAAAACATATTATTTAATTAGTATTGATCAAGAATTAATTTGGAATTAATTTAATGATAAAAAAAGACTAATTAAATGTAAGGGTATTGATTTGGTAGATCAGTCATTCTTATGGTGTTGGCTTATGGTTATTTAGGATGGGCTAAGCCAATATGGTAGTCCATGGATGGTCCATGGAGGTTTTAACCCATGGATCCTAAGTAAGATGAAAAATCATTCATATTAGGGTTTACATGGATGTAACCCTAATCCTAGCCACACTATATAAAAAGCCCCTTAGCATCCAAAATCATGCACTAGATGTTCTAAGAGTTCATCAGCCGATTTGAGTGTAAGAATATTCTCTCAAAAGTCACCCGTTATCCAAAGGTGTGATGTGATTTCATTTGAGGTGCAACACATGAGGCACTAAGTTCTTAAGGTCAAACACAACAAGCTCTACAAGCCACAACCAAGGGGTAACTCCATAACTCAATTTTATGTTATTTATATCATTTTGTATGATAGTTGTAGGCTTAATGATTTGGAAAGAATATTGCATGTATAGTTAGAGAAAACATAGATCCAAAGCATTTAGGGTTGTATGTACACCATAGGACGTTGTAGTATACTAAAAACCAATAGTGATATCAGAGCCTAGGATTGTTTTCCATTATACTTGATGTTTTATTGGTTTTCAATGTGAAAAAATCGAATTTTCTGCCTTCTGCTCAGTGAACTCGCCGAGTCCACTGGGTGACTCGCCAAGTCCCCTCATAAAATGGCCAACTCAACGAGTCCAGTTCATGTACTCGCCGAGTTGGTGCTCCAGTGGGTAGATTTTTGAATTTTGGTTAGAAATTGGATTAGGATCATTACCCCAAATTGTTTTTTGAACCATGAAATTTGGTTTTACATAAGGTAATGATCATGCTTGTCCAATTAAAAGATAATTGTCATAGTTTCAAGATTTGTATTAATTTATATGATAGACTAATTTCTTGTAAATAGTTTATGTGAATTATCTTGACTTATGAGTTTAATCTAGATCATAGAAAAATTATTTGATTATTGTGTTAATTGAAATATTTGATCTATATGCCTTTTATGAATTCCATAACTTGTCCTCAAATTATGGAAAATGAAGAGTTTTTCATAAATGTTTTTTTATGAACTCCATAACTTGTCATCAAGTTATGGAATTTCAAGAGTCTCATTTTAAAAGTCATATTAAAGGGTTTTAAGGTCTTCCATAGCTTGTCCTCAAGTTATGGAACTTGAAAAGTTTTTTCATAAAACCTCATTAAACTTATAAGTTAGAGAAATGAAAAGTTTTGACAAGTTTTAAAACTTACCCTCAAGTTTTGGAATTTGTAAAGTTTCACTTTTGAATACTTTAGTTCCAAACCCTAGAGTTTTAAAAGTTAAAATTCTACCCTTATACTTTATATTATTATCAGTTTATTAATTATATATATGTATAAGACAAGTCAGTCTTACCGTTAGTATGCCTCATTCACGAAGTCGATCTATAAGGGGGGTATAAGGTTACTGCCTATAAAATGGCAGTTTAATGGGTGTCCACTCTCACCCACCGCTTCCTTGACTAGTGGAGGGTCGTTAGCCGAACGGGTAGCATAGGACACTAATTATCATTATAAGTATAATTATAATTATAATGTAACTAAACTTTTATTAAATTCCCAATCTTAGTTACTTTGTGAAAAATGTGAATATGGTGCTATCCCATGAAGTTGCAATTTGCACCTTGTTAAGTCGTTAGTGGAGCGTGTGTGGTTAACCGGCACACTAATCTGGGAATGACAGTGTGTGGCAAATGGTAGCTTGATGTTAATCATAGATCAATGGAGCATGTATGGTTAACCGACACATTGATTAGGTGGTTGTAACATTAAGTGGACCAAGCTGATTTGCATGGATATTTACACCTTGTTTGTGATCCTCGGCATCCCGGTCACAAACTTGAAGGGCATAATCAAGATTTAAACATGCCATTGAAAAGTTCAATGAATCTCAAAGGATCTAGGAATTTCAATGCATATAAAACTTAATAATCAATTTCGTTTTTCATGGTGGAAATTGGTAAATCATCATTTACCTACCTTCAAATATTTTACAATTGGATCACGACATCCCTCTTTCAAATTGTAAGATATTGTGTTGGGTCCTAGCCTTAATATTTCATTTGGGAGTTATATTAAGGACTTAAATCAACTAACTTGAATTTCTCACATTGTAGATGTCTAGTTCAGACAACTATGGTCTTCCCAAATCTTTTGGAATAAGCTTTCATCTTGAAGATGATGTTCCACGATTGGATCGTGGAAGTGGAAATCATACTTCACTTCCTCCACCTCGTCCAAAAATTATCCCTAACCTACAAGTTCAAAGACTTAAAAAATTCAAGGTCACTTAACCCCTACTTGTAATGAAACATCAAGATGGAAGGTCTGTGTGTACTCATATATTGGAGATGAAGTCACATATTGACTTGCTGAGAGTATTGGGTGTCGTTGTCTCAAGGAAGTTGGTTTTCGACTGGGTTCTTCCATCACTTCCCGAGTCATATAGTGAGTTCATTAAGGACTATGTGACAGACCACGACATGACCCTTATTGATCTTACCTATTTTCTTGTTGCTGTTGAATCATAAATGATTTGGCACACTGGAAAAGTGAATTTGATTGGAGGATCTTCTTCTCAAACTTCCATGGACATTGACAATGGTAACATTGGAAGTCAAAAAAAGATTTCTCTTCCCGATCAACAGGGATCGGCCATAGTCAACCCGGTTGACGAAACGGTAAAGAGAAAAGCTAAGTCTGTGATTGTCTCATGTGCCAATGCAAAAGAATCCATTTTTTTCTACTGCCATTTGAAGGGACATTGAAAGCAAAGCTGCCCTGACTACCCGAAAGAACTGAAAGAAGGTAGAATCAAAAAGTTTGACTCTGCTTCAAGGAAGTCTAGTATCTAACCCTATTAAGTTCCTAATTGTTGATTCTTAATACATGATGTGACAAGATTGCATTTTGATATTTTGTAGGATCGTGCAAAAGGAAGCTTAAAGGAAGAGTATGTTGAATCTGGTCATGTAGATAGATTTCAATCGCATGGTTTGATGATCGGATTTTTGAGCTGCTACTTAAAGAGTTATGATAGATTGCTTTGAAATATGTAGTAACATTGTTTTTCATTTGTAATTGCATTGTAAGGAAAAGTTTTTCCGCATTTTATAAATAAAATATTGTTTATTTTTAAATTATATCTCCTTATAATGGCATTTTTGAAAATTGTTGTTTATATTTTTCCATTGATAGCAATATTGGAAAATAGATTTGATTCTTTCGTTTGTGGTAGAGTCAAAATTTACCAAATAAGGAAATATTTTCATCACCCAAGTTTCAATTGGATAGAAACTCGGAATCATGCACCTTGTATTGTGTGATGAATGAGAACCTTCATCTTTGGGAAATTAAGACTAATTCCTTGTTCACATGTACATGTGACTCAAGTGAAGGGCTAGGCGATCGGGTACACTTGGTTGTGCGTTGGTCAGGTCCACCACAAGGAGTGATAAGACTATTCGTTTTGATTTACTAAAGTTTAGTAAATATGGTTATGCTTACAAGATTAAGTATAAGTCTGAATCGTTGAAAAAGTTTCAATGTGTAGCAGAACGAATAAGAAGAATCAAATTAGGAAGAAATATAAAAAGTTACTCCAATCTGAAAGGATGGGAGATTACTTTAGTATCATGTTTTATGATCATCTTAATGATTATGAAAGACCATGTCACAATTGATCCTCTAAGGACACCTTAGTGCACTTGTATGGCTAAGAAGAGGAATCGTGAATTGTTGAAATGGTTAAATCACAAGGTCAATCATACTTCGTTCCATGAACAAGTCTTAGAGTCATACTCTAAGATTGTAACTTGAGTGACATAATCTTCAGAAACATTTTTAACACTTGTCAAATGTAGAGTAATATGTTTTCTACTCTTGTAAATTTGAAATTGGTAAGTTGTGATGTTTTGGATAAAACAAAGACCAACTAACACCAATGGTGTGAAGTGTTTGTGTTGATAAGAAATCACACTAACTCTTGAATATTTGTTTGTCAAGTGATGTCTCTTGACAAATAGAAACTTATATGTTAAGAGATTAGTGGGAGTCTTAAAGATCTTGAAAACTTTCAAGAACTAATCAAGAGTAAACCTATTGTAAATCTCTAGCACACGACTTGAGGTTTGTAACCTATCGTGTTGACATATTCTTGTTTCTATGCCCATTCCAACTAAAGTTAACTATACATGTGAGTTCTATTAGTTCTCAGTTGTTTGCATAACAACTTGGAAGCAATTGTAGGCACTTGTGCTGCCAGGTGGCAAGAAATTAAGATTGAACAAGTTTCAGTCCATATGGGTTTGGATTTGTCACTAACCTTGTCTTGTGATTATGGTTATGACAAATTCACATGGATAGGAACACATACACCATAAAAATCTAAGTGTCATAAGGTTTCTCTCTAATTCATGAGAATGATTGTGAGGAAACGCTTTCACTAAGTAGATTTTAAGAAGATAGCAATTGTGATATTTGCATTCTCAAATTCGATTATGATTATGGCATCTCTCTTCATAGTTCGAATTATGAGAAATGGAAAAAGGTCTAAACATTTGAGACTTATTGTTGTAAGTTCTAAAATTGTTTAGACACACGTGTGAGATATCTAAGGAAAGGTGTATGAGTTTGAGGAGCCTAGATAAAGTCTTATCGAAGCATATCGTATCAGAAATCTGAACTTTGGTTAGAAAGTCAATAAGTATTGATTTCTAGAAGTCCAACTGATTTATGGGTACATGTCAAAGCTAGTGGGAGCATAAGTGTTATGCTAGTAAGATAATAATTATTAGGCTAGTGGGAGCATAATTATTATGGTAAGTTTTGCAAGTTAGCAATGTTAATTATAGAAAACAAAAGTTTCAAATCGTGAAGTTGCAGGGTTTGAAAAGTTATTTTGCTATAATTAAGGGAGAGGAATTCATACTTCATTTTAAAATCTAAAAGCTTAGATTGAGTTTTTTAATCAACTTTAGTCAAAAATACATATGGATGTTATGTTGAAAAGATTAGACATAAGGAAATTCTATATATGGAAATATTATAGCAAGAGACTAGTAAAGTATCACGTCTTTATGTGAGACATTATGGATCGTATCCCATATGCTTCGGGTATAGGGTCGATTACATATGCTATAATATTTATGTGTTCTAAATTTTACAAATGCCTAGGGAATTAAGAGGGAAAATGGCCCAGAACTGGATATGACTAATATGGTTAAGCAATTGTCGAGGACAATCTGAGGTTTACCAAAGATTGGTTGCTTATGGACAGTTGGAAGTATAGTGTAAATTTTGGAAGGACCATGTTGGCATACTCTGATAAGAGGTAACTCTTGTTCAGAATTGATAGCCAAAATGGGCATATGCAAATGTTTCCATAAGTGGAAGTTATTCTTTAAATATGTGTAAGATTAGAAAACTTAATGCTAGAAGGATGTTCAAAGGAATGTACTTTTACTTTAAGACTTTGTTTCCATGGAATTGCTCTCCATTGGAATAGTTTGTAATGTTTGTTTCTAAGTCTCTATGACTTTTTTGCATAGTCATTACAAGAGGATCATTGCATATAAGTTTAGAATCTAATAGATTATAGTAAATGGTAAGAATTCGATATTTTCACTTTTACGGTAAGGATTTGGAATTGTGAAATGAGCATCATTGAAATGTTATTGATTGTTCTATTTCACAAAGTAAGGATCACAGATAGACATAGTGTGCATGCTGGTAGCATGGGACAACTATTGTTTTAATTCAAGTATTAAGTTAATTATATGAAACATTATACAATGAATAATGAGTAATCAATATGGCAGTCAAAAGTTTTAGGACCATATAGGATTAATATTATTATGGTGTTTCATTTTGCATGTTTTGACTTCTCGAATAACTAGGTTATTCAAACCATCCACAGTCGATCATACTTTGGAAGTAGGTATTGAGGCAAGGCTGTCATGAATGGGTCTGTAGTTTGTCTAGGTGTTTTAGACATAGCTGCAGTGTTCATGAGTACTCCTAAAATAAGATTCAAGTAATGGATTCAACCCATGCTCAACTGAATCACTTCATGGATTTTATCATGAGTGATTGTGAGACGATAATATCTTATATTCTTGAAACGGAGACATGTGAATTGTAGTTGCAAGTCGGTTGCGCATTGACATATGTAAACGCCCTAGTAACTTGGTGTTATAAAACATATTGTTGTGTGTGATTTGATGAGTAAGTACAAACAAGCATTTGAGTTGAAGTTTATCCATTCCTTTTACCCTTAATGGGATAAAAGCAATATATGTGGGCCCCTCGATGATTTAGTGATGACAAACCTAACTGTTTGGCCAAGACTGGACTGATTTGATTTGTTCAATTAGTCGGTCGTTATAAATCGAAAATCAGGAAACAACAGATGGACAGAGAGAATGATTATAATCCTTCTCTCAGTCCATATGATATCCAAAATGGAGGAATATATGATCCCTTATCTAATGGACGCGTCATTGACTAGGTCAGAGTTTGACAGCGGCTTTTAAGAGCTACGATTGCTAGTCGGGGTTTTGGAGTCGTACTTGAAATAATAGTTATTAGACTTATCCAAGTGGGAGACTGATGGATTAGGTGTCTAAGCCCATTACTATAATTGGTATGTACTTGACCCGAGAGTAGCATGGTCCATTTGGGTTGCATATCACCAGGACAATTTGATAGGATGGATTTTTGAGAAGAGGTTATTTATGATTTATTAATATATTATAAGCTCTAATATATTAATATGAAATCATATTACTTAATAGTATTGATTAAGAATTAATTTGCAAATAATTTAGTGATCAAAAGCGACTAATTAAATGTAAGGGGATTGATTTTCTAAATCAATCATTCTTATGGTGTGGGCTTATGGTTATTTAGGATGGGTTAAACCAATATGGTAGTCCATGGATGGTCCCTATAGGTTTTAACCCATGGATCCTGAGTAAGATGAAAAGTCATTCACATTAGGGTTTACATGGATGTAACCCTAATCCAAGCCACACTATATAAGAATCCCCTTAGCATCCAAAATCGTGCACTAGATGCTCTAAGAGTTCATAAGCCAATTTGAGTGTAAGAATATTCTCTCAAAAGTCATCCTTTGTCCAAAGGTGTGTTGTGATTCCATTTGAGGTGCAACACTTGGGGCCAATAAGTTATTAAGTCCAAACACAACAAGTTCTACAAGCCACAACCAAGAGATAACTCCATAACTCAATTTTATGTTCTTTATCTCATTTTGTATGATAGTTGTAGGCTTAATGCATTGGAAACAATATTGCATGTATAGTTAGAGAAAACATAGATCCAAAGCATTTAGGGTTGTATGTGCACCATAGGATATTGTAGTATACTAAAACCCAACACCTCCATCATCTCAAAACGTTTTTGCAAACCCTAATCTACCGTGTGAGAATTTTTCAGATTGTGTGTGTTTTGTGCCTTTGAAGAAGAAAGAAGGAAGTAGAGACCATCTTGGAGGAGTGGGTCACCTTAGATCCAGAATCACATCATCATTTGAGATCACTTGGAGGTATAAAGTTCTGAACTTGGTAAAATTATACTTGGATCTTGTTTAGATCTTGATTTTATGTTCTTTTGGTCCCATAAGCTTGGTATTATGAGTGGGGTTACTCTAATCCATTTGATTTGTCCTTTCCTATGTTTTGGAGCCTCTTGAGTCATAAAAATGTAATCATGGACACTAGTTTCTTCTCATGTACGGCCTAAGTTGTCTTAATGGAACACGAAGTTAGGTTTTTAGCTTTTGGGACTTGCCTAGCCATGGAAAGTCATAAAAGGTTAAAACTTGATGACTAAGAACCTTGTTTTGAGCCTAGATATGTATTTGAAAGGAAAACGTCTTAATGGATTAAGCATGACTTAAAGGGAAAGTTGGTTGCGGAGTATGATGGGCGTACTTCAGAGTACGTTGTGCGTACTCCCTTAAGCCCCTGATGATAAAACGTGCGTACACAGGGCGTACAACTGAGTATGTTGGGCGTACTCAGCTGGGTTAACTTGGTTGAATTTTTGGAATTTTGACTTTTACATGATTTTAACCAAGTTTTACCTAGGGGTATTTTGGGATATGTTTGAGAATTGGTCATTTTGATGGATAGGTGATGGTTGGAGCTGAGATTCGAAGTCGAGACCTCATCAATTATTGTGCAGATTGAGAGGTGAGTCTTCCTCATTGTACTTATGGGTCGAAGTCACAAAGGTCGGCCTAATCGATTGAATATCTTGTTATATGGTAGTATGTTATTATTCTGTACAGATTTGTTAGATCGGTATCCTAGTATATAGGATGTAACACGCGATAATGATTTCTAGATATGCGTGTTTGTCTGTTGAATGGTTATATGTTTATCTGTTATGTATATGTCAACATGTTATGTTTGTTTGGGTTGAGATGGTCCAATCAGGACGAAGGCCCGAAGAGCGGTCCAGTCAGTTCGAAGGCCCAGAGAGCGGTTTGAATAGGTTGTAGGCCCTGCAAGGCGGTCCAGTCATGCCGAAGGCTCGGAGAGCAGTCTATATAGGATGTAGGCTCTGCAAGACGGTCCAGTAAGGTTGAAGGCTCATTTATGCATCTTGTTGTTTGTTATGTTTGTGTGGTAGTAGTTTAGGGGAACTCGCTAAGATTTGGCTTATAGTTTTAGTTTATTGTTTAAGGTACTTCTGATGATCGTGGAAAGGCGAAGGCGTGACCGTACACATCCTTCTTATTTATGGCTTTATGATTTTGAGATGCTCTGATATTGATAAACAGTTTGGAAACAATAAATTGTAAACATTTTATGATTATGGGTTGTTTTGAAAAGATTAAAATTGTTGTGATTTTTGAGATGTTACAAGTTAGTATTAGAGCCTTGGTTTGAGTGAATTAGAGGAACACCTGTGTGAATCCTCTCTCAAACTAAGGAACTGCAAAGGTTTTTGAAAATGATATTCAAAATTGTTTCCAATATTAATCAAGAAAGGATGTGATGTGTACAGTCAGTCGGAGCCAGTAACTAGACCCCAAGTTACCACATTGTTATTTGATATTATGATATGTTAGAACAACATGCTAGTGATAGACTAGGGATCTTTAGGAATTGCATGATATTGATAGCTTGATTATATGATGCCTGGTAGCTTAGGGTTCTTCCTTATATGAAATTGACATCATTACTATAGTTTCTTAGTGTATGCATCAAAATTGTATATAACTAAGATTTTATAGCCTGATAATGTTTGATTTATCCTTATCTCTTGTTACTTTTTTGGATGTGGACTTAGGGTAGAATCAGGTATTCAACTGTCTATAGGATCCAGTGTTATGTATGATTAGCATACATGAGTGCTACGCGGTTGGTGGAAGTTTCATGGATGAGTTATGAGGGGTCAACCGACCAGTCAAGGGATGTATAACCTTTCTCTAGGAAGTGAGAATAAGGTGTAAATGTATTCTAGTGAGTACTGTTAGGATTGTTGTGATGATCTTCATAGAAAATACACGTAGGTGCGGAAGGTAGTATGAGCCCGTACTACTAGAAGCACGGGACCCGTACGCGTAGCAGGGAAGTCACAACCCGTAGGTTTTTTGGGGAAGGTCTGTATGGTATGATATGCATTTTATCTGGTATATCTTTGGTTTATTTTCAGTATGGTGGTTACGAGGCGATTTGAGTCATGATCCGGATCAAGAACCGGAGTAGGTGGGCAGGATTGATTGAGGACCGGGTTAGGGAGATAATTCATGAGGAGGTTATTCCTATTGTCCGGGGGAAGATACTGGAGTTGTTTGGGTTTGTCAAGACTATCATGATGGAGTTCTTTAATGACTGATACGCTGCACTTTCAGAGGTTGTTGCTGTTGCAGCCACCACAGTCGTCGCTACGGTATGGATTGGTGTTGGGTGAGCTTTCCAGTACTGGGACTTTTACAATAAAAATCCCCCGGTGTTTGACAGGGTTCAGGGTCCAATGATTTCCATGAGGTGGCTGTCAGATATTGAGGGATGTTTCTTTACTTGCTCTTACCCAACTGACTAGAAGGTCACGTGCGGTCTGAACCTTCTTCGGTCTAGAGCAAAGTATTGATGGAGACTGGTTACTAGTTCATACACCCTAGAGCAACGAGTTGCAATATCATGGGAGCAGTTCTATGAGATGTTCTGCTCGATATATGTTCCGTTAGTGGAGCACGAGAGGCTGGCTCAAGAGTATTTAGATCTGAGGCATGGGATCGATTTAATGATATAGATCACCAAGATGTTTATAAAGAGAGTTATGTTTTGCCTTGAGTTTGCTACTTCTTTGCAAGCTCAGATGACCCAGTACTTGAGCATGCTCAAGATGCACATCTGTCAGTTTGTGTCTACTCAGCACTATGGTTCACTCCTTGATTTGCAAGAGATCACGAGGCGGCGTGAGATTCAGATGGAGCTCCAGATAAGTGAGTAGAGACAGGCCCCTATTCAGTCATAGCCTGTAGCAAAGCAACTTAAGGTTGCTGATGTGAGATATGGGAGTTAGAGGGGCTACACTTGTGGTAAGTGCGACAAGGTTCATGCAGGTCTTTTTTTATTTACTTTTGGATGCCACAAACGCGACAATGAGGGGCACTATGCGATGGATTGTCGCCATCTGACCATAATTTTGAGTGCCAAGATTTGCTACCATTGTGATCCGGTTGGCCATGTGAAGTTCAACTATCCATTTCTCGCCGCCAAGCCGATGTAGGCCCCGACACCAACCACTCTAAGGATCACCGATGGTCACTAGGGGAGGATGGAGCCCCCGAGGGATCGGGACCGTGATTTTTAGCGTACTATCGAGGAGGCCAGAGCAGCGCCAAACTTCATGACTGGTATGTTTCTATTTATTGTTATGTCGATTCTTTTATGGTATGCTTATATTAATGTTTCAAATAGGTACATTCTTAGTGAATTTCTTGCATGCCCTTGTGTTATTTTACTCGAGCGCGATTCGGTCCTTCCTGTCTTGATCTTTAGTAGAGATTTTGGTATGCCCTTTGTGAGTTGGAGTGTCTGTTGTGGGTTTCTATCACCAACGAACACAAGGTTTCTACGTCCAGAGTGTATCAGGGTTGTGTATTGGTGATTTTCGGGGTGACTTACCCGATTGATTTGATCCCTATCCCCATGTGGGATGTGTGTGTGATAATAGGGATAGATTGGATGAGCAGGTTTGGTGTTGTGATCAATTTCGAGGGACAACGAGTGATAGTTGAAATCCTAAGTGGGGGAGAATTGGGTATCTATGGAGAGGGTATCAGGTTTGGTTTAGGGTTTTGTTCGGCAGCCAGGGCTCGACAATATATTCAACATGGGTGTGCGGTTTATCTTTCCTATGTTGTTGTTACTCGGGTAGGGGAGCAGGTGTCGGTTTCAGACATGCCAGTTGTCATGGTGTTTGTTGATGTGAGAAACGTGCCCATGTTGCGTACATTGGGCGTACGTGGTCGAGACTCAAAGCCTAAATTTTAGAGTTTGAACCTTATTTAAGCATCATTAACTCCTAAGACCTCTTTCCCTCATAATCCTCCATTGCCTACTTCGTCCCTTTTAAAGCCTAATCCCTATTGGTGGTGTTTTGAGCTTATTTTTGGTATTAGTGTCCACTTTTGAAGGAAGGAAACCATTGGAAGCAAATAAGGAACTCCAAGATTGGTAGGTCTAATTTCTTCACTCTGTAAGCAACCTTTAAAAGGTAATAAGCTCTAAACTTGTTGCTTATTCTTTAGATCTTGTTAGATGTAAAGTTTTGTGCTTATTATCCCCATAATTTTAGTCCATTTGGGTACGTGCTACTCTAGACCAAATGAGTTGTCCTTTTGGATGTTTTAGAGTGTATAAAGTGATAAAAATGGGATCTTGGCCCTTCTTTTCCTACCATGCAAGGGATATGATGTCTAAATTGGTTAAGAAGTTGGGGTTTTAATATATGTCCACTTAATAGCCATGTAAGGTCATAAAGTTGGAAACTTTATGATTTAGAACACTATTTGGGATTAGATATGGGCTTTGGACAAAAGGATTTAAGAGAGTAAACACTTAATAAAGGATTGCACCTCAGCCAAGTACGTTGGGCGTACTTCTGAGTACGTCGCACATACTCCCTTAAGTCCCAGTATCTGGATAGTGCGTAGGCCGTACATACATGCTAAGTAGGTTGGGCGTACTCAGCCTGAGTTAACTTAGCTAACGTTTTGACCTTTGAATTTGACCATGATTTTAACCAAGTTTGACCTAGGGTATTTTGGGTATTTTGAGATGTAGTCTGAGATTTGGTCATTATTTGTTGTAAAGGTGACTGGTAGATTTGGTATTCGGAGCAGCGTGTCAATTCAACTATTTCGTCAGTCTGTGAGGTGACTGTAGTTGTGGGTCAAAGGCACCAATGTCGGACCACTAAGTTATGTATCCTAGTATATAGGATGTTTCTATGTTATAATGATATGTTAGATCTATATCCTGGTATATAGGATGTTGTTATGTTGTAGTGATATGTTAGATATGTATCATGGTATATAGGTTGAGGCTATGTCATAGTGATATGTATATCTGCATGTTTGTTTGTTGACTGGTTATATGTTTATCTATTGTATATGTTGACATATTACATATTTGGGTTTGATATTTATTGCTATGTGTATGAGCCAGCAGACCGGGGTAATCCAACCCGATGGTTGTGGACCCGAGGGTATACCAATGCGATGACTGATTAGACCCATTGCATTTTGGCATTCCAGTTTAATGATTGATTGGGCCGAGGCATTCCAGTCCGATGACTAATTGAGCCGGGGTAATCCAGCCCGATGATTGTGGACCCGAGGGTATTCTAGTTTGATGACTAATTGGACACAACATGCATGATTGTATATGTTATGTTGTGTAGTGGTATTTTGGGGGGACTCACTAAGCTTTGTGGTTACAGTTTGGTTTCATGGTTTTAGGCACATCGGATGATAGGGGCAAGGCGAAGACTTGGTCATGCACATCCTTCAGTTTTTATGAGATTTGATTGTGGGATACTTTGATTTGTGCCTTTGACACTTTGGAAATTATGTTTGTAAACATATATGGTCTTTGGTTGTTTTTATAAAAATGAAAATTTTACCTTGATTTTTGGGATGTTACAAGTTGGTATCAGAGCCCTGGTTTGAGTGAATTAGACCAGTATTTGTGTGAATCCAATCTCAAGCTAAGGAACTGTAAAAGTTTTCAAAATTGTTTTCTAAAAAGATTATTTTTGAAACTGTTTTCATGGGTAACCAAAGGAGGATGAGATGTGTACAATCAACCGAAGCAAGAAAGTGTACCCCAGGATTCCCACACTGTTATTTGCTTATGATGATTAAGAGAGAACTGCATGGTATTAGTAGGCTTGGGATCTTCAAGGATTGCATAATAGAATTGCATGTTGTATGGTGCATGATAGCCTAGGAGAATTTCCTATATGCTAGATGAAATGACAACATTACTGTAGTTGATTAGTGTGCGCGTTATAGTTGTACATAACTAAGATTTATAGCCTAAGAATGTTTGATTTAGCCTTATTTCATTTTCTTGTCTGATAAAGGACTTGGGGTAGAATCAAGTATTCGACAATCAATGAGATCCAACGTTATGTATGATTAGCATGCACGAGTGGCAGTAGGGTCGATGGAAGTTTCATGAGTGAGTACAATTTATGGCGGGCTAACGTGAGGAATGATTAGCCACTCTTGAGAGAGTAGATGCAGGATGTATGTGTTGGATAAGGTGTCTAAGTCCATAACTATTTCTGGTATGTACTTGACCCAGTTTGGCATGGTCCATTTGGGTCGCATGGCATCATGAATTGGGATAGACTAAATGAGAGAAATAACACTTGTGGTTGATTAATATATTAAAAGTTCTAATATATTAATAGAGTTATTTATTTAGTATTGGTCAAGAATTAATTTAGAATTAATTAAGTGATCAAAAGATGACTAATTAAAACTTGTATAGTGGGCTAAAGGCTTCATGGATTATCAAGATGGAGTAAGACCCATATGATGCTCCATGGAGGTTTAAACCCATGGGTCATGGAAATGAAGAGCCATGTTACATTAGGGTCTACATGGTGTAACCCTAAGTGTAACACACTACATAAAGAACATGACATCCACCAAATTCGGCTAGATGAAATTACAAGAGGGCTAGGCCAATTTTTCAAGTGTTCTACATTCTCTCAAAGTCATTCCAAAGCACTTGGTGTTGTTTGAAACATTTGAGGCATCACACTTGGGGTGCTAGGCTCTCAAGGATTTCAAGGAATCAAATCAACTACAAGGTATGTAATTCTAGCCATCTTTTATGTTAACAGTTCCTCGTGTATGCAAGATATGATTATGAACCTTGGAAATCAAATTTTGCATTTGTTTTGGACAAACATAGATCCAATGTTTTCTAGGGTTACACGTACACTTAGGAGTGTTAGAATGCTCATAACCCATTAGTATGTGTATCCTTGATGCTTGGGCATAGTTGTCTGGAATTTACGTGTAAGGATCTGCCTGATTTTATGGTGTCTTAGTGCCAGTCGGTTTCACTGCTCGAATGTTCATTGCTTTGTGCTTTGTGGGACTCATATTGATGTGAGTTAATTGTTAAATGAATATGTTAAGTTACATGCTACAAAGGTTAAATAATTTTAGAATGATTGATTCGACCCTATTGCGCAGCTCTTGTTTGAGTCTAACCGATGTAAGGTTAGGTCTTTTAGTCAAAAAATTATTTAAGTTTTATTACATGTAATTTTATTCATAAAGTAGTTAGCTAACATTAATAGAAGTTTTCTGCAGCTGATGGCAAGATGAGGTAGGGATCCTATGAGAGCCTAGGAAGTGCCTTGGTGCGGGAGCTAAGCTGTTTAACAGGTATTGGGAGTATTATTATGAGTAGGTGACTTGGAAGATTTAGGATGATTCTTGTGGAAAGTATTGATAGGCGTGGAATTTATTATTCGGCTCGTACTACTGGAAGCACATGATCCATACCCGAATCGAGGAGGATTTCGGAGATTCTAAGGAGCCAGGTGAGGGTAGATAACATGGTTTAATACCATGATTTGTGGCAGTATTTTGGTATTTGTCGATCCTTTGGTTATGGTTGTTCAGACTAAGGATGGATCTGGTGATTGTTAGGGCCTTTGTGGCCGTTTCAGTTTAAGATTGAATGGTGCATACCTAGGTAAGTTAGTAGATTTTGAGGTCTCAATGGCCTTGCCCGATGGTAGTGCCAGCTGAGTCGCGAGAGTTAAGAAAGAAGTGATTGTTACGATCGGCTCAAGGATTGAAGCTGGAGGCTGAGTGATTGGAAAATTGATTGAAATGTCACTATCTTCGGTAGAGGCTATGTTCTTCCATTATTCTGTGTTCGGAGGAAATAGGGAGAGGCCATGTGATTTTAGAGTGGGGATGTAGACCCATCATGGGGGTAGTTAGCTGTGGTTTTTGGTGGCGGTATGGCAGTGTGGGAATGTACAAGAGGATTGTTGTGGTATGGATGCCTTGAGATGAGACCGAGGGTCTGCTTTCTTTGGATATAAACAGGTCAAGTGCAAGTTGCTGGTTTCAGGTGACTAGAAAACTGAATTGGGAATGACAAATTTTGTTGTCTCTGATATATCCTCACTATGAGGATAATGCCTTTTGTATTTACGAATGACTCTTGTGATGATCTGATAGTTGGGGATTTGCACGCGAGGAGTATGGTAGCCATTTTTTTCTAGATAGAGAGTTGGTGTTATGAATGAATTGTCAGAATTATTGTTGTGTATTTGCATAGGATTATTGATATTAGATGCAGTCATGATTGGGGAGTTCCTGAGGTCTCCATATGAGATTCAGAATCTCTCTGGGTATTGCTTGGTCCTTATCTGGAAGATCATCTTGTGTTATGTTATACGTTCCAAGGGTCAGGGATACTACTTCTGGTTGAGCCGGTTTCAAATATGGTTTGGTTACAAAACCAGTTAGTGGTAGTTCGAACCCTAAGTGGGGGAGAACTGGATATTTTTCATGGAGAGTCATTGATCTGTTCGAGCTATGGTTTTAGAAAAATGGTTCATAAGGATTTGTGGCTTAGGTATGAGAAACTTTGGTTCAGGATTGGGTCAAAACGGGGGTGCAGAGCAGGTTACCATCAGAGGTATGTGTTTGGGAATCAAGAGTCGTCTTCACAGCAAGAAGTTGTTGGTGGAAGGGATCGTTATAGTCAATGTTTTCTTTCTGAAACATCAAAGAATTGGTCAAGATGCATTTGGGTCACTCCAATTGGGTATCAATAGTTGTGGGATTGGTTAGCTTATTACATGGATTGCTATCTATAGTCTAGTTTGGGTAGTTGCTGATATGCCAACCAGTTTTAGAGTTTAGTATGCTTAGTCCTTCATGGGTTTTTTCCAGTAGTGTTTTGTATCAATGGGTTAGTTGTAAATGCACTCTCGATCGTTCGTATCAGAGGTCCTTTTGAAGCTTAGAGTTGTATCAATTGGAGGTTAGCAGATACGTCAGCTTATCATCAAAGACTGTACATGGTACATTTTGGCTCTTGGGTATAGGTATAGGAATAGTTGCTCATAGCAGGTTCAAGCTCGACAGTTGTCCTTGATTACTGGAAGTTCAGATGTTGGGGTAGTGTTGTTTAGTCTTTCAAGGTGTGGTATATTTGTTTCATCCATTCATGAGGATGCTTCTGTTAGAGGTTGAAGTTTGTCATTCTAGATAGATCTGTAGGCACCACATCCTTTGGTCAAGGTTGTAAGGAAAAAGGAATGCACTGGATCTAAGGTTGGTTGTGTGTTCCCTTTGGGGTGTATGTAGGGTGAGTATGATAACATGAAAGTACTTGGCTTGAGTTATTGGCATGGTTCTTAATTGGTTTGTAGCCTTTTGAATTGGAACAAAAGTACAACCGCCTATCCCATTCTGGTTGTGTGCGACCATGTTTTTTTTCTGATTTCACATTGGTAGGAACCTGTACTGTGAAAGGAATTGTATGTGATAGAAGAGTATGGTTGTGTTGGGTTCTATTAGAATTTAGGGGGATGTTGTTTGGGTTCCTACAAGATGGTGGATTAATGGTTGGGTATCGTTATGCCATGTGGTTCTAGGCGCGAGTCTTTAAGCCAGTGACAGGATGGCATAAAGATTGGTATAGTACCGTGAGATTATCGTTTTGTGGTTAGAAGGTGTCACAATGTATCGTGAACCAGTGGTTGTATGATTCATATGGGTGGGACCTGAGAGTCCTTCGATTGAAGTATGGGAAGGCAGTCGCTTGTAGGAGTCAACTTCTCAGTTCCGATCGAAGTTGTGGAAGAATTGTCCAAGTTTTCAGGTATGTCTGGAGAGTAGTAAAGAGTGATTTCGAGGATGAAATCCAGCTTTAGTGGGGGAGAGCTGTAACATCCTGTTTCGAGAAGTTCTTATTTCAGGATTGTGGACAATTAATGGATCAAATAGAGGCCTTGGTAATTTACATTTTTTACCCTTATTATGTAATATGTTTGCAAATTGGTCCCAAGGAGCCTTAAGTGAGAAACGCACCCATGTTGCGTATGTTGGGCGTACAGTTGTGTAAGCTAGGCATACGTTGTCGAGACTCAAACCCTAAATTTTAGGGTTTGGACCCTATTTAAGCATCATTAACTCCCAAGTCCTCTTCCCATCATCAACCTTTGTTGCCCACTTCATCCTTTTCAAAACCCAATCTCCATTGGTGGTGTTCTGAGCTCATTTTTGGTGTTGGTGTCTGCGTTTGAAGGAAGGAAACCATTGGAAGCAAAGAAGTGTCACACCCACAAACCAGGATGGTAGAAACGTCCAAGGGTGGATGACTTTTGTGTATTGTATCAATGTATCATAACATAATGAATAATAGTGATCAAAGCAAACACAACCATCATAAAGAAGTTACATTGTTGTAAGAGTTACATGTTTCAAAATCAATTACAATATGACGATAAAAAGGTTTGTCTGACGCCTTAGCGTCCCATCCTCAAAAGCTTGTAGTTACATGTTTTAGTGATTTCCTGAGAATACAAGTAGTTTGAAAAAGTGTCAACAATTAAGTTTGTGAGTTCATAAGAGTTTGTATGAAGAATTGTAAGCCTTTCCTTGTAAAAATGATAGTGTCTGTTTCCAGAAAATCCAATGTTTTCTTAAAAATGAGTGTAGTCTTAGAACCCTAAGACCGAAATGTACAACTATCTCCATACTTAAAATAGTAATACGTAGCTTTAATCTTATATAAAACCATTTAAATGCATGTTTCCCCGCAAACTAAATGTATCGTTGATTCCCCGTGTGAGTGATTATAACCGTGCTAAAGACATAGATGGCCTGTTATGACGTTCTTCATGCATCGGAATGTTATGACATTTGTCACACTAGATCTGTCGGTCTAGCTGTTGCAAACAGTTTAGGTGCGAGATTGTCAGTCCTGTATAGATCTATACACAAGTATCACGCTCTCTTACGGGAGATTTTGGTTATAATACAAGACTTTTGTAGGTACTCTGGTAGGTACGGTGAAGACTTTGTCTCAAAAAATTGATTCAACGCATTAACGTATAGTGTAATGAAAACCCTTTTTGTAAGTGGAAATATTACCTTTCCATAGTAGTTACACAGTGTAAAATAATTATACCTTTAAATAATTATTTTTCCCCCCAAAATGGTAAAATAGTGTTAATGTCCCATAAACTATACTCATTATAGTTTATCATAAATGTTTTGTTGTAATAAAAACATTTATATGTATGATTATAACTTTTCCATGATAATAAAATAGTATAAAATAATCATATATGTCTGTATATATAATTATCCAATTTTCTCAACATGTTACAATAGTGTTAATGATCCATAATATTTGATTTTTGTACCTATATATATATATACATATATATATATATATATATATATATATATATATATATATATATATAGAGAGAGAGAGAGACAGAGACAGAGAGGCTAGCATGCTTAGATATATATATATATATATATATATATATATATATATATATATATATATATATATATATATATATATATATAGAGAGAGAGAGAGAGAGAGAGGCTAGCATGCTTAGATATTCATAAATAAAAAATATTTTACATCTAGCACAAATAAGTGAGTATTTAGTATGAAAATGTCTATTTTGTAGTTTTTGACTTGTAGCATCACAAACGACAAATAGTGAAATGTAGTTATGTAAAACTTATTTTTACCTTTTTGTGATTTTTAGATCAGGTTAACTTTATATGTTTTAAACAACATATTTTTGGTCAAAACCCACAAAAATTGTACCATAACCTAGTTATGACCATTTTTGTTAGAAAACTCATTTTTACGTACAACGATAGATTTTTAAGTTTTCTTTTCACAAAACTAAATTCTTGTTATTTTTAAATAGTTTCAAGAAAATATGTTCCAAATAACATATTTTGGTTTATATCCCACAAAAATTATGTAATAACTTGGTTATAACCATTTTTGCTAGAAAAGTCATATTACGTTCATAAAAATCCTACTTTTTATAGTTTTGTGTTTATGATTTTTTCTTAAGAAAAATATAACAAGTTTATATTTATTTTTCATAGTTTTGTATTTTAAACAAAATTGTGCATCTAAATGTTCATAAAGCTTGGTAATAACATAATTTCATGTAGTTAGCACTTTTACACTTCATGTAAGAAAATATGCATAACTGTAAGTCCCCAAATTGCTTGAGTATCAATCAGATCCGTTTGATGGTGCCGAATCGCAATCAAATGGATGATGTCAGATCAAAATAGAAGAGAATGAGAAGAAGAAGATGATGAATCTTGAATGTATTGATGATATGATTGAAGTTCCTTACACAAGATTCACTTTCTCTCTCTAGAACACACCTTAAGTTTCACACACTTAATCTCCTCTCTTCTTTCACTCATCACTCATTACCCCTTACACCTATATTTATAGGGAACATGGGCCGAACACAAGTTCACGGCCATGAATGGGTTTACGACCGTAAACACCCACCTAACCGTAAACACATAAAATATTACATAAAAATACAATTGCCCAGAAAAGCAAAGTATAAACCATATTTTTGACCCAACAATCTTCCCCTTGGTTTATAGCTTTCTTTTCTTAATTGACCCAACAAGCTCCCCCTAAAAAGTAGCTGGCTTTTCTTTTCAATCTTCATCGAGAGCTTGGCTTCAACATTAATCTTCATTCTTCACAACTTCAAGATGAACTTGATGAATCTTTAATGAATGACTTTATCTTAAGCAGTTAGGCTTTTCTTTAGAATTTGACATTGATGGCACAATGGGTGAGGGGGCTTCTTGTACTGATTCTTGAAAGATAGCGCTTTCAGCTTGAGAATCTTCAGAGAGAACAATAGAGAGAAATAATCTACTGGATCACTTCAGAAGGTTTAAGATAGCAGCAAACTGATTGAGGAGGCTTCAATGCAATCTGTCACATAATCTTCAAGAACACCTTCACCTTGCTACTGGGGTTGAAGGATTGAATGTTTAAAGAATAAGCTTCATTTCTTGCTCCTTCGAATGAGAATTCTTCTATGATCACGGATGAAACTTTGGCTCAGAAACCTTGATATAGTCTCCATGAGTCTCATCTACACCTGTATTCACTTTTCAAGATAAAACTAAACTAAAAGAAAACTTAGCACACAAATTAAAACAAAAACCAAAATATTTTTGGATTTTTGATTTTTCTGAACAAGAAATAAAACAGAAATAAAAATATTTTTGGATTTTGAATTTTATGATTTTTGTTTGATTTTTGATTTTTTTTTAAATTCTCCCCCTAAATTTGTGCATAGAGGAAAACTATGAACAAATTTAACAAAAAGAAAAATATATGGGATCAAAGTTGTGAGACAGCCTGAACTTGTTTATCATTACCTTCACCTTCATGAATAAACTTGGTCAATTGTCGGTATTGTGGTCCACTTAAACACGGAAGATATTGATAAACTTTTATAAATAAACTGTTTAGCTGACAACGACCACGGGTATTGTTGTCCACTTAAATTAAGCAACGAGATCTACAGACAAACTCTAAATGGTTCAATTTTAGTTGCACTAGAACGTGTTCCCTACTTCCCAATATACCCTAGTTATCAAGAACTTCCTAAGGACTCCTTACTTTAGGTGAGTAAACAATTATTAAGGAGGAAGTCGGATTTAGAGATAGATGCATATGTTGTGTCCCATGTCGGATCTCTTTCAATCATGCAGAGGGGACAACATATGACTAATAGAGATAGAAGGATTGAGAGGTAGAATGTTGCATATGTTGTGTTCTAGGTCGGATCTTCCGATCACGCAGAAAGGATAGCATATGGCTAACAGATAGAAATAGTTTCATAGATAAGAAGGTGTGTAGAAATAGAGTTGCATATGTTGCATTCCAGGTCGGATCTTCTGATCACGCAGAGGAAGCAACATATGACTAACAAATAGAAAGCAAGAAAATAATTTCCTACAGACCTACTTTATCAAAAACCCCCCATTCGCCCTATCAGAACCATAATTAAGGACATAAGTCCGTACATCAAAGAAAATTCGAACCACTATTCTAGATACATATTAATTTAGCGTATCATGTAGGTTCCTGTGTTTATCCCACTGCTCAATCTACCCGAGCATCGTATGGTCAGTCCAAACAATCCTATCTAAATCCACACTTTCAAATCCTTCGTGCCTACCATCACATTGAATACAGAGTCTAAACAATTCATATTTAGTCCTTTACACTTGTTTTGTACTGCCCGTTATCACTTTCTTGATATCACTTCCCAATAATAACTACTAATGAAAAACTATTAAGAAAATGAAAAATTGTCTATAAAACGAATCAGAGTAAGATAAACTCAGGAGTATAGAGAAGAAAACGCAAACCGTAATTCACAGATTGAATTTGTATCCAAAAGGTCTGAGAACAGCATGCATAATCTTAGAACAGATCCAAAAATTCTTCATGTCATTAAGCACTAATCCCATTTGTGATCTCTTCCTTTCCTCTTTTCCCACAAAAGGACACATACTCTCAAACAAAGGTATGAATGGTGTATAGTTGAAAGATGTCCCCTATCATGTACCTGGAGCAGCCACTACCAACAAACCGAAGTTTGATGATATGCCTCCATAGCTGCTCCGACACAGAGTGGGATCAGTTGGTCTTTGGAACCCAGTCCATTTTGAAACTGGATTGACCTTTTTCATCCTTGCACGATACTCTCTCCCACGACATATCCTTCTTATCACAAACAAAAGATCTAGACATATTACAAGCAGTAAGATATTTGGGAGAGTGAGCCTTTGGAACCCATTTGTAGTTGGGTTTAACCCATTTCTTTTTTGATCTGATGGGTGGCTCAGTACTTGCTTTTGATCTTGATGTCGGCCGTTGAAATGACTTTGACCTAACCGGTTTTTGTTTCACTGGTCTATTTCTTGGAATGGGCTTCTTGGCCGACATTCCCTTCTTGCCCTTAGGATTTGGATTCTTGTGGGTTTGATTCTTGGCCTTCTGCGTGTTCCAGTCACCATTGTCTAAACGTGACCTTGAGGGGTTTCTTTTGGAGTATCTCCTTCTTGGCGCGTTTTGCCATCCTTGTGCGTAGTAGGGAGCGTATGCGCGATTTGGACAGTTTCGGGCAATGTGACCAAGTGTTCCACAGTGAAAACAAGTCTTTTTCATCACTGGGAAATTGTTTCTTCCTGTCCCTGGTGGCGTGTCCTTGCCTTGTCTCTTATTGTTCCCACAAGCACAGTTACAACAGGCACTCTGTTTCACTGGAATTGGTGGCCTATATTTCTCAACAACAGGTTGATCAGAAGCAGCTGATTTCGAAGCAACAGATTCAGAGTTCAAGGAGATGTTGGTTTGTTCAATGGTGTTCTCCTTGTTCCCATCCTCTGTTACTTTACCTGTACATGAAGTAGAAACATTAGTATTTTCAACTTGAATACCTCCTGACACAAATCCAACTGGTTTTCCATAGTGAAGATGTGTCTCCCTGTCAATTTTTTCCTGTGTCATAGGGGTGGATGTGTAGTTATGATTGACAGTTGGAAGAACACTATCATACCCTAGACCTTTTTGTTGGTTATTTTAATTTGCAAGCAATGATCTATCATGTTCGCAACTACTTCGCTTGACACATCAAATTTTTTAAAATCAAAATATACAGTTTCAAATTTGCTTTTTAATGTGTCAAGCTCAGCAATTAACTCGACAAATTGTTTCTTAACATAGTCATAATTTTCACATTTATTGCGTAATCTTCCTGAAGCTTCCTAAAGTCTTTGTTTTTTGCTTCTAATTCAGCCTTCAGGGGGTTATGTCCTTTCCTAAGTTGATATCCTTTGTATTTTAGGTCCTCAACTTCCCTTTTTAGCAAATCATTATGTTCACGAAGAATTTTAATCGTATCTTCACAAGATGGATTACATGAAAGTTCATTGACCAGGATGTGTACGGAACTCATTGTTTTTCCACACTTCAAAGCATCAAGTTCTTCAATTACAATAGCAAGACTAAGACGATTGAGATCTTTTGTCTTCTTGATAACAACCACGTTCAGATCCTACAATTTCGGAACTGAATTCAGCAGCTTTTTGTTTATCTCGGATTTAGTTAAGAGATCCCAACTATATTCATCTTAGTAGTAAGTGTAGTAAATCGCTACAACTGAGCTTCCACGGTTTCTCCAGGGATATAGTTGAACATGTTGAATTTTTGTCTTAACATATCCTGACTCTCTTTCATGTCTTCATTTCCCTCGTAGACCTCAAAAGCCATTAAAAGCATAACTAGAAGCCAAAATCAAACTTAAAAGTCAAACCGAAAATCTAAATTTGAAAATTTAAAAGTCAAACGAGAAAAACAAAGCTTAAAGTCAAAGGTCAAATTTTAAAAGTCAAAGTTAAAATTTTAAGTAAAAAAGTCAAAAATAAAAGTCAAAAATTAAAAATTAAAAATTTTGCGTTGAAAAAGGATTTTAAAAAAATAATTTTGGGGTTAAAAGTGTCAAAGATGCGAAAAAGAAACCGAGAAAGCGAGTGTTTAAGAATTAAAAACCGGAGTTATAGAAAAACACGGATGTTAGAGAAGTTGGTAAGGTGCTGATTTGATTTACCAAAGGACCCGGGTTCGATCCTTGGCAAATCCAAAATCGAATTTTATTATTTTCTACTGCTGCGAAGTGTATAAAAGCCGAAAACGGAAGAATAGAAACGTCTTCCTTGCTAGATCAACTGGTAAGTCGTTGAAGTGAAGAATGGAGGCACCTGAGTTCGATTCCCGATAGGCGCAAATCTTTTTTTGAAGTGTACGCTGAACGACAAAGTGGCAATGCTGAACGAAAATGAACTGTAAACTCCGACCGTAAACCCTTCAAAGACCGAAAGCATTGCTTCAGATCGTGAAAAAAACAACGTCTTTCACCATGTTTGCTCCAAAACTCAATCCATAACTCATTTTTATGAAAAACACAAAGAACAAACCCCCCTAATTTTCAAAGATCTATCCAAAAACATAAGAATCCTTCCAAAATAAGATCAAATAAGCTCCAGGTCTGACAAAATTGACTGACACAATCCAAGCTCTGATACCACTTGTAAGTAGATCCGTTTGATGTTGCGGAATCCCAATCCAACGGATGATATCAAATCAAAATAGAAGAGAAGCTGAAGAAGAATATGATGAATCTTGAATGTATTGATGATATGATTGAAGTTCCTTACACAAAATTCACTATCCCTCTCTAGAATACACCTTAAGTTTCACACACTTAAGTTCCTCTATTCTTTCACTCATCACTCCACTCCTCACCCCTTACACCTATATTTATAGGGAACATGGACCGAACACAAGTTCACGACCATGAACGGGTTACGTCTATAAACACTCACCTAGCCGTAAACACATAAAATATTACATAAAAATACAATTGCCCAAAAAAGCAAAGTATAAACCATATTTTTGACCCAACAATAACAACTTGTATATTTTCACGAGTTTACTTGTATCCCCCCCCCCCCTAAAACTTAGAAATCTCAAAAATGAAGGGGTATGAATTTACCTTATGTGTGTTTTCTTGATGAATGGAAGCTTGTAGATGGAAAGTTCAAGTCAAGAACACTTTGAAGATTTGAAGATCCTATGAATAGTAACACATGATAATGTGTGTAAATGGATTGAAACTAGCATATATGTGTGTAGAATCACTAAGGTATGAAGGAAGTACTTACCAAAATTTCAAGAACAACTTGGAGGTTTTTTTGCTAGAGAGAATGAGAGCTTTTCTTGGAGAGAAAGATGAAAAATGATAAAGATGATGGAAGAAATGAGACCTTTTGCCCGAGATTAAGAGAGGGAGGAGGAAAGAGGGTGGGTGGGGTAGGTAGGGTGAGTTATGAGGGTGTGCATGGGTAAGGGTGAAGTGTTAGGTTTTGTGGGGAAAAGTTGAGACAACTTTGTTTCCCATCACTTTTTATTTAAAGAAACGTCAATTCTTTTAATTTTTATAAAAATGTTGGCATTTTTATAAAAGCGTGATATTTTTTATAAAAATGGTGGTGTTTTTATAAAGTAAATATGGTATAAAGGATGTATAAAATATTTAATTTGAATTATAAAAATTCAAATTACTATAACAAGCATTATTATCAAAATAATAATACGTTATATGAAAGTTAGGTTGAATTTCCAGTTTCGGTTCATTAAAAAATTTGTGTTTAGCCTGGTATAAACTTTGTCGTATTTGGTGACGAATTCACCAAAAGTTTGTGTTGGTAGCCTTTGTTATGAATTTGCCACGTAGTGTGATGTTTATGAACTTCACTATATTATGTTATGAGTATTATTTATTCCTAAATAATAAATAGTTGGATTATCAAGTCGTTACGTTACCAACCCTAATTAGGGTTTATATTTGATAATTGGTAAAAAGAAATGTACTTTGTATTAATACATGTAGGTTGTACATTAGGAACATTAGGAAACATAGCACTTACCTTAAAATCCTAATACTAGTCGAGTTGACTTGGTTGACTTGTTGACTTTGTTTGACCCAAAATTTACAGTTGTTACAAGAAGGAACTCTAAGCATGGTATATCTGAGTTCTTCACTTCTTGAGCAACCTACAGGAGGTAAAAAAACTCTGAACTTGTTGGTTATTTCTTTAGATCATGTTAGATGTGAAGTTTTGTGCTTATTATCCCTATAATCCTGGTTCATTTGGGTATGAGTTACTCTAGACCAAACTAGTTGTCCTTTTGGACGTTTTAGAGTGTCTAAAATGATAAAAATGGGATATTGGCCTTTCTTTTCCTACCATGCAAAGGATATGATGTCTAAATGGGTTAAGAAGTTAGGGTTTTAAGTTTTGGGCACTTAATAGCTATGCAAGGTCATAAGATGGAAACTTTATGATTTAGAACACTATTTAGGATGAGATCAGGGCTTTAGACGAAAGGACTTAAGAGAATAAGCACTTAATAGAAGGATTGCACCTCATCCGAGTATATTGGGTGTACTTCTAAGTATGCAACGCGTATTCCCTTAAGTCCTTGTATCTAGATAGTGCATATGTCGTGCGTACATGCTGAGTATGTTGGGCGTACTCAGCCTGAGTTGACTCGGTTGACTTTTTGACCTTTTGACTTTGACCAAGTTTGACCTAGGGGTATTTTAGGTATTTTGATCATTTTGAGACGTAGTATGAGATTTCGTCATTGTTGGTTTAAAGGTGGCCGGTTGCAACACCCTATTTCGAACCATTTCATAATTCAGGGTCGTGACCCGAAGACCAGTTATCTTAAGGCTTCGAGCCTTGGGGAAAGAGAGATTTAGACCCCTTTGGATGTGGGTAATGTATATTAGGTGATCCAAGAGTTCGGTTGGTGCTTTGGAGGACAAGAGTATAACCGTAAAGTGATAGTTCGAGCCTTTTATGAAATTTGGATTTAGGTTCAGTAAGTTTTAAGGAAAGGGGGAGCTGATAGGGTTTTAGAGATTCTCAACACCTTTCCGTGGATATAAAGATCGTCAAAATTGGAGTTGAAACAAAGAAGTTATGATCGTTTGAAGTTAGGGCGGTTTTGGGTTGAGCCGCGTACGTTGGGCATACTCAACATGTATGTTGGGCATAGTAGGGCATCCCTAGTATGATGAGCGTAAATTAAGTACATTGGGCATACACAATCAGTGCCCAAACCTTATTTTCGTGGTTTGAACCCTATTTAAGCTCCTTAACTCCCCCAAATCTGTTATATTCTCAGCCTCCACCTCTCCAACACCCTCTCTTGAAACCCTAACCCTAGTTTGAGCATTGTGAGAAAACAGAAGTTGTTTTTAAGTGCTTTGGAGTGTTCTTGGTGCACCTTAGAGAAGAAGGAACTCATTTTAGAAGTGTTGGTTGCATTAGAGCTTGTAGATCCAGACTTTGTTCACCTTAATCTTTCTTCTAGAGGTATAAAGCTTGAATCTTGATGACGCATTTGTTAGATCTATCTAGTTTTGTGGTGTTATGAGCTTTTTGTCACTTTAGTGCATAAAATTTAGATCTTGAAAGTTTCTTACCTTGTTATGGATAAAGTTGGAAACTTTATCCATCTAAACATCATATTGATTCAGATCTAAAGCTTGAGACTTGGACTTAATGTATTAAGTTGGAAAAGATGTATCTTTGGTCCCTTTGAGACTTAAAGACTAGATCTTGGTTGGTTGGACTATTCTAATCGATAAAGTTGGAAACTTTATCCATTATGGAGTTACTAGGAACCATAAAAATATCATCTTGATGGGTTTTGATGAATCATGCTTAAGTTGATATTCATATTGTAAGTTTAGATGGATAAAAATGGGGTTTGGGTCCCATTAAGACATGCAAAAACATAAAGTTGGCAACTTTATGGTTTACTACGTCTTAAGGAGCATAGATCTGAAGTTGGACGTTATGTCTTAACCGATTAAGACCTCAAAAATGGAAGTTGGTCATCTAGGGCATAAACAGGGCGTACGCATATGTACGTTGAGTGTCACACCCCCAAACCAGAACGGCGGAAACGTTCGGGGGCGGAGGACGTCATATTCAGTATCATAACAGTTCATAGAAAGGAAAGTACACACCACCATATATATTAAAGTTTCCAAGATGTTTACATAATTGTATTCATTACATATTCAAAAGATAAATACATAAACATCTTTCAAAAGAAGTAATTAACGCCAGCGCGTTAATCCCAAAAGTTGATTTCCAAACCTGCTTAGCGGTTCCCTGAGAATACAAGTTATTTCAAAGAGAAAGTGTCAACAATTAAGTTGGTGAGTTCGTAAGTAGTTTAGAAAAATTTAATGCCATTCCCAAATGGGTGTATGTTTTCCAGAAAACTCAATATTTCAAATGTAAAGAGTTATGACTGGTTGTGTTGAAAATGAATGTATTAGATCCAGAAAATCCCATATTTTCCCTAATGGTTGAGATATAATTTGTTGTGTTTTCCAAGAAAAACCCTTATTTTCTTATAAAAGTATGAAATGCATATGAATGTTTGTGTCATAAGTTGTAAATAATTGCACCAAGAAAATCCCTTATCTTCCTATTAGTTGTTTGGTTTGTATACAGGAAAAACCCTTATTTTCCTAACATGACTGGAAGTCTCTAAGACCGAAAGTTTCAAGAGACCGACGTTCTTAAAAGTTGTGTCATAGTTTTATATAATAAAGCTATACGAAGATCGCATCGGTTAGATGAAGAATAGTTTTTAATAGCTACTCGTTCATAAAAGCATAATACCATAATAATTGTATATCCGATGAGTTTTATAACCATACTAAACATAATATGCCTGTAACGATGTTCTTCAGGCGTCACAGCATTATGACAACTGTCACCCCAAAGGACGGACTGTAGCTAACAGTCAGGGCGCGGGATCATGACTTCCCGTATAGATCTATACACATTTGACACGTTCTCCGAACGGGAGACTTTGGTTATAGACAGGACTTGCAACATTACTTTCTAATAAAGAAAAGTAACGTTTGAAGATATACACGTCTCATGGATTCTCAACTAAGCCTGTATTAAAGTGATAGTTTTTGTATGCAAAGTTTATCTTTTTTCACAATGTTTGACAAAGCATAAATCATAAGTTTTTAGAATGTATAACACGACTTAACAATGAAAGGTACTTTGAAATCATTATATACTTTGCATAAGTCTAACGCACACAAAGTATGACAAGAGTTTTCCATAATAGTAATGAGTTCCAAGTGATTTATTCGGTAAAACAAGCGAAGTGAAACTTTATAAAATACACGATAACCGTATGTTTACTTGTATCCCCCCTAAAAGAGTATAAAAGCATTTAAAATGTATTTAAAGTGTGTTTGAAAGGGGTATGAACTCACTTGAAAGTTTGAAGATAGCAAGATGGAAAACCGGGCAGAGTTTCGTCTCGGGAAATGGATTTTCCTCGGGATTCTCGTGATTTCTCGGGAGTAAAATCGACCTTCGGGACTTGCACAAAATGACCAGGGCTTCGGGGTAGTGCGAGCACGGAAAACGAGGCAAAACGCAAGAAAAGAGAGAGAGAATGAGCAATTTTTCCGGGAACCCTCGCATCCCTTTTATAGGGGGCTGGAACCGCCTCGGTACGCGGGGCGTACGCGTACGTCACGCATGACCGAGTCCTCGACTGCCTCACACTTCGGACGGGACGGGGGGTAGGCTCGCATAGGGGCGACATGGACGATCCGAGGCCGTGGCCTCGAGTACGCTGGGCATACTCGTGTACGCTGGGCGTACTCGCGTGACTCAGGCTTCGGATAATACCGAATTTTTGAATAAAAATATATATTAATTATTTATCAAACTTTAAAAATTCATATCTCCTTCATACGAACTCTGTTTTCGACGTTCTTTATATCCACGCATAGGTGAGACTAAGATCTACAACTTTCATTTAGATTCCGTAGGCAAATTCCGAAATTATTTTTATTATTTATTTATTAAACTGACGTGATTAAAGAATTTCTTTAAAAATTCATAACTTTTTCATACGATGTCCGATTTGAGCGTTCTTTTTATGCACGTTTGTAGTTTAACGATATCTATGACTTTCATTTAGACACCTAAGGTCAGAAAGTGTTTTATTGAAACTTTGCATTTTTACGTAACTTCGTATTGCCGGTTTTTGTCGGAAAACTTGGAATGGTCATAACTTCTTCGTTATAACTCGGATTTTTGTGTTATTTATATGTTTGGAAACCTTAAGATGATACCTACCACATAGCGTACTACAACTAGAGCTTTTGAATACTTCATTTTTCGGAGATATTCTAATCCCTTTTTTCAATGAGGTTACAAGACTCGATTTTTTACTAACTTGAAATGACGGGTTGTTACATTGAGCATACATGCCAAAGGTCCCGATGCTGCGAGGGTTTTGAGTACGTCGGGCCCACTTTTTCTTAAGGCATATCTTTTGGGCCTTGGGACTAATTGTATGTGGGCCTTGGTGGGTTAGGCACACTAAGGCTAGGATTAAGTAACATTTTCCCTTAAATATAGGATTTAAGGTTGGGACCCTCGTGGTGGGCTATTAACCTGATTTTTAATTAGGGTTTATTTCACTTGTGATTTAGAGTGAGTGGATTTGCGAGTTAGCAGCTCGAGTGTGATTTGATACCTTCAGTCTGACGTGAGTTTCCTTCTTAATATCCATGGGTCAAAAGCACCAATGTCGGGCCACTAGTTTATGATGTAGTAGGATGATTGTCTTCGTGACAATTGTCAGTTATGAATGTATTTGCTTGATGACTATGTGATTCTTTTGTTATGATATTATGAGGTAGTGGTAGGGGTAAAATAGACCCGGTACCAGTTGAAATAGACCAAATGGGATTGGAAGCACCTAGATATTCTTGACTGTATCCGATTGAAATAGACCGAATGGGATTGCAAACACCCATATATACTTGATTGTATCCGATTGAAATAGACCGAAGGGGATTGCAAGAACCCAAATATGCTTGAATGTATCTGGTTGAAAAAGATCGAAGGGGATTGCAAGCACCCAGATATGCTTGACTTTTATGTATGTATAGTATGTGGTATTTTGGGGGAGCTCACTAAGCTTTGTGCTTACGGTTTTCAGTTTATGTTTCAAGTATTTCCAGTCCGAAAAGGGAGGGTCCGGCTTGATCGCACCGCAACTGCCCATGTTTTCCACATTATGTGATTTTGGGATTTGTACTCTGATATTATTTCATCATGATACACTTTTGGTTGTTTTGGCATGGTTATTGGATGCTTTAAAATGAATTAAAAATGAAATTTTTACCTTCTATTTTTTGGGATGTTACACCGGTAGAGTTGGTATTTGGAGCGGTATGTTGATTCAGCTATTTCTTCAATCTGTGAGGTGAGTTTTCCTCACTATACTTGTGAGTCGAAGGCACCAATGTCGGCCCACTAGGTTATGTTTACTGTTATATATGATGTTGTTACGCTTTAGTGATCTATTAGATTTGTATCCCGGTATATAGGATGTTATTATGTTGTAGTGATCTATTAGATATGCATCCTAGTATATAGGATGATGCTATGTCATAGTGATATGTATATATGCCTATTTGTCTACTAACTAGTTATATGTTTATCTATTGTATATGTCGAAATAGTATGGTTTTCGGTTAAAACTTTAATGCTATATGCATGAGCTAAAAAACCGGGGGTAATCCAACCAGATGGTGTAGACCCGAGGGTATACTAGTGCGATGACTGATTGGACCCGTTGCATTTTGACATTCCAGTTCGATCATTGATTGCGCTAGGACATTCCAATCCGATGATCGATTAGGTCAGGGGTAATCCAACCCAATGGCTATGGACCCGAGGGTATTCCAGTCCCATGACTAATTGGATCCGTTGCATTTTGACATTCCATTTTGATGACTGATTGGGCCAAGACATTCCAATATGATGATTGATTGGGTCGGAGGTAATTCACCCCGATGGCTGTAGACCCAAGGGTATTCTAGTCTGATGACTCATTGGAACCATTACATTTTTACATTCCAATTCGATGACTGATTGGGCCAGGACATTCCAATCTGAAGACTGATTGGGCCAGGGGTAATCCAGCCCGATGATTGTGGACCCGAGGGTATTACAGTCCGATGACTGATTGGACCCGACATGCATGATTGTATATGTTATGTTGTGGGTGGTATTTTAGGGGAACTAACTAAGCTTTGTGTTTATAGTTTGGTTTCATGGCTTCAGGTACATCAGATGCCCGGGGAAAGGTTTCACGTATATGTCAAAATGGTACAATTTTTGGTTGACGCTTTAGTGCTATGTGTATGAGCTAATAGACTGGGGGTAATCCAGCCCGATGGCTATGGACCCAGTGTGATGACTGATTGGACCACTAGCATTTTGACATTCCAGCTCAATGATTGATTGGGCCACGAAATTCCTTTTGGATTAATGTCTAAGTCCATAACTATAATTGGTAAGACTTGACCCGACCTGGCATGGTCCATTTGGGTTGCATGGCATCGGGACAATTGGATAGACAAGATGAGGAAAAAAGGATACTAGTGATTTATATTAATATATTATAAGCTCTAATATATTAATATATAATCATATTATTTAATTAGTATTGATCAAGAATTAATTTATAATTAATTAAGTGATCAAAAGGAACTAATTAAATATGGAATCTTAGATATATATGTGTGATGGGCCAAGTTCATTTAGGTTGGGCTAAGCTTTCATGGATAGTCCATGGAGTGTTTAACCCATGGATCATATGAAATGAAGGGTCATGGTTTTAACCCTAGTCTACACACTATATAAAGAGGTCTTTGGTTGGTGAAATGTACACTAGTGTGTGTACACAAAAGGGCAATGCTAATTTCACTAGAGAGAACCAAAGTATCCTTATTCTCAAGGTTATTCCAAGTGTTCATGGTGTTGTGTGAACCATTTGAGGTGTCACACTTGGGTCACTAGGCACTCAAGCTTCATAAAGACAAGTTACAACAAAGAGGTATGTATTCTAACTTGTTATATTACTATGTATCAATGTTTTGGTATGCTAGTTAGGATAATACCTCGGATATTCATATTTGCATGTGTACTTAGGGTTGCATGTACACTTAGGAGTGTTAGAATGCTCAAAACCCAACAATTCCAATCTAATGACTGATTGGTCCAGGGGTAATCCAGCCCGATGGCTGTGGACCCGAGGGTATTCTAGTCTGGTGACTAATTCGACCCTTTGAATTTTGATATTCCAGTTCGATGACTAAATGGGACAAGATATTCCAATCCGATGACTGATTTGGTCGGGGGTAATTCAGCCCATGACTGTAGACCCGAAGGTATTCCAGTTCGATGACTGATTAGACCCGACATGCATGATTGTATATGTAATGTTGTATGGTGGTATTTTGTGGGAGCTCACTAAGCTTTGTGCTTATAGTTTGGTTCATGGTTTCAAGTACATTAGATGATCGGGGCAAGGCAAAGAATTGATCGCGCACATCCTTTAGTTTTTATGAGATTTGATTTTGAGATACTCTGATTTGTGACTTTAACACTTTGGAAACTATGTTTGTAAACATATATGGTTTTTGGTTGTTTATATAAAAATGAAAAATTTACCTTGATTTTTCGGATATTACATACACAGGTTGTGTCACACCCCCGAACCAGACGGCGGAATCGTCCAGGGGCTTGTGCGTGACTTCGTCCTTGTAGTATCATCACATAGTATATAATTGAAACATAACATCATCATCACACATGTAATATAACAACATACATTGTTTACATCGAGTATTGTGCTTAAATATTACATGCCAAAATAATATAAGTATGATGAAACAAAATATAACAACACATCCATTAGTTTGTTCAACTCAACTTGCTTCAATGGTTTCCTGAGAATACAAGTTAATTTAAAAATGGTCAACATAAAAATGTTGGTGAGTTCATAAGCATGTGTGAGAAAATGGTTTGTACTACTTTGTAATCCCAAGAAAATCTTGTATTTTCTTAAAATGGTTTAGTATGTTTGTGTCCGATCTTGTATTAATGCATGTGTATTTTTGTTTAATAGAATGCCAAAAGTGAATAAAGAGAATGTAAAGAAAATGTCCCCAGACAACCCTATGTTGCATGTAAAAGAGAATGCTGGTAAGTCAACCCCCGAGGTCGAGTACCGGCACGAGTATGTTCCCGAGTAATCCAAAGAGAAAAGAGAATGTTCTCCCGTAAATTTATAATGTTAATTCCTCTAAGTGAGTCATTATAACCATACTAAATAATGACAATTTCGCCTGTATTGGTGATGTTGAATGCCGACGGAAAATAGAATATGGTTATTATCACCCTAGACTAGTTTAGTCTAACTGTAGCGAACAGCTCAGGTGTGGGGTGTCATCCCCGTATAGATCTATACACAAACCCCCGCTCTCCCTCAAAGAGGCTCTGGTTATAACTACAGGTTACGATCGTAGATTCAATAGGTGTCAACTGACACGTCTCACTAAATCCTTAATCGAATTTATGCGAAGAGAAACATATAAAACTCATTTCAGGCCAAATGAACCATGTAAGTGAGCAACTATGGCCCACTAAACATGTAAGTCATTTCCAGGCCCGAAAAGAATGAGATTATATAACATGGGCCCAAAATATATGTAATAGGACAACTAAGACCCATTTCACATGTAAGGTATTTACAGGCCCAAATAGACCGCAAATAGTATCCAAGGTCCGTCGAGCATGTTAATGGGTCAATGAGGCCCAATAAACATATAAAGAGTATTCAGGACCTATCAAACATATAAATGGGCCACTAAGGCCCATTAACTTGAGAATGATAAAAATTAGCACGTTTGTTATTATTTTGCTATTATTAGCTCAATTATTTAGTAAAAAAATGGCATAAAATACCCAATATTTGGAAAAATGACATTCTTGGCCCATTAAGCCAAAAATTTACAATTAAGGCCAAATTTTTAACATTTTAGGCCCCTTTTTGGACAAAACTTGTATTCACGGCTAGTTTTTGTAAAAATAACATTTTAACTCACTTTTGTCAAAATATCATTTTTAGGTTGATTTTTATTAAAATATACATATTCAGCCCATTATAGAGAATTTTATTTTTTTTGCCCAAATTATTATATTTTTGCAACTTTAACCGTTCTTATTAAAAATTTACATTTTTGGCACAACTTTCTTGAAAATGATATTTTAGCCCACAAAAGACTAAAATTTACAATTTTTGGGTCCAAAATAATGAAAAGCCCAATTAAGGCCCATTTATGAAAAATTTTACATTTTTAGTCCTTGTAAGGTCTCAAATGTCGAGATTAGCCTTATTTTAAAAAAATTTCCTTTTGAAACCCTTACTAGTCGTGAGTTACATAAATAGCCCATTCTTTTGTTTTTCGATTTTAGTCCCTTTTATGACGTTTTTCCTAACATTAAGTAACTTATATGTAGTTTAAACCCTTTTCTTGTATGATAAGTTGAAATAAGTGTTATGTTATACCAATATCATCATCTTTTAGTAGATCTTCAAGTTCATGAAGCTTACAACACATAAACACATATGTAACTAAAGAAAACACACAAAATCATGCATAAACACATAGATCTACACAAACAACTTGTATTCTCCCCCAAAACAACTTAAAAATAAAAAAATAAGGGGTATTAACTCACTTTTCTTTGAAGTTTAAGTTTTTGGTGAGGAAATGAGGAGATCTCGGTGCTAGATGTGTTCTTGAGATTCTTTTCGAACTTAGGAGGTTCAAGGAAACATGATTCACGAAAAACATGTGTGTAAGAGGAGTGATTTATTTTAAAATGAAGTATATCCACTTGAGTTTGTATGATCTTACCACAATGTGAAGCTTGAAGTGATCCTCTTGAAAATACTCCTAATACTCACGATTTTCTTGAGTGAAGAAGAGTGGAAGAGTGTTGAAGGTTGAGAGAATAAGTGTTGAATTTGAAATGGTGAGTGAGGTTGGAGAGGGAGAAAGGCTAAGAATTAGAGAGAGATAAGGGAGGAAAAGGGTTGACTTAAGAAGAGGGTGATTTGATACTTACTTGGATACAAGCACTTTTGCATGGATATCCACTAGATATTGATGAGGTGTACACTCCATTTCTTCCCCATTTGTTTTGCTTTTTTTTCTTGTGGGCCGAGAATGGGGAAAGGAAAAGAAGAGAGGAAAACTTTGGGCCATATTAGCTCATGTTTGACATTATGAGGCCCAAGATGAGAATTTTCGGCCAATTGGATCCTTACGAGGGTTCACGGCCCAATGAAGCCCATAAATATAGTTTACGGCCCATTAGGGCTTATGAAACCATGTACGGCCCATCATGGCCCATTAGAGATAAGATGAATCATTCTAGGCCCACATGACCCAAAATACTTTAGTTTCATGGATGTGGGTCCAATTAGAGCCCAAATTGGGTTCCTTGGCCCAAATTAGTCAAATTGAAAGTTTATTGGTCCATTAGGCCCAATAAGAGGATCCTAGTCCATAATAAACTTGAACTGGGATTTTTAGGGTTTTCCACCCATAGTTGAATATATGGAATGTATTGTATTAGGTTTTGAACTTCACTCAGGAGTTTGTATTCAATTTGGATGGTTTCATTTTAGCATATAGCATGACATTCACTTAGAGAAAAAATCTTGCAATAGCTGATGTTTACATGAAAATAGAATCTCCTAGCTAAAAATGCTAGTTGTGACTGATTGACACCCCCGTCTATGGTTACTAGCTACAACCTCTGTCTGACTAGTTGAAAAGGGCGATATCTTCTTATTCTTTTCCCTATTTACGACGTTAATGAGACTTACAACACAACCCCTTTGAAGTGATTCGCAGAGGTTGATTCAAGTCACATATCTCAGTTACAAACTTGATATAGACCCAAAATTCACTATAAAAAGTAATTGTGTAAGATTGAAATAGGATTTATACGTTGCAAAATATTATTACGAATTGAAATACGACTCTATGTAGTATAAAGTTATATACTAAGATCATCGACTAAGTGTCAGTGTATTATTTAATTAAAATAAACACTTAATAATATATAACACAAAATTATGTTGATGTTAAACTTATGTATTGTAAGTTAATCAATATCCATACTTGTACGAGATTAAAAGTACAATTACACCTAAGTCAGGTCAACACTTTTCATTATTATTTTATACTTTGAGTTATAAAAGTAAAGTTTTTATATAATCTGATAGCAATAAATTTTTATATAAAATTTCACTTTTAACAATATACACAGAGTTAAAACTTGTGGAACTCAATAACAATTTTTGTTGACGTATTTTAAAACACATGTATTCTCTGGAACTTAGAAACTGGAAGTTTATGGCATGCATTTCATGGAATATACTTCCTTTCTTTCCTGTTGGCCTATATGTTCAGGGCTTTATGTTATATTAAGTTATGTTTTGCTGAACCTATTTATGTACTATCGTGTTCTCATGGATCCTAATGATGTAAGTTGTGAACCCAGATTAATGGAAGTATGTAATAGTATTTAAAGTTTTGTATTCTTCACTATGTGTACGTTAACTGTGATCCAACGTTGGCGTCTGTGACAACCCCAATTTCACAGTAAAAAATGACCGATTTGTTTATGCTTATTTAAAAACCAGAGTATCCTTTTGAAGAATAATATTGCGGAATTTGTTCCTAAAATATGATAAAGATATTATCAAAGCGTTTCCGAAGAAATGTATTTTAATTATATTAAAAATGTTGAGATGTCATCGTCAATACAGTACATAAGCATAAACAGAAATAACATAGGCCTTACAAACATGTGACATCCCCAAAATCTCGGCCAGAAAAGACTGGTTTCATTTATGCTTTTTAAACATTTTCAGAGTAAATCCTTTTGATTTTTAAAAGAGATGCAGAATTTGTCCCAAAAACAAAACATGATAAAATAGATTTTTATCAAAACATTTCATAAAGAAATATAATTTCATTTCATAATCAAAAATCGGGATGCCATATTCCGATATAGATCATAAAGCATAAACGATAACATTACAAGTCATTCAACAAATATATACATATACAAACTTGTAAACAAAACAACTTGATGATTCGTCCATCTTATCCCCTTGCGCCACTTCCTGTAATACAAATAAACTGAGTGGGTCAGGCTTGGGGGCCTGGTGAGCATATAGGGTTTTCAACCCACAATAAATAATTATATTTAATTTCAACAATCAACAATAACCCGATTACCCATTCCCGTTATCCTCACTTTACGTCCCTAAAACAACATCTATTATAAGGAACCTAATTTAGGATTTTCATCGGGATGGACATTAATGCAGAGGGGCTTCCTCAACAATAAGTGTCCTAAAGGCAACCATGTGGAGGATAGAGTACACCGGTGAACACATCGTTCACAACACCTACAGGTTATGAGCCTGCTAGCATTCCACAGGACTGTCTAGAATAGTCCGTGGTCGTCATCCATACTCTGCTGAATGACTAGAATAACACAAACAATGAGGCCTCTGATCAATTTATTTCATTGCACACCAACTGTCTACCCATGTTCTACCCAACATATTCGTAGATAAAAATATACATGTTTTATACATAATTTTTAAAAGAAAAACTGTATAGCATGCTCTTTCAATACTCCATTCAAATAGCAAGTAATACGTAAACACATAACAAGAAATTTCAAGGAGAGTCATATAAGTCTATGCATTAGAAGGTAATAATAATACCCTGACACAACCCGTATTCTTAAATAAATTCAACGATTACTTGTATAATATCGTGTATTGAAAGGGACTATACACTCACTTGGATCAAAAGATGATCGGGCAGCACTACGGCTTGCAGAAGTAGTGTTTCTCCGTAGATCTAGAAGATCTTCACAAAAACTGGGCTCCTCGCGGGCAGGGCTTCGACTCGGGAATCTCACCTCTCGAGATCCTCAGGACTTCGGAACTTGCTTCGGGGCCCGGGAATGATATCGGGGCTTCGGGATATAATTGGCATGCGAATCGAGGCAAAAACTAGAGAGAATAAAGAGTTTGAACAAGAGAAATCGGCAGCTCTCGCATTCTATTTATAGGTTGTTGGGTCTGGGATTACGCTGGGCGTAATTTCCAAGTACGTTGGGCATACTCAGTACGCTAGGCGTAATTTGGTTACGCTGGACGTACGCTTTGGATAAGCTTTGGTATGTGTGCCACGATCTTCAAAAATTCATAAATTTCACATACGAGCTTCGTTTTCTACGTTTAATATATCCACGCAGGTGAGATTATGCTCTACAACTTTTGTTTAGACTCTATTAGCTAATTTTGACTTTATTTTTATTATTTATTTTTAGTAGGCCGGGACAGAAAAATTCATTAGAAATTCATAACTTCTTCGTTTGACGTCCGTTTTCGTCTGTCTTTCAGTCGTTGCACTACCATTGATGAGATCTTCGATTCTCGTTTAGAAAGTTTCTGCTAAAACTCGCTCGATCTTAATTCGAACTTTTGGGTTGTCTACTGCTAAGCTGAAACTACGAAAAATCATAACTTCCTTATACGAAGTCAGATTTAGGCATTCTTTTTATGCACGCTCTTGGTTCAACATTATCTACGTCTTTCGTGTTGATCACTAAGGCTAAATATCACTCCTTCGTAAATTCACTATTTACGTCCCGCTGTGCCACACCGGTTTTGTCACGAAACTTCGACAGGTCATAACTTCTTCATTATAACTCCGATTCAACATTCTTTATATTTTTGGAAACCTCGTCTCAACCACTACATCGTCGTGCATCAATATCGGGTTTATATAACATTTCATTTTTACACTTATGTTTATCCTTAATTCATTAAATTATAATAATTAAGAAAATAAACACATAATTCACATAATTCAAATAATTCACAAATAATACATTCTTATTATTTCAAATTGAGTTACAAATGTTAACCTAGACTATTACATTGCTAAAAATGGCAAGCCCAGAAACACGAGCATTACAATTCTCCCCACCTTAGGATGATTTCGTCCCCGGAATCACACATCAGCAAACAAATGTGGATAGCGACTCATCATGTCACTCTCCATCTCCCATGTGAGATTTGAGATTTCGCCCATTCGCATGTTTCCATCGGACAAGCACTAACTCAACCATCTTACGTTGCAACTTCGTAGTCTTTCGGTCAACGATTGCTTCTGGTTCTTCAATCAACCCAGATTTTGATGTGGTCCAAATTGGGAGCCTTCCCAGTCCATATCTCATGAGGTGTTTTGGTAACCTTCTTTGTAGGGACTAGATTAAGGATATGGGCGGCAGTCTCTAATGCATACCCCCAAAAAGAGATTGGTAACGAAACTCGACTCATCATAGAGCGAACCATGTCCAACAAGGTTCGATTACGCCTCTCAGCTACACCATTCAGCTGTGGTGTTCTGGGAGGAGTCAATTGTGAGACAATCCCACACTCCTTAAGATAGTCAACGAACTCGGTACTAAGATACTCACCACCTCGATCGGATCGAAGCATCTTAATGTTCCTGCCCAATTGATTTTCTACTTCCTGTTTGAATTCCTTAAACCTTTCAAAGGTTTCGGACTTATGTTTGATTAGGTAGACATACCCATATCTACTAAAATCATCAATAAAAGTCACATAATACCGATTAGCATCCCTTGTGGTGGTTTTGAATGGCCCACATACATCAGTATGTATTAGGTCCAACAAACCCTCACCCCTCTCACAAGTTCCAGTGAAGGGTGATTTTGTCATTTTTCCAAGTAGACAAGATTCACAACTATCATCCGATTTAAGGTCAAATGATTCCAAGACTCCACTCTTTTGGATTTGGCCTATGCGTTTCTTGTTTACATGTCCAAGACGACAATGCCACAATGATGCTTTATCTAGGCTAGTAGAAGAATCAATATACAACACATTATTTCCTACGTTGTCTACAATCGACACAGTTTCATACACACCATCACAAGGTAATGCTTTAAAATAAAACACATTATTAAAGAAAGCATTAATACCACCACATTCATTATCAAACGAAAAGGTAAAACCTTGTTTGTACAAAGCATGAAAAGAAATAATATTCCTCGCCATTTCAGACGAGTACACACATTTATTCAAATCTAATTTTAACCCATTATTAAGCAACAAAGTATAAACTCCAATCTTGGAAACAGGTGAAGCCTTCCTATTCCCCATGATTAAGTTTATCTTTCCGTGCTCCACATCCTCACTTCTTCTTAGGCCCTGCAAATCAGAACATATGTGAATACCACATCCTGTATCAAGCACCCAAGAGTTAGAATATGTTGAGTAATTAGACAATATAGTGTAAATACCTGCATGGGTGGGTTTCACTTTCCCATCCTTTAGATCCTGCAAGTACTTAGGGCAGTTTCGCTTCCAGTGTGCCTTTTCATGGCAATAAAAGCATTCAGCATCCTTGGGAATGGCAGAAGGAGTGACAGAACCGCTCTTGGTCTTTGATGAGGAGCCTTCAAGAGACTTTCCCTTGGTACCCTTTGAAGGGTGCTTCCTCTTCTTCCCTTTGCCTTACCCAATAGCTAAAACAAGGGTAGATGTTGGAGTAGGAGTAGTAGAGGTAACAACCGCTTTACCCTTAAGACCGGTTTCAGCGGTCTTCAAGGACCTGAGGGTAACTTCCTCCTTGTTCATATGATATGTCATTCGAAAATGATCATAACAAGAAGGAAAAGAGTGCAAAATGATGTCAATTGCCAACTCCTCGGGGATGTTAACATTCAGCTTCAGCAAACGGTCCACATACCTTTGCATCTTTTTCATGTGGCCCGTGACGGATTCACCGTCCTTCATGCGGGTAGTTATTATGGAGGAGATTATTTCATACCGCTCCTGACGAGCACTCTGATGGTACCTTTCCATCAGGTCTTGGTGCATCTCAAAAGGGTATAAATCTTCATATGACTTTTGGAGCTCGGATGTCATCGTGGCCATCATGATAGATGCCACCTTAGTAGCATCTCTCTCATGAGTCCTGAATTCAGCGATCTCCTCAGGAGTAGCAGTAGACTCATCAAGTTCTTTTAACTCCTTATCGAGGACATATTCCTTGTCCTCGTAACGAGTAACCATCCTGATGTTCCTAATCCAATCCATGAAGTTGGAACCATCAAATATGACCCTCCCACAAAGATTCATGAGAGAGAAAGAACCAGTCGGGTTAGAGCCTGAAGCATTAGTGTTGGAAGACATCTGAAAAGAGAGTAAGTTTAGATTAGATATATATAGGATCCTTAATAAGACACCCAAATGTAATATTAAGGCTAGGATCCAATCACAATATATTACACTTAGAAGAGGGATGCCGTAATCTAAGTAATAATATATTTGAAAGGTAGGTGAATGACGATTCACCAATTTCCACCATGAAAACGAAATGATTTATTAGGTTTAATTGGATTTGAAATTTCTAGATTCTTTTGAGATTCATTGAACTTTTCAATGGCATGTTTCAATCTCGATTGTTCCCTTCAAGTTTTGTGACTGGGATGCCGAGGATCACAAAACAAGGTGTGAATAACCATGCTAATTCACTTCGTACCCTTAATATTATCACCTAATCAATGTACCGGTTAACCACACACGCTCCATTGATCTATGACAAACATTAAGTCACCCTTCGTGATCCTTACTAGTCCTAGTTAGTGTGCCGGTTAACCACACATGCTCCACCAACGACTTGGTAAGGTACAAAGTGTGAATTCCATGGACTAGCACCATGTTCACATTTTTCCTAAAATAACTAAGATTGGGAATTAAAAGAGTTTAGTTACTTTATAATATTCATTATACTTTTAATGAGGATTTAAAGTCATTGTTCTACCCGTTCGGCTAACGACTCTCCACCGATCAAGCAAGCGGTGGGTGAGAGTATACACCCATTAAGTCGCCATTTTATAGGCAACAACCTAATACCCACCTTATAGACCGGCTTCGTGAATGAGGCCTACTAACGGTAAAACGACTTATTCTTATACATATATATAATAATTAACCATTAATGTTATAAATAGTATAAGGGTTGAATTTTAACTATTAAAACTCTAAGGGTTGGAATTAAAGTTTAATAAAGTGTGTGAAACTTTACAAATTCCAAAACTTGAGGGCAAGTTTTGTAACTTTGCAAAACTCTTCATTTCATAACTTATGAATTAAAGGTTCATAAAAATGAAGACTCTTCATTTTCATGTAACTTATGTGTTTTAAGTGTGTGTTAAATAAAAGTGACCTTTGGTAATCCATAACTTGAGGACAAATTATGAATCCCATTAAAACACATAAATGATCAAGAATTAATTCTAAACAATTCAGCAAATAATTCCTATCATTTTCTAAATTCATAAGAACATGAACATGATCATCAAAAATTCAAGAATTATATGAACACATAAAATCATGGAATTTTGATATATGCTATTGTAAATGGATTAGAACAACCATTACACCAACTAAAATAAGTTTTATAACACCAAAACAATTTAGGGTAATGTTTCTAGTCCATTTCCAGCAGCAAAAGTCGAGAATCTGCACTCTTTCGATCCTACTCGTCGAGTGCATGAACTGACTCATCGAGTAGGTTGAAGTTTGCCTTGGACTCGGTGAGTCCACCATGCTGACAGCAACGATTTCGACTTTTTTCACTATTTTGCATCAAGTATCAAACAAGCAAGCCTAGGCTCTGATACCACTGTTGGGTTTTGAGCAATCTAACACTTCCTAAGTGTGCATGCAACCCTAATAAACCTTGGATCTATGTTTGTCTAAATACAAGCAAAATAATAATTTTCCAAGGTTTATAACCTATCTAACATGACATGGGGAACATTTCAACATAAAAGAGTTAGAAGAGATTACATACCTTTTGGTGAGTTTGGTTCTAAGGAGTTTGAGGGCCAAGCACCAATAGTGTGAATGCCTCAAATGGAATCACAAACACCACAAAATCTTGGAAAACTTTGAGAGAGTATACACCTTGTATAAAATCAGCAACACACATGCACACACACACACACACACTAGTTCACTAGTTTTCTCTTAGGCTCCATTTCATGCTCCATAAGCATGCTTATATAGTGTGCATGGTTAGGGTGAAACCCTAATAACCCATGTCTTTTCCTTTCCAAGGATCCATGGGTTAAAAGCTCCATGGATCATCCATGGACTTCCACATAAGCCTAGCCCATTAACAAATGAGTATTAGCCCACACTATATAAAACAAATAGCCCATAATCTAATTAGTCTTCCTTTTAATCTCTATATTAATTCATAATTAATTTAAGACTAAAACTAATTAAATAACGTAACTTCATATTAATATATTATAACTCATAATATATTAATAAACATATGTGTATAACTCTCATAAAATTATCCATAATAGTTTGGATGAGATGCAACCCAAATGGACCATGCCGGTCGGGTCAAGTATATACCAAATAAGTTATGGACTTAGACACCTTATCCAACAGGAACACCGTGAAGCCTCACAATTTCCTTCACGTAAGAATTCACAAGCTTCTCCATAGACCATTTCTCGCTGGCTGCTATGAAATGCGCACTCTTAGTGAATCGATCAACGACCACCCAAATCATGTCGTGACCATTCTTTGTCCTGGGCAGTTTAGTGACAAAATCCATCGTGATGTCCTCCCAATTGCCCATAGGCACAGGCAAAGATTCTAAACTCCCGTATGGTTTCTGATGTTGTTCCTTGACTCTCGCACAGGTCACACACTCTGCCACATACTTCGCAATGTCGAGCTTCATTGTCGGCCACCAGTAATAGGGCTTCAGGTCCCTATACATCTTTGTGCTACCGGGATGAATGGAGTACATGGTTTTGTGAGCTTCTTCCATCAGAAGATCTCTTATTCCTCCTGACTTAGGTACCCAAATACGATCTTGGAACACCTTCAGTCCATGCCCATTTGTATCGAACACCAACTTTTTACCCAAACGTTCCTCTTTCCGGTCATTCTTTTCAGAAGCTTCGCTTTGAGCTTTCTTTATACTTTCCAAAATAGTCGAGACAACTTCTATTCTAAATGCTCTTGGCCTTCTCTTTTCAAGATTGATCTTCCGACTGAGAGCATCAGCAACAACATTAGCTTTACCGGGATGGTAAAGTATCTCACAGTCATAGTCTTTAAGTAATTCTAGCCAGCGTCGTTGCCTCATATTCAATTCCTTCTGACTAAAGAGATATTGGAGACTCTTATGATCAGTGAAAAGTTTGCACTTCAAGCCATAAAGGTAATGCCTCCATATTTTTAGAGCGAAAACTACCGCTGCCAACTCCAAATCGTGAGTTGGGTAGTTCTTTTCATGTTCTTTTAGCTGTCGAGATGCATACGCGATCACCTTATCTCTTTGGGTCAAAACATAGCCCAATCCAACTCCAGACGCATCGCTATAAACAACGAAGTCTTCAACTCCATCGGGTAGAGATAGAATCGGTGCCTCACATAACTTCTTCTTTAGCAACTCGAAAGCTTCTCTGTGCTTATCATTCCAAGCATAAATGGCTCCTTTGTGGGTCAGAGCTGTTAATGGACTAGAAATCGAAGAAAATCCCTGGATAAACCTTTGGTACTATCCGGCTAATCCCAAAAAGCTTCGGATCTCCGTGGGATTCTTCAGTTGCTCCCACTTTGTCACAGCTTAAATCTTTTTTGGATCAACCATTATACCTTCTTGGTTGACCACGTGACCTAAGAATTGGACTTCTCTAATCCAAAAATCACATTTGGAGAACTTAGCATATAGCTTCTCCTTCTTAAAGACTTCCAAAACTTCTCGCAAGTGTCTACCATGCTTTTCTTGGCTTTTCGAATAAATCAGAATGTCATCTATGAACACTATTACAGATTTATCAAGGAACGGATTACACACTCTATTCATCAAATCCATGAATGTTGCTGGAGCATTAGTTAGTCCAAACGACATAACCAAGAACTCGTAGTGTCCATATCGCGTTCTGAATGCAGTCTTCTCTATATCCTGCTCTTTTACCTTTAGCTGATGATATCCTGACCTTAGGTCGATCTTTGAAAAATAACTTGAACCTTGTAGTTGATCGAACAGGTCATCAATCCTCGGCAACGGATATCTATTCTTTATTGTTGCCTTGTTCAACTCTTTATAATTGATGCACATTCTCATACTTCCATCTTTCTTCTTCACGAATAACACCGGAGCTCCCCAGGGTGATGAACTAGGTCTTATGAAACCTTTGTCCAATAACTCCTGAAGTTGCATCATCAGCTCCTTCATCTTTGTCGGTGCTAGTCGGTAAGGTGCTTTCGCTATTGGCATCGTCCCTGGTAACAAGTCGATACGGAATTCTACTTGCCGATCGGGCGGTAATCCAGGAAGATCTTCGGGATATACTTCCGGATAATCACATACGATAGAAATGATCTGCATCTCCTTTTTGTCCTTCTTAGCATCGATCACAAATGCCAAATATGATGTGCATCCTTTGGCCAAACACTTTCTGGCTTTCATTAGAGAAATGATCCCAAAACTTACTCTGCGCTTGTCCCCATACACCATAAATGACTCTTTCACTGGCGGATTTACTTTGACTATCTTCTTTCTGCACAATATCTCGGCGTCATTGGCGCTAAGCCAATCCATTCCCAACACGATGTCGAAACCGGTAAGTTCTATAGGCAATAATTCCTCGTGGAACTTATTCCCATTCAAGTCAATTAAGATGTTTTTCATACGATGGCTAACCGGTACAAACTTGCCACTAGCAACTTCGACTAATAAAGCATTATCTAGTCTATCGACAGGCAAAGCTAGTTTTCTACCAAATTTATGCGAAATAAAGGAGTAGTTGGCTCCAGAATCAAATAAAATTTGGGTAGACAATTTGTTTACAAGAAAGGTACCTGAAGCAACATTAGCTTCATCTTTAGCAGCTTCTAGTGTCATCTGGAATGCTCTCGCCTTTGGCTTTGGCGGGATGTTGGGCTTTGTTGCTTCCTTCTTCTTCGGACAATCTCTTGAGATGTGTCCTTCCTCACCACAACCATAACAAACTTTCTTGGTGAGGGTGCATTCATTGGCATAATGCCTTGGCTTTCCACATTTGAAGCATGTGACCACTTCCCCGAGGCCTCTCATCAATTTATTTCATTGCACACCAACCTTCTACCCATGTTCTACCCAACATACTTGTAACAACCCGAAGTTTTTCATCGCCAAAACCCGTTCTACCCGAAAAATTTGTCGTTATCAAATTCGTTCCGTTTTCACTTTGGGTTAAATTATTTAAACTAATATGTTTATTATAATTTAATGAGTGTCTAAACCACTTAGGAACTCATGTAATTAACCCAAAATAATTATTTCATAAGTTTTAGAAATGTCCCCGCCGGGTGACGGAAACTTAATCGGGTGCGACCTAAAGCCTCGTTTAATGTCGGTATCGGATAGAATTCCACCGTGTCCAAGTTTTAGGACCTATATAAACGTGTTTAAGCACTCATTGGAAGCTTTTTCTTCCTCTCTCTACTCTCTCTCTAACCTCTCTCCTAAATCCAAAGTTTAAGGGTCCAAAACTCAATTTTAAGGCCTCAAATCCCTAAGGTACCTTCCTAACCTTAATGTATAGCATATTTGGCTTCCAAATTAGGGGTTTAATCAGGAATTAAGGCCTTGTATATGAGTTTACGGCCCAGAAACATGCTTAGGCCGTAAACTCATAATAAGTGGGTTTTTAAGCCCTAAAACCCCTCCTAAGCAATTTTGGACTTTAGATATGGCTTAATGACTTCATGGAAAGGACTTATAACACTTAAAACATGGTTTTTGATGGATTTGAAGGAGTTTACGGCGAAGGCACAAGCTTGGGCCATAAACTCATATTTATGGGGTATCCTTGACCTTAAACCCTTCCAAATCACTAATATGGCTTAGATATGAATTATAGAATATTGGTATTAGCATTTGGACACTTGAAACATAATTTTTGAGGGATTATTGTGAGTTTACAGCCAAGGCTTGTGCTTGGGCCATAAACTCCATCAAACATGGTGCAAATTCATTTCTAAGGTGTTAGAAAGCCATCCAACACCACCAAAAGCCTTGGAATAAATCATAGGACCAACCAAAAATAGTTTAAGGGCCTTAAACACATCAAAACCCTTTCATTTAAGAGTTTACAGCCATAGCATGTGTTCCATGGCCGTAAACTCCAAAAAGTGTGTCATAATGTGTCTCAAATTCATTTCAAGGCTTTAAGGGAATTTTAGAAGTCCTTTCAAACAAGTTTTTGGCTTTAAAACACATGGAATCACTCTCTAAGAGAGTTTACGTCCATGAGAGGGGTCTCATTGGCCGTAAACTCCAAAAACCTCTTCAAGCAAATACATGTAAGGTCTTGAAACAATTTTAGCAATCACATGTGATTAGTTTGGAATCCAAAAACACAACTTTTCATGGGTTTATAGGAGTTTACGGCCATGAGACCATGCTAGGCCATAAACTCCCTAAAATGTGTCATTTTGGTGTTTAAAATTTATTCCAAACCCTTAAACCAAATGTAGAAATTGTCCCCTAAGTGTTTGAAGTCCAAATTGCACCATAAACCACCCACCATGAGTTTACGGCCGTAACCTCATGGGGAATGGGTGTTTAGGCTGTAAACACCATTTAGAAGTTTACTCTTGGGGAGTAAACTCATTTCCTAAGTCCCTGGCATCATTACATGTCCTTAAACGCCACCCGGGTCCCTCCAAACACTCGTATCGGAGTGTTTTCGCAACTAGAAGCAATTATCCCTATCAAATAATCAATCTAGGTCCTAACTAGATACAAATGTGTATCTTTACATTATACTTAGGAACCTCGTGTGTTTACAAGCCTCGGATCAACTCTTAGCATCCAAATCGTCACATTTCTCGTTCGGTGAGTTCATACCCCTACACCTGTTTCCGTGGTTTTCAATGTTTTCAGGGGGGAATACAAGCAAACTATAACTGTTTTCAAATCATAACATTGATATGTTTCAAACAATATCTGACAAACTTATAAACTCTTTTACTCCTTATGTATTATGCTGAGCATAAGGAATGATTTATCAATTACAACTAAATGTATTTTAGTTAAGAAAATAATCAAACTAATCAAATTATTATGGGAATAATTTGGGGTTCTTTACTGTTCGTTCTATCATATACTGATATTTATATAAAGCTATTAGATAAACTATGTCTGATTCAGTTTATCTCCGTATTATTTGAATGTATTGTCAGATAGTTTCATTGTATGTATCTGTATTCGCTGTACTACGTTTCATAATCTCCTGTTTGTTGATATCTTATGAGAACCCTATGAATAGTTTAGTACTAGTTTGTGAGATAGTCACTACCCTTTATGGATGATCAGTAAATCCTCCCCGGAAGTGTAACCAGATTCTCCTGGAGGGAGAGCGAGGAATTTGTGAATAGATCTATTCGGGACTGACAATCCCACACCTTAACTGCTAGCTACAGTTAGGCGGGCACACCTGGGGTGACAAACTTTTGGATATCGTTTCGACGTCTGACTAACGTCAAGGAGGTCTCGTTGTCATATTAGCATGGTTACCCGACTCACAACGTGTATTAATATTAGTTTATTCACAGCTTGGGTTTTAGAATCTAAATCTCGTTCGGGATAGTGATCCCATGGTTTTATCAAACTAATTTGTATCTAGTCTGGGATAGTGATCCCATGGTTTTCAAATATTATTCTTAGTATATCAAACTATCTTGTAATTAGTTCGGGATGTTAGTCCCAAGGTTATCAAACTACTTTCTATCTACAATTCGTGTATATTATGGTATTTCATATCTAATTCGGGATGTTTGCCCCATGGTTTTAACTATATCTTATACGGGATAGTAATCCCATGGTTTTGAATCTATAAATATTACGGGATAGTAATCCCATGGTTTAAACCTATATCTTGTCCGGGATAGTGATCCCATGGTTTTTAATCTATATCTATTACGGGATAGTAATCCCATGAATTCAATCTATATCAAGTACGGGATGATAATCCCATGGTCTAAATCTATATCTTGTCCGGGATAGTGATCCCATGGTTATCAATCTATATTTCCAAATTATCTTGTGTCTAGTCCGGGATGGTAGTCCCATGATCTTAAATCCGTATTTTCACATGTGTCAAACTATCTTATATCTCTTTCGGGATAGTGATCCCAAGATTTTCAACATATAGTTTTGTGTATTAAACTATACTTTGTGATATACAACTGGTCTTACAATTAGGAAAATATGGGATTTTCCTGGGGTAAAATACAACACGTAATCGAATTGGTAACAAATGATAACTAAACTAACTTCACATAAGAAAATATGGGATTTTCTTGGATAACAAACCTTTTCGGAAAACTAAAGGAAACTGATACCTTTTCATAAAACAAAACCGCTTATGAACTCACCAGCTTTATGCTGATTTTCAAACCGCTTGTATTCTCAGGTCCAAGTTAGACAGGTACCCGGCGATATCTTTTGGTGAAGACGGAGTGCTCGGAAGACTCGTCTCAACTTTTGTTAATGTGATGCATATGTATATCTTGTATAACTTTACTTTTGAAACAAATGTAAACTTTCATCTATATATAATGTAATGGTTGTTTACTGTGATTACTATGTACATTGGATTTGATACACAACGTGGAGTCCACCCGGAAATGTTTCCGCCTTTGATTTTCGGGGTGTGACAATACTACTAGATAAAAATATACATGTTTTATACATAATTTTTAAAAGAAAAACTGTATAGCATGCTCTTTCAATACTCCATTCAAATAGCAAGTAATACGTAAACACATAACAAGAAATTTCAAGGAGAGTCATATAAGTCTATGTATTAGAAGGTAATAATAATACCCTCACACAACCTGTATTCTTAAATACATTCAATGATTACTTGTATAATATCGTGTATTGAAAGGGACTATACACTGACCTGATCAGAAGATGATCAGGAAGCACTACGACTTGCAGAAGTAGTATTCTTCGGTAGATCTGGAAGATCTTCACAAAAACCGGGCTCCTTGCGGGCAGGGCTTCGACTCAGAAATCTCACTTCTCGGGATCTTCGGGGCTTTGGAACTTGCTTTGGGGCTCGAGAATGATACCGGGGCTTCGGGATATAATTGGCACGCAAATCGAGGCAAAAACTAGAGAGAAGAAAGAGTTTGAACAAAAGAAATCGGCAGCTCTCACATTCTATTTATAGGCTGCTGGGTCTGGGATTACGCTGGGCATAATTTCTAAGTACGTTGGGCATAATCTGGGTTACAGTGGGCGTACGCTTCGGATAAGCTTTGGTCTGTGTGCCACGATCTTCAAAAATTCATAACTTTCGCATACAAGCTCCCTTTTAGATGTTCTTTATATCCACGCGTAGATGAGATTATGCTCTACAACTTTCGTTTAGACTCCATCGGCTAATTTTGACTTTATTTTTTTATTATTTATTTTTAGTAGGTCGGTACAGAAAAACTTCGTTAGAAATTCATAACTTCTTCGTTTGACGTCCGTTTTCATCTGTCTTTTCACCAATGCACTACTATCAACGAGATCTTCGATTCTCGTTTAGAAAGTTTTGGCTAAAACTCGCTCGATCTTAATTCGAACTTTTGGGTTGTCTACTACTAAGCTGAAACTTCGAAAAATCATAACTTCCTCATACGAAGTCAGATTTAGGCATTCTTTTTACGCACGCTCTCAGTTCAACATTATCTACATCTTTCATGTTGATCACTAAGGCTAAATATCACTCCTTCGTAAATTCACGATTTATGTCACGTTGTGCCACACCAGTTTTGTCGCGAAACTTCGACAGGTCATAACTTCTTCGCTATAACTCGGATTTCAGCATTCTTTATATTTTCGGAAACCTCGTCTCAACCACTACATCTTCGTGCATCAATATCGGGTTTATATAACATTTTATTTTTACGCTTATTTTTATCCTTAATTCATTAAATTATAACAATTAAGAAAATAAACACATAATTCACACAATTCACAAATAATACATTCTTATTATTTCAAATTGGGTTACGAAGGTTAACCTAGACTATTACATTGCTAAAAATGGCAAGCCCAAAAACACGGGCGTTACAAAACATCTATTGTTCTACTGGCCTATAATCCATAAATCTCTCATCTAATTATCACACCGGTTCTCTTGTGTCACTACCTGTAAAATAAGAAACTGAGTGGTTCAGACTTGGAAGCCACAACATATAGGGTTTTCAACCCACAATAATTAAATTCTTTATTTTCATCAAATCATTCAAACTTATTACCCGTCCTGTTATTCTCACTTTCTATCCCTAAATCATCTAATTAAAGGGACCTATAATAAGGATTATCTTTGGATAAACAATAATGCTTAGGAGATTCCTCAATAATATATGTCAGCAAGGTAACCATGATGGGGATGGAGTACACTTGGTGAACATGTAGTTCAAAAACACTTACATGCTGTGAGCCTGCCAGCGTTCCACTGGACTGTCTAGAATAGTCCGTGATCATCATCTATACTCCTCTAGACGACTGGATCATCTTTAAAATCAAGGCCTCTCATAATTTATTTCATCTTTCATCACTATATCATCTTTCATCTACATGTCTTTACCCAACATAATTATATGTATAAAATACATGTACAGTTTAAATCAAGTATAACAAGTATAAATCGTTCATCCAACATAGATATCAGGAACACATATAATAGGCACATATAACATTTAATTTATATTAAATACTTCATATTTATTTGTAAGATGAAAGTAACTATGCACTCACTTGTTAAAGTGACGACTCGAAATTCAGGCAGCGCTTCGCTTCTAGTAAATGTGTTTTCCTTTGACGTAACCTAGTGTCATTATCACTAAGTCTTAGTATAATATTTATTGCGACTAATTATTAGTCTAGATTCATCATTAACTCAAAGTCTACTTCAAGATCTATCAAGTTAGGAACAACCAGGTAGGATTATATCGGACATAGGGTTTTGTTTGGTATACAAAATATACTGTTTGGAAATCCCACTTTAAACACCTCACTAAATCCAGCCTAGACATCATCCCTATAAGTAGATCAATCAGCATAACGACCTAGAACCACTAAAAAATCTTGTTTATAGGTTCATAATAATGATAATGAACTTAAACATATGTTATACTCAAAGTACGGTAAACATAACTCAACTTACAAGTGGTTTAGCGAGAAACTGGACTCTGCGCGGGCATAACTTCTAAGCTGAAAGCTCTACTTCTTGGGGATTTCTGGCACTCCGAGGCTTCGCTACTAATACCTAGGAAGTTCTAGAGGAAAGTATGGAGGCTTTGGGGGGGGGGGGGGTGGTGGAGAGTTGGATAGAAAGGTGTGAGGATTTGAGTGAAAATCGACATCTATTTATAGGCTGGAAGAGCCCCATATGCGGGGCACACTCATTCTTTACACGAGGCGCACTCAATCTCTATGCAGGGTGTACACATGCTACATGTCGTGATCAGGTGGCAAGTTGTGGGGAAGAAGGCGTGGTCTTAGATCATATCACGTGTTGATTTCTGGTTAATCCGAAAATTAATTATCCTATATAATCCATAAATTTTGCATACGAGCTCCATTTTTTACGTTCTTTATATCCACGCGTAGCTATCGACGTGATATACAACCTTCTTTTAGACTCCGCCGGCTAATTTGACTTTATTTTTAAAGTTATATTTTAACAAACTTAGACAACTAAAGTCTGTAAAAAAATGATAACTTTGGTGCTGTTTGTTTTTTCTGAGGCAAAATGTCTGTAGTCTGCGGACCACATCTGTAGACCTCTGCAGTAGAAGAGGTGGACCAAACGTCTGCAGTCTGAAAAAAGAAGACTGTTTGTTTTTTTAACATCTGCGGACTATTAACATAAACTGAAATCTAAATAAACTGATTTTTTAAAACTTCAAAGCGAGTTTTTTATATATTTTTACGACTTTCTTATAAATATATAACGAATCTAGATCAACTTTTATGTATTATTATATAAAAAATAAAAATAAAAATGGTATTAATTCATATACATATTTGATAAAAACCAACAACTTTGATTATAAAGTTATAACTAAACATTATAATTAGTGATCAAAGAATTTGATACATAAATAGATGGAAATAAACTTCGATTTTTTCAAATAAATCTATTAAAAATGTACAATAAATATTTTCTCGAGAAATTGATGATACTCTATTAAATAAAGTTTTACAAAATTTTGGCAAAAAAATATAAGAATATATTATGATTTTTTTTTCATATTTATATAAACAACTTCAACGACTATTATTATAATAAATTTTTATTTATAAATTTGTTAAAAATATCATGTTTGTATCGTCAAATGTTTTTTTTAAGTTTTGTAATTTTTTTTTTCATATTGTTTATCATTAATAAAGTTGGAAAAAATATAAATTAAAAAAAATAAAGATATATATGTTTTTTTAAGCTAGAAGATGTCTGAAGATGTTAGAAGACTCTGGTCCACATCTGCGCCAAGAAGAGGGCGCGCAGACATTTTTAGGTCTGCAGTCTTCAAAAAAACAAACAGTCTGCGAAGACTAATGTCTGCGCGGCGCAGACAGAAGACATCTCGCAGATCTGCAGACAAAAAACAAACACTACCTTTGTCATCCGACGTCCGTTTTCGACTGTCTTTATATTGTTGAGCTCTTATTAATGAGATATTCAATTCTCATTTAGATTGTTTCGGCTAAAAATCGACCGATATAAAATTTGGTTTCTAAGGTGTATACTGCTACACTGAATCTTAGAAAAATCATAACTTTGTATAACGAAGTCAGAATTGGACGTTCTCTACATGCACGCTCTCGGTTTAACCTCTACTACGACTTTTGTTTAGATTGCTAAGGCCAAAAAGTATTTCGTCAAGAATTTACTTTTTACAATACGCGGAGCCATGCCGGTTTAATCGCAAAACTTTGAGGGGTCATAACTTCTTCGTTATAAGTCGGATTTCAACGTTCCTTATATCTCCGTAATCCTTGTTACGACTATTTCAAATTTCTTCAAAGATAATGGGTTTAATTATTGTTTTATTTTAGATGCGTATTTTATTCATATTTTACTATATCGTTATAAGCACATATATTGCACATAAATTATATAATACTCAAATAATTCTTTTTAATTACATAAAATAGGTTAAAATTATAAGCATCTGGACGGTCTACGATCAGTGCTATTCGTACACCCTATGCCTGATTTCGCAACTTCAACCCTTTCCCGCAGTAACTGCGCCTTATTGGCTTCTTTTCAGGCTTAAAAAAGCAAGTACACAAACAAACTTCGGTTCCTAACAAGCTAAGCACCTGCCCTGTTGGCCTGGGGAACTACAAACTACTAGTTTGACCCTAACTATTACATAATAATAATAATGCTTAGCCAAAAACGCAGATATTACAACGTTACAACCCCGACGTTTCCGCTATCGACAGGTGTGACAAAAAGTGATTTGGAATGCTTAATCCGAAGTGGGTATTTTTGATGTTTTTTTTACTAAAATGGCACATTTTTGGGATTACTTTCAATAGGTCGGGTTGATTATTCCCTTTAGAACTTTTTCTATATTGTTACATATCCTAGAGCCCATCATTCCTTAAAGACCACGAAAGATTGGAGTTTTTGGATTGCATCATCATTGCTTCTTATTATGATGTCACGGATGGACTTCTTATTTGCTAGATGCTTTTCAAGATTTTAGAGTCTAATCATCAATTCCGAACTTTGAGGGGGAGAATGTTGGATGCAAAGTTTTTCATGGAGGATGTCAAAGAGAAGACTTGGAAGGCCCATATTAACATGTGGGTTTATGTGTTTGTGTGTGTGAGAGAGAGAGAGAAAGAGAGAGATAGATAGATATAGAGAGACTTGTACTTACACCTTTATGTATAGTGAATGTCATATCATTTGTAGAATGTATTTAACAAATGTAGTCATAAAGAATAGTGATTGGAGTTATTTATGTGGACTAGATCTAGATCCCTTTTTGTAACTCATCAACATGATCAAATATATCTCTTAACCCCCATACCATTGTGTCGCATATGTTCTTATCATTTCTACATGTCAAATCTGGGTTTTCATGTCGCAACACATATCTAACCATTTCAGTGAAATAATAGTTCTAAGCATCTATAAAAAGTATTATAACAAGAATATCTTAATGGATTAAGAGGTTATTCACAAAATCAACATATTAACCCACTTCTTCACTTAAAACTCATTAGAAAAGGCTTATGGGTTTGGTTTTCAAAGCAAACCCATTAAGTGCTTAATACTAAATAAATTGGCTGAAAAACACAACAACATTCAACCACTATGAAGTAGTGGTCACATGGTGGTGCAATGGTGATCATAGGAAGCACAAGACACTTACACCAAAGCTTAAATCCATAAAAGAAGAAGAATACATTTATAGAACACTTAGCCAAGGATCTTGAAGCAATCTTGACTTCACCACCAACCAATACTACCATGGGGATGATGTGGTGATTTTATGATAACCACTACTACCGACGGTAGTGGTGGTGTGAAGTGGTTGGAGTAGAAAAAGAAGATAAAACCGACAAAGGAATAAGATGTACCCACTTATGGAGCTTCTAAGTAATAACACAACAACAAACCACCCCTCCCTTTCATTCTACTTCTCTATCTTTCTCCGACGACGGTTTGGTGGCGGCGGAACTCTAGCAACAAGAGGTAGCAGTTGATGTTGGCTTTAAGAAGAAAATGAAATAAAGGAGGTATACCACTTCCAAGCCTTATAGGAAACTAATAATACACTTATCCCCCCCCCCCCCCCCCCCGCGCTCGCCATTCTTCGACAACTTGTGGCAGTTCTCAGGCGACTTCGACGGTAGTAATTGATGTGCGTAAACTCACTTAGTTTTAATCCTACTTTTAGTTGTAAAATAAACACACAAAGGCAGTGTACCTATCAATTGTGGAATAGTTTAAGCAAGTAGGGTATCGAACACAGGGAACGGAAAATTAAAAATAAAAACTAATTCTATCTAAATTAATTAATAAGTAGAGGGTTTTCTCTAGTTTTACAAGACTAGAAATTTACTAACTATTACTTAATCTAAAAACTAGAAAAACAAAGAATTAACTAGATTCAATAATACGAAGGAACTTTTGTTTAGTTCAACTCAATTGATCCTATGGTTGATTTGATTTCAAGGTAATAGTGCAATGGATTAATTCTTTCGTTGGTTACCGATTCAAGTGATTAGGTTCACGTTCACTACACTAATCCTTAGCAAATAAACTAACTTAAACAGTGATCAGTTGTCTAATTCAATTTAGTTCACTAGATTAATTATTCGGAATTACTTTAGACTCACAATAGTTAATCAATTTGGTTTTAATTAACTTCTTGTTGATGGTCATCACACAAGCTTGCACATAAATTTACTTAATTTTCTTATTAATCCTAGTTTCATGTTCATTAGTCCTAGACATATAGCAAAGTAGTCACAAGATATATGAGGTTGATAATCAAACGATGTTCATGCTATTTAATTACCTTCCTATTAACAGAAAATTAATTATCATTCACACACAAGGTTCTTTAGCAAGCTAAAATAACAAATAAATCACCAACATTGAATTAATCCTATCAATAATCAAACCATAGTCTCAATTTTGTATCCCCAAACAGTAGTTTAAGAGTTTTAGCTCATGATTGAAGTAAATAACAACATAAAAACGAATTCTAATTGTCTAACCATAGTGGAAAACAAAAGATTAAGTATAATGATGGAATTTGCCTCAAATCTCCTTCGGGATTGAATTGTAGCTTCTATCTTCGTCTTCTAGGGTTTCTCTAGCCTCTGAATCGCAGCTAATTACTCCAGAATTATCCCAGAAGTTTTTTTCTTCGATCTGAGAAGTTATCTATATATTTGCGTATCGACTCGTCAAGTCAGGTGGCGACTCGTCGAGTCCGTCTCACAATCTTCGTATACGGTAAGCATCTGGGTTCCCGAGTCATTATCCTCACTTGGACTCGCCGAGTAGTCGATCCTACTCGCCGAGTAGGTGCTATTTTTGGTGTTTTTCTTCTTTATCCAATTCCCGAGCTCCTAACCGCTTCTCCTGCTTCCTTTTGCTTCCAAGCTTCATTTTTGGACTGAAAATACAATTCAAACACTTTTAAGTACCTTTTGTCCATGAAATGCAATAATTTAGCTAATAAATAAAAATCTATACTTAATACAAACTAAATATGCACATATCAAAATACCCCACATTGACTTTTGCTTGCCCCCAAGCAAAACTGAATTTTAAGACATTAGAATTATGTATGACAACTCCAATCTAACCCAACCATTATGCCAAGACCGCAACGTATCCATTTGTGTCTAAAATTTTTCCTAAGGACCCCCCATACTCCAAATACTCACAATCCTCATAAACATTTGCCCACTCACCCCGAACTATGCTCATTTTATGCAACCCTCCGAATCCATCCTCAGAAAACCTCTTACCCTCAAGGTATTTTTAATTGAGCAACCCAAGCATACATAATCTAGAATTACAAATTTTCGATACCACTATGGAGCTCTTTTGAATTCTTCACTTCCATGATAATTTGATCTTTGATCTCTTTGAATTCACCACCTTGTATTGATTGAGTTTTGGTATCTTCAACTTTTTGGATTTCTTGGAATTTTGATCTTTAGATCTTCACTTCATTTGCTCCAAAATTCTTACAACTTTTCTAGTAATTCTCTCGTTTTTTTACATGTATTCCTTACTTTTTTCACTCAAATCCCTACATGCTTAAGCAGGGGCGCTCAATCTCAACCTTTATTGGCTAACGATAATAATTTTCCTGGATACATTTCAGGTTTAGGCTGCTAAACATATTGCATCCCTCAGGCTGAGCAAGGTCGTGTTTTTGTCTCATGATTTCACTGGAATAAGGAAGCCACAAATGCACTAGAACGTATATAGGCTCAACTAAACATTTGAGTTTTCATGCAATTATCAACATAATTCTAACATGGAATCCTAATTTTCTTTACCAAAATTTTCTAAATTAAATCCTTAAGTTATATTTTTGGTATGCAACAATTTTTTAAAATTAGCCTAAATTAAGATTCTAAATTTTCTAATATGTGACTAACCCCCTACCCCACACTTATTTTATGCAATGCCCTCATTGCATATTATGCAAAAATAAAAATCCAAATATAGAGAGAATTGGGACAAACTCCCCTGGGGTAGCATTCGATAGGTTGACACTCTTCTTTCAAGCTCCAACTTCAATTGACTTTAGCCATGAAAACAACACATCCATGACTTGGGCATCAAAATCTCATGTGGCAGCTCCAAATATGCAGGTAAAACAGTGTAAACTTCTTCAAGAATCGATATGGAAGAATAAGTGATCAAGTGGTACACTTAGCAGCATCAAATCAGCAGTCCTTTGGTATAAAAATGCTCGACTCGTCGAGTCATAGATGGGACTCGTCGAGTACCAGCGCGGCCATCGCAGAATGTGTGGAAATACAAGGCGACTCGTCGAGTCAGTTTAGTGCACTCGACGAGTAGGCCACTGGACGAAAAAAAACAGTATATTTTGCAACTGTGTCAGCCTCTAATAACTCTTCTAAACTCCTCTCACTTCTAGACTCAATTGCTCATATCCCTAGGGACCGGACTCGACACTTTGACTTTAACGCTTCACTTCCTTGACTCTCTTTCACTCGTTATAACACCCATTCTCTATAACGTTAAACCCTTCCTATGCAAGCATTCCTAATCCAATCCTGAAAAATGACTAATGCAAACAATCATTAAGCAAAATAAATAAAGTCTTAACAACTTCATACACACCAAATAAAAATAAAAATAGAAAATGAAAATTGTTTGATTAAAAACACAGATAAATTAATCTTCCTCCTCAGCATCATCCGCGGCTGCTCCACTTCCTCCTGCACCACTTCTTCTTGCACTAGTCACCTCATCCCATGACGGAATAAATGGATAATTGCCACCATCAATATATGGGATGTTGAAGTGGTCAAATAATTAGATGTGGGATTGATTGCTGAAGTTGATCCCACGCGCCATTTGATCCTGTAGCCACCTCATCTCCACATTGTACCAATCCATTGGTACTTCTTCATTTTCAACCGGAATCACCGGCGGCTCTTCCTCCACATCCCGTTTCCATCTCGATCGAACCCTCCTTCCCGGTGCTTCAGGACCAACAACGGGATCATCATGCGGGATAGCATAATGACCACCACCATAGTCTTCAATGATTCTTGCTCGCCGGAAAAGAATTGGATTGAATGGAGGTATAGGAATCATCGTCATAAAATTCCATGCACCACGGTTCATCAACCCAAATGAGTTGGCTAGCCGGGTGACAAACATACCACCATTAATACGGGAAGTTTTGCGATCCTTGACCGCACCCTCCGGGAGATACGAAGCCAAACACCAAGGAATGTTGCAGAAAATACCGGGTGTAATAATGCTCCATAGATAGAAGACATCAAGGTTAGAAACCTTGTCATCATCCTTTCTTTGATTAATGGTGGATGAAATGAGACGATGTATAAGGCGGTGGGTAGTTGATATAATGCTCCCTTCTTGTGCCGACTTTGGAATATAAACCTTGTTTCCAATTGTGTTCCACCAACCCGTGCTAGTTACTCCGTCGGGAAACACCATGTGGGTTTGCTCCAAGAAGGCCCAAAAGATAGGTGTTGAGACCAAGGGCTGGTCATAAATCCCTAATCGACAAGCAAGGTCGAGCACCGAACAGTGATGAAATTCACCCCCAAGGAAAAAACTAAAACTTGTTGGGTGATAAAAATCCATTCCCCCCGTGAAAGACACCGTGGAGAAAAACTCTAAGCATAGTTCCAAGTACACCGGCTCTTGAATCCGAAAGACCCGGCTCCACCTGTCACAAATCATTGTCTCGCCTCCATGGGTAAACTCCTTTAAAAGATAAGGAGCTAACTCCTCTTCATACCGAACACTTTGTAACCACTCCCAATCTATCCTATTAGGCATGCACACTTCTTTTTTTCGTATGTCAGCCAACTTCTTCTTCCACTTCCGCATTGTTGAAGCGGACTCGATTCGTGGGAAGTTGAACCAAGGAAAATCTTCTTGGTTTGCACTTAAACTCTGCCTCCTGCTAAACATACTTCTGCAAAACAAAGATACACAAACCCAAAAACATAGATTATACTTAAAAACAGTCATGCACAGGTTTCCACGACTCGACTCGTCGAGTCCATGTATGACTCGGCGAGTCACATGAACTGCACGAGTCAGTCGGTGAGTTTACTGAAATTGGGCCATGAAACCTGCAAATCACTTCAAGGGTTTTGTCTAGGCACATGTATATAAGGTATTTGGCATGAATAAGCAGGCAAAACATCATAATCCATGAAAAATCAAAACCCTAGAATTTACTATTTTTTCAAAATCGTGTTTTTCTTTGCAATGTCCATCATAGATGCTCTTAAAATCATACTTGTAACAGAAAAGAAGAAGAAATTTGTTACCTTTCCTTGATGAAACTTGAAAAATGTTGAAGATCAATGGAGAGAAAGATGAAAGCTTGAGAGAGAAGGGAGTAAGAGGCGCACGGCGAGTGTGTGGTGTGGTTTCAAAAAAAAAACGAATCTGTTAGGGTTAACCAGTTGTAAAAGTAAGTGTTATTTTTTTTTTCTGTGAATAATACCGACTCGTCTAGTCGGGGTCAGACTTGGCGAGTTTGGTCGCGATGCATGTTATTTTCTGAAATCTATACGGACTCGTCGAGTCATGGTTAGACTCGGCGAGTCTCTTGCAAAAATCCAAAATTTTTAACACTTTTTGTAAATACTTTAGAAAAGAAAACTTTTTTCACCCCACACTTAGTCCATACGCACTCTCAAGCAGACATATCCGATGAATTGGAAGATTAAAATTCTAAAAACGAAAGAAAAATGAAAACAAAAGAAAAGGTAAAAGAAAGCAAACTCTAAATAACGGGTTGCCTCCCGCCAAGCGCTTCTTTTTAAGGAGTTGTTAGCTGGACTCCTTCCCGTCTACATCTCGTCATCTTCTAGCATCGGGAATTCACACCTTATCTTTTGTGGTTTGTACTTTGTCTTGTAAGCGTGAACCTTCTTTTTATAAGCCCTTTTTAATTCCTTTCTCTTCTTTATTACAGCATCATCCTCGGCTGCTTGGGCTTCTTTTCTCCTCTTTTTCTTCTTCACCCCATTCTTTTTCTCCATCTCTTTCACCTCCTTTTCAGTAAACTTAAGTACTTCATATTTTGTGAAGGTTCGTGCTCTAGGTTTGGTATTAAATGGTTGATCAGCCTCCACTCTCCTATCCATTACCTTCTCTTCTTTTTCTACGTTTAACCCATCTACAAGCGGAATTGTATCAAGAATTGCTATATGGGTGTGTTGGACTTTCGTATCCGTCTCACCTTCTGTTGTTTGTTCTTCTAAAGAATCATCGCCCCGAATATGCAGAGAATTAGCAACAAGCAGATTAAAGTTGTTCGATTTTTTGTCAAATTCGACTGGACTCGTCGAGTCCAATAGAGTGACTCGGCGAGTCTGGTCGTATTCCATCTTTTCTCGAGTGTTTTCTGAATCGGCTCTTTCCAGTAGCTTCTCTAACTCCTCCAAGTCCCCTTGAACATCTCCATCCTCTCCAGAATGTTGCAGAAACTTGCTTGGGTCTTCTTTTTGCAAAAGTTCAAGTTCTTTTTGTAGTATCTCATCATCTAAATCGATAAGCGAGATCTCTTCTCTCCCTTTCACTTCTTGCTTGACTTCTGGTATGGCTTTGAATACCGCTGACTCGTCTACTACCCTTAATGTAAGTGTAGACTCACATACATCAATTAAAGCACACGCGGTGTTTAAAAATGGCCTCCCCAAAATAATTGGAACTTCGGGGTCTTCTTCCATATCTAGCACCACAAAGTCTACTGGGAAAATGAACTTGTCAACTTTAATGAGAAGATCCTCGCAAACTCCTCTTTGATGAATTGTCGTCTTTTCAGCCAAATGGATCTTCATGTTTACGGGTCTTGGCTCTGGTAAGTTTAGTTTCTTGAAGAAAGAAAGAGGCATCAGGTTGATGCTTGCACCGGAGTCGGTCAACGCTTGAGTGACAAATGTGTTTCCAAATTGACACAAAATTTTGATACTTCCCGGATCGCCCTTCTTTTCGGGTAACTCACTCAACATTATTTCTGCGACTTCAGCCAAGTCTTTCCTAGCAGCAAAGAGACCTTTTAGTAATTTGAAGTACTTGGGTGTTGTAAGCATCATCTCTACAAATGACACATTGACTTGGAGATCTTTAACATGCTTCATAAAGGATTTATAAGCTTCCACTTTTTCCACAGGCATGGCTTTGATTGGGAATGGCAGAGGGGGATTGTATAGCTTTAAGTGGATGGCAGTTCTGTCTTGCACGCATGGACTCGTCGAGTCCATTTGAGGGACTCGGCGAGTTTGGTCGGGTTTAGCTGGAATCAACTCTTCTATCTTCTCTGTCTTGCTATTAGGGACCCTTTGTGCCTGTGTGAAATTTTTTTCACAGCTGGAAGTTACCATACTCACATTTTCCATTCTTGGATTATTCTCGGTGTTACTCGGAAGTTGGCCCGGTCTTCTTTCATTCACTTGATGTGCAAGCTGTCCCAGCTGTTTCTCAATGTTGAGAATGGATGCCTGCTGATTCCTCAACATATTTCTGGTCTCTTACATTGCTACATCGTGATCATTGTGTCTTTCGGACGCGGTTATGAATCTAGTGAGCATTTCTTCTAAATTGGCTTTCTTTTCCATCACCGGCTCTTCCTTTTGATAGAATCCCCTCTCCTTCTGCTTGTATTTCTCCTCCTTAGCCTTTTTATATTCTTCGTATGGAGTCATTCGTTCTTTGGTTTCCTCCAATCTTCGTCGTATCTTTCGCCACTAGAGTAAAACACTTGAGCCTTTTTATTTCCGTTTTCGTCTAGATCACAATCCTTGGTGAGGTGGGGCCCGCTACAATTTTCACATCCAACTCGAATAGCATGGATTGTTTGATCCATTTTTGTCATCCTTCTATCTAGACTATCGAGCTTAGCTATTACCGCTGCCATGCTATCATTCACCGAGTTCACTGCTCCCCGACTTACTTTATTTCTCGGATTGTGGTATTCTCTAGAATGCTTAGAGAATTCTTCAATTAACTCCTTGATTTCCGGAGACAACTTTCTGGTGAGCGGGCCTTGTGAATCGAGCAGTTGCCTTGTGGTGACATTGACTCCATCATAAAAAAATGGAGACCTCTTGTTGGCTATTAAGGTCATGGTGTGGGCAATTTCTTAGTAAACCTTTGTATATTTCCCAAGCTTCATAAAGAGATTCACCGAGTTGTTGCTCGAAATTGGCGATGACTTTCTTCAACTTAGCTGTATTGGAAGGCGGGCAAAAATGGTCTATGAATTCCTCTTTCATCTTGGCCCATGTGGTGACCGATCCGGGAGGAAGTGACTTGAGCCAATCCTTCGCAGCACCTTTAAACGTGATTGGGAGCATGCGAAGTAGTTGGGTCTCGCGAGGCACATTTGGTACATTGAAGTAGTCAGCCACATCATTTACTTCATCCAAGTGCTTGTAGGCGTCTTCGTGATCTTTCCCGTAAAAAGGAATCTCCTTGAGTTGAGCGAGAATATGGCCCTTTAGCTCGAAAGTAACGGTTGTGGGAATTGCGGGTTGCACAAGTCCCGGGCCGGTGTCATCGCGCATCCTCTTCTTCCATTCCCCCATGGGGATTTCATCGATATTAGCCATAGTGGTAGCTAAATCGTCTTCAAACTCGGATGTGTGCTCGTATGTGGGTTCGTCTTCTTCCTCGGTCTCGTACTCGGTGTCTTTTTGAATTGGGTCTTCGATTGTCAACGAGGCACTGGTTGATCCTGATTTGTTGCTCCTTTTCTTACTGAAAACGGACTTGAGGTTTTTGAGTGGTGAGTTCTTTGAAGAAGCGGATTCTCCAACGGTTTTGCCTTTGCTCCTTCTTCGTGCGGTTTCCGGATCTTCAAGAGGGGGAACCAGAGGTGTATCAGATCCTCGGGTCATGAAACAACTGCAAACAAAACAGAAAACGCGTAAAAAGAACAAAAAAAATATAATAAAATTAAAGTTGATTTAGCGTCGTACTCGTCGAGTCTGCGCGAATGCACTCGGCGAGTCAGAGGTAAAATCAGGTCTTTTTTTTTTTTTTTTTTTTTTTTTTTAATACTACCTACTAAATTAAACAGTAATTAACTTTGTGTAAGATAAATCTCACACAAAGGATCGATTGAATTAGATTTTTAATGCTAATTTTAGAACCGTTCCCCGGCAAGGGCGCCAAAAACTTGATGTGCGTAAACTCACTTAGTTTGAATCCTACTTTTAGTTGTAAAATAAACACACAAAGACAGTGTACCTATCAATTGTGGAATAGTTTAAGCAAGTAGGGTATCGAACATAGGGAACGGAAAATTAAAAATAAAAACTAATTCTATCTAAATTAATTAATAAGTAGAGGGTTTTCTCTAGTTTTACAATACTAGAAATTTACTAACTATTACTTAATCTAAAAACTAGAAAAACAAAGAATTAACTAGATTCAATAATACGAAGGAACTTCTGTTTAGTTCAACTCAATTGATCCTATGGTTGATTTGATTTCAAGGTAATAGTGCAATGGATTAATTCTTTCGTTGGTTACCGATTCAAGTGATTAGGTTCGCGTTCACTACACTAATCCTTAGCAAATAAACTAACTTAAACAATGATCAGTTGTCTAATTCAATTTAGTTCACTAGATTAATTATTCGGATTACTTTAGACTCACAATAGTTAATCAATTTGGTTTTAATTAACTTCTTGTTGATGGTCATCACACAAGCTTGCACATAAATTTACTTAATTTTCTTATTAATCCTAGTTTCATGTTCATTAGTCCTAGACATATAGCAAAGTAGTCACAAGATATATGAGGTTGATAATCAAACGATGTTCATGCTATTTAATTACCTTCCTATTAACAGAAAATTAATTATCATTCACACACAAGGTTCTTTAGCAAGCTAAGATAACAAATAAATCACCAACATTGAATTAATCCTACCAATAATCAAACCATAGTCTCAATTTTGCATCCCCAAACAGAAGTTTAAGAGTTTTAGCTCATGATTGAAGTAAATAACAACATAAAAACGAATTCTAATTGTCTAACCATAGTGGAAAACAAAAGATTAAGTATAATGATGGAATTTGCCTCAAATCTCCTTCGGGATTGAATTGTAGCTTCTATCTTCATCTTCTAGGGTTTCTCTAGCCTCTGAATCGCAGCTAATTACTCACCAGAATTATCCCAGAAGTTTTTTTCTTTGATCTGAGAAGTTATCTATATATTTGCGTATCGACTCGTCGAGTCAGGTGGCGACTCGTTGAGTCCGTCTCACAATCTTCGTATACGATAAGCATCTGGGTTCCCGAGTCATTATCCTCACTTGGACTCGCCGAGTAGTCGATCCTACTCGCCGAGTAGGTGCTATTTTTGGTGTTTTTCTTCTTTATCCAATTCCCGAGCTACTAACCGCTTCTCCTGCTTCCTTTTGCTTCCGAGCTTCATTTTTGGACCGAAAATACAATTCAAACACTTTTAAGTACCTTTTGTCCATGAAATGCAATAATTTAGCTAACAAATGAATAAAAATCTATACTTAATACAAACTAAATATGCACATATCAGTAGCTCCGACTGGTGGAAGTGTGCATTTGCTTGAAAGATTACTTGAATGATATAGAACAGATAAATTACTAGAGTTTAACAAGAAATATACAAACAATGAATGATTAATAAACATCTACCATGAATAATCAAATCAGCAACGCCGCTGACAACATAAATGTTATGTTTCATGTTTTTATGCTTGAATATGTACATACTTGTTTCATACGAAAGTGCTTATAGCTTAACGGTATCTGGTGTTGCCCTCCCTCCTAAAGGTTAATGGTTTAAGTCCTATCGTGGACATATGTGGAGTAATGAGTAGTATATGAGTATATTATGGCCCTGTTTGGTAGCATCCTAATGCCTCTTAATAAGAGACATATCTGAATCTTTTTGATTCAGACCGTTTGGTTACTTCTTATATTTGCATCTGAATATGAAAATATCAACTTATTCGGTCAGACATAAAGCCACATCTGAAAGGAAAAAAAGAACGTGTTTGCTTTTTGCCATAACTCTACCCTCATCTCTCTTTTTCCGCCCATTGAACACCAACCCCCCATCTCTTCTATCTTTGCATCTTTGAAGTCATAGAGCACCGACGACGCCCTTGCACCGCCAGAGCCGACGTCACACACCATCCCATTGCTGAAATCAAACCTTAGCCAAGCTTTGAATCAAAGCCCTCACTGAGATAAATGGTCTTCATGGTGTGAAATCGAAAATTGTTGTGAGTTTATTGTATCAAATATGAATGCGATTTTCTGAGATGTGAAAACGGAAATTAATTTCAAGTGTAGAAGATGCTCCCTGTTGTCTAAAATATGATCAGTAGAGGAAGAAAACGAAGGGAAGGGGGTCTCCGGTCTTTGGCCGGCTGCGAAGGGCAAACAAAGGCAGACCAAAAAGAAGTCTTTGATTGGGCAAGGTAAGTAGCGACTAGCTTTATTTTTTTGTTTGTTTTGACAGAAATCAAAGGAGGGCATGGAATGTTTGGTTTTGATATGTTCATCGTGAACAGGTGGAGAAGAGGGGTCAACTGGAAACATTGTGCGAATAGGGGGTGTTTGGGTTGTGGTCTTCGATGGAAGGAAGGGTGTTTGTGGGTTTTCTGTCGACTGTCAAAGGAGAAGGAAGAGGCTGGTACGGTGGTTATGGGTTGTTCCAACAACCTCTAGCTGTGAAAGAAGAAGAACAAATGGTGTTTTGTTTGGGATGTTACCTCTTGTGAATGAATGAGTTCCAATGGTCGATTTTTGCTGTTTTGTGACTTTATGTGCTGATTTTTGATGTTATGTGTGAATTTTTGATGTTATATGTTAATTTTTGATTTATGTTTAATTTGGATTCTCTCTCTCTCTCTCTCTATATATATATATATATATATATATATATATATATATATATATATATATATATAACAAAAAGATAATATATAAGGGTAAAATTGTCATTTTTATCATTCAGATCTGTAATTCAGAGGATCCAACCAAACAACTTTTAAAATTTTAGATCTTAAGTATTCAGACCCTTTTAAAAATTCAGACCACTTAATTTTCTAGATCTTAAGAATTCAGATTTTGCCAAACAACCCCTATATTTTCTATTTAAAAAAAACATATTTGGTTCACATTATTTGTATTTCACAAAATAAAAAAATTTATAAAATTTGAATTTTTATGATTCTGTCTTTTTGTTTTCTTTTTAAAAACGATGTTGCCCAATCCAATCCCATCCGAGTTGTATAGGTTCAGATACTTTTTTTTTTTTTTTTTTTTTTTTGGGTTTGAATCCAATCCACTTTCTTCTTAAAACGGTTTTGACCATATTAACTTAAACTCGAACCGGTTTTAGAAAAAAAACCCGGCTGTTAGCCCATTAGGCCCAATGATCGTCAATTCAAATTTAGGCTCGCAGATTCAAAATTAGGCTCGGGTTCTACTTCGATTTCTAGCACCTGCTCTCTTCTACTGTTCTACAGTACATCTAGTTGATTGTATGTGTGTGTGCGAGAGAGATAGAGAGATCGTGTGAAGTGTTAGTGTGTGTGAGGGAGGGACTTGAAGCCTGAAGGTTGATGTTACGGATTAGGGTTTTCAGTGTTCAAGATCATGGAAGGTGGCTTCGTTCTTGAGGGTATGTGCTAGCTCATTTGGCTCTATTTCTTCATCAATCTGACTATTTTCATTTGTAAAGAAAAAGATTTTATGCCTTTGCAAAATCGAACATTTGATTTTTACGAAATGCGATCTCAAACCCCATGTTTCCATTTGGGATTCCAGGGTTTTCTTCGTGAAAATTAAATGCCAATACTGATTTCCGGTGCGAACTAGGGTTTCATTTTTTTGAATTATTAGTCCTTCCTTTTAAACTCGCCAATATTCCTCAATTTTCAAAAATTTCAAGATATTCTTAGAAGTTTACAGATATAAAATTACGAAAACTTTTCTTGCGTTTTCCCATTATTTAATGACACATTTAAGATAACGCCACCTCTAATGGCTACATCGAATTCCAGGTTCTTGTTTACAATTTAGACTTCGATTGTTTGTCTGAACTAGTTAAATAAATTTCCATAAGTAGTGAAAAGATCAATATTGCTCGTATTAGATGACAAAAGCTAAGATATTTCATAGAGTCTCCCCCAAAAGATGCACAGGTTTAGAGTTAGTGCTATTCTGAAGTTCTAGTTTTTTGTGTATCCCTTCTACTTCGATTCTTTTCTTAAATGTTAAAATATATTTACAGATTATTACAAGGCTTAATATTCTGCTCATTTTATTGTAAACCATCATAATAAACTAGATAAGCCTAAAGTAGAGAAAATGGCCAAGGATTCTACTGGAGCTTCAGGGAGGAAAATGCTTGCTGACATAAGCAACATTCAACAGAAACATATCACTTTAACCCAAGATAAAAAGTCTCTTCCAAATTCTGCTATTATGAAAGAAAAAGTTATAGAACAACTCCAAAAGGTACTCACTTTTGCTATTCTGGCACTTCTCAAACATAAAAAGATGAATGCCACCTTGGTTTTGTGGTTTCTCTCATGTTTAAATGATGCTTACATGATTTTATGTTAATATAATCCAGGAAAATGCAGCACTTAAGAAACACTTAGCAGAAAAAAGGTATCCTTCCTTCCTTCTTACATTAGTAGTGACTTTATAAAAGGGTAAAATCCACTCTTATCCATGGTTATATAACATGAAGCCTCATTTATGGTTGTAGAGTTCATTCAGTTATGAAAATTACTAAACTAACCTTTACAGACTCTAACATGGATACACAACTTTCCTTAATATTGTTGCAGTAGAATTATTGATCTCAGTGGAACTGAATTACACAAACTGAGGGTTACTTTACAAAAGATGCAACAACAGAATTTACAGCTTGCTCAGTCAAATAGTCAACTGCTAGCGGTTTGTTTGACTTTTTCATCAACATTAGTCTTTTCAATTTTCCATTATTTTCAATTTAGTAAACATATTTCATCAACTTTTGCAGGAAGTAAATTCTGGGAAAGATAGGGTAAATAAATCTCATTCTTCAAACAGTTATATGGCAAATAGTTTCTTTATGATTAATTGATTATATCGAATCTTGAAAACCCTTTTTTGTTTCTGTTTTAATTTTAGCTAAAAGACATGCAACATCAACTTGGATGCAAAAATGGTGTTCTTATAGCAAAACAAATGGAGTTAGAGGTTAGTTTCTTGATCTTTCTTCATTAACAAACATAACATGCTTAGTGTCAACAACCTAATGCTGATTTTTTTTTTTTTTTTTTTTTTTTTTTTTTTTTTTTTTTTATTATCTCAGGGAAAAAGGAAAACCAAAACATGTCAAACAAACGATGTTAAGGTTAGTTTTTAATTCTCATGAGTAACTTTATAAAGTCCTCATGGGTTAAAACTTAAAATTACTTAAATATTTGTGTATTCACTTGTAGAAGATGAAAGTATCTGAGAATGAGGAGAAAGGAGTCTTTAATATAGATAAAGAAGAGCAGTGTAACAAAAGCAGAAGGCAGAAATCCAAAAGTGAGTTTAATTTGTTGTGTTTTTATTAACTTATTTCATCATGATGTGTATATCAATTTCTAAAAATAAAGTTATTCTTGTTCATATTTGATTTTAGGTTTAGGTTCTTCTGTTAGAAATGGACAAGTTAAGGGTATAGGTGACAATGGAAGGTTTGTGCACATATGTTCTTTTTGATTATTAATATTTTTCTTTGTTTATTACCTCAATCATTTCTATTTCTTCTTAATATAAAATTTATTTAGCTTCTATTAGCACTTACATATTGTAGAATTCAAAAATAAAATGCTATATTTGGGTAGATTTCTCAAAATACAATGCCTTAATAAAATTAAAATTGAAACTACAATGCTATTTATGACTATTACATAATTGTACTTTGAAAAATCTACCCAAATAGGTCATTAATTACAAGAATTAATTTCAAAATAGACCTTATATTTTGTGTTTTTCCAGATTAAACCTCTATTTTTGAAAAGACCTTGTATTTTCTCATTTTCTCCAAAAGAATTGTAAAACGTGAGGGTTTTTTCCGGAAAAACTAAAAAAGTTGGGGGTTTATAAAGCATTTAGAAGGTTGAGGGTCTTTTTCTGAAAAAATGAAAAAAATACAAGGTGTTTTTCAGTCAAAGGTTTAATCCGGAAAAAACACAAAGTACAAGGTCTTTTTTGAAAATAACCGTAAATACGAAAGTTTATTTGTAAAATTCCAAAAGTAGAATGCTATAACTGGTTAAATTTCTCCATCTTAAGTAGGAGGCAATCCGCAAGGTTTATTAAGAGAGAAGAAGCGAAAGCAACAGAAGACTTATTTGATACAGACAATGTGGATCTTAAAGAGGAGGAAGACAGAATGCAAGAGGATAATAATAATAATAATAATAATAATAATAATAATGATTCAAATTGCGTGGTTTTTGTTAAGAAAGAAGAAGAAGAAGAAGAAAGTAGAAGAAGAAGATCTTCTATTAGTTTAAGGCCTTCACGTGAAGCAGTTAAAAAGGTTCAGTCTTACAAGGAAATGAGCATTAATGTTAAAATGCGTAGGACTGAATGACTGAATACATTCAGATGTATGTTCATGTTGTTATATCTACTACACTCTTACTTTTGCTTATTAAGTGCCTTTTCTAGATTTTTTATGAGGACAATGTGAAATAGCTTTGATTTGTGTTCGCTTAAAGTTTGTTTTTGGTTTGAATCTGGTTTAGTGGTTGTAAAAAGCAATTAAAATAGCAATTGAATACATGGTGTAATTGAAGTCAAAATCTGCATGTGCACAAATTGGAATTTTCATTTCATTCGATTAGACAAAATCAAGATTGGTTTGATACCATTTTTGCTGACTAATAATTTTTGGTGATTTTAATTAAATTCACGTTGTTGATTTGAAATGGGACAATATTAAAGATGTTTTTCTATCTTTAACAAAAAAAAAAAACATGAATTATGTTTCATTTAAGGAGTCGAAGGCCTCCTCCAAATCTCTTATGGATAATAATTTGAACAAGTGGTTGATAAATTTATGGTTTTGAAAACTGAAGTGAACTGACTGATTTGAAAAAAATTGGTGTTTTTTAGTGTTTATTTAAGAAAAAAAGTTAAATATGAAAGGCTAAATATTTAGAATTTGAATTTATAAGAGAAGTGAGAAAATATTGAATTATTGATTATTAAAGTGTTCATTTCTTTTTTTAAATTTAAATAAATATACAAAAGAAATAATTGAGCTTTAATTTAGAGTTTTTGACATTAGAATGAAAATTGTATTAATGAAATTTGCTATATATTTATCACAATTATTATATTTAAATAGTATGTGAATTTTAATAAAATAAAAAGATAACCATAAAATGAAATATGGAAAAAATTTAATGTAAAATAACCATAAAATAATATATGACAAAATGAATGATAATATAATGTGTGGAAAAAATGATTTTTATTTATTAGAGTAACTTTTATTTTTATTTTATTATTATTATTTTTTTGAGTTTGCTAACAAAGTACCAACATTTTGTTCTTTGTTTTTGAATAAGGTAATTGAATAAACCAATAAAAAAAGAGAGCTTGTATGAAATGTGTTTCAATTTTTTTTCTATGAATTTTGCATTCTTTAGTTTTAATTATGTCATCCAGTTTTTTGAACCAAAACATTGGATAAAACCAAATGAGCGAACATATATTTGAGAAACGATATTATACATGTTATTGTCAAATTGGTTGGTTTTAGATTTTTTTTTGTCCATCTCTATCAAAATAGATGTTTAAAATTCTTTGCATGCTCAAAATCTCTAGTTTTCACAAGAACATAGGATTAAAAATTATACTTTACCCCAATTTATAATAGCAAAATTATTTAGAAATTTAAATGAATAAACAATTAATTAAAATGTAATGGAAACCGTTAAAAGCTTTATAGAAGATTTGGTTATTTGAATATTGGATGTAAAGTCCTTCCCAACCCCACAAATATTCTAGTCTTGACATTTTCTTTCATTTTGTTGTTTTTAGTTGAAAGGTCCAATAACAATTAGTCATGTATGCAAAACAACAAATGCTATGTTGTCTAGCAATCACAGCTGTACATGGTTTTGTGCGTGTGTATTCATTTCTGATGATTTTGACTTATTTAATTTGTAAAAAAAAAAAGAAAAGATAAAGAATTATATTACTTTTATGCTTTTATATTTTCCTAAATTCGATATTCATTGTTGACAAGCTCATAATAATATTTAATTAGATTGTATATCTCATCAATATATTTACTAATTAATTAATTATTTAGTTAATAATATTAAAAAACAAAATCATATAACCTATATATATATATATATATATATATATATATATATATATATATATATATATATATATATATATATATATATATATATATATATATATATATATATATATATATATATATATATATATATATATGAAGCTTTTTATAAATTACATGAATGATCCCTATGGTTTGGGGTATTTTTTACGTTTGATCTCTAAGTGTGTTTTTTATTTTTATTTTTAATAACTCGGAAGATCCATACAATTTGTTTTGTTGTATGCTTGGTTCCTTTCTGACTTAAAAAGACTATTTTGCTGATTTTTTTAAATTTATTTAAATAAGGCGGGGTAGCTAAGGTAATATAAGGTGAAGTGAAAGTGAGGTTGGTGGTGTTTATTTAAATAAATTAAAAAATCAATGACAAAATAGTCTTTTTAAGTAAGATATGGACCAAATGTATAACAAAAGCAAACAGTAGGGACGTTCTGAGGTAAAAGAATAAGTTAGGAAGCAAACATGTAAATTACCCCATACCATAGGGACCATTCATGTAATTTACTCTTGGATAAATGATTTAAATACATTTTATATTTATTTTATTATTTGTGTATAGTTGCATTTTCTTTTTATCTACAGTCAGCTGCCTTTTACTTTCTGCATAAATATGTAAGCTATCATGGAGTCCCAAACTTTTAGCCACCCCACGCTTCAAGAATTATAAGCAATACAATATGATGACAATTCACATATGTATCCTTTTATATGTGATTTAAAAAACCCAATCTTATAAAGTAATTAAAATGGTCAATTTGTCCGACCATAAACCAATGTTTAAAAAACCGGTTCTAATCGGTTGGACCAGAAACCAAAGATAAGAGCGGTTTAATAGCGATCAATTTTATGTCAATTTCTAGAGTCGATCGAACTGGAAGGTTTCTTCAAAAACTGGATTGAACCAACGTGTAGAACCGGTAAAACATATTTGAACCGATTTATTATATTTGGATAGTTGGATTTCATTTAGCTCGTTAAAAACAACTCATTTCCAAAACAAATTGAATAGCTTGATCGATCTCGTTATCCGCAGGGTACACAAATCAAAGGCTGACGACGCACACTACTACCAGACATGACTTCGACACACACCATACACCAGTCGAATACCAAATATCAATATTTTTAACTTGAAGATCGATACTTCTAAACTATTATGTCTTTGACTTTATAATATAGATCATTATGATAAGGATTTTTATTTGTGGATGCCAAATTCTTGGTTTTATGTAAATATGTTATGTAGGAAAATTTAAAATATATAAAAATTATGGAAGTAGTGGATCTGATGATCAAACTGGTTAAACCGGAAACCGATTTCAACTAAAAAATCAGTTTTTTAAATTTTAGAAATTAATATAAGATTTAATTAAATTCATATAATTCATATGTTTTGGCAAACTAGACTTTTATAACTTGTATTATTATGAATAATGACAATTATGCGGAACAAATATAGTTAAATTACATGCAAAAGTTTAAGCATCAGAATAAATCAAACAATATCAGATTGAGATGTAAGAGTAGAGTTTTTTCAGTTCGAAATAACTTTCTGAGAAGATCTCATGACTTCACCCGAGCCCGATGCATATTAGACGAATTCATTCTTCTGGAGTGTCAAATTCACGATTTATCAGCTTTTCAACATATATTACGTTTTCTAAAAGATTTGGACCTTTTCGTAATTTCTTACTTTATGCAAGGCTAGAGTTTTACTATTTAAGGATTCATTGGTTGTTTCTTTAAAAGCAAAATTTTGATCATCAATAAAAGAGAAGAAAGTCTTAATATTTTCGAAAAAATTTCACTTTATACAAAAAAAAAAGTTTGAACATAAAAGTCCCGATTATTTTATTTTGGCTCAAATTAACAAAAAAATTCATTTTTTTCCCTTTTAACAGGAAATGACTATTATCGTGTATAATCAAATAATCGGGATTTTCCGTTTATTTTCTTTTATTTTATTTATTATTATTTTTTTAGGATTAAAGTGAATTTTTTTCCGAAAATATTGAGAATTTTATGACAATTTCCTTTAATAAAATCGAGGTTTCCTCAAAAGTGTGTAAATCTTCAGAATTCTATAGAATAAACGACTTTTAATTATTATCTTTTCTATTTGTCCACATGTTACATCACAAAATTCATGTTTAGAAAAACTAGACTAAACAATTCGATTATTATTATTATTATTATTTTTTTATGTATAATGACTTCAAAGAATAACATAGTTTAGATTTTGTATATAGTTAATAATTTATGTTTATTTTTATATATATTTAGAAATTTATGTTTTTTTTTTCTTAAATTTTATAAACATATGACCATTACACTATATGTTTACAAAGTAAAAAACACAAATGACTAAATATATAAAATTAAACGTAATACATGTTTACAAAGTAAAAAACATAAGTGATTAAATATATAAAAAAATATAAATGACACTAAATATGTATCCGATTTAAATTATGTTAGTATCCTATTTTTTATTTTCATAGTACAAGTTTCTTGTTTATGGAATTAAATCTTACTAAAAAACCGGATAGAAAAGAATCTATTAATAATAGAAAGTATGTCACATGGGAAGGCCAAGATCTTCCACGTTATGAAGGTCACCATCACATCCATTCTGTGAAACAGCAAGAACCGCGTTGATGCACGAAACAAAACAATAATTAATAATTACTTATAAAACTATAATAACTATTTAAAAGTAGCAATCTGAGTACCATATATTTTGTTGTTTAAAAAATATAGACAAAATCATTTCAAATGTTTCTTGTCACATCATCTTTTGGCTCCTCGTATGCATAAAACCATAATCAAGATTATTATAACGAATGTTAGGGACTGTATGGGAAGCTATAATATTTGTCTAACATAGATTATAAATGGGTTTTCAGCCATCCATCATTCCATAAAATGATATTTAGATTGCATACATCTGACATATTTACAGTTCTTATTTATTTATTTATTAATTTAATTTTAAATTCGTTTATTAAAATGTTATTTATCCACCGAGCAAACATTAATCGCAAGAAGTATGGATCAGTTATAGTTGATGACTCTATCCGATTCACATGAGTGTTCTTTCGAGGACAAAAGTTGACAGTATAATTGAAACAATTTATTTTATTAGACTACTGGGTGTACTAACTGTTTATTTAACAATGGAGTGATATGGCCTCGTGATGGTGTGACAAACACAACATTGTGTGGTGAACACCACTACGGTGAAGACGCCTGTAGGAGAGCCAAATCCCGCCCCTCTTTCTCTCTTTTCCTACCCCATCGGCTAACTGATCAATTTTACTTTTCTATTCTTTTTAATTCTCATTTTAATATATTTAATGTTATTTATTATTGAATTTAATGAAATAATTCTGTTTTATTATATTAAAATATTATATATTTGAAAATGTATAGTTTTATATATTTCATTAAAAAAAAAGACAAAATTGCCAAAAATAGTTCCCGTGGCATGCAAAATTTTAGAGTTTTAATCCAAACTACGATTTTTTTGGATTGGTGATCATTTTGAGTTAGTTTCATTGCATTTTTGGTCCCTCAGCTAACTGAAAAGACTATTATTCCCTTCTGATATATTTTTTTAATGTTTTTTTCTATTTAATTTAAATGAAAAATAAAATAATACCTAATTTAGGGCCCACCTCTCTCTCTCTCTCTCTCTCTCTCTCTCTCTCTCCCTCTCTATCTCTCAAGTTTTATGTGAAATCCAAAAGGAGTCAACACCCTCGTAGTCCTCCAATCAACCCCTCATCGAACTCATCGGAGAAGCAAGAAAACAAAGTAGTCGGAGCTAGCATCGACCACCATTACATCCCACCACTACTGCAGTCTACCACCATCGCCTTGCTGCCATTGGTAAGTCTGTTCAAGATCGTATGTTTCTCATGACAGTAAATCCTTGAAACCCAATTATATAAGCTAATGATAATCAATGAAGTAGATCGATGGAGAAAATCTTCATCCTTGGTGGCAGAGAACAGAGCAAATATGAACTTCTAATTCCATCATCTTCTTATGATTTCATCCAAAAATTAACCCGAATCAAATTTCTTTTGGGTTTAAAGTCGTTCTACCGGATACCTGCATCTGGATCTGTGGGCAGTGACAGGTGGTGGTGGGGAATGCCCACCACAGCAACGGCGGCGAGTAGTGGTAGCACAACAGCTTCGTTGCTTCCGTCTTCCCAATACAACGATGATCGAAGAGGAAAAAAGGAGCAAGGATTGGGGTTTGTTTGGGGTTGCTCAGATCAACAGAAAAGAAACAAAGATGGGGTGAGGCTGGAATAGTTCTATGGTGGGCGGAGATGTAGTTGTTCACAGTGGAGTTTTGTGGTCGAATGGAGGCTAGCAGGTGGTGCGGTGGCTATCTCCAGATTGCTGGAGGTAGCAGCCCCTTCTTGTTTGTTGAAATCAGGAACGAAAGAAAGAAATGGGTATACGACTCGGAGAGAGAGATAGAGAGAGAAAGAGAGAAAGAGAGAGAGAGAGCGAGAGAGAGAGAGAGAGAAAGAGAGAGAGAGACTTTTATTTTTTTAATTAGTTAAATAAATAAATAAGAATTTAGATTTTAAAAAAAAATGAAAGAAATGAAAAATAAATAACCTAAGGGTATTACAGTCATTTCACTATTTAAAAGGACCAAAAACATAATGAAACTAGCTCAAAAGGACCACCAATCCAAAAAAATCGTGGTTTGGACTAAAACCCCCAAAATTTGCATACCACAGGGACCATTTTTGCAATTTTGTCAAAAACGAAAATTAAAGTGAAGCGAATGACAGATGATTATTTTCTATCAATGAGAGAATTTGGAGGAAAATGTGAGAAAATGACATGATGATGAGTTGGCAGAAAAAAAGGCGAGAGGATGTCATAACACACATCCTTTGGCCTTAAAGATAGTGAGTTGAGGGTAACAAAGTCCCTTAGAAGAATTTAGAGTGATAATTGGAAAAAAATAATTCAAGAATAACCCTTTTTGATGAACATTTGTTTTCCAAGGGCATTGAACTCTATAACAAAACAATGTGGTTGGGAGATCAAAATTAAACATCATATGAAGGTGTTAGATCGATGCTCAAATTTCCAACTTGCCATAGTATTTTTGGATAGTAGATATTTCTACAACATGTTTAACACAAAACCACTTTACAACGAATAACTACGTACTTAAATATTACACCTAATGAAGCAAAGAATAAATGTAAACCTAAGAAGAAATATATTTTTGGTTGAAGGTGCTTCATAATGAACAATGATTGTTTAACAGAATTTTAACCTAAAGAGGGTGCAGAAAACTTCAATGAAAAAAAAAACGTTTAAGCAAATTTTAACCCAAAGCCGATGAAGAAAACTTCAATGCAATTACTTACAATGTTCAAAACAAAAGATCTAGAGTTATTGTAAAAATTTCAATATCATGTTTGAGAATAAGTATGTTCGAAAGTTAAATATTGAACATTTTTCTTCAAAAAAACAATAGAAAATAATATGAAATCAAAGCTGTATGGCATTGGTGTTAATAATGAAAAAATTAGTGACATGGAAAATTGGTTGAGATGTGGTGTTGGTGAATTTCCATTCACCTGTGTTGGTGAATTTCCATTCACCTGTGTTGGTGCTCCGATTGGATCTAGTATGAGTTGAAAATCAAATTAAATGCCCTTAATTGATAAATATAACAATAAACTATCAAATTGGAAAGCTATGAATCTTTCCTTTGGGGGTAGACTCGTTCTTTGCAAGGGAGTTCTGGGTAGTCTTGGTTCTTACTTCTTCTTACTCTTTAAGGCCACAAGTGGTGTTATTAACCGTCTTGAGAGCATAAGATATAAGTTTTTTTTGGGTGGTAGTTCGGATAGCAAAAGGATTCCTTGGGTGGCTTGGAAGAAAGCGATCAAATCATTATATAATGGAGGTTTAGGAAATGGGACCTTAAAGCGTTCAACTATTCCTTGCTTATGAAATGGTGGTAACGTTTCAAGAATGAAAATAGAGGAATTTGGCGCGATGTCATTATTTCTTTACATGGTACGAACGGTAGTGTGGGGCGAACCAGGGATGTTGCTAGAACAGGAGGGACTTGGGGTGTTATTAGTCATCTTTACATGTACCTAACATGTTGTCAGGTGGACCTTAATGACTTATTTATTTATAGGGAGCATATGGAAATGGACTGTAGATGAGAAGGGATGTTATACTGAGGAAATTATTGGATGAAATTTTTTTGATTCACAATCTGGACACTACTCCTTGGAATAGAATTTTTCCTGGTGATGTGAACATCTTTCTTTGTAGATCTCTTCTTGATAGATTGCCTACTTGATTTAATCTTGAGAAAATCGGGTTATCTCTCGATTCCACTTCATGTTCGCTTTTCAATACCATGTTTGAGACTATGTGTCATCTTTTCTGGATTGGTCTATTGTGCGAGAGGTTCTGTCGGGTTGTGACAATCCGAAAACTTTCCATTACTATAAACCGTTCCCGTTAATAAAACCGTTTGCATTCCATTTTTTTGTTAATTTTTGGTTTAAATTAATTAAAGTGGGACTTTTTATTATGACCTCATGAGTGTCCAAACCCATTTGAAACGCATAAAAATACCCTCGTTATTTATTTGGAAAAATTTTAGTTACGACTAAGTCGGATTACGACAACTTAATCGGGTACAACCATAAGTCCCGTTTAATGTCGGTACCGGGTAGATTTCCACCGGGTCTCAAACTCAAGCCTTATATAAAGGATGAGTGAACTTCAATTTAGCTTTTTACCAACACCTCATAACTTTCTCTCTACTCTCTCTCTAAAACTCGAGTTTGATCCAAAAACGCCTCTTCAAGCTTCCAAAATCGTAAGTAATCTACCCTACCTTGTTGTTTAACTTGTTAGGCATGCAAATCTAAGTTTAAATCACCCAAAACACTCAAGAACAAGTGTTTACGGTTTGGAAAGACCTCCCAAAACCGTGAACTCCCTTAAAGGGGGTTTTGAAGCCCCAAAACCCTTCCAAGTCCCTTCTAGTGCTTCGATATGGTTTATGGACTTGCATGTACGAGATTTGAATAGCAAAATCATGATATTTGGGTACTAAACATGAGTTTACGGCCCAAGAACATTCTTGGACCGTGAACAGATCTTCAAGGACCATAAACACACCTTCATAAGCCATAAACACCTTTTAAGGAGTTAAATTGCCCCTTAAACACCTCTAAAGTCTTCCATGAGTGCCTAGAACCTTATTGTGACAATAGTCAATTTCAGGTCAATTCTAGGTAGAACGAAGTCATCAAGTCAAACCGGTCAACTCAATTAAACCTGGTACATTAGGGTTTGTGTTATGAAAATACTGTGTAACTCACTATTCTAATGAGAAAACCTCACTTGGAAAAATTCGTGAGTTTAATTTTCCTTAGTCTTAGTGCTAAACAATGAACAAAAATGATGAAACAATGTTGCATACTCATCGGGAGTGTGAAAGATCCTAAATCATGGCTTAACGGGGTTCACGGACCTTGCGTTACGGAGCCACACACTCACAATTGTCACACATGAAACCTCTTTCAATCGTTTTCACTCTATCTATCTCTATTGTCCAATCTCTCCCAAATCTCTCTAAGAATGTTAAATCTCTCCCAAATCTCTCTCAAAAGTTTCCTTAACTTTTTGAAGTCATTCGGGTCATTCCGACCCTTAACCAGGTCAAAAACGGCTTAAAACGGAGTAAAAACGAGTAAAATAGGCTTAAGGACCCGAAACCTTCTTAAAAGGGGCGAAGTCTCTTAGGACCCGAAAGTCCTCTTAGGGACCGAAACCTCCTGAGCCGAACCCTCTTGAGCCGAACCCTCCTGAAGCAAACCCTCCTAAGCCGAACCCGAAGCTACTGTTCATTCGGTCCATTTCGCTTCTTACTTCCGGAACCGAGACCCGCGAACCGAAAGGCCCTTTCGGACCGAACTTGCTAAGAACCGAACCCTAACCCTTCGCTTCTTGCTTCGGACCGAGCCCGCCTTTCGCCTCTTACTCCGGTTCAATCCTTTCACTTCCTGATCGGCATCAGCAAGGACCGAATCTCGGCCTAGGGACCGAACCTCGGCCTAGGACCGAGAGGTCTTGCTGGAAACTCTTCTTCTCCCGGTTTTCGATTACTTTTGCGTTTAAGGCTCGTTTTTAATTATTTTAACGCGAGATTTTCACCCAAAATCATATTTTAACATAATAAACCCTAAATATTCACAATTTAATCATATTTTCATAAAAATCTTTATTTAAATAATAAAAGCAAGTGGGTAAAGTACAAAGAGGTGGAGTGTTGACTTTACTTTACCTTATGACGCAAGCAACCACTCCCACACCCACTCTATGACCAGCCACACCTCTCCACCTTACCTAGATCACATCAATGTCCTTTCCACTCAATTAACACCCTTTCCCACGTTTTTGAGAGCTGGACATTCATCCTCTCTCCTCACTTCTCTCATTTGCTCTCATTTCACCAAGGATCCAACTCCACTTTTCTCTCAAACTTTCTCTACCAAATTCGAGATTCAAGGCTGATTATCAAGTGTTCTTCCACTATTGGTAAGTAAAATTCATCCTCCTTGTGATTATTGCACTTCATTCTACTCAAATCATTGATTGCTTACACAAACTCCATAACTATGATGTTAGCTTCTCGAAAATCTTCAAGGTATCTCCAAGTGTTCTTGAGTTAAACACTTCCATTCTTCAACAATCATCTACTGAAATCACTTAAGGTGAGTTCATACCCCTAGATTTTAATGTTTTCTCAAGTTTTAAGGGGGGAGTACAAGATAAAACACCAAGAACATAACTAAACTCTTCTAACAGCCTTCACCAAAAAAGTTCAACTCCATTCACGGACTGTTTTGGACAACTTAAACATTTTAGTTTTCAAAACTGTTTTAGGTGCAAGTATTTCCACTTCTTAGCTTTAAAATTACTACTTGAACATCTCCACACGATTTTTCTATAATTTATGGTGATTTTTACAAAACAGCCTGTCTTTTCAAACACAAATCCGGACCAGTCTGTAAATATGAGCATTTTAATACAAGTTAATGGCTTCTAAAAATCATGATAAAAATTATGAGTAAACTAGACACATTTTGGGAACTCTCAGAATTTACGGATATAGTTTTCGACTTCGTATGATTTTTCTATGATTTTTCCAAAACAGTGCAGAAAGGTTAAAGTTAGTTAACAACATATAAATATCATAACACTTTGTATTATGTTGAGCAAACTGTATAATCATAAGTTCTAATTATTGAATGTGTTTCCTTGTTAGTATATCATCATAAACCGAAACTAAGTCATTCATGATAAGATTATTCATTCATTTAGAACACGTATATTAAACTATAAAAAGTATAGTTTAATGGGTTCATAACACTAATGCATTTCCATAAAAGAGTTCTTACATATTACAAACATTTTAGATAAACTATAATAGGTATAGTTTATGATACATTGCATAACACACTCGTACAAAAAGGGTACATTCATACAGAAAAGGTTTACACTCACACACATTACACGTAAACTTGTTAACCTAAATTGTGAGACAATCTCTTTCCGTACGTCTGAGTGCGGAATATAATTTCTGGTAGTTATAATCAGAGTCTCCTGGAGGGAGAACGTGATACTTGTATATAGATCTATATTGGATTTGACACCCCACACCTTGTTGCTAGCTACAGTGGGACCTGCAGGTCTACGGGTGACAAATGTCATTTCAGTTTCGCGACGCCTGAGAAACGTCGTGTCAGGTTCATTCAGTTATAGTATGATTATAGCGACTCACATAGGGAGATAACAATACATAAAGTTTACTGGATTATTATAAAACCTAAATAGGTTTTATGTCAGTTTAAATTCACTTTTTATATCAATTTAAACTCATAGCATTTCCACTAAGTAAGAAAGGTTACTTATACATTTTGGCCTTTGGTTATAAGGCTACATTACACAGATTATATGGAAAATATCAGATTCTTCTGAAACAAACGCGAAATTTACAAGAGAAATACTTCTATTAGGTTTTATAGCAAAAGCATATGAACTCACCAACCTTTGTGTTGACACTTTTTCAAACAACTTGTATTCTCAGGAAATCATTAAACAAGCAACCAAGTGCTTTTGAGGATGGGACGTTAAGGCGTCGAACTTTTCATATTTTGTCAACATATTGTAATTGATTTTGAAACATGTAATTCATACAAGTGATGTAACTTTTTCAATTATATATATGTTGGTTGTATTTGCTTAAATTACTATTGAAATTGTGGTTATGATACTATACATGAAGTCCTCCACCCCCAGACGTTTCCGCCATCCTTGGTTTGGGGGTGTGACTGATTGGTATCAGAGCACGGTTTATAGTGAATTAAGTGTGTCAAACCACATAAGATATACAAACTATAAACAAATTTGGGACTAAAAGTCTCTGATCCTTAAAACATTTTAACGAGTTGTACTTTTAGAAAACAAATAGTTTCTTGTTTTAAAGTATACCTACATGCATTATATACTCGCGTAGTGTCATAACTAAGGAGAACACAAATTGAAAGAGGAGGAGTTGAACATTACTAGTACGCCTTAGCATGTGTAATCAGTTCTAGGAAGGATATAGCCTGATCAACTATATCCGTCCGAGAAGTAACTTACGCACACTGGGGAAAAGTCGTAATGGGCGACATATCTAATAACCTAACTACGCTCTACAAAGAACACGCTAATAACCAAATATAAACATTTAAAAATACTATAGGAGTATTTGTACGTTTCTATAGTGCCATGTTATTATTTTCCGATATGTGCTTCTTAATCCCCCGTTTCTCGTGCAGACGACATGGCAGGATTTCACATACCTGGGGACCCGTACTTTCCCAATCAGGGAAACGCGGGGTGGATCGATGATGAGCCCGAGCAACAAGTCGAGTAGGATCCCGAGGAGGATCCCGAAGAGGCTCTCGAAGAGAATCCCGAAGAGGAACCCGAGGAGGAAGACGAACAAGAAGAAGAGGAGGAAGAAGAAGAACAAGAAGAAGAGGAGGAAGACGAAGAAGAAGAAGAGGAAGACGATGATATAGTCATGGTTGGGAATGAAATGGAGGAACGACCGGAAGTATTCAACCCTCCTTACATCATGAGGGTACCCGCACACCGCTTTGGATATAACGGGCCTGAACCCCCTTAGGTAACAACGATCGAGAGGTGGAGCCGACAACAACACCAGCGGTCACCCTATGGCGACCAACGAGGTTATTATGACCTCATCCATCATGGACCGGTTGACAGAGCCCTCTTCGTCATGACACAACGAATAGCAAGTATGGATGATCGTGGTAGGACGACGACCGACCAGGTCAGGGAACTAAGCACCATCGTACAGTCTACCACTAATCGTACCAGAGATCTGGAACGAGACTCCCACTACAGAGACCAACTCATTCAAGACCTTCTCGCTGCTCGAGCAGAAACAAGAGAGTATCGGGAAAGATACATGGCACTCGAAGAGAGAATGGTCGCAGCCGAACGGAGATTGGCAGAACTACAGGGCGCATCGACATCATCTCAGGCTCCGTCAGAGAAGGGTCATCGTGATTAGAACTCGTTACTATTCTCACGTCTTGGTAGTAAAAGTTTATGAGTACGCGTTGGTGCTACTCTTTGTATGTAGGTTGACCCTGCGACTAAGTGATTACACTATTCAAAAGGGCTTTTGTAGTGTCGAAACTATCTTTTGTATTGATGTAATGTAGACCCTTATGTGGTCAAATTTTCCTCAAAACGTTATGTACTAAAAGTTTATCAATGAATTTGGCATGCATTTTATTTAATGAATGTTTGGCACTAGACTTCATAACCTGATCACACAAATAATTTACAAATAATAAAGTTTTGATAAAATACAAAAGAGATGAAACAAGAAACACTCGACTCGTTATCACTATTGAAGTCTTACCGGCTGGTCATTTTTTTTATGACAGAACCATGCCACCAAGGAAAAGACCAAGACCTTCCGGCAACACAGCACCACCCCCTCCACCACCACCTCCGCAGTTTGATACTGCGATGTTTCAGGCTGCAGTAACGGTAGCCGTGGCGGCAGCAATGTCACAAATGGGTACAATTGGTTCTGGCGGTTCTGGATCCGAAGCTACCAATTCAATTCATGGGGACAACACGGGGCGTACGAGGGAGTGCTCTTACAAAGACTTCACGAATGGAAAGCCCGACCCTTTCAATGGAAGTGGGGGCGTCATCACACTGGTGCAATGGTTCGAAAGGACCGAGGCAGTTTTCAAAATTTGTGCTTATCCCGAAGCGAGCAAGGTCAAGTATGCAACATTCACTTTTACCGGAAAAGCTCTTACTTGGTGGAATGGCCGAGTTAAATCACTTACTCCTGCAGTAGCTAACTCTATAAGCTGGGAGGATTTGAAAGCTTTGATGTTAAAGGAGTATTGCCCGAGGGGCGAAATACAAAAACTTGAAGAGGAACTTTGGAACCTCATAATGTCAGGCACTGATCTTGAAACTTATACTGCCCGTTTCAATGACCTAGCACTCCTCTGTCCAACAATGGTCACTCCAGAGGAGAAAAAGGTGGAGCGATACCTCTGGGGGCTGTCATTCCAGATTCAAGATAGTGTATTGGCCTCGAAACCCACTACCTTTGAGAGTGCCAAGGAATTGGCACAACAACTTATAGATCACATGGCTAGCCGTGGTACCGTGATAGCCACCACCGACCGAACAAAAGGAGGGAAAAACAAGAGGAAGTTCTGGAGCAATAAAAAGAAACAATCGATGCAGGACCCCGCCAAGAAGCAACAGACTGTTGCTATCCGTACTGCCATCACTACTACCTTTCCGACACCACCAAAGTAATATGCAGGGAGTTTCCCTAAGTGCAACTACCACCACAATGGTGCTTGTCGGGAAACGCACTGCAGAAACTGTGACAGAAAAGGGCATACTGCTCGTTTCTGTAAAGCACCAGCACGACCGGTCAACCAAGCTGCCAATGCAGGGGCAAGCCAAACCTGCTATGGATGTGGTGAAACAGGACACTTCAGGAGGAACTGCCCCAAGGCGCAAGCCCCTAATGCTGGGGGTATAGGAAGAGTCCTAACTTTAGGGCATGGAGAAGCAGTCAAGGACCCCTCCGTGGTTACTGGTACGTTCCTCCTCAATAACTCTTATGCATGCGTACTTTTCGATAGTGGGGCAAAAAGAAGTTTCGTAAGTCACCAATTCAAACATATACTAAAGCAAAAATTCCCAGCCACTAGAAGATTCTTACGTCGTAGAAATGGTAAATGGAAAGGTTGAGCGCGCTAGCGATATTTACATAGGGTGTACTCTCACTCTAGACAACCATTCGTTCAAAATTGACCTTATGCCGGTCACCATAAAAAGTTTCGACATAATTATTGGTATGGATTGGTTAAGCCTTCATCGTGCCGACATTTTATGTTACGCAAGGGCCGTCCGCCTCAATCTGCCGAATGGCAACATCTTCACCGTTTATGGCAATAAACCTAGTGCGAACCTACAAATCATCTCTTGTGTTAAAACCTAAAAGTACCTCCGAAAGCAATACCATGCATTCTTAGCCCACGTCGTAGACAAGAAACAAGAGGTGAAGGACATAAAAGAAATTCCAGAAGTATGCAACTTCCCTGACGTATTCCCAGACGATCTGCCACCAGGTGTACCACTCGCAAGACAAGTCGAATTCCGAATCGACTTAATTCCCGGAGCAACCCCCGTTGCCAAAGCTCTATACCGCCTAGCACCAGCAGAGATGCAAGAACTGTCCAGCCAGTTGAATGAACTGTTGAGCAAAGGGTTCATCAGACCGAGCTTTTCGCCTTGGGGAGCACCAGTTCTATTTGTGAAAAAGAAGGATGGATCCTTTCGCATGTGCATCGATTATAGGGAGTTAAACAAACTCACCATCAAAAATCGATACCCCTTACCCCGAATCGACGACCTTTTTGACCAACTACAGGGAGCGAGCTACTTTTCAAAAATCGACTTGAGGTCGGGTTACCATCAATTGCGAGTTCAAGAGGATGATATCCCCAAGACGGCATTCAGAACTCGCTATGGACACTACGAATTTGTAGTGATGCCATTCGGATTAACAAACTCGCCTGCGGTGTTCATGGATTTGATGAACCGAGTGTGTCGACCCTTCTTAGATAAATTCGTGATCGTGTTTATCGACGATATCTTGGTCTATTCGAGAAGCGAAGAAGAGCATAGACAACACCTACGACTAGTTCTGGAGATTTTAAGAGCTGAGATGCTTTACGCCAAGTTCTCAAAGTGTGAATTTTGGCTCCGAGAAGTAGGATTCCTTGGCCACGTAGTAAGCAAGGAAGGAATACATGTGGATCCCTCCAAGATCAAAGCAATTGAAGATTGGTCAGCACCTACAACGCCAACAGAAATCCGACAATTTTTGGGGCTCGCAGGCTACTATTGAAGATTCATACAAAACTTCTCCAAGATTGCTGAGCCCCTCACCACCTTGACTCAGAAAGGCGTGGTGTTCAAATGGGAAGATAAACAAGAAGCTGCCTTCCAGACACTAAAGCAAGCCCTATGCAGCGCACCAATCTTGTCTCTTCCAGAAGGAACTGATGATTTTGTGGTGTATTGCGATGCTTCGAATCAAGGCCTCGGCTGTGTGCTCATGCAAATGGGAAAGGTTATCGCTTACGCATCAAGGAAACTTAAGACCCACGAAGTTAACTATACCACCCACGACCTCGAATTGGGAGCGGTAGTGTTCGCCTTGAAAATCTGGAGACACTACCTCTACGGCACAAAGTGCACCTTCTTCACCGATCACAAAAGTCTTCAGCATATCCTCAATCAAAAAGAGCTCAACATGCAACAAAGAAGATGGGTAGAGCTACTAAACGATTATGAATGCGAAATCCGTTATCATCCGGGCAAGGCTAATGTTGTAGCCGATGCCCTAAGTAGAAAAGAATACTCGGGTCACAGGGTGAAGACACTAACAATGACAATCCATTCACACCTATTCACACAGATCAAGGAAGCTCAACGTGAAGCCTTGAGACCCGAAAATGTGACAGGTGAGGCATTGAGAGGAATGGATAAAAACCTTGAAGTCAAGGAGGACGGAGCTCGATACCTCATGAACCGGATCTGGACACCGAAGTTCGGTGGGTTCCGAGACGTTGTCATGAACGAAGCACACAAGACACGATATTCCATCCATCCAGGTTCGGATAAGATGTATCTAGACCTCAAGAAGTTGTACTGGTGGCCGAACATGAAAGCTGAAATTGCTACCTATGTGGGCAAGTGTCTGACTTGCGCCAAGATAAAGGTAGAGTACCAGAAGCCATCAAGACTACTACAACAGCCGGATATACCCGAGTGGAAGTGGGAGCGTATAACCATGGATTTCATAACCAAGCTACCTAAGACATCGTGTGGGTTTGACACCATATGGGTAATCGTAGACAGATTGACCAAGTCTGCGCACTTTCTACCAATAAAGGAAACCGACAAGATGGAAAAGTTAACCCGGACATACATCAAGGAGGTTGTGCGACTGCATGGTGTACCAATATGAATTATCTCTGATCGAGATAGTAGATTCACCTCGCGATTTAGCAGTCCTTACAGAAGTCTCTGGGGACTAGACTAGATATGAGTACGGCCTATCATCCGTAGACCGATGGGTAGAGCGAGCGCACCATACAGACATTAGAAGACATGTTGAGAGTTTGTGTGATAGACTTTGGTAAGGCTTGGGATACTCATTTACCACTTATTGAATTTTCCTATAATAATAGCTATCATACTAGCATTGGAGTCGCTCCATTCGAAGCTCTCTACGGTCGCAAGTGTAGATCACCTCTGTGTTGGGCCGAAGTGGGGGATACTCAGCTAGCTAGGGGGCAAGTCCCTGATAGCACCCTTATTGGGCCTGAAATTATAAGGGAGACCACAGAAAAGATCATTCAAATTCGGGAAAGACTGAAGGCGTCTCATGATCGACAAAGAGTTACGCAGACAAATGACGCAAACCCTTAGAATTCCAGGTCGGAGACCGAGTACTACTAAAAGTTTCCCCCTGGAAAGGGATGATACGTTTCGGTAAACATGGGAAACTAAACCCAAGGTACATCGGACCATTCGAAATCCTTTCCAGGATTGGTCCTGTGGTGTACAAACTCCGATTACCACAAGAACTTAGTAACGTACACCCTAGCTTCCACGTATCCAACTTAAAGAAGTGTCTGTCTGACGAGACACTTGTAATACCTCTCAACGAGATCAAAGTTAACGAAAACTTCCACTTCGTGGAAGAACCAGTTGAGATTATGAATCGAGAAGTCAAAAGAACGAAACAAAGTCGTATCCCCATCGTAAAGGTCTGCTGGAACGCTAAACGAGGACCTGAGTTCACCTGGGAACGCGAAGAGCAAATGAAACAAAAATACCCGCATCTTTTTCAAAACTCCTGAAGTCCCAATCAAAACGTAAATTTCGGGACGAAATTCCCTCTAACGGGGCGATAATGTGACAATAGTCAATTTCGAGTCAAGTCTAGGTAGAACGAAGTCATCAAGTCAAACCGGTCAACTCAATTAAACCTGATACATTAGGGTTTGTGTTATGTAAATACTGTGTAACTCACTATTCTAATGAGAAAACCTCACTTGGAAAAATTTGTGAGTTTAATTTTCCTTAGTCTTAGTGCTAAACAATGAACAAAAATGATGAAACAATGTTGCATACTCATCGGGAGTGTGAAAGATCCTAAATCATGGCTTAACGGGGTTCACGGACCTTGCGTTACGGAGCCACACACTCACAATTGTCACACATGAAACCTCTCTCAATCGTTTTCACTCTATCTCTTTCTATTATCCAATCTCTCCTAAATCTCTCTAAGAATGTTAAATCTCTCCCAAATCTCTCTCAAAAGTTTCCTTAACTTTTTGAAGTCATTCGGGTCATTCCGACCCTTAACCGGGTCAAAAACGGCTTAAAACGGAGTAAAAACGATTAAAATAGGCTTAAGGACCCGAAACCTTCTTAAAATGGGGGAAGTCTCTTAGGACCCGAAAGTCCTCTTAGGGACTGAAACCTCCTGAGCTGAACACTCTTGAGCCGAACCCTCCTGAAGCGAACCCTCCTGAGCCGAACCCGAATCTACTGTTCATTCGACCCATTTCGCTTCTTACTTCCGGAACCGAGACCCGCGAACCGAAAGGCCCTTTCGGACCGAACTTGCTAAGAACCGAACCCGAACCCTTCGCTTCTTGCTTCGGACCGAGCCCGCCTTTCGCCTCTTACTCTGGTTCGCTCCTTTCGCTTCCTGCTCGGCATCAGCAAGGACCGAATCTCGGCCTAGGGACCGAACCTCAGCCTAGGACCGAGAGGTCTCGCTGGAAACTCTTCTTCTCCCGATTTTCGACTAGTTTTGCGTTTAAGGCTCGTTTTTAATTATTTTAACGCGGGATTTTCACCCAAAATCATATTTTAACATAGTAAACCCTAAATATTCACAATTTAATCATATTTTCATAAAAATCTTTATTTAAATAATAAAAGCAAGTGGGTAAAGTACAAAGAGGTGGAGTGTTGACTTTGCTTTACCTTATGACGCAAGCAACCACTCCCACACCCACTCTATGACCAGCCACACCTCCCCACCTTACCTAGATCACATCAATGTCCTTTCCACTCAATTAACACCCTTTCCCACGTTTTTGAGAGCTGGACATTCATCCTCTCTCCTCACTTCTCTCATTTGCTCTCATTTCACCAAGGATCCAACTCCACTTTTCTCTCAAACTTTCTCTACCAAATTCGAGATTCAAGGCTGATTATCAAGTGTTCTTCCACTACTGATAACTAAAATTCATTCTCCTTGTGATTATTGCACTTCATTCTATTCAAATCATTGATTGCTTACACAAACTCCATAACTATGATGTTAGCATCTCGAAAATCTTCAAGGTATCTCCAAGTGTTCTTGAGTTAAACACTTCCATTCTTCAACAATCATCTACTGAAATCACTTAAGGTGAGTTCATACCCCTAGATTTTAATGTTTTCTCAAGTTTTAAGGGGGGAGTACAAGTTAAAACACCAAGAACATAACTAAACTCTTCTAACAGCCTTCACCAGAAAAGTTCAACTCCATTCACGGACTGTTTTGGACAACTTAAACATTTTAGTTTTCAAAACTGTTTTAGGTGCAAGTATTTCCACTTCTTAGCTTTAAAATTACTACTTGAACATCTCCACACGAATTTTCTACAATTTATGGTGATTTTTACAAAACAGCCTATCTTTTCAAACACAAATCCGAACCAGTCTGTAAATATGAGAATTTTAATACAAGTTAATGGCTTCCAAAAATCATGATAAAAATTATGAGTAAACTAGACACATTTTTGGAACTCTCAGAATTTACGGATATAGTTTTCGACTTCGTATGATTGTTCTATGATTTTTCCAAAACAGTGCAGAAAGGTTAAAGTTAGTTAACAGCATATAAATATCATAACACTTTGTATTATGTTGAGCAAAGTGTATAATCATAAGTTCTAATTATTGAATGTGTTTCCTTGTTAGTTTATCATCATAAACCGAAACTAAGTCATTCATAATAAGATTATTCATTCATTTAGAACACGTATATTAAACTATAAAAAGTATAGTTTAATGGATTCATAACACTAATGCATTTCCATAAAAGAGTTCTTACATATTACAAACATTTTAGATAAACTATAATACGTATAGTTTATAATACATTGCATAACACACTCGTACAAAAAGGGTACATTCATATAGAAAAGGTTTACACTTACACACATTGCACGTAAACTTGTTAACCTAAATTGTGAGACAATCTCTTTCCGTACGTCCGAGTGTGGAATATAATTCCTGGTAGTTATAATCAGAGTCTCCTGGAGGGAGAACGTGATACTTGTATATAGATCTATATTGGGTTTGACACCCCACACCTTGCTGCTAGCTACAGTGGGACCTGCAGGTCTACAGGTGACAAATGTCATTTTAGTTTCGCAACGCCTGAGAAATGTCGTGGCAGGTTCATTCAGTCATAGTATGATTATAGCGACTCACATAGGGAGATAACAATACATAAATTTTACGGGATTATTATAAAACCTAAATAGGTTTTATGTCGGTTTAAATTCACTTTTTATATCAATTTAAACTCATAGCATTTCCACTAAGTAAGAAAGGTTACTTATACATTTTGGCCTTTGGTTATAAGGCTAAATTACACAGATTTTAAGGAAAATATCGGATTCTTCTGAAACAAACGCGACATTTACAAGAGAAAGACTTCTATTAGGTTTTATAACAAAAGCATATGAACTCACCAACCTTTGTGTTGACACTTTTTTAAACAACTTGTATTCTCAGGAAATCATTAAACAAGCAACCAAGTGCTTTTGAGGATGGGACGTAAAGGCGCCGAACTTTTCATATTTTGTCAACATATTGTAATTGATTTTGAAACATGTAATTAATACAAGTGTTGTAACTTTTTCAATTATATATATGTTGGTTGTATTAGCTTAAATTACTATTGAAATTGTGGTTATGATACTATACATGAAGTCCTCCACCCCCAAATGTTTCCGCCATCCTTGGTTTGGGGGTGTGACACTTATATTACTTCTTGATATGCACCAAAACATACAAAAATGAAATAAACATGAGTTTACGGTTTGGGAAGGTCTCCCAAAACTGTAAACACCTTCAATGGGGTGTTTAAGTCCCCGTAACACATTGTATGACTTAGAATTGGGTCTAAACTTTGTATGCTTAACCTACAACCACCAAAGCACATGATTCATGGACAAACATGAGTGTACGGACGTAAACTCATGTGTTTAAGGTAGTAAACTCCCCAAGTTTCCTTCAAGAATCGTAAACTCCTTTTCCAAGGTCAATTCAAGTCCCGATCACTTACTAAGCCATGGAATCAACCCTAGAACCTTCCCTTGTGCATTGTAAGACCTTTAAACATCCAAGAACACACCACCCATGAGTTTAAGGCTGTAAACTCTTAGGGATATTGTCATTTGGCCGTAAACACCCCTAAGGGCTTACTCTTGAAGAGTAAACTCCTTATCTAGGCCTTACACACCCTTAGATGCTGCCCAGATCACTCCTAACACTTGAAATAAAGTGTTTCGACGACTCGAAGTGTATTATCTCAATTAATTAGTAGTTCAAATTCTAATTAGATACAATTATATATCTCTTCATATTATATAGGAACCTCGTGTGTATTCAAGCCCCGCACTGACACTTAACATCCTACTGACACATTTCTCGTCTGGTGAGTTCATACCCCTACGCTTTTTCCGTGTTTTCAATGTTTTCAGGGGGGAATACAAGCAAAAGTACAAGAATATCTTGTACTCAAACTTATTATTTCATTTGAAATGTTTCATATTCCGTATACTTTTAACACTGGAAACCGTATTAACCAACTGTTTGACTTGCAGAGTTAGTTTTCAAACTAATTGCATATCTTATTATATAGTATTATATTGTATATTTCACAAATGATTTTTCCACTTAATGAATGTTAAAATTATTAACTTAGAACTTTAGAATACGTCCTCGGTAACACTCCACAGAGATACGCGAGTGGAGGACCACCTTTGTAACCAGAATCACAAACAGGAATTTCCGCATTATTGCTTGTAAATTTGTTAATCTTAAAAATTGGAGACACGTTCTCTGAAACACTCCACAGAGATACGCGAGTGGAGGAACGCCCCTGTAACCAGAATCTCCTGTACGGAGAGCGTGACTTGAGTGTATAAATCTATACGGGGCTGACTTCCCTGCACCTCGCAGCTAGCTACAGTGGGACCGATAGGTCTACGGGTGACGAAAGTCATAAAATGATACTGGACTTCTTATTGCCATATCTAGTCTATCGTATGGTTATGGAACTCACAATTTAGATAACAGAGATTTACTTGTTGGTAATAATGGATCTAGTAAACTAATAACCTTAAGAATTAGTTTACATCTCACACAATAGTTTTATATACGTGTTAAAACTAACATACATTTCAAGGATAACCAAGCTTTTAGGAAACTTCACACAAACGCTTTAAGTATGGTAGATACTTGTACATTACATTCATAACCTATAACCAACTACAAAATTTTAAGGAAAATAAGGGTTTTTCCTGGGATAACTGAACTGTTCATAACCAGATTGTATAACAAACGAATAACTAAACTTTACTTATAAGAAAATATGAGATTTTCTTGGATGGCAACTTTTTCAGAATACTAAAGGAAACTTGTTCATTTTCAGAAACAAACTGCTTATGAACTCACCGGCTTTATGCTGATATTTTTAAAACTGATTGTATTCTCAGGTCCACATTAAACAGGTACCCCGTAATCTTTTGGAGAAGACAGAGCATTTTAGCAGTCTCGTCTTTACTTTTGTTCATTTTGGATGTATATATCTATAATCATGTATAACTTTACCTTTAAACAAATGTAAATAATCCTATGTAATGTAATGGTTGTGTTTACTATGCTTACTATGTACATTGGTTGTGATACCTTACATGATGTCCTCCGCCCTGGAACGTTTCCGCCATTGGTTTCGGGTGTGATAGATTGGTATCAGAGCCCTTGTTTATAGTGAACTAAGTATACCGAACCTTACATGGTATAAGACTATAAACACTAAGGGGCCAAAGTGCTCTGAACTAAAAGTATACTTTAAAAAAAATTATTTTTCAAAAGTATACAAGAATACCTAACCGTCAGATACCATAACCTCGAGTAGAACAAAACATAAGAAATTAGGTGTTGTACACTGCGGTTAAACCTGGGTAGTTATGTAGTCGTGTCTAGGGTCAATATAGCCTGATCAACTATATTCATTCGAGACACGGCCAACATGTGCTTGGGAGTGACTGTGGTGTGCAACATGCCTAAAACTTACCTAATATCCAAATAATGATTCATCGTTGTAGCGAAACATAAAATACTATGGGAGTATTTTAGCCAAAGCCGATTACGCTATAGAAATTCATTCCAAGTGTTGCTACTCACTCGTTCCTTAGCGATAGTTTATCTGCTTTGATAACTCTTTCCTGTCTTCTCGCTTAATAGAACTCTATATCTGTCATAATGAGATATCTCTTGTTCCATATCTCTTGATTCAATTCAGAGGACTTATGATCCTCTCTTTCCTGACTATTTTAGATCAAGATGCCTCCAAAGAAAAGACCCAGCTCAAAGAACAACAATCCTCCTCCACCACCACCTCCCCCTCCATTTGATCCCGCCATGTTTCAAGCAGTTGTTAATGCTGTTGTGGCTGCTACCATATCACAAATGAACCCTGGTGGTTCAGACGGGCCAGGAGGTGGTACTCAGCCTCAAAACTAGGAAGGTAGTCAGGGACACCGGAAGGAGTGTTCCTACAAGGACTTTATGAAAGCGAAACCCACACCCTTCAATGGCACTGGAGGTGTCATTACCCCAACTCGGTGGTTCGAGAAAATCGAATCTATCTTCGAAATCTGTGCCTGTTCAAAATCCGACAAAGTGAAGTTCGCCGCCTGTACGTTCATCGATAAAGCCTTGACTTGGTGGAACGACTAATTCAAATCCTTAACCCTACCTGTTGCCAATGCTATGGGTTGGGAGATCATGAAGGAGTTTATGCTTGCGGAGTACTGCCCTCGGGATGAAATGCAGAAGTTGGAGCACGAACTATGGAACCTGAAGATGAAGGGTTCCGATATCACCGCTTACACTTCCAGATTTGATGAATTGATGCTTCTCTGTCCGGGTATGGTTACCCTGGAGAGTAAAAAGATTGAGAGATTCATATGGGGGTTGACTCAACCAACCAAGGGGAATGTTTTGGCTGCGAAGCCAGACACCTATGACAGCGCCAAATGCCTAGCGCAAACTTTGATTGACCATAGTGATGACCTTGAGGAAGCTGCCACCACTCCTGAACCGACAAAAAGGAGTGGTGAGAAAAGAAAATTTTGGAAGAAGAAGAAGAGTCAGTCTTCGCAGGAGTCCTCGAAGAAGCAGCAAACTGTGGCAGTCCACGCGGCTACTACCCCTACTGCTGTTTCTGCCATCGGATCCACAACCCAAACACCTACTAGTAAGTATGCAGGTACCCTTCCTCGATGTGACAAGTGTAACTCCCATCATAACCCCGGACCCTGCCGTGATCTGTCATGCTCCAACTGTGGTAAAAAGGGGCATATGATTCGATTCTGCAAAGCACCAACCCAATCAACAAATCAATCTTCCGGAGCGGGTTTCGGACAGGCCTACTATGGATGTGGTGAAGTCGGGCATTTCAAGAGAAACTGCCCCAAGGTAGCAATAGCTGGTAACACCGGGGGAGTCCTAACTATGGGACGAGAGGAGGCAGTCGCCGATCCCACCGTCGTCTCGGGTACATTCCTTCTCGACAACTTTTATGCTAGTATCCTTTTCGATTCTGGTGCTGAAAGAAGTTTTGCTAGCCATTCATTCAAACATCTCCTTCAGCATAATCCCCAACCATTAACCGAAACATTTACCGTCGAGATGACTAACGGTGAGAAAGAGAACACTAACGATATATTCATAGGTTGTACCCTTACCCTGAACGATCATTCTTTTCCCATTGACCTAATGCCAGTTTCCATAAAGAGCTTTGATGTTATCATTGGCATGGATTGTTTGAGTCCCAATCATGCTGATATCCTTTGTTATGAAAAAGCCATCCATCTTAATCTCCCATCTGGCCAGACTCTCATGATCTACGGCGATAAACTTAGTTCCAATCTTCGCATCATTTCTTCCATAAAAGCTCAAAAGCTTCTGCGAAAGGAGTGTCACGCATTCCTAGCTCATGTAATCAACAAAAAAAGGAAGTTAAAGACCTCGAGAGCATCCACGAAGTCTGCAAATTTCCCGATGTCTTTCCCAAAAAGCTTCTGGGAATTCCTCCCAAATGTCAAGTCGAGTTTTGCATCGATCTAATTCCTGGAGCTAATCATGTAGCCAAATCTCCGTATCGCTTAGCTCTAGCAGAAATGCAGGAATTATCCAGTCAACTTAATGAGCTGCTCGAAAAAGGGTTCATCAGTCCGAGTTCCTCACCCTGGGGAGCCCCGATATTATTTGTGAAGAATAAAGATGGATACTTTCGGATGTGCATAGACTACTGCGAGCTGAACAAGTTGATAGTCAAAAACCATTATCCTCTTCCTCGAATACATGACCTTTTTGATCAACTTCAAGGAGCCAGTTACTTCTCGAAGATAGACCTCAGATCAGGGTACAACTTCGAGTTCACGAGAATGATGTTTCCAAGACAACATTCAGAACTCGGTATGGTCACTACGAGTTCATAGTGATGCCCTTCGGTCTAACAGATGCACCGACTGTGTTCATGGACCTAATGAACTGGGTGTGTCGTCCTTTCCTGGACAAGTTCGTCATCGTGTTCATTGACGACATACTTGTCTATTCCCTAAGTGAAGAATATCACAAGCAACACTTAAGGTTAGTGTTGCAAACACTTAGAACGGAGAAACTGTACGAGAAGTTCTCTAAGTGCGAGTTCTGGATTCGGAAGGTAACTTTCCTTGGTCACGTGGTAAGCGAGGAGGGTATACATGCCGAATCGTCAAAAATTAAGGTGAAAAAGAACTGGTCGTCACCGAAGACACCCACAGAAATCCGTAAATTCTTGGGTCTCACTGGCTACTATCGCAGGTTCATCCATAATTTTTCCAGAATCGCCAAACCCTTAACCACTCTATTGTAGAAAGGTGTACCATTTTGTTGGAGTGAGAAACAAGAAACTGCATTCCAAACATTGAAACCAGCCCTGTGCAGTGCACCTATTCTGTCCCTGCCCGAAGGAACAGAGGATTTCGTTGTCTTCTGCGATGCATCTAATCAGGGTTTAGGCTGTGTGCTTATGTAGAGAGGAAAAGTTATTGCTTATGCCTCAAGACAACTTAAGGCACATGAAGTTAACTATACGACTCATGACCTGGAGTTAGGAGCAGTGGTCTTCGCACTGAAGATTTGGAGACATTACCTCTACGGAACTAAGTGCACGATCTTCACTGACCATAAAAGCTTGCAACACATCTTCAATGAGAAAGACTTAAACATGAGACAACAGCGATGGGTAGAACTACTCAGTGATTATGAGTGCGAAATCCGCTACCATCCCGGTAAGGCCAATGTGGTAGCAGATGCCCGGAGCCGAAAGGAGAGTTCAAGCCGCAAAGCGAAGACACTGACGATGACCATCCATTCCCATTTATCCGTACAGATACGAGAAGCCCAGTTGGAATCCCTAAATCCAGAGAATGTGTTGAACGAAGCCTTGAGAGGAATGGAGAAGAAACTTGAGATCAGAGGTGATGGAGTCTACTGTTTCATGGATAGAATCTGGACCCCAAAGTTCGGAGGTTTCAGAGACGTTGTCATGACCGAAGCTCACAAGACCAAATACTTTGTTCACCCAGGTTCGAACAAGATGTACCTGGATCTCAAGAAACAATACTGGTGGCCAAACATGAAAGCCGAGATCGCAAACTTCTAGGGCAAGTGTCTGACTTGCGCCAAGGTAAAAGTCGAGTACCAGAAACCTTTGGGTCTGCTCCAGCAACCCGAGATACCTGAGTGGAAATGGGAGATGATTACCATGGATTTCATCACCAAGTTACCCAGGTCTCCGAGTGGGTACGATACCATTTGGGTAATTGTCGACTGTTTGACAAAATCCGCTCACTTCCTTCCGATTAAAGAATCATTCAAGATGGAAAGACTCACGCGAGTCTACCTCCAAGAGATAGTCCGACTGCACGGTGTGCCTGTGTCCATTATCTCCGATCGAGATAGTAGGTTTACCTCAAGGTTTTGGCAATCCCTTCAGAAAGCTCTTGGAACCAAGCTGGACATGAGTACAACTTACCATCCTCAGACAGACGGACAGAGTGAGAGAACTATTCAGACCCTAGAAGACATGCTGAGAGCATGTGTCATTGATTTCGGAAAGTCGTGGGACACCCATTTACCCTTGATCGAGTTCTCTCATAACAACAGCTACCACACTAGTATCAAGGCTGCCCCGTTCGAAGCCCTTTACGGTCACAAATGCAGATACCCTCTGTATTGGGTCGAGGCAGGGGACACGCAGCTAGCCAAGAGTCAAGTCCCCGACAATGCTCTCACTGGTCCTAAGATCATCCGCATCTCTTTCAAATTCCATGATTTGTATCTTAATTCTAAATTTCGGGACGAAATTCCCTCTAACGGGGGGATAATGTGACAATCCGAAAACTTTCTGTTACTATAAACCGTTCCCATTAATAAAACTGTTTGTATTCCATTTTTCTGTTAGTTTTTGGTTTAAATTAATTAAAGTGGGATTTCTTATTATGACCTCATGAGTGTCCAAACCCATTTGAAATGCATAAAAATACCCTTGTTATTTATTTGGAAAATTTTTAGTTACGACTAAGTCGGATTATGACAACTTAATCGGGTACAACCATAAGCCCCGTTTAACATCGGTACCGGGTAGATTTCCACCGGGTCTCAAACTTAAGCCTTATATAAAGGATGAGTGAACTTCAATTTAGCTTTTTACCACCACCTCATAACTTTCTCTCTCCACTCTCTCTCTAAAACTCGAGTTTGATCCAAAAACGCCTCTTCAAGCTTCCAAAATCATAAGTAATCCACCCTACCTTGTTGTTTAACTTGTTAGGCATGAAAATCTAAGTTTAAATCACCCAAAACACTCAAGAACAAGTGTTTACGGTTTGGGAACACCTCCCAAAACCGTGAACTCCCTTAAAGGGGGTTTTGAAGCCCCAAAACCCTTCCAAGTCCCTTCTAGTGCTTAGATATGGCTTATGGACTTGCATGTATGAGATTTGAACACCAAAATCATGATATTTGCGTACTAAACATGAGTTTACGGCCCAAGAACATTCTTGGACTGTAAACACATCTTCAAGGACCATAAACACACCTTCATAAGCCATAAACACTTTATAAGGAGTTAAATTTCCCCTTAAACACCTCCAAAGGCTTCCATGAGTTCCTAGAACCTTATATTACTTCTTGATATGCACCAAAACATACTCATGATTCAAGGGTAAATGGGTGTCCCACAACTTTCCATGAGTGCCTAGAACCTTACAAATAACATACTAATGATTCACAATTTTTACCAAATTGCCACCAAGGGCCATTTTTCCTACTTTCTTACACTTAGGGCCCAACAATGCAATAAATATCAATATAAGGGTCAACAATCGAAGTGACTCAAAATCAGTTGTTACAATTCTCCCCCACTTGGCTTAGTTTTCGTCCTTGAATTCTGCTACAACAACTAGCCTAGAGTAATGTCTCCATATCCCTACCTTGGGTCACTCACACAGTCCTCGCAGGACCCGATCCAACTAAAAGTCGGCTCATTTAGGCGACTGACTACCCGTACCATCATCGACTTGCTAACGTCCATCACTTAAGAAACCATCGCCACCCTCTCAAAATTTGGGCGTCCACTACCTCCACTGATTCTTAAGCAAGCAAAACCATCCTAGAATACAAATGATACGGTAACTCTCATAATTCGAACCATGCGGAACCCACCCTTCTAACCCTAAATTCTGTTGCTGATTCCACCGGGGAATCTGGACTCCTCACCAATCCCTACTGACGAAGCCTTCATCTGAGAACAAGGCGCCTCGAAACATGATCCTCAGCTAGATAATCACTATAGAGAGGCACAATCGATGCCAAAATTTCCTTAACTTCCTGGATAAGACCAAATATCTTGAGAGATATCCACAATGTCGGGGAGTTACAAGGCTATAAATACGAATCAGCTCTATCAATATGCTTCCTGAGACCAGAAGCCCATCAGATCAAAATTTAATAACCCATAATCCTAGACTGACACTCATCCGTTCATTGAGTCCACCCCATATCGTAAGAGTATTATCACTACCAACCCTGTGGAAACAAAACTTAAACACATCAATCATGAATTTTCCACCAATTCCAAATCCATAATATGCACCAGAATCCTTTATTTAACCAGTGACTCCCCGTCACACCATTTCAACCACTGCTCTTATGATCTAAGATGAGAATCCCAAGAATCTTCACATCTACCTCCAATCCTTAACAACTCCGGTGTAACCCCATTTGTAAAGACCCCCGATACATAACAAATAACTTTTTTATTTGAGACTTCATAACCGTTTCCAACCTTGATGATCAACCCCTAAAACATCTTGCGAACAAACGGGAGTTATAATGTAAACATTCCGCAACGACTTTCTGATATACGACTGATACTCCTAACAACCCTAAACTGTTTCCTTTATCCAAACCAGTTGATTTTTGGGTCTCCCGACTTTCATCAATGCGTCAACACCAAAAGTTCCTTAAGCAGAAGAATGAGCAATCACAATCATTGGGCCAACAGCCGACGTCTGGAATGCTCCCAATAATACAATAGCCTTGCCGATATTACATCATTTTCCCAGCACCCCGGGCCTAAAGATACTCACCTCATTCCATCACCCGATAACAGTAATTGAGCATAACAATGCCATAAAGTTACCACGTGCAATATCCTTCTCAGAACATGCTGCTACCCATGCAAATCCCTACGAAGACATGGTCGCACACGACCATAGAATAGGATAACTGGTCGTACTCTTGATCCAATGCAAAGGATATAACCCAAAAGTACCATACATATAATTCTCACCAAGTTCTCCAATGCTATCTTGTCCAGCTTAAATACACCCCTCACGTCAATATACATAATGAATTACCACAATGCACATCCTTTGGGGACCCACAACCTCATCCAAAAAAGGGAAGAAATACTAAACTTCTCATCAAAACAACAATCGTTAATCATCAACATGAGATATCCTCATGAACAATCGAAACAAGACCCCATACCTTGATTGAGACTGAACCGATTCCACCTATAGGCAACTAGCTCGAGAAGACTTCTAAGGGTCTTGAATGTTACCAAACCCTAAGCCTACTATGAACCAAAATTCCACACCACCATTGAGGGTAAACATACCCAGACCGAAGGAACATAAAACATACTAAACTAGATAATAGGTTGACACATCCATATAACATCAACTACCACAACTCGAAACCTATAGAGGACCTTTCCTGAATGAAAAACGAGGTGAAGAATAATCAAGGGCATATTTACATTAAATCTAATGAACCAAAACCTACGTGGTGCTGAACGTACCAAATTCTGAAACTGATTCCTTAATTGATCTATGCTTAAGCTAGACTATAATTAGAAATCCATACCACCAGCTGACAATTTCCCTCCGCCGCCAATACTCAAACTGAGTAATCCTAGCAGCTCCTTATCTATTCATTGACACACCCCAAAAGGAACCAATAGTTTCAACGAGCTCCTTGACCAACCACTTCCTACTGAGGGACAACTCATGTGTCTCCGAAATACATGCATCCAATTATCTCCCACTATATACCCTTACCTTAAACAAATCCTGAAACAAGATCCCACATACTTGCACCACAGATCGTTATGAACCATTCTACCAAACTACATACCCGAACAGATCGATGATCCTCGAAGCGTAATACCTAGTTCTCCCCTACTTATGGTTCGAACTACCACCCACTGGTGTTGAAACCAAATCATAACTCAACCTAGTTCATCCAGGTACAACTATCCCTGACACTGGAATGCATAATACATGAAGGATGATCTTCCAGATGACGATAAAAAAATCCCAAGAGAATCCTAAATTTCAGCTGAAGACCCCTAAAATTTTCCAATCATGACCACTTTAACATTTAAGATTACTTGAAAGAGAATAAACAAATATTGACTTATGATCCAAAACATACCCTCCTAGCCTGTAGGTTTAACCATCAGTCTAGTATCTGATCTACCAATATATTAAGAATAGGAGCCTTTGATCACATCACAAAGCACCCATGACACATCAATCCACCTGCGCTCTCCCATACTGACATATTGTCAGTATACATTGTGACCAACAGACCCCATTTTGGGTTTGCATCCAACTATGACAATCATAAGCCTGCTCACTCCTTCTCTGAATGTGAAACACTAGAAGGGCCTAATCTGGCCATAGATAGAGACACTCCAATCCATCAGTTGACTTCTTAAATTCCACCTGTATTTCACATGCCAATCATAACAATCCTTTCCTTCTTGAGTCCCGTGACTCAATGCACAGCCTCGAGGACAACCCTCGAGACCTCAAAATCAACAACTCATCAAGGGGAACACAAAACCACCCAAACCGATATCACCACTGGGGCCCAACATAATTACTAGACCCGCCCTCATACCCGAGCAACCATAACCGAAAGGAAAACAAATAAGGAACCACTACCATGAATCATGGTATCAAAACATGCTATCTTCCCGACAACCCTTAGAATCCTTAAAACTCTCCTTGATTCGAGTACAAATCCTATGATTCCAGTAGTATGAGCCCAATACTACCTTCTACACCTATCCATAATTTCTTTAAGAATCATCTTGGGTCCTCTAAGACCTACTCATAATAGCACTCCCGACACCTACTCAACAGCAAAATAATCACACAAAAATACTTTGTAGGTTCTTCTAGGATTCCCTACCTCCCTTTCCATTAGCTGCTGAAAGATTCCAATCAATGTCAGCCAACCACTTCATGAATACAGTTACATGTGACAAAGCTTAAATCATCTTTTGACTATAGAACCCAACCCTACAACGCTTAGACTCGAACGAGAGTTGCGTGATAGGGACAAACACTTAACCCTAAGATTATTTAACCTCCACAGCATGTAAGTTAATGTATTCATTTGATAGTTAGCTCACATAATTGTGACTCCCACAAAGCAGAAAGCAAGCAAAATTCAAGTAGTGGAGTCGACTAGCACTAAGACACAATAAGGTTAGGCAGATTCTCAAACGAAATTCTCAATCTCTAAATGCCAACATCTTAGATACAACTTTGACCTAACCTTACTCTCTCAAGAGTGGTTAATCATTCCTCGTACTGACTCGATATGCACTACACCCACTCATGAAACTTCCACCAATACTGCAGTACTCGTGTATGCTAATCATATATACCACTAGATCATATAGACAGTCGAATACTTGATCCTACCCTAATCCCTTCATAAAACAAGAATAGGAAATAAGGTAAGTCCAAACATTTTCAGGCTATAGAATCTTTGTTATGTATAACTATGATTCATACACTAAGCATATACAGTAATGATGTCAATTTAATATAAAGAAGATACCAGGACACCAGGCATCATATAATTAAGCAATTCTATCATGCAATTCTTGAAGATCCCTAGACTATCACTAGCATGTTGTTCTAACATATCACAACATCAAATATAGTATGGTAACTTGGGGGTCAACTTAATGGATCTGGATGATCGTAAACATCACATCCTCTTTGATTATTTTCAAAACACTTTGAAAATCATTTTTAAAACCTTTTCCATAGTTTGATATTGGATTCACACGAGTGTTCCTCCAATTCACTCAAACCAAGGCTCTGATACCAAGTTGTAACATCCCTAAAATTTCAAAAAATTTAAACCTTTCAAAACAACCCATTTAGTAATGAAAGTGTTTACAAAATCAATGTTTCCAAAGCACTATTCCAAATCAAAGTCTCCCAAGATCTAATCAACTGTAAAACCAAGGATGTGTATAGCCACGCCTTTGCCTTGTCACGGTTATGCCTTTCCCCCAAAATACCATCACATAAACAAATAACTTATTCAACAACATATCATGTCCAATCAACCATCAAGTCGGAATACCCCTGGCAAAATGCCAATATACAATGGGTCCACAACCTATCAAGTTTGGATTACCCCTGGCCCACAACCTATCGAGGTTGGAATGCTTATACATACTGGTTCCACAACATATCAAGGTTGTATTAGCCCTGACACACAACCTATCTAGGTTGGAATGCTCATACATATTGGGTCCACAACCTATCAAGGTTGGATTACCATTGGCCCACAACCTATCAAGGTTGGAATGCCCATATATACTAGGTCCACAACCTATCAAGGTTGGATTACATGGGCCCACAACCTAATGAGGTTGGAATGCCCCATCCCATAACCTATCGAGGTTGGAATGCCCCATTATGTTGACTGATGTACAAAGCAATACAATCTCAACCTGCCACAATATGTGGACATATACAACAAATAATCATATAACCGGTCAACATACAATCAAACAGATCTACAGATCACAAAGCATATCATTATGATATATACCAAGACACAGATCTAACAGATCACAACAACATAGGAACATATGGTAAACCATGATATCAATCCAGTGGGACGACCTTGGTACCTTCGAAATGAAAGTACAACGAGGAAAACTCACCTCCCAATCTGATCAATAGAAAACGAGGTCCTGACTCCGAATCTTAGCTCCAACCGACACCTGATCATCTAAGTGATCGATCACAATCAAAATCCCGAAATGCCCAAAATAACCTTAGGTTAAACATGGTCAAACTTGGTCAAAGGTAATGTCAAACTGGTCAAAATCCGTAAGTCAACCGAGTGAAGCTAACCAAGCTAACCAAGTCAAGTCAACTCAGTGTAGATAACTCAGCTGAGTTACCATAGAAGGAGTGTGTCAGGCGTACTCTGAGTACATAGGGCTTACTCCCAGAAGCCTTAAAACCCAATAAGTGGTTAATGGCTTAAGCACTCACAATCATTTTTTTGATGAATGGCTAAAATACCCTCAAGAGCCATAAAGTTTCCAACTTTGTGACATTGCATGGCCATTAAGAGCTTAACTCCACATCTTAATAAACTAAGACCTTCTAAATGATGAATGGAGAAAAACCAACCACTTGGACTCCATTTTTGTGACTCAAGACCCTTCCAAGGGTCTGAAAGGACAGCTCAAAGGGTCAAGAACGTGCTATGTTCATGAATCATCATTTTGGGACCAAAAAGTGTCTTTAAAGACCAAAACCTAGATCTACAAGATGGATTGGTAAAGATGAAAACTTTATACCTTCAAGATGTTGCAAACTAAGAAGAAATCCCAAATCCAAGTTTGGTCAACTCCAAGATCTTCTCACAACTTTTTTACCTCTTCAAACCACTCCAAAAACCCACTTTAAGGCTTAAAATGGCTTTCTTTTGTTCTAGGGCTGCTTGAAGGTCGAACTCGCAAAAGGAGGATTGATAAGAAAAGGGTTTGTGTCCATAAAGTTGTTTAAATCTGAGCCAAAGCCCTAAAATTAGAGTTTGCATACCAGCCACGTACACCTTACGTAAGAAGTGTACGTCCAATGTACTAAGGTGCACCTGAGTACGCTTCGCGTACACACATGTATGCATGACATACTCATGATTCCTAATTTTTACCAAATTTCCACTAAGGGCCCTTTTACCCAATTTCTTACATTTAGGGACCAATAATGAAATACATCCCAATATAAGAGTCAACAATGGAAGTGCCTTAAAAGCAGTTATTACATGTGTAGTTTTACATCCGAAACCTTTTTCTTGGTAGCTAATAGATGGGTTTCATGGGAAAACTGGAGTCCCCTGGACCAAAATTTAAGTTTCTCTTCTTTATTATGACTTGGTGGGACATTCTTTGGTTTTATCAGTATCTTTTCTCTCTCTTTTTTTTTTCACTATTTTAGTTGTAATCTTGAATGGTTTTTTGAGTGGTTAGGTTTTAATGAACTCTAGTTCTATTTTGAATTATTATGTATTGTTGGCATGTTGTTGTTGTGAGGTTATAAATGTGTGTTGGAAATCTTTAGATTTTGTCGTTATGGTTTGTAGTCATATGTTAGAGCTCTTGAGTTTTTTTTTGAAGAATTCAGATTCCTTTATGCTTGGTAATGATAAGCGTAGTTTTTAGGAACCATGTGGTGGATTCATTGGATTATCTTGGAAATTTGAATATATGGGTGTGAAGAAATTAGAGTTTAGCCAATTTTAAGTGTGGGAGAATCGCTTCATTAAATGAAAATATTTCTAAGTGTAGGTCGACTCGGAGTTTCATATTCTAGGATAGGAGGATAGCTAGTTTTAGTTGTTGTCTGAATTACAACTTATGGAAGGAATGCTGTTCAACAGTCATTTATGATTAAGGAAGAAGATGTTGAGAGTTCAAGATTATATATTTTGGAGGTGTGAAGCATTGGCATCAACATCGGTGCAAGCTTGGTTTAGTGTCTAGGTTAAGGTTGAGGGTTGTGTGAGGTCCTCTATGCATGTTCTTGTCTGATGAAGGATTTGGGATCCAAAGCATGGACCGAACACTTGATGGGGTACAGTAGACTATAGGTCCATCTCGTGATAGTTTTTGCTTGCTATCTTTCTAGGTTTGTGTAACGCCCGCAGATCCGGGCTAGTCAACTTAGAGGCAATAGGAGTTGAAAATGACTTTTCGACAAAAGATTATTTAGAATAAATAATCTTAACCAAGTTGTAGAATATGTCACAAGGTTTCCGTACATATAAAGAACGCCGAAATCCGAGTTATAACGAAGAAGTTATGGTCCGCCGAAGTTTTACAGCAAAACCGGCACGGCATCGGGAGACGTAAATAGTGAATTTACGATAGACGACTTTTTAGCCTTAGCAATCTAAACAAAATTCGTAGAATATGTTAAACTAAGAACATCGATAAAAAGAACGCCCAAATCTGACTTCGTATGAAGAAGTTATGATTTTTCTAAGATTCGGCTTAGCAGTGCACGACCTGAAACTCGAATTTTAGTTCGAGCGGTTTTTGGCTTACGTGACCTAACTGAGAGTTGAAGATCTCATTAATAGGAACTCAACGGTAAAAAGACAGACGAAAACGGAGTCCGTATGAAGGAGTTATGAACTCTTCGCGGTCATTTAACAGTCTAATCGCCTCCTACTGTTAAATTTGGGATCGGTCGAGAATTAGCCGACGGAGTCTAAACGAAAGTTGTAGATCTTGATTTTACCTACGCGTGGATATAAAGAACGTCGAAAACGGAGCTAGTATGCGAAATTTATGATTTTTCTAAGTTTGAGGGCTGATACGCGATAGGGGGTGACGTGGCACCACCAGAATTGGACACGTGGCACCACCAGAAGGCCACCACATGGACCAACTCGGCGAATAGGTCCCCCCTACTCGGCGAGTCCATCAGATTCCACCCCTATAAATAGAGGTGCTGGGTTCCCTCATTTCCTCACCCCTCACCCCTCTTCTTTCTCTCTTTAAACTCTCTCTCTAAGCTCCCTTAAGCCCCTAAAAGCCTAGGTAAACCCCCTAGCACCCGAAGGAAGCCCTGAGGCTCCCGGAGTCCTGAGAAAAAGGGTCTTTCGGCTTGGGAACGCTGCTCCAGCGAAGCCCGACTTTGCGAAAAACCCGCTGTAAGTAAGCTATGCCTACGCTATCTTTAGTATAACTTATGTTTTAATATAGTAACATTATTAGGAACTTATAATGAGTATTTGGGCTATTATTATGAGTTATATTGAGTGTTATTTAACGCTTATATAATAATAATAATAGTCAGACTATTAATTAGTCACGGTTATCGTTAGACTAAACCCTAGTGGTACTGGTACTAGGTTTTATCGAAGGAATATCGTTTTGAGAGTATCGAAGCGCTGTCCGAGTGCTGAGTCACCACCTTTCAGGTGAGCGCATGGTCCCTTTCATCTTACACATAGATATGAAGTATTTATTATATAATTTACGTGTTGTGAGTGCATGGTCCCTTTCATCTTACACATAGATATGAAGTATTTTAATATAAATTACGTGCTATGTGTACATATTGTCAGAATACTTGTTGTCTATGCTGGATGAATGATTTATACATGTTTTAAATGATTTAAACTGTATATTTATTTTATATCTACAAATATGTTGGGATAAAACATGGGTAGATGAAATAGTTGGTGAGTGATGAAATAAAATAATGAGAGATAGGTGATGATAGGAAGGTGATGATAGATAGGTGATTATGAATCGGTGATGTAGGATACTACAACCTTGTCCGACAATTTGGAGATGTAGTCATCTACCAGAGTATAGATGGCGACCGCGGACTATTATAGACAACCCCGTGGAAACACCAGCAGGCTAGTAACCTGTAGGTGATGAATTACGAGTTCAGGCGATGTTGTAACTACGTATTCATGCGATGATAGTCTAACCCTTATTATGAATTACGAGTCCAGACGATGTTGTGGCTACGTATTCATGTGATGATAGACTAACCCTTATCATGATTTACAAGTCCAGGCGATGTTGTGGCTGCGTAATCATGCGATGATACCCTAACTCTTGCTAGACACATATTGAGGGAGTAATCCTCGGATTAGTATTGTCTATGCAATGTAGGCGATGATCCTTAGGTAAAGTTCGTAGGAACAATCATGTAAGGAAATACGATGTAAGGAGATGAGAAGTAAATATGATATAGGAGATGACCCTTGAGATAATATCTTTAGGGAAGACTAAAAGAAGATAATGGGGATGGGTAATTGGGTTGATTGTTTGATTGTTTAAACATAATAACTATATTATTGTGGGTTGAAAACCTTATGTACTCACCGGGTTTCCCAACCTGACCCACTCAGTTTATTTACATCACAGGTGGCGATATGAAGTGACATTACACTGAGAGATTTAAAGAGATGTAGATCACTAGTGTAAATAATTGTAAGTTCTGTTTATGCTTATGTTTCTGTATTAACGATGACATCCCAAACGTTTTAAGATGAATAAAAATACGTTTCTTTGAAAATGTTTTAATAATGTATTTATCGTGTTTTTCTGGGAACAAATTCCGCAACCTTTTTATAAAATGAAGTACTCTGATTTTTATAAAGCATAAACAAAATCGGTCTTTTCTGGCCGTGATTTTGGGGATGTCACAGTTGGTATCAGAGCATTAGTTTAAGCGAACTAGGAATATGGATTTATTTCTAGACTTAAACTTAGAATGCTAAGTAATGATTGTGAGGAGTGTGTCAAATAGATTTATGTAATGCACATGAATAGACACAAGCACTAGCTTATTTTAGGAATGATGCCTAAATTCCGTTTACGTGCTAAATGATGCTATAGTTTGATCGGATCTATGGTTTGTTGCCGACCGGATCTGGAAACCTTATGTGTCTAGGATTCTAAACGTACGAATACGATATTAGAACTAGCATATAAACGTTTCGGAGTGATAAGGATGATTTAAACATCAATCCTAAGTAAAGGTCTAGATTCACCTTATTCGGTGTAGAGATCAAGATGGCAAGAACCCGTAGCGGAAACGTAAATGCGAATGGGAACCGAAACCAACCCCCAGTGATTGAGCAAATACCGGTGATGGAAGCCGCTGCTGAGCCAGTCTCAATGGCCGGAGTGCAAGCGATGATGCAAGCGATGTTGGATCGTCAAATGGAGGAAACTAGGCGTTTGCTCCAGCAAAATCGAGAGGAAGCGACCGTTCAGATCGAACAGCTTGAGTTGAACGAAGGGCAGACTGAGGAGGGAAACTACAGTGGGACTGTTGGTCAAGCCAACCCACCAATAGTTAGGCAAAACCACCAGGATGGAGGAAATGATGGACGTGGATGCAAATACAAGGATTTCATGGCGTCCAAACCACCGAGTCTATCTGGAAGCCCGACGCCGGTGGAAGTCATAAACTGGATCTCCGAGATGGAGACGATGTTTGAGAGTTGTGAGTGTAGCAACAGGCAAAAGACCACTCTCGCGGTTCCTCTGTTGAAATCTGGAGTACTAAGCTGGTGGAAGCTACTAGCTGATTCGATGCCCAAAGGAGAAGCGAGCAAAATGTCATGGGAGGATTTTCTGGTGCAGCTAAAAATGCAGTACTGCTCTGAACAGGATCTTTTGGAAATCAACAACGAGTTTCAGAATATAAAAAAGGGAAAGATGAGTGTCATCGAGTATGCTACAAGTTTTACGGAGAAAATGAAGCTTGTTCCTTATCTAGTTCCAACTGAACTCTCCAAGGTCAATAAGTTTCCCACGGATTACCAACAGACTTTGGTCCAATGGTCAAACAAGCAACCACTTTGAAAGCCGCCATCTGGGCAGCCAAGAATGTCGAGACCCAAATAAGAGAAAAGGGTCTGGAGAAAGTTGAAGTTGGTGAGAAGAGGAAGTTGGAAGGATCCTCAAGACCTGATAATAAGGGAAAGTTCTTAAAGTCTAACATGGACGACCGAAGGAATGAAGCCAAGTGGTGTAAGAAGTGCAAGAATAAGCACTTCGGAAGATGCGATGGAGAAGTGACGTGCTATAAGTGTGGTAGGACCGGTCACTATTCCAGAGATTGTACATTCGACAACAAGAAGTGCTACGAATGTGGAAATAATGGGCATATTTCAAAGAACTGCCCAAAGAAAAATAAAGCAGCAAGACCAGAAACGCCACCAAGGCCAAGGGCATTTCACATGATCCTTGATGAAGAAGAAAACCGTATGAGGAATCAAGGATGAGGACTTCATATCCGAAGATCAAGTTATGCAGTAGCCATAGTATTGTATGAAGTAGCCTATTAGAGGCATAGCCTAGGGTGAACTTGAACACCTATGTAATCATTTCAAGAAATAATATGAAACCTTTGTTTTGTTATCTGATGTGTTAAGTTGTTTTTTTTTTCTTGTATGGTCACTTGGAAAAACTGCGGGACAATACTTGGGACGAGTATGAGTAGGTGTGAATGGTAGTAGAGGCCTATACTACCGGAAGCACAGGACTCACACTTGGATCAGGGAAAGTCACAAGGTTACCAAGGAGCCAGTAATTGATTTCGTTTTATTCAAGTATGTCGTTACCATTGTTTCGGTAATGACTAAGAAGATTGTTGTTATCCCGACCCTAGTGGTCATATCACATTGAGTCCGACTATGATGAGTAGGTTACGTGGTTCAGATAACCAAGTTTGATATAGCGTCCGACTTAAACCAAACAATTAAAATCAAAGCGATCAATACAAGTATTGCGCTCGTTGGTAGCTAGCAATGCTACATGTTAAAGTATGATTATATCACATTAGAACATGAAGGAAGGCTTAGTCTGTTTTTGAATTTAAGAGACCTGAGTCTAAATGTGCATCACATGATGATAGGTCATAATTTGGAGTCTAATCTGAGGTAGAGAGCAGGTGCACGATCAAGTATTGCTTACAATCAATAAGTCTAAGAGATAGACTTGAAGGAATAAAGAAGTTATAATTATTACCTAGGATGAAGAGATGATGTATGGAGTCATTATACGAACCTTGTTTCGTTGATGATTCCGGGACGTAATCCTCCTAAGGGGGAGATAATTGTAACGCCCGCAGATCCGGGCTAGTCAATTTAGAGGCAATAGGGGTTGAAAATGACTTTTTGAAAAAATATTATTTAGAATAAATAATCTTAACCAAGTTGTAGAATATGTCACAAGGTTTCCGTACATATAAAGAACGCCAAAATCCGAGTTATAACGAAGAAGTTATGGTCCGCCGAAGTTTTACGGCAAAACCGGCACGGCACCGGAGACGTAAATAGTGAATTTACGATAGATGACTTTTTAGCCTTAGAAATCTAAACAAAATTCGTAGAATATGTTAAACTAAGAACATCGATAAAAAGAACGCCCAAATCTGACTTCGTATGAAGAAGTTATGATTTTTCTAAGATTCGGCTTAGCAGTGCACGGCCTGAAACTCAAATTTTAGTTCGAGCGGTTTTTGGCCTACGTGACCTAATTGAGAGTTGAATATCTCATTAATAGGAACTCAACGGTAAAAAGACAGATGAAAACGGAGTCCGTATGAAGGAGTTATGAACTCTTCGCGGTCATTTAACAGTCTAATCGCCTCCTACTGTTAAATTTGAGATCGGTCGAGAATTAGCTGACGTAGTCTAAACGAAAGTTGTAGATCTTGATTTTACCTACGCGTGGATATAAAGAACGTCAAAAACGGAGCTCGTATGCAAAAGTTATGATTTTTCTAAGTTTGAGGGCTGATACGCGATAGGGGGTGACGTGGCACCACCAGAATTGGACACGTGGCACCACCAGAAGGCCACCACATGGACCAACTCGGCGAGTCCATCAGATTCCACCCCTATAAATAGAGGTGCCGGGTTCCCTCATTTCCTCACCCTTCACCCCTCTTCTTTCTCTCTTTAAACTCTCTCTCTAAGCTCCCTTAAGCCCCTAAAAGCCTAGGTAAACCCCCTAGCACCCGAAGGAAGCCCTGAGGCTCCCAGAGTCCTGAGAAAAAGGGTATTTCGGCTTGGGAACGCTGCTCCAGCGAAGCCCGACTTTGCAAAAAACCCGCTGTAAGTAAGCTATGCCTACGCTATCTTTAGTATAGCTTATGTTTTAATATAGTAACATTATTAGGAACTTATAATGAGTATTTGGGCTATTATTATGAGTTATATTGAGTGTTATTTAACGCTTATATAATAATAATAATAGTCAGACTATTAATTAGTCACGGTTATCGTTAGACTAAACCCTAGTGGTACTGGTACTAGGTTTTATCGAAGGAATATCGTTTTGAGAGTATCGAAGCGCTGTCCGAGTGCTGAGTCACCACCTTTCAGGTGAGTGCATGGTCCCTTTCATCTTACACATAGATATGAAGTATTTATTATATAATTTACGTGTTGTGAGTGCATGGTCCCTTTCATCTTACACATAGATATGAAGTATTTTAATATAAATTACGTGCTATGTGTACATATTGTCAGAATACTTGTTGTCTATGCTGGATGAATGATTTATACATGTTTTAAATGATTTAAACTGTATATTTATTTTATATCTACAAATATGTTGGGATAAAACATGGGTAGATGAAATAGTTGATGAGTGATGAAATAAAATAATGAGAGATAGGTGATGATAGGAAGGTGATGATAAATAGGTGATTATGAATCGGTGATGTAGGATACTACAACCTTGTCCGACAATTTGGAGATGTAGTCATCTACCAGAGTATAGATGGCGACCGCGGACTATTATAGACAACCCCGTGGAAACACCAGCAGGCTAGTAACCTGTAGGTGATGAATTACGAGTTCAGGCGATGTTGTAACTACGTATTCATGCGATGATAGTCTAACCCTTATTACGAATTACGAGTCCAGAAGATAGACTAACCCTTATCATGATTTACAAGTCCAGGCGATGTTGTGGCTGCGTAATCATGCGATGATACCCTAACTCTTGCTAGACACATATTGAGGGAGTAATCCTCGGATTAGTATTGTCTATGCAATGTAGGCGATGATCCTTAGGTAAAGTTCGTAGGAACAATCATGTAAGGAAATACGATGTAAGGAGATGAGAAGTAAATATGATATAGGAGATGACCCTTGAGATAATATCTTTAGGGAAGACTAAAAGAAGATAATGGGGATAGGTAATTGGGTTGATTGTTTGATTGTTTAAACATAATAACTATATTATTGTGGGTTGAAAACCCTATGTACTCACCAGGTTTCCCAACCTGACCCACTCAGTTTATTTACATCACAGGTGGCGATATGAAGTGACATTACACTGAGAGATTTAAAGAGATGTAGATCACTAGTGTAAATAATTGTAAGTTCTGTTTATGCTTATGTTTCTGTATTAACGATGACATCCCAAACGTTTTAAGATGAATAAAAATACGTTTCTTCGAAAATGTTTTAATAACGTATTTATTGTGTTTTTCTGGGAACAAATTTAGCAACCTTTTTATAAAATGAAGTACTCTGATTTTTATAAAGCATAAACAAAATCGGTCTTTTTTGGCCGTGATTTTGGGGATGTCACAGTTTGTTCAAAATACCATGTGGCCTCCCATGACAATTATGGAAGTGTTGTAAGATTGTGGGAGGACCACAACATTCATGTAACAACCCGTTATTTTAGCTCATTAAAAATTGAGTCTTGTAACCTCTTTGAAAAGTAATAGGAATATCATCAAAAAATGAAATAATCAAAAACTCTGTTTGGAGTACATTATGTATTAGATATCGTCTTAAGGTTTCCAATCATATAAAGAACACTAAAATCCGAGTTATAACGAAGAAGTTATGACCATTCTAAGTCTTCCGACAAAAAACCGGCAATACGGATATACGTAAACGCGAAGTTTCGATAAAATACTTTTTGACCTTAGGTGTCTAAATGAATGTCATAGATATCAATAAACTGCAAACATACATAAAAAGAACGCCCAAATCTGATGTCGTATGAAAAAGTTATGAATTATTAATGAACTTTTCTTACCCCGACCTTTTAAAAATAAATAATAAAAATAATTTTGAAATTTGCCGACGGAATCTAAACGAAAGTTGTAGAGCATAGTCTCAACTACACGTGGATATAAAGAACGTCGAAAACGGAGTACATATGAAGGAGATGTGAATATTTGAAGTTTGCTAAATAATTAATTTATACATTTAATTCAAAAATCGGTATTATCCGAAGGGTGAGACACCGGGTCCATCCGAGTTACACGCCGCATACAGGCGTACGCCCCGCGTACTCAAGGCCTTGGCTCCGGTTCGTCCACGTTGCCCCTATGCGAGACTACCCCGTCCCATCCCATCCGAAGCCGAGGCAGTCGAGGACTCGGTCACGCATGACGCACGAGTACACCCCGCATAACCTCGTACGCCCCGCGTACCGAGGCCTCTCAGCCCCTATAAAAAGGTTGCGAAGGTCCCGGGGAAACTTGCTCATTTTCTCTCGGTTTTCTTGCGTTTTTCCTCGTTTTCTATGCAATAATTATCCCGAAGCCCCGGTTCCCATACTCAAGCCCCGAAGGAAGTTTCACGCTCCCGAGACTCCTAAGAATCCCGAGAAAATCCGCTTTTTCAAGCCAAAGTTCTGCTCGGTTTCTGACATACCTTCTTCAATCTATCAAGTGAGTTCATACCCCTACAAACACACTTTAAATACGTTTTAAATTCTTTTTATACTCTTTTGGGGGGGGGGGGGGGATACAAGTAAACATACAGTTATTATCGTGTATTTCATAAAGTTTCACTTTACTCGTTTTTATCAAATGAATCACTTGTTATTCATTACTACTATGTGAAAACTCTTGTCATACTTTGCATGCACTAGATTTATACAAAGTATTTAGTATTTCCAAAGTATCCTTCATTGTTAGATTGTTTTATGCATTTAAAAGGACTTATGATTTATGGTTTGTCAAACGTGGTGAAAAAGGATAAACTTTGTATACAAAACTACTACTTTAATACAGACTTAGTTGAGAATCCGTGAGACGTGTACATCTTCGAATACTACCTTTTGCTAAAAGGTACCTATAACCAGAGTCTCCCGTTTGGAGAACGTGCCAAATGTGTATAGATCTATACGGGAAGTCATGATCCCGCGCCCTGACTGTTAGCTACAGTTCGTCCTTTGGGGTGACAGTTTGTCATAACGCTACGACGCCTGAAGAACGTCGCTGCAGGCATATTATGTTTAGTATGGTTATAAAACTCACCGGATATACAATTATTATACTACTTCTGATTGATGAATGAGTAGCTATTAAAACTATTCTTTATCTAACAACTGAAATCTTCTTATCGGTTTTATTATATAAGTCTATGCTTCAATCTTCTAAAACATATCGTTTGCTTTCGGTTTTTAGTCTTGGACATTAGACTAACTATTACTTTAGAAAAATATGGGATTTTCCTGTATAAAAACCAAACAACTAATAGGAAAATAAGGGATTTTCTTGATTGAACTATCTGCATTTTACAACACAAATATTCTCATGCATTTCTTACTTTTATAAGAAAATAAGGGACTTTGTTGGAAAAACATACACTCATTTTGAAAGGGCATTCAATTTTTCTAAACCACTTATGAACTCACCAACTTAATTGTTGATACTTTCTCTTTGAAATAACTTGTATTCTCAGGGAACCGCTAAGCAGGTTGGAAAATCAACTTTTGGGGATTAACGCGCTGGCGTTAATTACTTCTTTTGAAAGATGTTTATGTATTTATCTTTTGAACATGTAATGAATACCATTATGTAAACATTTTTAAAACCTTTATATATGTATGGTGATGTGTACTTTCCTTTTTATGAACTGTTATGATACTGAATATGACGTCCTCCGCCCCCGAACGTTTCCGTCGTTTTGGTTTGGGGGTGTGACAGATTGGTATCAGAGCATTGTTTATAGGGAATTAAGTATATCAAAACCATTTTGTTTTGGTATACAACTATAAACTCAACTGGGCGAAAACACTCTGAGAAGAGTCATAGTTTTGAAATTAAAATTTATTTAGTTCTTGTAAAGTAGGCATGCACTCATTTCATACTAATAACAGTTTCATATCAGATCATTTTAGAAGTATTATAAATAAGTTGTGCGGTTCAGGGACGCCTTGGGACATATAATCGGAACTGGGAAGAATATAGCCTTATCAACTATATTTGTCCGAGAGCCGACTAACGTATGCCAAGGAATGTCTGCAGTGGACAACAAATTTAAAACTTACCAAAAGCATATCGTTAAATAATACTAAGGGAGTATTTGAGTATCAACAACCATTAAACTTAAGGGTAAATTTCATGTGGTCTAGCTTATAGTAAATTCTTAACCCTATTCTCGTACAGACTCAATGGTTGGATTCCATCACCCCAATGACCCCTACTACCCCAACCAAGGTAATGGAGGATGGATCGAAGAAGATCCTGAAGAAGACGAAGAGCCTATAGAGTTGGATGAAGGAGATGACTCTGGTACAGATTCGGAGCCATAGGTTATCAATCCACCGGCCCCACAACCTCCCGTCCATGTGAGGAACTTCCAAGGACCCACTCCTGTATGGGGGAGTCACCTCCACCATTGGAGCCAACAACAGAGCTTACGCCCTCCCTACGGCATGTACCGAGACTTCTATGATGTCAGAGGTGGGGGTTCGGCAGACCGAGCACTCCCGGTCATGGTTGGCAAATTAGCCAACTAATGCTATCAATCCGGAGTTCAAGCCAACCGGATCCGCGAGGTCAATGTGGAAGTGCAAGTGCACACTTCCGACATCCGCCGTTTGGACAAGTTACAAGGGTATGGCCTAGACCGCACTAATGCCCTCCAAGAACAAATAAATGCAGCGATCGCAGTAATAGCAGAGATAAGGGAACAACAAGCCGCGTTTGATAGGCGCCTCATGGAGTCAAAGCAGTCCGACATGGAGTCAAGCTCCAAGCGCAAACCACGCCGCAAGTAGTACTTGCCCGACTTTCAAATTTTGTTATAAATTAGGACTTCGGATAAAAGTATTATTTTCTTTAAACTTTCTGTAATCAGAGACCTTTAGGAAGTTCAAAAACTTTTGTCTAAACGCGGATGTAACACAACTATATGTTTAATATATATACGACATAGCTCTTTCGTGTGTTAATTATGTGCAGTTCATTCAATTCATAAGTATATCTATTCAAACTCCATTTGTAAATCAAGCTCAAGACCCTGTGTTGGTTAAACCAAACTCTTGAACTATTAAAGAAAGTTAACTCAATATCATTCAACTCTCAACCACCAAAACTTATAATCTCTCATTTTCTTTTGGCAGCGCGATGCCTCCTCGTCCAAACCTAAGACCTAGACCGGGCACGACACCACCACCACCTCCACCACCAACGTATGATCCGGCCATGGGCTAGGCTGCTATCACAACAGTAGTAACAACAACTCTCTCGCAAATAAACTCCAATGGAAATGGAGGTACAAGAAGCAGCACGAATCATTCCAATCGTGGCACTGGTCATGGTCAAGTAAGAGAATGTACTTACAAGGAGTTCTCCAACTGTAAGTCAAAGACTTTTAGTGGCATTGGGGGAGTCATTGCACTAATGCAATGGTTCGAAAAGACCGAAACAGTCTTCGAGATCTGCTCATGCCAAGAAGCGAGCAAGGTTAAGTTCGCTACCTGCACCTTCATTGATCAAGCCCTCACTTGGTGGAAAAGCCATGTGAATTCGGTGACGCTCACTGTCACCAACGCCAGGAGTTGGGAGGATCTGAAGGTTCTACTACTGGAAGAATACTGCCCAAGGGGCAAAGTGCAAAAGCTTGAGCAAGAGCTCTAGAATCTGAAGATGACTGGGTCTGATCTAGTCGCCTACACAGCTAGGTTCAGCGACCTCGCTGCATTGTGCCCTACTATGGTCAACCCAGAATCAAAAAAGGTTGAAAGGTACATTTGGGGGTTGTCACCGCAGATTCAAGGTCATGTCCTAGCTTCCAACCCTATCACTTTCAACAGCGCCAAATGCCTGGCTCAGCGACTCATCGACCACAGGGTAAAACAGGGTACCATTGTAGCTACCGTCAATCCATCTAAGGAGGTACAGGGCCAGGGAAGGCCTTGGAAAAAGAGAAGAGGGCAAACCATATAGGAGAACCCTAAGAAACAACAAGTGGTAGCGATCCACGCTATTACTGTACCTACCATCACTGCTCCCACTAGCTCTTACAATGGAAAACTTCCGAAATGCAACCAATGCAACTTCCACCACCACGGTCTCTGCCGTGACGTCCAATGCACTAGGTGCAATAAGAAGGGGCATACAGCCCACTACTGCAAAGAGCTGACCCAACAATCCGCCCCCACTGCTAATACTGGAGTAAGCCGTGCCTGCTTTGAGTGCGGAGACACGGGGCACTACCGCAGGGACTGCCCGAAGGCAAACAACAGGAATACTGGCGGGAGGGGCTGAGTATTCGCAATGGGACAAGATGAAGCCGTTGCGGACCCCGCTGTTGTTACGGGTACGTTTCTTCTCAATAACTCGTATGCATGCGTTTTGTTTGATTGTGGAGCGGAGAGAAGTTTTGTGAGTCACGATTTTAAAGGCCTGCTGAAGCCATTACCACAATCATTAAGTGAACCGTTTATAGTAGAAATGGCCAACGGTAAAACCGAAGGCACTAAAGAGATATACTTAAACTGTACCCTGACTCCAAACGAGAATCCCTTTCCAATCAACCTCATGCCAGTCTCGATTAAGAGTTTCGATGTCATCATTGGTATGGAATGGCTGAGTTCTCATCATGCTGACATTTTATGTTACGATAAGGCCGTTCGCCTTAATCTGCCAACCGGCGAAACTTTCTTTGTCTTGGGCGACAAACCCAGTACCACCCTTCGTATCATCTCAAGTATCCAAGCTCAGAAGTGCCTACGTAAGGAGTATCACGCGTTTTTGGCACATGTCGTGGATGTGAAACGCGAAGTCCAGGATGTCAAGAATGTGCCTGATGTATGCGATTTTCCCAATGTTTTTCCCGAGGACCTTCCAGGAATACCACCCACGAGATAAGTCGAGTTCAGAATCGACCTAGTTCCCGGAGCTACCTCAATAGCCAAAGCGCCCTATCGGTTAGCCCCGACGGAGATGCAGGAGCTATCCAGCCAACTGAATGAGCTACTCGGAAAAGGATTCATCAGGCCGAGCTTCTCGCCTTGGGGAGCACCCGTGTTATTCGTGAAAAAGAAGGATGGATCATTCAGGATGTGCATCGACTACCGAGAACTCAACAAACTTACCATCAAGAACCGATATCCCCTGCCTCGAATCGACGACTTATTCGACCAACTCCAAGGAGCCAACTACTTCTCCAAGATCGATCTGAGATCGGGATATTACTAGTTGCGTGTCCTGGAGAGTGATGTTCCCAAGACGGCCTTCCGAACGAGATACGAACATTACGAGTTCGTAGTGATGCCGTTCGGACTAACCAATGCGTCGGCCATATTCATGGATCTAATGAATCGGGTATGTCGTCCATTCTTGGATAAATTTGTGATAGTATTCATAGATGACATACTCATTTATTCGAAGAATAAAGAAGAGCATAGTCAACATCTGAGACAAGTCTTAGAGACGTTACGAACTGAGAGACTTTATGATAAGTTCTCAAAATGCGAGTTTTGGATTAGAAAGGTGGACTTCCTCGGTTACGTGGTCAACAAGGAAGGAATCCACGTGGATCCATAAAATATCAAGGCTATCAAAAATTGGTCTGCACCAACTACACCAACAGAGATTCGCCAATTCCTAGGTCTTGCTGGTTATTATCGAAGGTTCATTCAGGACTTCTCCAGCACCGCAAAGCCTCTTACCACCTTAATTCAGAAGGGTGTGACCTATAACTAGGGAGAAAAACAAGATGCTGCATTTTAAACTCTGAAACAGGCCCTTTGCAGTGCGCCCATTCTTTCTCTTCCAGAGGGGACCGAAGATTTTGTAGTGTATTGCGACGCTTCGAAGCAAGGGTTGGGTTGTGTACTAATGCAGAGAGGAAAGGTTATTGCATATGCCTCACGACAACTAAAAACGCATGAAGTCAACTACACCACTCATGACCTAGAACTTGGAGCGGTGGGCTTCGCTCTGAAAATCTGGAGGCACTACCTATACGAGACCAAGTGCACCATCTTTACAGAACACAAGAGCCTTCAACACATCTTCGACCAGAAGGAGTTAAACATGAGACACCGACGTTGGGTCGAATTGCTCAACGACTACGAATGTGAGATTCGCTATCATCCGGGAAAGGAAAACGTCGTGGCCGATGCCCTTAGTCGTAAGGAGTACTCTGGTCGAAGAGTGAAGTCATTAACCATGTCGATCCATTCGCACCTGTCATCACAAATCAAGGAAGCTCAAATAGAGGCCTTGAAACCCGAAAATGTGACAGGTGAGACCCTTAGGGGATGGACAAGAACCTAGAAATCAAGAGTGACGGAGTACGCTACCTCATGAACCGAATCTGGACACCCAAGTTTGGTGGGTTCAGAGAGGTAGTTATGAGCGAAGCACACAAGACTCCATACTCCGTGAACCCAGGGTCAGATAAGATGTATCTAGATCTCAAGCAACTCTACTGGTGGCCAAACATGAAAGCAGAGATTGCTACCTATGTAAGCAAGTGCTTGACTTGCGCCAAGATAAAAATAGAACACCAAAAACCCTCAGGTCTACTCCATCAACCTGAAATACCTGAGTGGAAATGGGAACAGATTTCCATGGACTTCATAATGAAACTTCCCAAAACTCAGGGTGGCCAAGATACTATTTGGGTGATCGTCGACAGACTAACCAAGTCCGATCATTTCTTACCAATCAAGGAATCTGATAAGATGGAAAAACTATCGAGAATCTACATCCAAGAGATCGTACAACTTCATGGAGTGCCAATGTCTATTATCTCGGACAGAGACAACAGATTCACTTCCAGGTTCTGGCAATCATTGCAAAAATCCATGGGAACAAGGTTGGATATGAGTACAGCCTACCACCCACAAACTGACGGACACAGTGAGAGAACGATACAAACCTTGGAAGACATGTTGCGAGCATGTGTAATTGACTTTGGTAAAGCGTGGGATGTTCACTTACCTTTAGTCGAGTTCTCTTATAACAATAGTTATCATACTAGTATCAAGACTGCTCCATTTGAAGCCCTTTATGGCCGTAAGTGCAGATCACCTCTGTGCTGGACGGAAGTAGGCGACACGCAGTTGGCAAAAGGTCTAGTCGCTGATAGCACCCTCACTGGTCCGGAGATCATCAGAGAAACGACTGAAAAGATCATGCAAATACAAGAACGACTGAAATCCTCAAGGGATAGGCAAAAGAGCTATGCCAACAAAAGGCGAAAACCCTTGGAATTTCAGATTGGTGACCGTGTACTGCTAAAGGTCTCCCCCTGGAAGGGCATGATACGCTTTGGAAAGCATGGGAACCTAAATCCTCGGTACATTGGACCCTTCGAAATCATTTCAAGAATTGGTCCAGTGGCTTACAAACTCCAACTTCCAATCGAGCTTAACAAAGTACATCCAGTATTCCACGTATCGAACCTGAAAAAGTGTTTGTCCGACGAAACACTTGTAATTCCACTCGACGAAATCGAACTTAACGAAAATATTAACTTCGTGGAAGAACCCGTCGAGAGCATGGATAGGGAAATTAAACGAACTAAACAGAGTCGCATACCAATAGTAAAGGTCCGTTGGAATGCTAAGAGGGGACCTGCGTTCACGTGGGAACGAGAAGACCAGATACAACAGAAGTATCCGCATCTTTTCCTCAGCCCCTAAAATTTTTCTCTTGTATTTAATTTCGGGACGAAATTCCCTCTAATGGGGGGATGATGTAACAACCCGTTATTTCACCTCATTAAAAATCGAGTATTGTAACCTCTTTGAAAAGTAATAGGAATATCATCAAAAAATGAAATATTTAAAAACTCTGTTTGGAGTACATTATGTAGTAGATATCATCTTAAGGTTTCCAATCATATAAAGAACACTAAAATCCGAGTTATAACGAAGAAGTTATGACCATTCTAAGTCTTCCGACAAAAAACCGGCAATATGGATATACGTCAACGCGAAGTTTCGATAAAATACTTTTTGACCTTAGGTGTCTAAATGAAAGTCATAGATATCAATAAACTGCAAACATACATAAAAAGAACGCCCAAATCTGACGTCGTATGAAAAAGTTATGAATTATTAACGAACTTTTCTTACCCCGATCTTACAAAAATAAATAATAAAAATAATTTCGAAATTTGCCAACGGAATCTAAACGAAAGTTGTAGAGCATAGTCTCACCTACGCGTGGATATACAGAACATCGAAAACGGAGTTCATATGAAGGAGATGTGAATTTTTGAAGTTTGGTAAATAATTAATATATAAATTTAATTCAAAAATCGGTATTATCCGAAGGGTGAGTCACCGGGTCCATCCGAGTTACGCGCCGCGTACAGGCGTACGCCCCGCGTACTCAAGGCCTAGGCTCCGGTTCGTCCACGTCGCCCCTATGCGAGACTACCTCGTCCCGTCCGATCCGAAGCCGAGGCAGTCGAGGAATCGGTCACGCATGACGCACGAGAACGCCCCACATAACCTCGTACACCCCGCGTACCGAGGCCTCTCAACCCCTATAAAAAGGTTGCGAAGGTTCCGGGGAAACTTGCTCATTTTCTCTCATTTTTCTTGCGTTTTGCCTCGTTTTCCGTGCAGTAATTATCCCGAAGCCCCGGTTCCCATACTCAAGCCCCGAAGGAAGTTTCACGCTCCCGAGATTCCTGAGAATCCCTAGAAAATCCGCTTTTTCAAGCAAAAGTTCTGCTCGGTTTACGACACACCTTCTTCAATCTATCAAGTGAGTTCATACCCCTATAAACACACTTTAAATACGTTTTTAAATGCTTTTTATACTCTTTTAGGGGGGGGGGGAATACAAGTAAACATGCGGTTATTATCGTGTATTTCATAAAGTTTCACTTTACTCGTTTTTATCAAATGAATCACTTGTGATTCATTACTACTATGTGAAAACTCTTGTCATACTTTGCATGCACTAGATTTATACAAAGTATTTAGTATTTCCAAAGTATCCTTCATTGTTAAATTGTTTTATGCATTTAAAAGGACTTATGATTTATGTTTTGTCAAACGTGGTGAAAAAGGATAAACTTTGTATACAAAACTACTACTTTAATACAGACTTAGTTGAGAATCCGTGAGACATGTACATCTTCAAATACTACCTTTTGCTAAAAGGTACCACTACAAGTCCTGTCTATAACCAGAGTCTCCCGTTCGGAGAACGTGTCAAATGTGTATAGATCTATACGGGAAGTCATGATCCCGCATCCTGATTGTTAGCTACAGTCCGTCCTTTGGGGTGACAGTTTGTCATAACGCTACGACGCCTGAAGAACGTCACTGCAGGCATATTATGTTTAGTATGGTTATAAAACTCACCGGATATACAATTATTATAGTACTTCTGATTGATGAATGAGTAACTATTAAAACTATTCTTTATCTAACAACTGAAATCTTCTTATAGGTTTTATTATATAAATCTATGCTTCAATCTTCTAAAGCATATCGTTTGCTTTCGGTTTTTAGTCTTGGACATTAGACTAACTATTACTTTAGGAAAATATGGGATTTTCCTGTATACAAACCAAACAACTAATAGGAAAATAAGGGATTTTCTTGATTGAACTATTTGCATTTTACAACACAAATATTCTCATGCATTTCTTACTTTTATAAGAAAATAAAGGACTTTCTTGGAAAAACATACACTCATTTTGGAAGGGCATTCAATTTTTCTAAACCAATTATGAACTCACCAACTTAATTGTTGACACTTTCTCTTTAAAATAACTTGTATTCTCAGGGAACCGCTAAGCAGGTTGGAAAATCAACTTTTGGGGATTAACGTGCTGCCGTTAATTACTTCTTTTGAAAGATGTTTATGTATTTATCTTTTGAACATGTAATGAATACCATTATGTAAACATTTTTAAAACCTTTATATATGTATGGTGATGTTTACTTTCCTTTTTATGAACTATTATGATACTGAATGTGACAACCGTTAAATTTCGGTCAAGACAAAGTCAACAAGTCAAACCATTTGACTCAATTTGCCCTTGGGTACTAAAATTTACATTATGAAACTTCTACATAACTCTCTATTCTAATGAGAAATCATAAAGCAAAAAGTGCGAACATCTAGATCTCCTTAACCTAAAAACTGTGGTACGTGGCTAGCCAAACCGATAAAACAATGTTGCATACTCATCGGGTGTGTGTAAGATCCTTAAACAAGGCTTTACAGTGTTTACAAACCTTGCCTTGCGAAGCCAGACACTCACAAATGCCACACTCGAAACCTCTCTCAATTGTTTTCACTCTATCTCTCTCTATTTGAAATCTCTAAGTATGTGAAAGCTCTCCCAAAAGTCTCTTTGAATGAGAAATCTCCCCAAGAATATCAAATCTCTCCCAAATCTCTCCAAGTATGTGAAATCCCTCTCAAATATCTCTCTGTATGAGAAATCTCTCCAAGAATGTCAAATCTCTCCCAAATCTCTCCAAGTATGTGAAATCTCTCTCAAATATCTCTCTGTATGAGAAATCTCTCCAAGAATGTCAAATCTCTCCCTAATCTCTCCAAGTATGTGAAATCTCTCACAAAAATCTCTTTGTATGAGAAATCTCCCCAAGAATGTCAAATCTCTCCCAAATCTCTCCAAGTGTGAGAAATCTCTCCCAAATCTCCCTCAAAAGTTTCCTGTAACTTTTTAGAATCATTCGGGTCATTTCGACCCTTAACCGGGTCAAAAACGGCTCAAAACGGGGCGAAAACGAGAAAAATAGGCTTTAGGAACCGAAACCAAGAAGAGAGGCCTCTTAGGACCAGAACCGAGCCTCTGTTGGCTAAGGCACGCGAGGACCGAGCCTCTGTTGGCTAAGGTACGCGAGGATCGAGCCTCTGTTGGCTAAGGCACGCGAGGACCGAGCGTCTGTTGGCTAATGCACGCGAGGACCGAGCCTCTGCTCTGGGTCTCCCCTCTCGGTTCCCTGCTCCGCCTCTCGGTTCCCTTGCTTCCCTCTCTGTCTCTTCCCTACTCTAGGTCTCTGCTCCTTCTCTCCTCTTTGCCTCTACCCGCCTCTCTGTTCTCTTCTTCCCTCTCGGTTCCTCTCCTCTCTCTTCTCCACTCTCGGTTCCTGCTCTCTCCCTTCTCCCCTCTCGGTTTCTACCCTCCCTCCTCTCGGTTTCAGCATCAGAAGGCCGAACCTCGGCCAGATTTCGGAAATTGTCACTTTTAGCCCCTTTTTGATATTTTTAACATTTTACGCCCGTTTTTCGTGATTTTAAAGCGGGATTTTCTCCAGAAATTATATTTTAACATAATAAACGCTAAATATTCATAATTTAAACATATTTTGATGAAAATCATTATCTAAATAATAAAAATCAAATGTGTGAATTATTAAAGGTGGAGTGTTGACTTTGCCTTATCCAATGTCACAAGCAACCACCCCACACCCACTCTTTGACTAACCACACCTCCCCACCTTACCTAAGTCACTTCGTCCCTTACACTCAAATTACACTCATTCCCACGTTTTTAGAGCTGGAACAAACACCCTCTCTCCTTATTTCTCTCATTTGCTCTCATTTCACTAAGTATCAAACACCACTATTCTCTCAAACTCTTTCTCCACCAAACTCGAGATTCAAGGCTGATTATCAAGTGTTCTTCCACATTTGGTAAGCATAATCCATTCTCCTTATGATTATCTCACTTATTTCCACTCAAATCATGGATATCTTACACAAACTCCATCATATTTGTGTTAGTTCTTCAAATCTTCAAGCAATCTTCCCTAGTGTTCTTGAGTTGAACACCCCTTCTCTCCATCATCCATCCACTGAAATCACTCAAGGTGAGTTCATACCCCTACATTTTCATGTTTTCTCAAGTTTTCAGGGGGGGAATACAAGTTAAGACACCAAGAACATAACTAAATTTTTCTAACAGCCTTCATCAGAAAAGTTCAACTCCATTCACGGATTGTTTTGGACATCTTAAGCATTTTTGTTTTCAAAACTGTACAAGGTGCAAATAGCTCAAGTTCTTAGCTTTAAAATGGATGCTTGCACATCTCCATACAATTTTTCTACAATTTATGGTGATTTTTAAGAAACTGCCTATCATTTCAAACAACAATCCGGACCAGTCTGTGATTTTGGACTTATTCACCCAAATTGGAGGTCCTTAAAAATCGTGATAAAAATTATGAGTAAACTAGACACATTTTGTGAACTCTCAGAATTTACGGATCTGGTTTTCGACCTCGTATGATTTTTCTATGATTTTTCCAAAACAGGGCAGAATGGCTAAAGTTAGCCAACAGCATGTAAATATCATAACACTTTGTAATATGTTGAGCAAAGTGTATAATCATAAGTTCTAATTATTGAATGTGTTTCTTTGTTAGTTTATCATCATGAAATAAAACTAAGTCATTCATAATAAATATTATTCATTCATTTTAGAACACGTATATTAAACTATAAAGGTTTAGTTTGATAAGTTCATAACACTAATACATTTTCATAAAAGAGTTTCTACATATTACATACATTTTAGATAAACTATAATAGGTATAGTATTTGATACATCACTCAACACACTCGTACAAAAAGGGTACATTCATACAAGAAAGATTTATATTCACACACATTTCACGTAAACTTGTTAACCTATATTGTGAGACTCTCTCTCTCTCTCTCTCTCTCTCTCTCTCTCTCTGTACGTCCGAGTGCGGGATATAATTCCTGGTAGTTATAATCAGAATCTCCTTGAGGGAGAACGTGATACTTGTATATAGATCTATATTGGGTTTGACACCCCACACCTTGCTGCTAGCTACAGTTGGACCTGCAGGTCTACGGGTGACAAATGTCATTTCGGTTTTCGTGACGCCTGAGAACGTCGTGGCAGGTTCACATAGTCGTAGTATGATTATAGCGACTCACATAGGATATAACAATCCATAAGTTTACGGGATTTTATTTTTAAAACCTAAATGAGTTTTATGTCGATTTAAAATCACTTTTTATCTCTATGAGTACAGATTTTACTGTACACTTTTGGTTTTGGTAGTTACGACTACACATCATTTGAAACCACATTTATACCTTTAAGTATGGTCAATACTTGTTATTACTCGGTCCTCTAATTTAGGACTACATATATATAATGTATTAACAAACATGAGAACGTACAAAAATTTCATTTAATTCAAAAGCGTCCATTTCCATTTAAATACATAACATTTTCTATTAATAAGAAAGGTTACTTATACATTTTGGTCTTCAGTCATAAGACTAAATTACACAGATTTTAAAGAAAATATCGGATTTTCTGGATACATATTCTAACGCTTTTACAAGGAAAACGATTTACTTTTCTAACGAAATCTCTTATGAACTCACCAACCTTTGTGTTGACACTTTTCAAAACTACTTGTATTCTCAGGAATTCAGTGAAAACAGGAAATCAACAACGTTTTGAGGATGGGACGATAAATCGTCAAACAGTTCATTTTGTATCATAATGTAATTGATGTGAATCATGTAAACATGTGCTTTGATGTAACGTTTTCAATTATATTTGTGTTGGTTGTATTTACTTTGAGCACTATTATACTCATTGTTGTGATACTCTACATGAAGTCATCCACCCCCGGACGTTTCCTCCATCCTTGGTTTGGGGGTGTGACACTAAATATGACGTCCTCCGCCTCCGAACGTTTCCGCCGTTTTGGTTTGGGGGTGTGACAATTCACATGGATGAAATAGGACAGAAGTGTTGTAAAACAATGGTAGGACCACAACATTCACATGGATGAAATAATCCAGAATTGTTGTAAGACTGTGGGAGGACCACAATATTTACGTGGTTGAAATAGGCCGTAAGTGTTGTAAGAATGTGAGGGGACCACAACATTCACATGGTTGAAATAGACCATTGGCTGAAATAGGTTGAGAGTGATGTATGACTATGATTTGGCTTGTAACATTCACTTGGGATGAAAGATGCCTATCATTATGTGTTTAGTGGTTCCTTCATTTAGAATTAAGGGTTATTAGATCTGTATTGATGTATAGGCTAGGTTAGCGAGTGTTTGTTGGGATCTTGTGTGGATATTCGTTGTACATCCATGTGAGAGGTTGTCCACTTCAAAATTTGGTTATGGATTCGATTCACCATTCATCAGTAGAAAGGCGTTAGGTCAGGGAGCTCTTGCTTGGATCAGATCTGAGTTTTTGGTCAACATGGTTGAGGTATGATAGTGACATTGTCTGCCTAAAAAACAGACATGATCTAGGAGTCTTCAAGTCATGGATAAGGATGTTAATTCCTCATAGAGTCAGTTGGCTATGAAGTGTTGGTGTTTATTTCTTTTTTGGGTTGAATATTTCTCGCTAATGATTGAATCGTCATCGACGCTAGAAGGTGGTTATCTGTGTAGAGTGTTAATCTCCATAACGTCCCAAAAATATGGTAAAATTTTGATTTTTTTAAAAACCATAAAGGTTTATAAAAGTCAGTTTAAAAAAGTCAAAATCACAAACTAGAGTATCCCAAAATCAAATCTCATAAAAACTGATGGATGTGCATGATCAAACCATTGCTTTGCTGCGATCATCAGAGGTACTTGAAACATAACACATAAACTATAATTCAAAAGCTTAGTGAGTCTCCCCAAAATACTCCACATAACAGATCATATAAAAACATGCATTTTGGGTCCACATTCATTGGACTAGATTACCCTTGGGTCTATAACCATCGGGATAGATTACCCCCGACCCACGGTCATCGGACTAGATTGCCTCGGCCTAATCAGTCATTGAACTAGAATGTCCCTATGTATTGGCTTACATACATAGTAGTGAAGACTCAACCCAAATCGAACTATGTTGACATATGCAACAGATAAAACATATAAGAGTAAACAAATAATCATGCAAATCTTAACAGATCACTACAACATATCAACATCCTAAACCAGAATAACAATCTACCGGGCCAACATTGGTGCCTTCGACACACAAGTATAGTAGGATCTTACCTTACAGTCCAAAAGATAGTAGAAAAGAACGTTGCTCTAAATGCCAACTCTACAGGTCACCTATTCAACAAACAGTGACCTATAATCAAAGTACAACTCAAAATACCCAAAATGCCCCTAAGTCAAAATTGGTTAAAACCTTGGTCAAAGGTCAAATTCAGCAAGTCAAAAGGTCAAGGAAAGTTAAGTTGACTGAGTATGCCCCACATACTTAGGGACTACGTTGGGCGTAATCACAACTCAACCAAATCACAGGACTCTAACCCTAGTACGCTCAGCATACCTCTTGGTACGCTCAACATAAAAGCCATCTGAACCTAATCCTTCTCATTAAGTTCTTATTCGTTAAGGATTTTTCATCCAAACTCAGATCTTGATCCAAAACATCGATCTAAGTCATAAAGTTTCCACCTTTATGACATTCCATGGCTAGAAAAGGTCCAAAAGCTAAAACCATAACTTATTAATCCATTAAGACAACATAACTCCTGCATAGAAGGAATAGAAGGACCAATATCACAGTTTGATGATTCATAAAACCTAAAAACATCTGAAGGGACAACTTTTCTATTTAGAGTAATCTATACTCATGAAAACCAAGCTAAAGGGACCACAAAGGAATCAAAACTCAAGGTTAACAAGATCTAAGAAAACAACTTATCAAGTCTCAAACTTTATACCTCTAAAGGATGCTTGAGGGTTACACACTTTTAGATCCAAGATGCTTTGAGCTTCCAATATCATTTCCTATCCTTCTTCTTCCTTTAAGAACACGATCTCATTCTCAAAAAGGTTCACACAAAGGATTAGGGTTTGCTAGGGACAAATTGGAATGTGGAGGCTGATGAGGGAGTAGGTATTAAGAAGTTAATGATGCTTAAATAGTGCTTAAACCCTAAAAATTAGGGTTTGAACTTTGCCATGTATACCCAACTTACTCGTGAGTGTGCCCATCATACTCACATAAAGGCCTATTTTCACTTAGGTGACCAAGGGACCAATTTTGCAAAAAAAAAAAAAAAAAAAAAAAATCATATTTAAGGGATGAAATGGAAAATACATTGGTGAAGGTGTTATAATTCTCCGACAGTTGAATCACACTTCATCCTGGAAGTTCGACGTTGGGAATAAATCAAGGTAGTGCTCTCGTATCTCTGTGCCGGGTTCCCAATTCCATTCAGAACCCTTTCATTGCTTCCACAGGACCTTGATCAACGATATCGGCTTGTTACGTAAGGCGTTCGTCTTCCTATCCAGAACTACCACTGGTCTCTCAACATAATTCATGTGATCATCAACCTGAATATCATCCAAAGGAACAAATGTTGATTCATCAACCATACACTTCTGAAGTTGGGAAGCATGGAATGTGTTGTGGATCTTACTAAGCTCCTTAGGAAAATCCAAACAATAGGCTAGCTTGCCTCCCTTGGCTAATACTCGAAACGACCCAATATATTGGGTCCTCAACTTGCCCCTCTTCTTGAAGCGTATTACACCCTTCCAGGGCGATACCTTCAATAAAACTATATCGCCAACCTGGAACTCCAACTCAGATCAACCACTGTCAGCATAACTCTTCTATCGACTCTGAGTTTTCTTCAACCTCTAACTAATCTACTGGATATTTTTGTAGTATGGAGAAATACCTCGATCCTTCCCATGACCCTGTGACTGAACTCTCCCCAACAGACTGGGGTATGTCATCTCCTCCCATAAAGAAGCTCAAAAAGTGGTGCACTGATACTGGAGTGATAATTGTTGTTGTAAGAAAAATCAACTAGGGGAAGGTAGGAGTCCCAACTCCCACCAAAATCTATGACACAAGCTCTCAACATATCCTCAAGTTTCTGAATTTTGCACTCGCTCTTGAATGATAAGTAGTGCTAAAATGCAACATTGTACGTAGTTCCTCATGAAATTTCTGCCAAAAAAAGATAAGTGAACCAAACATATCTATCATATACAATGGAAACTAGAACACTATGTTGAGGGACAATCTCATGCAAATAATCATCAGAAATTTTTTTGGCTGAGGAACTCTCTTGAATAGCTAGAAAGTGGGCACTCTTGGTTAGACGGTCCACTATAACCCACATTACATTGAATCCCTTAGTCGTCCAAGGTAACTTAGTGATGAAATCCAAGTTGATCTTTCCATTCCATATGGTAACCTCCAAAGGTTGAATCTTTCCATGCGACTTCTGGTGCTTGGCATTGACCATCTGATAGGTCAAGCACCTCTCAACATACGAGGATATTTCTCTCTTCATATGCGACCACTAGTAGCTAAATCTCAAATCCTGATACATCTTGGTGGCTCTAGGTTTTATCGAAAATTTGGAATTATGTGTCTCCTCCAACACAGTCTGTCTGATCCCACCAAAATCTGGCACCCAAACCTGACCACACCAGGTCAACAACCCACGACTATCGGTAGAAAATCTATCAATCTCTCCCCTGATTCTCTCTTGCTTCCAATTCTCCTTCTTGAATCCCTTATCATGGGCCTCTCTGATCAGATCCAAATGTGACAAATCAATAGATATCCTCATACATACACTCTTAATAGAAGAACTAGCTGACTTACAGTTCAAAGCATCAACAACCACGTTTGCTTTTCCTGGGTGATAAATAATCTCGTAGTCATAATACATGACCATGTGAAGCCACCCATGCTATCTCATATTTAGATTTGGCTGATCCATGAGATATTTTAAACTCTTATGATTTGTATAGATGGTATACTGAACCCTATAGAGATAATGTTGCCAAGTCTAGAGGGCAAACACTACTGCCCCCAATTCTAGATCATGCATCAAATATTGAACCTCGTGCAACTTTAGCTACCTAGAAGCATATACAATAACTCTCTGTCGATGCATAGGAACTACTCCAAAACTAGTTATTGAAGCATCACAAGAAACTATGAAATACTCTACACACTTAGGAATGGTCAAAACTAAGGCCTCACATAATGTCTGTCTTAGTGTCTTGAATGCAGCCTTCTGCTTAGGCCCCCAATGAAAATATATGACCTTCCTCGACATACGAGTGAGGGGTACAACAACCTTGGAGAAATCCTGAATAAATCTCCAATAACACTCTGCTTAAACTAGAAAACTCCTGATCTCCGAGGCAGACTTTGGGACTTGCCACTGGCCACTGCATAACAACCTCAATCCTAGCCGGTATAACCAAAATCTCATTTTGGTTAATAAGGTGTCCTAAGAACTGGACCTCTCATAATCAGAAATCACACTTCGCGAACTTGGCATAGAGCGTCTCCATTCTCAAAGCTCCCAGTAGCTCTCGAAGGTGGTCCTCATTCTGCTCCATGGTCTTGGAATAAACCAAGATTTCATCAATGAAAACAATAACATATTGATCAAGCATCGACCTGCAAACTCAATTAATCAAATGCATGAATGTCGCAGGCATGTTCATGAGACTAAACGACATCACCATGAAGTCTTAACGACCATAACGAGTCCAAAACTTAGTCTTCTCCACGTCCTCCTATGTAACTCTCATCTTGTGATACCCAAACCTCTAATCAATATCGGAGAACCAAGATGCACCCTGCAACTGATTGAAGAGGTCGTCAATCTGTGGAAGTGGGTAACAGTTCTTCACCACTAACTTGTTCAACTCCTGATAATCAATAAACATGTGGTGGGACCCATCATTCTTCTTCACAAATAAGATCCGTTCTCCCTGAGGTGAAATGCTCAGTCTGATAAACTTCTTTCCCAACAACTCCTGAAGTTAAGAGGAAAACTTCGGCATCTCTACTGGTGCTAATCGGTATGATGCCTTACCAATTGGGATTGCACAGGGGACAAAATCAATCATGAACTCAACCTGCCTCTCACGAGGCACACCGAGTAATTCCTCTGGAAACCCATATGGGAAGTCTCTGACCACAAGAACATTCGAAACCAAAACCTCCTTCACAAACTGAGTGTCAACCATATTCACGAGGTAGCCCATACACCCATTTTTCAGATTTTGCTAAGTCCTAGTAGCTAAAAAAAAGGCTGGTCCAACGTTATTACCCTCTCCATAAGTAATCCGTTCTTCCCTACTTGGGGTTCGAACTACCACCCGCTCACCCTTACAGTCAATGATCGCATAAAACCTACTTTACATGTCCATCCTTACTATCATGCACACATCCTCCACAGGGATAGGGATCAGTTCAATTGAGTAGGACACCCAAAATATCTCCAAAATACAATCCTGAAAAACGATAAATGCAGAAACACTGTGTTCGTTGGCAATGGAAACCTGCAACGGACACTCCAACTCTCCAAGAGTCATATTAAAACTCTTACTAAAGGACAGAGACACTAAAGACTGACTGACAACCGATTCAATAAGCACAAGAGTAGGAAAGTTCACTAAGAAGGTACCTTGCAGAATTATAAACATAAGCATACCATAAAATAACTTGACAGAATAATAAATGAAAACATACCAATAACAAAGTCAAGTGCCGCCCTGACCTACTCTATTATAAGCTGGAAAGCACGACCTCGACTCCGACGGAGCTCCGCCCCGACTTGGCGCCTATCCGTGGCCCTCAATGTAGTCGGGGCCAGTGTTTGTTGTGGTTTGGTGGCTAGCAATGGACAGTTGACATGCACATGGGCAACCTACTCACAGTGGCAAAAAAATCCTGGTTCTCGGCAACGGGGAAAGATGACAACAATCCTTATCAATGTGGCCTCCATTCCACATTTGTGGCTCCCAAAAGAGGATTGATAAGCACCGTCATGAACCTTGTCTTACTTGCAACAAGATCGACCACGCTCTCTCCTGGATAGTGATTCAGCAGGCTTGACTCGTTTTGCTACTGCCTGTGAGTGAATGGAGCATGTATTTGCTCCCTGTCCGAGTCTTGATCTCAATCTCCCATCTCCACTCAACATCCTAAAGCTCAGAGAGGGTACTATAGCACTAGGTAGACACAAAATGTCAGATATCAGTCTTGAGCATGCTCAAGTATCGCATCATCTGGTCCTGCTTAGAAGCGACAAACTTGAGATCGAATAAAGCCCTCTCAGTGAACATCTTCGTGATCTTCGTTACCGTCTCCTTAGTTTATCTCAAATCCAACTACTCTTGAGCCAATCTCTCCTTCTCCACCAGGGGAACATACCTCGTGCTAAATATATCCGAGAATTTCTCCTAGGTAACAGCAACCCTCTACTCACGAGTATTATAACTAATTACTAGGTTCCACCAGTCCTTCGCATTGAGCCGAAGAAGGTTCAGGGCACATCGTACCTTCCACTCCTCTAGATAAGAACATGTGAAGAAATAGATCTCCATATTCAAAATATATCTCATATCTACAATCGGGTCCTTGACCCCGATAAACTCTAGGGGCTTCGTGTTATTGAAGTCCCGATAATGGAATTAACCTCCTACTCGGCCTCCAGCAGTAGCGAAAACTGCGGTTTATGCAACAGCAACAGTCACAGTGAGGGCAACATAACGATCATCAGACAACCCAATCATCGCGATCTTGATAGACCCAAATAGCTCTAAAATATAACCCTATAATGCAGTAGCCACCTCGGTGGCACTCAACTCACATATCTGATCATCAGTTATCCCTGGCTTATCCTGGCCACCACTTCCAGATCCTGAGCCATTCGTGAACACCATACTAAAAATGAACCAAAATATACATTAAAACTGTCATATTTCATATCGTTACAATCATCACAATGAGACTAGCCCTCAAGGTTTGTGACTTCCTTGTTATGTGTATGGGTCCTGTGCTTCCATTAGTTTGTGCCCATACTACCTTCCACACATACCTGTATATGCCTCAATGGATCATCACAAACTACCCAAAAACATACCCACAACTAGGATACACATACATCCGGTACTCACTCTCTCGAGAGTAGCTAATTATTCCTTAACTGGTCTGCTTCATCCATAGTTACTCATGAAACTTCAACCAACCCTGTGGCCGCCTGTGCATGCTAATCATACATAACATCGGATCCCAAAGACAGTCAAATACTTGATTCTACCCTAAGCCAACAACCAAACAAGGAATAGGAAATAAGGCTAAACCAACATTCTTAGGCTATAGAATCTTATTTTTGTATAACTATGGTACACACACTAAGTAACTGCAGTAATGATGTCGATTTCATCTAACATAAAAGTCATTCTTCTAGTCTATCAGGCATCATACATTAGGAAATTCTAACATTCAGTTCCTAAAGATCCCTAGCCTACTACTTGCATGTAGTTCTATCATAAACATCATAATAATAGTAGTGTGGGTATCTTGGGGTATACTTTCTTGCTATGGTTGATCGTACACATCTCATCTTTCCCTACATACCTTTGAAAACAATTTTTTAAAAATGATTTCGAAATTAATTTTGAAAACCTTATAAATCCTTAGTTTGAGTCTGGATTACAAGAGTGCTTATCCAATTCGCTCAAGCCAGGGTGCTGATACTAACTTGTAACATCCCAAAAATAGAGGTAAAATTTTCATTTTTTAAAAACCAACCCACAAGCCAGAAATGTTTATAAAACTTAGTTTCCAAAAGTCAAAATCACAAATCAGAGTATCCCAAAATCAAATCTCATAAAAATTAAAAAATGTGTATGATCATGCCTTCACTTTTCCCCGTTCATCAGAATTATGTACAAGCATACATGCTGGGTCCGCAATCATCAAATTGGATTACCCTCAGGTCAAAAACCATCAGGCCGGATTACCCATGGCTCATAGTCAACGGACTGGATTACCTTGGACCAATCATTCATCAGATTGGAATTCGTCGGTCAATTGGCTTACGCATATATCAGTGAAGCCTCAACCCAAACCATACTATGTCGACATAATCAAAAGATAAAACATATAATAGTAAATAGATAATCATGCAGATCTTAACAGATCACTACATCATAACAACATCCTAAACCATAATAACAATTTAATAGGTTGGATTTGGTGCCTTTAACCCATAAGTACAATGAAGAACTCACCCCACAGTCTGTAAAGATAGCAGAAAAGAACGCTACTCCAAATGCCAACACAACAGGTCACCTATACAACAAACAGTGACCTAAACTCAAACTACAACTCAAAATACCCAAAATAACACTAAGTCAAACTTGGTCAAAGGTCAAGTTGTAACATCCATAAAATTAATGAAAATTTTAAACTTTTAAAACCATCCCACAAATCATCATTGTTTACAATTTAGTTTTCAAAACATGTTTATTATTAGAGCTTCCCAAAATCATAAATCAAAATATGAGGAGGTGTACAATCACGCCTTTGCCTTCCCACGATCATCTAAGGTACCTGAAGCATAATCCTAAACTATAATCCCAAAGCTTAGTAAGTTCTCCTAAGTACCAACACAAACACAGTCATAACATTAGTAGCAAAAATGATGCATATAAAGCCTTCAGTCTGAATGGAACGCTCCACCGCCCTATAGTCTACTTGGTACACTCATAGCACCTACATAATGACTGGTATGCCACACAGAGACTTCAACCTACCTAGAACGTTCTCCAGGCCATCGGCCAGAGTGGTATTCCCCACTAGCCTTCAGTCTATCCGGTATGCCCTGTGTTCGTTGGCCTTCAACACAGAACAAGACCACCTCAACCGAACATACCATCACATATCAACATATACCATATCAAACCCTACCTAGCATATACAGCCAATCATACAGATCTAACAAATCATTAAGCATAACATCATCCTATATCCCAGGATATAGTTCTAATAGATCACTACAACATACATCATGCGATAAATCAAAATAATAATAAAAAAGGGCCGGCCTTGGTGCCTTCGAGCCAAAAGTACAGTGAGGAAAACTCACCTAAAAAACTTTACCAAACTGAGAAGGCGCGACTCCGAATCTCATCTTTCAAAATCGATACCTATTTCCAACCAACGATCAATTCTTTTAAAATCCCATAATACCCAAAATGCCCTCAATTTCAACATGGTCAAAGTCAATTCGTCAAACCCAATAAGTCAACTGAGTCAACCCACCGAGCTGACCCAGTGCGAGTACGCGAGGCTTACTCCGGAGGTATGCTTATCGTACCCTCATACCACCCGAAATCCCCATTAAAGTGCTTAATCCAACAAGTCCAAACATCAAATTTCAGATCTAATCCTAAACGGTGTTCCAAACCATAAAGTTTCGGACTTTATGGTTATGCATCTCTTATTAAGTCCCAAAACAAAGATCCTAGTTTATCTTAACCACTTAAGACCTCTATAACTTGCATGCATGCACGAAATGAGCCAAGGTAGCATTTTTATGACTTAATGCACGTCACTACATCGAAAAGGATAAATCCTTTAGTCTAAGAGTAGCTCATAGTCATTGACGCCAAGAAAGGGACTAAAAACACAGAAATTACTCATTGCAAGATCTTAAAGAAATACAAGTCAAGGTCAAAGATTTATACTTTCTGGAGCTTCTCAAAAAGGTAAGAATCCGAGATCTACGAGTTGCTCCCACACCAAGGCTTCTCCAAGAATCTCCTTCTTCCTTCAATACACCAAGAACACATACTTGAGCACCAAAACACACAATCAAGGGTTAGGGTTTGCAAAAGCATCTCATAGAAGGTGGATGCTGAAAAGGGTGGGAGAAATGAGCCATAATGTTGGTTAAATACCCCTCAAACCCTGAAAATTAAGGTTTACTCCTGACATTAGTATGCCCCTGTTGGGTTTATTTTGTGTTGTTTCAATATTGTTTCGTAATGTTTTAGTCCATCTTTGTAACAGGATAGGCCTATCCACCCAATTTTTAATGTTTTAGGTTTAGAATATTTATAGTGCATGCACGCACCTTGATTAGTATCGATTTTATTTACTATAAACTACCTTTACAATAGAAGTTCTTTATTGAGCTCTTCTAAGGTAGTGATTTTAATCATTTAGCACATTTTCGATCATTGGGTTCTTGGCTCTGATTCATTTACTTGTTTAGATTATATCGATCCACTATTTTAATTCTAAAACTTGGTATCAAAGCAGGAGATTGTGTAAATCATACACAACTCTTTTGTCGAAGTGTTATTAGTGGTTTTCTGCTTTTATAGGATCTGTTCTAGCCGTCTTATTCGTTTTGATTGATTGTTGACGTTGGATCTTCATCTTTATTACGCCCTAAACTCATTTCTAGTTTACACATCTGATTATTTACAGGTTTTAAGTGAATCGACAACATGCAACAAGATCCACACACTCTTTCTTTTAATCTTTCAAGCAGCATCAGATCCATTACCAGGATCCCCACTCTCTTCCCTTAAGACTATGAAGTATGGGCTTTGCATTTTTAGGATTACATCCTAGGTCTTGAAGATAATGGTTCCTTGATATGGGAATCCATGACTATTCAAATGTTCATACATACTGGTATAAGAAGAGTTATTAAAACTCAAGCTGACTACAACAACCTTCTTCTCGAAGTAAAAGATGTTCCACATGACGAAAAAGAAAAGTTAATGAGTAATGTCAAGGCAATGAGGACTATTAGGTTTGCTTTAACTCCAGACCCATTTAATCTGGTGAGTTCCAGTGATACAACGAAAGAGATATGGGACAAGCTGAGAGAACTCTACTCAAGCGATGTTGATCTTGAGCATTCTATTCAGACGCTGCTTCTTTCAGAAATTGGAGCCTTTGTATGAAAGCCTAAGGAAAAATTAGATTAAACGTTCAACGGATACAATCATCTCTTGAGTAGGATGGTAAAACATAAGATAGGATGTGAACTGATAAAAGAAAAGGTTACATTCATGAACGGCTTGAAGTTAGAATGGAAAGCAGCGGTGTCAACTATTAAAGCTAAAAACTACTCCTTAGCAAAACTAGTGTGGATTCTTAGGTCCCATGAGGATTAAGTGGAAAAGGAAGAAAAGATAGTGTCTGGGATGGGAGCTTTATCCTTAGTTGGGAACGAAAAGAAACCAATATAAGAAGAAGGTTTGGAGTTCGATCTCTCCGACTGTGAGCTCACGAAGGTACGCAAAGAAGAAATTTGGATGCTCCAAAAATAGGAACTGAAAAGGGAGTTACAGTTCTGAAAAGGTGAAGGAAGAAGGCTTTAACAGCTCGCCGAAGGATGAGGTCAAGAAGGATAATAAACTGGTAGGAGATTCTAGATATGACTGTAATTACTGTCATGGAAAGAATCATCTGGTAAAAGAGTGTATGTTGAAAAGGCTAAATGAGAAGAAGGACGAAGGAGAGAAAGATGAAGCTTACTATCTTCGGAAGATAGATGAGCTAAAGAAAATGAAAAGTGTGGGTAATGATAAGCCTGCTTTTATTGCACAGGAAGACGACGACAAGTTTGGAAGAGTCGAAGTTTTGTCGATAGATTTGGAGGATGAAGAAGTTTGGAGACCCACACATGGCAGGTGCTTTGTCACGAATGATGAGTTCCCTAAGTGTGAGGGAAAGTGCATGATGGTTCCTAGTGATGTTTTGGGTCACAGAGGATATGCCACTCATGGTGGAAAGACTTTGGACAACTGCTTCGCTGCAAAACCTGCCTCCGAGCAGATCAGCGAATGTGATAAGGTGATCAACAAGGCACATCCTATTCTCGAATCTCGAAATATTCCTGTTTCTAGGTATGAAACTGAAATAGATGATTTAAAATTTACAATCTCTAGTTTAAGTGATAGTTTAAAGAGAACCCGTTTTAACTGATCAAATCAGCAGGGTTACATAAAAAAGTGAAGAGAGGCGGATTTGTATTGAGAATTCGAGTTGAAGTAGCTAGGTCTGGGGATTATTTAAGTTATTCACAAAGAGACAATTTCGGGCTTTTGAAACAACAAAATATTTTTTGTTTGATCGCTAAACGTCTTTATTCTAATATCACTCAGATGCACATTGACTGTGAAATAGGGAAGAAAATCCGTAAAATGATTTTTCCATTTCTATAAATGAAAGAGGACGGAATTGATGCAGAATGTTTTAAATGTAAATCCATCGTGTCATCTGACGAAGTCTCTGATGCTTACAAAATTGGATTGGAAAAAATTGAATCTTATATACTGTCCAAAGATCATAAGAACATGCTAAAACAAATTTTAAGCAAAAAAGATAAAGTGCAAATTAATCTGATACTTTACAAAAAAGTTGATTAATTATGCACTAAATTAAGTTCAGAAAGTACACTAGACATTAAAAACATATCTGAATTTGATGATGATAGTGTCATGAGTGAGCTTTCTGTGGAGGATGAGGTTGATTGTTTAGAATTTGTAAAAAGTGAACATGAACCTACGAAAAATTTAATTTCTTAAAATTCAGTTGAGTATGTTCGCATTTCTGAAAAAGGTTCAAAAGTTTTAAAAGAAACGACAACGGTTTTACCAAAGGTTCAAACTGTTTTTGAACCAGGTGTTTGCAACATCCAAAATTCACAAAAATCAAACCAGAGAATATCGTCCCTTGTAGATGAAGACAACGCTGATGTGTGCGAAGGATATTTTTGGTCTGCCCCTATTGACAATGCATCTAAAACCAAATGTCTCTCAGAAATGACCTCTTGGAAGACGAAGGGAAGATACATGGCAGAACCTTTGAACAAGGTCAACTCAAGCTACGAGAAAGGAAGTCCGAGTGGAACCAAGAATGTTCGAAGTGATACGTCGTCAGAACAGGCTGAAACACCTGTCACAAAGTCGAAACCTAGGACTAATTATGATATGTCTACTAAGAAATTTGTGTCTCAGAAATTTCAAAGAAATGCTAGATAGAATAAAAATATAAAAGAAAGAAATCATTTTTGGAGATCCAGAAATCCCAACTTTGTTTATTAAGAAAGACCAACAAATCTGAGTGTGAAAGTCTCTTCAAATCTAATTCCTAAAAGTTTTTCAAAACCTCAGTCTACTTCTTCACTGATTTCAAAAACAAAAGTTTTTCAAAAACCCTCATTTTCAAAACAAGAGAAACCTTTGGAAAAGTCAAATTTTGTTCTAAAAACTAAAATCTCAAACCTTGCCAACACATCGAAAGATGTTAAGGGCAAAGAAAAGGCTTATTTTAGAATCTTACACTGTTTTACAGAAGTCTGAATCATACTTGAAAAAGGAACAAAAGAATTTTGAGAAAAATGTTGTCGAATAAAAAATCAAAGATAAACAAAGAAAAATTTCTGTTAAAAGGGATCCCAAAGCCAAAAGAATTCTTGTTTTTAAAATAAAAAAGAAGAGAATTAAACTTTGGTTAAACGATCCTACTTCGTTGATTAAGCAATTACGTTTCCTTTTTCTAATAAAGCCTCATGAGGACCCAAACAACTTTGGGTTCCTAATTCTCTTTAAATTTTGTAGGTGATTCATGGCGAGCAGTTTGATTCAGAATAGTACATTGATAGTCGCTACTTGCATCACATGTAAGGAAGAATTGAGGGAATGTAGATGATTGAAGGATGGAGGAAGAGTCACATACGATAATAACTCTCTCGAAGAAATCAAGTGATACCAAATGATTACAAATGGGGAATTCTCTATTCGGAAGGTGGCTTATGTGGAAGGCTTGCAACATAAATTTATACGTGTAACTCAGTTGGTTGTAGGCACCGGGTTGAAAGTGTCGTTTGTTGATGAGATATCGGAGATCATAGAAAAGAAGACCAAAACAGTGATCCTAATGTCCAAGAGAAAAGGTGAGATGTATCCACTGAATCTGAATCCTGTCAAAGGAAAGGTGGCCATATGTCTTCTTACAAAAGCACCTTCAAACGATAGCTGGCTTTGGCACCAAAGGCTCTTGCACTTAAACATTAAGGATATCAACAAACTCGTGCTAGGTGATCACTTGTGAGGCTTGCCACTTCTAAAGTTGGAGAAAGGACATCTTTGCGTGGCCCGTGAGCTTAGCAAGCAGAGTAGGAAGCGTCATTGAACTATTATAAACACCAAACTGATCGACCCACTAAAGCTTTTGTATATTGATCTTTGTCGCACATCTGCAATCGAAAGCATTGATGGTAACAAGTATATCTTAGTTATTGTTGATGATTTTTCCAGATTTACATGGGTTTATTTTCTTAAACATGAATCTGAAGCTACTTCCAAGCTCAAGGACTTCATCAAGCTGATTGAGCTTCAACCGTGAAAGCTAGTATGAAACGTTCATAATGATGATGGTTCGAAGTTGAAAAACCACATTTTCGAAGAATTCTATATTATAAAGAGAGTTGCTCACAACTTCTCAGCTCCTTACACTCCTTAGCAGAACGAAGTTGTCAAACAACAAAACCGTTCTCTGTGCAAAGTTGTGAGGACCATGCTATCTTTTAGGAACTTACCTTTTTACTTCTAGGCAGAAGTTATGGTCACAACATGTTTTACTCAAAATAGATCTCTCCCAAACATAATATTTTCCATCACCCCTTATGAAGTTATTAATAAAATAAAACCTGACGTTAAGTTCTTTCATGTCTTCAGTTCCAAGTGTTTCATTTTCAATTCAAAAGGAGCAAAGGAACAAGTTTGATGTGAAAGTAGACAAAGGAATCTTCGTAGGGTACTCTCTGACTTTGAAGACATATAGGGTTCTTAACAAAAAGTCCAAAAAGATAGAAGAAACCTACCATGTTACCTTTGACGACTCTTATCTAAAGAAGTTCTATACATCGGATCGTCAATCTGAGGAGATTTTTCCAGCAAAGAATCCCATGAACATTCATCTCTCAAAACTTTATGAGGAATTCTTAGACTTATTTGATGAGCCACAGAAGGCGATCACTTTGGAATCCAAAGCAGTTGACAACAAGGATGATGAACCAAATAAGATTATCGATGACGTTGTGAAGAATATTGAAAACGAGCTACACATTCCGAAAGACTCTGACATTCCTTCTCATCCACAAGATACGACTACTTCACTTCATGGGGAGGGTTTCATTTCCACACCTACCTCAAGCACACATGTTCATGGGGAGGATGATATTCCAGAAGTTAGCTTCGAAGCGCCTTTCCAAGGGAGGATCTAACTCCTAAAGTAAACCATGAATATCCTTGCTAGGGAGAGAATCCTACTCCGAAAGAAGGGCCAGATTCATCATTTGAGGGGGAGAATGTGAATGCAAATGATGATTTGGATGCTCAGTCATAATTTAAAGAAGTGAACGCTGAACTAGATCCATCTTATGATCGGAATTACCCCCATTGGAGAAATGGATAAGATATCATCCTAAAAAGCAAGTAATCAAAGTCGCATCTTCAGGAGTTCTTATGAGTGCACAAAAAAGGTGAAGCATACTGCATGATTCTCAAAAATGGAATTTTTCATGTTCAATTCGTTTATCTCCAAGATTGAACCCAAAAATGTGAAGATTGTTCTTTATCATTCAAATTCGATGCAAGAAATGTAGAAGGAACTCGATGAGTTTGAACATAACAAGGTTTGGTGGTTGATCCCAACTCTGAAGGATGCATCTGTTGTTGGCCTCAAAGGGGTGTTCAGAAATAAGCTTGACAAAGAGGGCAATATGATATGAAACAAGGCTCGGTTAGTCATAAAAGGGTATTGCTAAGAGGAAGGCATTGACTACGAGGAAACTTTCGCACCAATAGCGAGGTTGGAATCTGTTGGCATATTTCTGGCATATACATCTTAGGCCCAGGATCCTTACGATATCGAGGATCCTTAAATATCCAGGATCCTTAGCTTCCTAGGGATCCCGACTAATTACCATTATTATTTTTATTAATATTTATAACGGTCATATGTTATCTATAATTAACACGTGTGCGGAAGTAGTCAAGGTAGGACTAATTCTCAATGAAGAATCGTCTCAACAACGTTGAAGACCCAGAATACTAGGTCAAATATTGTTCATGAAGCTGGTCATAGAGGATCCCGAAAATATCGGACATCTTGTTGGCTAGTGTAGATTATAAATTAACACTTGTAATCTGCACACAACACACTGTTTTTTAGTCTAAGCTTACTCTAAGAAATTCTTTACTTGTTGTTTCTAAGAACTCACTATAATTTCCATTTTATATCAATAAAATCATCAAGGCAGGTGTTCATTATCACCTCCCAAGGTTTTATGCCGGAGATCCTATCAAGGATCAAGGGCTTTCATTGTAAACCATTGTGTCACTTTCTTTTACCATTTGCTATTGCACCATGTGAACATGATAGCCTCTTATTTAATTTGGTTGATTAGTGCTTGTGTAATTTTTGACCAAAACAATTTGGCGCCCACCGTTGGGTCATGGTGTTCAAAATCCTTGAAAAAAAATTATGTCTACACAACCGATCCTCTCTTCATCCTCTACTCCTTCCATTCCACCCAAAACCTACCACCTCCTCTATGTGGGCCACCTACTCAAAGGAAAATGCCTGCCACTTCCAATAAATGCAACCCCTAAATCGCTAATCCAAGATGTTTGGGATACTCAGGGCTCCAGGATCCAACTGCGTTAGTCACTACTGTAGAATTTTTTGCAATGATAAAGAAAATGACACAACAGGTGACCCAACAATAGGAATATAATAGAGCACTACTCAAAGAAGTGGAGAGGATGAAGGTAGAATTTCAGAAATCCCAGGACACAATGGCTATAGATGTAAAACTAAGGATCCTAGACTTCCATAATGTATGATCCTCAGAAAATCGCTAGAAGAAAATGATTCCTACCACTGTGGTGTCACCCACGGGGGAAACTATGGTTAACCGAGCGTCGATAATCAATAATATCAATAAACCTTTCAATAATTCTAGAAACCTTTATTCTAGTAACTTCTTAAACAACAATACCATTAATACTAACTATAATAAAGTTGATGCATGAATAAACCCAAACATGGACATGGAACTTTAGCAATTAAGAAAAATGATCTCCAGTTTACCTGGAGTGGTCCGACCAATACCAGATGCATCTCCTACAAGCCACAGCATCTCGAGATTTTCTCCGACAATAGCCGATACCAAAGTTCATAAGAGCTTCCAAACTCCCAACATGAAGCTATATGATGTAGCTACGGTTCCTAAAGAGCATATAGCCCAATACAGTGAGATGATGGAATCATTCCCATCCCAAGGCACTTGAAGGAAGCTTGCCTATGCAAAGCCTTTGGTTCAACCCTTACAGGATCAACCCTCAAATGGCTACTAAACGTTCCCCCATACTCTACCGCATTATTCAGGATCCTAATGAAAAACATAGGGAATTTGTTAACAGGTTTGGCAGGGAAGCTCTGAGCATCCCCAACATCGACATGGCCACTGCTGTAGAAGCCTTTACAAAGGGACTAAAAAGGATTCACCATTCTATGAAGGCCTTGTGATGACCCCATCCAAAATATTGGATGAAGTCAGGTGTCGAGGATTAAGTTTCATAAGGCTCGAAGAGGATAGAGAGATACAAAAGAGAAGCAAACCTTCAGATGAATATGAGAAACCTAACAGGAAAGCTGAGTCCTCGACTCAAAGATCCTACAAATCAAAGCCATATTCTAAACCGGATCATCACAGGGTTAGTTCCCTTGGAGATGGAAGAGAAGAAGAAGGGCTTCCTAAAATCATTGACTATTCTTTTTCTGTGTATGTGTCAAGTGTAATTCATGCTATGCAGGATCTTGGAGACATAGCAAGATGGTCAAAGAGAGATAATAAGTCCACCGCTTGGAAAGACAAGTCCAAATGGTGAGATTACCACAAAGAATTTGGCCGCATGACGGAGGATTGCATAGCCCTAAAAAAAGAAATCAAATACCTCCTTAGTAAAGGACACCTCAAAGAGATCCTCAGGAGAAAAAGAGAAAATCCAAGGAGAAGAGCTAGGATGATAACAAGATCCCGGTGAAACTAGGATCTCCACCCTATGGCACTAAGATACTTAATGTTATCTTAAACGAATCTAACATATATGGTACCTCTTATTCCCATGCTAAAGGAAACGCCAAGGTGTCTAAAATAGAAAAGGAAGATAGACCACTAAAGAATACCATGATTAGCGATGAAAAAGAAATCACATTCGACGAGAATGATAGGGAAGGAATTCAGGATCCTCACCATGACGAACTCGTGATAAAACTATACATGGCCAAGCATTTCATCAAAAGGATCGTGGTTGACGGAGGATCCTCGGTCAATATCGTACTCCTAGACGCACTGGAAAGAATGAATATCCCAAAATCATAGATAGTCAGGAGATCCTCAGTCCTTATAGGAGCTAGTGGGGAAACATATCACACAATTGGAGAAATAAAGCTATCAATATACATAGAAGGGGTAAACTCTATACAAAATTTATGTGTTATTGACACTTTATCTTCTTATAATGTGATACTAGGTAAATCATGGTTCCACGAGATAAAAGAAGTTCCATCAACATACCATCAGTGTGTGAAGTTTCCCACTCCATGGGGAACAATGAAGATCATGGGAAAACAACAAGAATCGAAAGAATGCTACAAAACCTCTATGAAATCTATGACTAAATGACAATAAGCATAGAAATTAAGGCAGGGGGCATGACATGTTCTGGAGACAAAGGAACAAGATGTAAAGGAAGTGCCCCTGAGCATCGAGGATCTTGAAGCTAAAGTCCTCATAGGATCCTCAATGTGTGAGCAGATCGAGCAAGATCTATTGAATTTCTTAAGAACCGGAAGCAAGACATTTGCATGGAGACACGAAGATATGACAGGTATAGACAAAAGTATTATTACTCATAAACTTAATATTGATCCTTATTTCATACCAATACACCAAAATAGATTGAAGTTTTCACCTGAAAGGAATCAAATCATCCAAGAAAAAGTAGAGAAGCTCCTTAAAATAGGGTTGATAAAGGAAGTACAGTTCCTAAGATGGATTGCTAACATGGTTATCATACAAAAGAAAAACAGCAAATGGCCAGTGTGTTAGATTACATGGATCTTAAAAAGGCTTGTACTAAGGATCTCTTCCCTCTACCACATATTGACTCTATGATAGATGTGACGGCTGACCACGGACTCCTGACTTGCATCGATGCTTTAGCAGGATTCCAACAAATCCAAATGGAACCATCAGATTAAGAAGATACTGCATTCATAACACCGATAGGTATATATTGTTACAACACAATGCCTTTTGATGTTAAAAATGCGGGTGAAACATATCAAAGGTTGGTAAATCGGATGTTCAAAGACAAGCTGGGGGACACCCTGGAAGTTTATATTGAGGAGATGGTAGCGAAATCAATGAGAGCCGAAGATCACCTTATAGACCTTAAGGAAGTGTTTGACATCCTGGACGAGTACAATATTAAGCTGAACCCACTCAAATGTCACTTTGGAATGAAGTCTAGCAAGTTCCTTGGATACACGGTAACCAAAAGAGGGATAGAAGCAAGCCCGAAATAGATTTGAGCAATCATGGAATTAAGAGCCCCATCTTCAACCAAAGACACACAAAGGCTAACCGAAATAGTAGCAGCACTCAACAGGTACATTTCAAAATCCTCAGAAAGGTGCAAGCCCTTTGACGATATCTTGAAAAAGAACAAGAAATTCAAGTCGAAGGAAGAACACGAGAAAGCCTTCCAGGAACTCAAAAAATATCTAAGCTCAGCTCCACTACTAGTGAAACCTATATATGGAGAACCACTTATTCTCTACCTATCAGTATTCCCAAACGCCGTAAGTGCCGTTCTGGCCATGGATCTTAATAGGGATCAACATCCAATCTACTATGTAAGTAAGAGTCTCCTAGATCGTGAAACCAGATAATCTCACCTCAAAAAATTAATGCATGCCTTAGTAACTGCTTCTACCAAATTAAGACACTATTTCAAAACACACACTATACATGTAAAAACTAACCATCCTATCAAGAATGTCATGAGAAAACCAAAAATGTCACAAAGGAAGGAAAAATGGTTGGTGAAGTTAAGCATATTTGACATCAGATACGAACCAATATCCGCCATAAAATCACAAGCATTAACAGACTTTGTGTCTAACTTCAGTGATGATCTACAAAACGAAGTAGACATGGAAGCTAAGCAACTCCTAGAAGATGAACACCTGGGAAAATGGACGTTATTCATAGATGGAGCTTCAAATCAGAAAGGAACAGGCCTAAGGATCACACTAAAGTCACCGCAGGGGGACATCATACCCCAAGCAGTTAGTTGTGAATTCAACACTACCAATAACGAAGCTGTCACCAATAGCATTTTAGGGCTAGAAATTTCTATCCATGTGCAAATAGTTCCTTTGTATAACTAAGTAACACTATGTGCAGTATAAGTTAATTTCAATACAATACAAATTTATACATCCAAAATTTTGTTTCAAGTCGAAACCTTCCCGTGTAAGCCGAAAAATCTAATCCAATAAGCTATGTGCATTTAACTTTTGGCCTTAAACCAAACTCTCTCGATCCAAACCCCTTAATGGGCCAAAATCTTCTTATTGGCCCTAATGGGCCAATACACCTCAACTTGGTTCTTTTGGGCCGCAAACCCATTGATGGGCCTTAATTGGGCAAAACATCTCTATTTAATACTGTGTTGGACCATAAGACCCTTATTGGGTATTATTGGGCCATGAAGAGTTATTTCTAGCTTCTTGGGCCGAAAACCCTTTCCATTTAGCCTCATTCGCCGCAAACCCGTAAATCAATCCAAGCCCAAGTCTCCTTTATTTCTCACCTCTCCAAATCCGATCGCCCCATTAAGCAAATAAATAAAAAAAGCAAATGAAAAAGAGAGTTGACTTTGGAGTGCCACCTCCATATTATTACTCATGTGTTCATGCAATACCTTGCATACATCCATGAAAGAGGAGATTAACCCTCATGTAACCAAGTCTCTCTCTCTCTCTCTCTCTCTCTCTCCTCTCTTCTTCCCCCATCGGATGACCCCCTTATTACTTCTCTTCACTTTTCACTTCAAAGAAACCAAAATCCTCTCATCTCTCTCTCTCTCTCTCTCTCTCACACACACACACACAAAGAAATTCCTTTTTTTCATTTAAAAAAAATCGTGAGTGTGTGTGTGGGTGTTCCAGAGTTCCTCACGAAAGATCCTAACTTGGTATGTTTACTCCACACTCAAGTTGTTTAACTCCATCTTATGCTAAGATCTTTCCTCAAAACCACTCTATTCTCGTGTTTATGATCCTAAAACACCAAAACTTCACAAATCACTTCAAAGAAGCTAGCTAAGACTGAAAACTCACTCCATTCTTCCTCTTCAAAAATGAAAAAGCCCAAGGTGAGCTTCATACCCCTTGTTTTTCGTGATTTTCTATCTTTAGGGGAGACTATAAGCTTAGTTTTGTGAAAAATCTTTGTATGTTTGCTCGCATGTGTATGTTTCCATGATATGGTGTGTGAAATGTTATGAAATCATGATAAACACCCACGAACGCGAGATTTCATCCATGTTTTGAAGTTATTAGGAAACAAGTTACCATATGTAACTTCTTAATATGGTTGGATGTGTTTAATATGTCTATAAATTTACCATGAAACTAAAGAAAAAATAAAAAGGGACCATATTTGACAATACAGCGAAAATGGTCCTCTTATTGGCATTCTCGGTATTAATGGGCCAAAATTGTCAATTTGAAAAAAATGGGCCTTTTATGTCATTTTCGATATCTTTTGGCTAAAATGGTCATTTTTGATAAAAAAAAAGGCCTTTTATGTCCTTTTCGGTATTTTTTTTGGCTAAAGTGGTTATTTTTGATAAAAATGGACCATTTATGATATATTAATTAAAATTGGCCGAAAAGAAAACTATTAAGCAAAATTGGGCCAAATATGACATTTTTATTTAAAATGGGCCGAAAATGGATTAATTAGCAAACATGGGCAATTTTTGAATACTTTTATAAAAATGGGTCTTAAATGAATATTTTAGTAAAAATGGGCCATCATTGACTTTTTAGATATTATTGGGCCACTTATGTACATTTTAGTAAAGATGTACCACTTATAACAATTTGGGTAAAATTTGGGTCTTATAAGACAAATCTATTTAAATTGGGCCTCATATGACAAACTTTATATTAAGCAAACCTTTATGTCAATTTTATGAAAATTGGGCCTCTCGTGAATATTTGGTTAATAATAGACTGTTTTGTTAACAACAGTAAAAACAAGTTTTTTCGACACTCTCGATAAAATTGATTATATATTTGTTGTGTATGGATTATAGTAAAAAATACTTACTCGTGACATTATTTCTATCGTTAAATAATAAAACACAATATTCGTGTAAATTTTGTTAAGGCTCTTGTGAGACGCACCTTCACCGTACCTATCTTAGTGTACGCCGTAAGCCCTGTAGTTATAACCAAAGTCTCCTGGACGGAGAACGAGAATTTGTGTATAAATCTATAAGGGGTTGACACCCCATACCTGAGCTACTTGCTACAGTTAGACATGTCAATCTAGGGTGACAAATATCTTATTAGAAACCGATGCTTCAAGAACGTCAAGACAAACACTCTGTCATATTGTTATGGTTATAACGACTCACATAGAGAATAACAAAACTATTATAAAATTTACCCTGGATATGCATACCACTCAGTTTTACAAAGTACAAACATGTTGTTGATATTTTGTATTTCCCACATCACTCAGGTCTTAGGGTTTAACGCCATAATTTCTCACAACACAGAAAATATAGGATTTTCTGGGAATCACTCTCTATACATTTTCAAACAAGATGAAACATGAATACACATGCTATAATACAAGATTTGATACAAAACTCATAAACTATTTATTTTAGAAAATATCGGATTTTCTGGAGTTTACAAACCAATGGAGAGTTTTGATATAAACATGCTTATGAACTCGCCAATATTTTATAAGTTGACGCTTTTTCAAAATAACTTGTATTCTCAAGAACTCATTAAGCAGGTTGGCAACTTTGGACTTTTGACAAGTTGTTGTATTTTGTTTTCACCATACACTTGTTATTTTTGGGATGTAATTTATTAATGGATACAATGATGTAAACCATGTATGTTGTTATCTTATGTATGGTGATGATGGTGTCTATGTTTCATTTATACACACTTGTTATGATATCACAAAATCAAGTCACCCGCCCGTGGACGTTTCTGCCGTTCTGGTTCGGTGGTGTGACAGATTGGTATCAGAGCATTGTTTACAGTGAATTAGCATGTCTAATCATAAAAGATATGAAACTATAAATACAATGGGACTAAAACACTCTAAACAAAATTAAGAAACAATTAAGAAGCTTTAGAGGAGTTGACCGTCGCGGTTAAACTCAAGAAGTTATGTAATCATATTTGGGATAAATATAGTCTGATCAACTCTGTTTAAAATACGACCATCATGTCCTAAGGAGTGATCATGGTGGGAGACGAATCTAGGATTTACCAACTTTGTGTCCAAAATTTTAAGGAACGTAACATAAATAGATTGAAATACTATGGGAGTATTTTAGGATATTATATAGCTATAAACCTTCTACACGTTTCTCACATCTCCATTCTCGCATAGTGAACATGGATGGCTTTCATCCCCACGGAGACCACTACTACCAGGCCCTAGTGGCCAACGAATCGATTGAAGAGGAGCCTGAAGAAGTTCAAGATGAAAATCCCAAAGTTGGTCCTGAAGAATACCAGGAAATGAACTACAAATGGGAAAAATTCTGATTAGGAGTCAAACGAGGATAAAGGCACCAAAGGGATCCAAAGTTAGCCTTACCCATCCAGAGTAATACCTAACCAGCACAGAACGCAAGAGGGCCCCACCGACCATCTACGCTATTTAGAGGAGGAAGTGGCCACCATAAAAGAACAACTCTTTGCATCCGAAGCTAGGGTAGTTCTAGCAGAGTAGAGGGTAGATGAGACCACTCGTGAGATGAGTGAATTGACCGAGCTCCTTGTGCATTATTTAGGCATATGAGCGTTATTACACCACTCACACTATGCCCTAGGTTTACTATGTATTTCTCTATAACTAGTAGTAGTAGAATCAAGAGAGGTGCGACCTCCTAAAAACCCATGTAATCCGAATTCACTAAATTGTATTGGTAGCAATAATCTACTATGATAAACTTAGCATTCGTGCAATGTCTATTTTTCTTACACTTTACTATAAATAGATCATTGGGATGTAGGTCGAAGCATTGAGAATTGTACAACCACACATGAAATTTATATGTGAATATAAATGGATGGGTACAATTGGAACTGACCATGGTTACTCATGAGCTGGTTTATCCTCATGCAACAGAATCATGTTTTCCCATGGAAACAATCAGCCAACCGGCGAAACATCGATCCTAAGAATAGATGCCGCTACTTTCCAAGCCGCAGTGACAGCTGCTGTGATAGTTGTCATGGAACAACTCAACAACACAAATAGGAAGAGAAAGAGTGTCGACAATCCTATCCGCAACAAGGACCCAAGGCACCAGCAAGTTTCACCTGTAGGACCACCCCGAACCACAAACCCAAGAATAATAAGTGAAAGTCTTGTAACAGGAGAGGGAGCAGTTCAACCCCAGGACCTACCAAAAGGCAACAAGTTATAGCAGCCCCTACCCCAACTGACCCTGCTACCTCGACACTAAGGGCCCATATGTTGGGATTCGTCCAAAATGCAAAAAGTGCAGTTTCCATCACTGTGGATCTTGCCGAAAGGTACACTGCAAGAACTGTAACAGGAAGAGGTACACTACCCGTTTCTGCAGGATATCCCAAACCCCTAACATCAGAATAGGCTCGACTTGTTATGAGTGTGGTGAACCTGGAAACTTCAAGAGTGTTTGTTTGATAACAAGGAACTCTGGCAGGGAGGGAAGGGCGTTGGCCATTAGTACAGGAGAGGCCTTCCTGAAATCATCTATATGTAGTGGTATGTTTCCCAAAAAGATATCTAAAGACTCAAGTCAATAAATTATAAATTACTCTCCTATCCGAACGAAACATGACATTTATATAAAACTACGATTCCTTACACCTGAGCTATGATTGCTTAGTGTATACATTAGGGTCATATATAATTGAGATTCTAAGGGCTTAAAGTTCGTAATTTCACCTTATTTCCTGTTCCTGGTTTGGTTGTGGATTTAGGGCAGAGTTCCATAGTGTATACATTAGGGTCATATATAATTGAGATTCTAAGGGCTTAAAGTTCGTAATTTCACCTTATTTCCTGTTCCTGGTTTGGTTGTGGATTTAGGGCAGAGTTCCACAGTCGACAGTCATACCAATCTCAATTATACATGACTTGTATACACGAAGCGGTTATAGAAGGGCCTGGTGGGGACCATAGTATCCAATTTCATCACTAATACTCGAAGCACTTATAGTGCTATTACTTACTAAGCATGGTACAGAATGTCCGTAGTAGTAATAACAAGGACAAAACTAGTAATAGAAAAACGTGTACATAGAACACACTGTCATTCCAAACAACCATTCATTCAACATCAAGCCAACCTCTATTACAACAAGGAGCGCCACAGTGCCATTTGACATGAGTTGGCTTAATCTTCATCATAAAAAATTCATTTGCCACAAAGAGACCCTTCTCTTTAACAAATCGATTAATGAAACCCCTACAACTTATCACGAAAAATACTTGAATCATCCCTAACATCTAGCCTCTTAAGTAAGTATGTAAGAAATACCATGATCTCCCTAGCCACAATAGAATTTGGACACAAGAAGAAAAAAGACCTCAAGGAACCTCAAAAATTTTAACCTCCCCGTGATGTTTCGAGAAGTCCCTTCGGGATTATCACCTATGTACCAAGCTGGGTTCGAAAATCAACCAAATACAAGGAGCCATTTCTATAGCGAGACCATCAAGAGCACATAACGCCAACATAAACCCATAAAGTGTCCAGTCAATGGAACGAACCAACAAGTGAAGGAATTATTAGACAAAGACTTGAACCTCCGAGAGCACCCATCTGACTCATAAAAGGGTAAAGTATTCATAGGACCACTAACTACTAGGAATCACATGAACCCATCCTCAAGGACTAATATCTCTTATCCCAAATCGAAGACCTACTCGAATTACCGATAGAAACAAGCAAAGATCAACATTCCATTGGTCAGAATCCCATAGTAAGAAACTCCCAAGACAACCTAAGAATTTTAAGACCAACCCCATCACGCGAACTTAACCTTAGTGACAATAATGTTCGCCTTATGGTTAGAGGCACTACATTCAGAGACATCAAGTAGTCAATTCCCATTAACTGCAACCATCCATTTACCTCACCAAAAGGATATAAATGCATAACACCTCGTTTAGGCTAAGGTGACCAACACGCTGCTAACAAAAAAGGGTAAGTACTCAGCGACACTGTCACCGACCTCAAAAACACCAGGGAGACAACCAAAGAGATCACCCAAACTCGAGCATGACCATATGCATCTAGAATCTGACAAAAGGACCATGCAAGTAAGCTATATAAGCTCTTGGAATCCTAAATCAGTAGTCATATGTTACTAAAAGTCCCCACTTGGAAATATATAATACGCGTTGGAAAGGCATAGGAGATTAAACCCGAGATACACCAGACCATTGAAAATCCTTGCTAGGGATTAGCCCACTGGCTTGAAAACTCCAGCTACTGCTTAAAACTCATTAATGTACACCCTGTCTTTCACGTATCCAACCTGAAGAAATGCTTGTCGTACGAAACCCTCATTGTCCCACTCGATGATATTGAGGTGAATGAAAATCGACTGTTCATTGAGGAACCGGTTGAAATCGTGGATAGAGAAGCGAAATGTACGAATCAAAACCGCATACCTATTGTAAAGGTTTGATGGGGTGTCAAGCGCGGACCTAAATTCACATGGGAATGTGAGGATCGAATGACACAGGAATACCTTCATCTTATGGGTAGCTTTCGAAAGAATTTCATGTTGTATTAGATGTCTAAGCCCATAAATATTATCGGTATGTACTCGACCCGAGAGTAGCATGGTTCATTTTTTAGTCCTAACACCCGGAAAATTTGTTAGGATGGACTCTTACGAGAAGGTTATATATAATTTATTAATATATTATAAGATCTAATATATTAATATGAAATCATATGTTTTATTTAGTATTGATAAAGAATTAATTTGGAATTAATTTAGTGATCAAAAGAGAATAATTAAATCTATGGGGACTAATTATGGTAATTAGTTATATTTATATATGTTAGGCTTATGATCAATGTTAGACCAAGTTTATGTATGGACATATAAATTTTTGGGCCACATGAACCATGGATCATAATACCCATGGGTATGGATTTGGGTTATACCTATAACATTTGGAATCCAACATATAAATATGTACTCCTTAGCCAAAAAAACGCCTACACACATATTCTTAGAGTTCATGATGTGTTTCGGTGCATGGATATTCTTTCTCAAGAGCCACCTTTGTCCTAGGTGAGTTGTGAGCCATTTGAGGCATTCATACTTTTGAGGCTAAGCTCTTAAGGCCAAATACAACAAGGTTTCAAGCTTCATAAAAGGTAAGTCATCCTAACTAGTATTTCATATTGTTTATGTCAATTACATGCTAGTGATAGGCTTAATACTTTGGAAATACCATTACATGTATAATTAGAGCCATGGGTTGTTTTCTATTATACTTGATGTTATTAGTGGTTTTCAAAGCAAAAAAAATCAAATTTTCTACATTCTGTCAGCAGGACTCGCCGAGTCCACTGGGAGACTCAACGAGTTCTTTGAAGATTGTCTTGGACTCGTCGAGTGCATCAAGGGGCTCAACGAGTTGGAAGTCCTGTATGCATATTTTCGAGTTCTTTGGCCTGTTTTGGATTAGAATCATTACCACAAAGTGTTTTAGTTCAGCAAATTTTATTTTGATGTTATGGTAATGTTTACTCTCATCCAAGTAAAAGATAATTGTCAATGTTTTAAGATCCGTGTTAGTTTATTTGATTAGCTAAGCTCTTGAAAATTGTTGATATGAATTATCTTTGCTTATAAGTTTGATCTTATTCATAAAAAAATTACTTGATTATTATGTTAATTGGTAATTTGATCTTAATGGTTTTTATGAACTCCATAACTTGTCCTCAAGTTATGGAAAATGAAGGTTTTTCATTTAAAAGCACATTAAGTCTCATAGGTTATGAAAATGGAAGAGTCTTTATTTTTAATGTCATCATAAAATGTTTTTTTTTTGTCTTCCATAACTTGTCTTCAAGTTATGGAATTTGAAAAGTCTTCCATAAAAACCATATTAAACTCATTAGTTATGGAAAGCAAAAGTTTTTGAATTTTTCAAAACTTGCCCTCAAGTTTTTGAATTTGTAAAGTTTCCCCCATGAATACTATAATTTTAAATTAAACTCTAGAATTTTAAAAGTTTAAAATTCAACCCTTATACTATTATAATATTATAGGTTTAATATATATATATATATATATATATATATATATATATATATATATATATATATATGTATAATAACAAATTCAGTCTTACCGTTAGTAGGCCTCATTCACGAAGCCAATCTATAAGGGCGGTATACGATTACTGCCTGTAAAATGGCAGTTTAATCTACTCTCACCCACCGTTTCCTTGACTAGTGGAGGGTCGTTAATTAATTGGGTAGGATAAGACTCTAATTCTCCCTTCATTAAAGGTATAATGATAAACATAAAGTAACTAAACTTTATTAAATTTCCAATCTTAGTTATTTTAGGAAAATGTGAATATGGTGCTAACCCATGAAATTGCACTTTGCACCTTGTTAATTCGTTAGTGGAGCGTGTGTGATTAACTAACCCACTAATCTAGGACTGATAATGTGGGGAAAAGGGTAACTTGATGTTAATCATAGATCAATGGAGCGTGTATCGTTAACCGACACATTCATTAGGTGGTTGTAACGTTGGGATTACCAAGTTAATTTTCATGGTTATTCACTCCTTGTTTATGATCCTCGACTTCCCAGTCACAAACTTAAATGGCACAAATCGATATTTAAACATGCCATTGAATAGTTCAATGAATCTAAAAGGATCTAGGAGTTTCAATTCACTAAAAACCTAAAACTCTTTTTTGTTTTTCGTGGTGGAAATCGGTAAATCGTCATTTACCTACCTTCAAATATTTTGTAGCTTGGATTACAACATCCCTCTTCCAAGTTATAAAATATTGTGCTGGGTCCTAGCCTTAATATTTAATATTGGGTGTTATATTTAGGACTTAAATCAACTTTCTTGAATTGCTCCCTCATAGATGTCTAGTTCAGACAACTATGGTCTTCCTTATCCTTTTGGATAAAGCTTTCCTAATGAAGATGATATCCCACAGTCGGATCAAGGTGAAAGATTAATCCCTTTATCGTGCATTAATGGGACTGGAAATCATACTTTACTTCCTCCACCTCCTCTAATTATTCTCTGTAACCAACAAGTTCTTGAAAAGTTCAAGGTCACTCAATCCCTATTGGCAAGCAATGTCTATATGTGCTCACATCTTGGAGATGAAGTCACATATTTACAAGTTGAGAGAATCGGGTGTTGACATCTCGAGGAAGTTGGTTGTTGACTAGGTTCTTTAGTCACTCCCTGATGACAGATCACGACATGGCCCTAATCGATCTTACCTATTTGCTTGTTGCTGCTGAATCAACAATGATTTGGAGCACTGGTAAAGCAAACTTAATTGGATGATCTGCTTCCCAAACATCCATGGACATTGACAATGGTAACATTAGAAGTCTAGAGAAGCATTATCTTCCCAATGGAAAGTGATCGGCCATGGTCAAGTCGTTTGACCCAATGGTAAAGAGAAAGGCTAATTATGAGATAGTCTCGTGTACCATTCCCAAAAAGTCCATATGTTTCTTTTGCCAAAAGTAGGGGTATTGGTTGCGAAGCTACCAAATTTACCTGAAAGTTCACAAGGATGGTAAAAGTCTAAAAGTTTGAATTTGCTTCATGTGAAGTCCACTATCTAACTCTATTAAGTTCCAATTTGGAGATTCTAAATACATGATGTAATATAATTACATTTTGATGTTTTGGAGAATCAAAGGAAGCTTAACGAAAGATTAAGCTAATTCTGATCGTGAAGAGATGGATTTCGATCGCATGGTTCGATGATCAAAATTATGAGTTGTTGCTTAAGATTTATGATAGATTGCTTAGGAATAGATAACGACATGTTTTTCATATGTATTTGAATTGTAAGGATAAGTTTTTCCACAAAATATTTCATGAATAAAGAAAAGTTTTTTATTTTATTTTAAGTCTCCTTACAATGGCATTTGTGAAAAATTGTTGTTTATACGATTCCATTGATAGCAATACTGGAAAATGGATTTGATGTTTTCGTTTGTGGCAGTGTCATAATTCACCTAATAAGGAAAGATTCTCATAAACCGAGTTTCAATTGGATAGAAACTTGGAATCATGAAACTTGTATTTTGTGATGAATGAGAATTTTCATATTTGGTATATTAACACTAATTCCTTGTTCACATGTACATGCGAGTCAAGTGAAGGACTATGAGATCGGGTACACTTGGTTGTGCACTGATCAGTTCCACCACAAAAAACGATAAAGCTATTCGTCATAATTTAGTAAACTTTAGTAAATATGAGAATTTTCATATTTGGTATATTAACACTAATTCCTTGTTCACATGTACATGCGAGTCAAGTGAAGGACTATGAGATCGGGTACACTTGGTTGTGCACTGATCAGTTCCACCACAAAAAACGATAAAGCTATTCGTCATAATTTAGTAAACTTTAGTAAATATGGTTGTTCTTACAAGTTTAAGTATAAATCTAAAGCATTGGAAAAGTTTCAATGTATGGTAGGACGAATGAGAAGAATCAAATTAGGTAGAAAGATAAAAGTTTCTCCAATCTGAAAAGATAGGAGAGTACTTATGTATCATGTTTTATGATCATATTAATAACTATGAAAAACCATATCATAACTGATCCTCTAAGGATATCTTGGTGCATTTGTTTGGATAAGAAGAGGGATCGTGAATTGTTGAAATGGTTAAATCAAGAAGATGAGACATACTTCGTTCCAAAACAAGTCTTAAAGTCATACTCCAAGATTGTAAATCGAGTCACATAATCTTAAGAAAGGTTTATAACACTTGTCAAATGTAGAGTAAAATGTTTTCTACTCTTATACATTTGAAATTGGTAAGTTGCGATGTTTTGGATAAAACAAAGACCAACTAATACCAATAGTGTGAAGTGTTTTTCTTGATAAGAATCCACACTAACTCTTGAATATTTGTTTGTCAAGGAATGGTTCTTGACAATAGAATCTTGTATGTCATGGAGTTAGTGGGAGTCTTAATGATCTTGAAGAGGGTCTCAAGAACTAATCAAGAATAAAAATTGTTGTTTATCACTAGCACACGACTTGAGGTTTGTAACCTATCGTGTTGACATATTCTTGTTTCTGTGCCCATTCCAGTTAGATTTAACTATGCTTCTGAGTTCTATGAGTTCTCAATTGTTTGGATAACAACCTAGAAGCAATGGTAGGCCCTTGTGATGCCAGGTGGCGAGAAATAGATATTGAACAAGTTCAGTCCATATGAGCTTAAATTTTTCACTAACATTGTCTTGTAATTATGGTTTTGACAAATTCACATGGATAGGAACATATACACCATACAAATATAATTGTCATAAGGTTTCTCTCCGATTCATGAAAATGATGGTGAAGAAATGCTTTGACTAAGTAGATTTTAAATAGTTAGCAATTTTGATATTTGCATTTCTCAAATTCGTTTATGATTACAACATCCATCTTCAAAGTTCAAATTGTGATAAATGGAAAAAAGGTCTAAACATTATGATTATGGCATCCCTCTTTATAATTGTTTAGACACACAAGTTATCTATCTAAGTAAATGTGTATGAGCTTTGAGGCTTAGATAAAGTCTTATCGAATCATCTCATATCAGAAGTCTGAACTTTGGGAAAAAAGTCTACAAAGTCTTGATTTCTAGAAGTCCAACTGATTTCTGAGTACATGTCAAAGCTAGTGGGAGCATAAGTGTTATGCTAACAAGGATCTAGTTATTATTCTAGTGGGAGCATTATAAATTATGGTAAATGTTGCAAGTTAGCAATCTAATTATAGACAAAAGTTTCAATTTGCAAGTTGCAGAGTTTGAAAAGTTGTTTTGCTATAATTAACAGAGAGTAAATTATACTTCATTTCAATTCTAAAAGCTTAGGTTGAGATTTTAATCACTTTTAGTCATATATATATATATATATATATATATATATATATATATATATATATATATATATATATATATATATATATATATATGGAAATTCTGTATATGGAAATATTAATTGCATTCTCAAAATTTGATTATGATTATAGCATCCCTCTTCATAATCAAAATTATGAGGGCATGGCAAATAAAAATATTATAGCAAAAGACTAATCAGTGGTCATGTCTTTATGTTAGACATTGTGAATTGTATCTCATATGCTTCAGGTATATGATCGATTGCATATGCTATAATATTCTCATGTTCTAAATATTTCCAAATGCCTAGGGCATTAAGAGGGAAAAAGGAATAGAATCGGATTTGACTAAAGTGGTTAAACAACTGTTAAGGACAATCTAAGGTTCACCAAGGATTGGTCGCTTAAGGATAGTTGGAAGTATAGTAATGGATGGACCATATTGACATGAATAGACAGGAGTCTATTGATAATGAGTTAATGTATGGAAAATATGAAATATTTCTATATTGGGAGTTGAAGCATAGATGGGAAACTTAGAAACTTTCATGCAAGAAGGATGTTCAAAGGAATGTACTTTGAATATGAGAATTTGTTTCCATGGAATTGATCTCTATTGGAATACTTTGTTATGTATGTTGCCAAGACTTTATGACTTCGGTGCATAGTCATTACAAGAGGATCATTTCATATAAGCTTAGAATATAACAGGTTATAGTAAATGACAAGAATTTGGTATTCTTACATTTACTATAAGGATTTGGATTTGTGAAATGAGAATCATTGAAGTGTTGTCAATTGATCTATTCCACAAAGAAAGGACCACAGGTAAACATAGTGTGTATGCTTGGGGCATTGGATAACTATTATTTTAATTCAAGTATAAAGTTGATTATTCAAAATATTAATAAAGAGTAATCAATACGACTCAAAAGTATTGGGGTAATAACACCATCTTTGGACAAACCATCTGCTAATATGACTCTCTATCGAAAAATGATAGGTTCATTGATGTATCTAGCCACTAGTCGTCCAAACATCATGTTTTCTATTTGCTATTGTGCTATGTTTCAAGAAAATCCTCGCGAACCTCACATTACGGCGATAAAGAATATCTTTAGATATATTAAACGAACCACTTCGCTTGGAATATGGTACCCTTCGGATTTGGCGTTCTTTGTGCAAGAATTCTCAAATGCTGATCTCGGCGGATGCGGTCTTGATTGAAAAAGTACCACAGTAATATGTCAATTTCTTGACGGCAAACTTGTCAATTGGAAATATAAAAAGCAAACCTATGTTTCATTATCGACTGCTGGAACTGAGTACATAGCAGTCACCTCATGCACCTCATAGGTCATTTGGATTGAAAGTCAGCTAAGGGACTACATAATAAACATGAGACGAATCCCCTTACAATCTGACTCCAAAAGTGCAATTTTCATTTCCCACAACCCAGTGCAGCACTCCAAGAATAAACATATTGCACTGAGGTATCATTTCATTAAGGATCACGTGGTGGAGGGCAATGTTGAAATTCACTTTGTGCGATCTGCTGATCAACTGGCTGACATCTTCATGAAGGCCTTATCTGAGCAAACCTTCAATAGAATACTTCAAGGCTTAGGAATGATTGAAGTTGATTCTGTTCCGAAACTACCTTTGTAGTTGGTAAGAATTCGTTGCGAATGGGTCTGAAAGATCGGAGTAGTTCGGATTTAACTCTCGCTGCAAATTTGTTCGAACGCTCGGAGTGATTCGGAGTCCACTGTTCATTTGGAGTCTCAAAACTTTCTGTATCCTTTATATATTTTGTACACTTGTGTTCTCATTTTTATTTTCTGTTTTTATTCTTTTCCAGAAAATCCAAAACTAAAAAAAAATTACTTTATTTCTGTTTTTTAGAAAATTTCAAAAATTACAAAAATATGCTCTTAAGTTTTTGATTTTTTTTTTATAAAAACATCAACAATACAAACATATACTAGATAATTGAGTAGGATTAAAGGAACAAATCATGACACTCTCAATTACGAATGACGGGGAAGGTATTTAATTATCAATATTTGCACTAGTTAAGTGTCCCTAGAAGCATGTTATTGCATGTTGTCCGAAGCCTCTGAGACTCTATGTTTGAAGCCTTAATGAATCAATATTAGCAATCGTTTCTTCCCAATCAGGTTAATATTCAGATAAGTCATTGAGCTACCTTACTCTTCTCATTTTGAGTTAATAGTTGACTGATTGGGCATCCACAATATAGCAGGGGTACATTTATTTCTTTGGAACCACCTTTAACACTTCTCCATATCTTATTCTCTTTCACATTTGTAACCCTTGAGACTCTTAGAATTTATCACTGTAGTTTATGGTTACACAACTTATGTGTTCATGATCTTAAATTCATTATCACTACGAATTCAGTGAAACCCAATATATCCTTTTCCCAATGTTTTATGAGGCTTGATTTATAATTCAATTTCAATCTAAAATAGATAAAAGATGAAATTTTTTATTATCTATTTCTTTGATTTCAGAAATAAGAAAGAAAATAAGAAAAAAAATAACATGCTCTTTTTTTTTTTTTCTGTTAATGGACAAATTAAGAATTACTAGATAATAGTAGACGAGCAGATGTAGCCAAGTGAATCAAGGCAATGGATTGTGAATCCACCATGCGTCGGTTCAATTCCCGACGTTCGCCAAAATTTTATTTATTTTTTTAATAAATTATTCGCTATAAATGAATTTTTTTAGTGAACGTATCATAGCTTCCTCATATTTTTTCGTTTTGTAAAGACGAAGAAAGAAATTCTATTCTCTCTACTATTTACTACGGTGACGAAGAATCAAATTATCACTATATTTATTCATTTTTCTATTTCTTTTTCTAAGTACAGGATAACCCCAAGGGGTTGTGGGTTGTTTTATACCCATTAGGGCCCTACCTTCACCACCCCCATGTGGATGGTCTAGAGGTTCATAAATACTCCTCTTACTATAGGGCACTTACCTAGCCAACGCTTAGATTTGGATCTACCCAAACGTTTTTGGTTCACTCCAACATTCCCCACTTTTCTGACTGTTGCTGAGCCGTTTTTGGATATCAAACGGACCTTCTAATATGGTGAACAATTAATATTTTCTAGTTTTTCACCAAGGAATTGATGTGAATCCACGTTCGTGCCTTTTGACTTGAAATCCCATTATTTTATTTTTGCAAGATGTTAATGAACTGCTCTCGACCTAAAACATTTCTTCCCATAAGATCCAGTTTTTATTTTTCTTGAGATTTCTCTATTATCTAGCTACTCAGATTAATCCAAAGCATACTTGTTCTTATGGCTAAACTACCCAGACAAGTACTTCTTCCAAACGTTCAGACTTATGTTATGTTTTGGAATATGGTTGAAGATGAAGCCACCCTTTAAACCTAATGAAAAGAAGCCTTTCATTGTTTCGCAAGAAACAGATTATCGTAATTCAACGAGACACTACACACGCACTTCTGATTCTCTCTTGACTCTGAAGGAAGGGATTGTTGCCTAGGATCCAACAATTTCATGTCTTTATTGATATCTCTAGAATCTCTAAATTAAATCGCTTTATTTCTTTATCTTTGGCACACTCTTGCACGAAGATCCTTGTGATTTTCAAAAGTATGGTTCATAGTTCTAATGGTTACTTTCAGATTCGGAGAACAGGAAATGGAGATCTATTACGAATGGGAAAAAGAGAAAAGGCAGTCTTTATGGGATAAGAATCAATTTGGGTCCATGTTTTCAAAAAGTCCAGACATCACACCTTGTCTGGTATGTCGCCTGACATCACGCCTGTCACACATGCTTTTTCAGGGATCATGAACAGTCACCAGTTGGCTTTCTCTCTCCTACACTAACATATAAAAGGAAAATCATAGATCTAATTCTGTTACCACTTTAAAAGATTACAAAGCTTATAGGAGCAAGAAAAACCAATTTTTCTCTTATGAATGTTCATCATCTTCTTCGCCGATTACAATGGCAACTTCATCAGACAGTCCTTTTGCTGCTGGCCACACGGCATCTTTAGGGTTGCTGGATATCAAAGCTAACCACAATCTCATCATGGATCTTGATGTAACCAGGTCTGATGCCTTTCTACAACTGTTGATCGAGTGCCTCGGGCATTCAATCATGGCTAATGTGCTTTAAAAAACAGAACATGTTCCTTTGTCTCTACTGTCCAAGGTTTACTCCAATGGACGTTATGAAGAGAGTGATTCTACTATCTATTTTGAGCTTGATAATAAGCAAACTTCCATCACCAAATCACAATTCAATCGTTTATTCGGACTTACCTCAACTAGGGATTTGATCGAACCAAAATCCATCTACAGTTCAACCATCCTTGCAATGTTTTACCAAATGGGTTACAGGGAGTATTTAGATGTTCTATCAAAGTTCAAAAAGCCCAATTTGCCTCCTTTGTGGAATGGGTTATTTACCATAATTTTCAAGTGCTTTTTAGAGAGTACCACTGGCTTAGACATCGCCAATAAGCTCTTTCTTACTATCCTCTATGGTGTTTATTCCGGAACCAATTTACATTATGGCTCAGTCCTTTGGGCTCAATTGGTGCAAAGTACTCTTTTTGTCACTTGTCACTCGAAGATTTCCTATGCCCGATTTTGGGAAATTATCGTTAAAAGAGCTATCGATCACCACAATATTCCAGTGGTAGAGGGTTCGGTGATTGCAGTGATTCCAATATTTCATACTTCAAATCTCATATTCTCTAATAGCTCAAGTTTCACATTTATTAGATCTATTCTAGAGGATATGCTTTGCAACGTTCTAGCTGACAGTGAAGTTATCATTGCCTATCATAATCAGCTGGCATTTGGTCCTCACCCCTTGACTATTGAAGTGCAAAAGGTTTTGGAAGAGGCAGACAAACCCAATAAATAAGGAAAATGAAAAGCCAAGGCTGGTCTCTTCGAGCCCACTCAAATGTCGAAGACGAAAAAGCGAGCAACTCATAAGCCACAGAACCCTTGCCTTAGTGATGAGTAGGAATCAGAGTCACACACCATCTCTGATCTTTGTATTGCGGAGCAAGTCTAACGAGATACTGATGATACCGCTGCGACTTCGCATCTAATAGTTTCAGAGCCACCAACCATGAATCGTGAGGTAACCTTTTCTATGCCAACTTTTGTTCCCAGAACAGTTGACTTTCCAAGAAAATACACCACTTTCTCCTCCTGCTTCTACAACTCCAATCACTATTTCTCCATGCCCGAACATGTCTGTGGGTGTTTCACATGTTCAAACTTTGATTTTGTTATCTATTCCTTTTTTCCCAGACACAACAACAACTACAACAACAACCACAAGTTCGCCGCCAGTCAATGCCAACATATCTGATATATGGGCAAGGGCTTCTGGTTTTTTCTGTTGGTACTAAGTTCACTCCCATTTCACCATTTCATCAAGATGATCTAGATATAGTATTTTATTAGGATCGGGATGCATTTCAAGAATTACACTATAGTACTTTCAGTGTCCAACAAGAAAGTGATGAAGATGATGCTTCGTTGATAGCAAAGTAGTTCAAGGCTCTAAATTCCAAGTTGGATTCTTTACTTGAGTCCACCAAAGCATCTTCCATCAATGAATACTCCAAAGATTCTGTGAAATATGTTGTTGAAACACTTACGAAGGAGCATGCGGAAAATCTCACTCTCACCAACAACGTTGTTGCTAATTCCGAAAACACATGTAAGGAATCGACCAAAAAAGTCAATAAACTACTTTCTGATATTAAACGATTTATGGTTAATTTCCGCACTTCATCATAAAGATATATTGCATCAATGAACACAGTTGTAAATAGTCTTGTGTCAACTCTCCAATCTAAAAAGGTGGCTCTTATGAAGGTTCGTACTGAGCTTCAAACTGACCATTCGGAGTTCCAAACTTCCATCTCCTCAAAAATTGAAAAACCTTCAGGAAGATTTTGCTCTTAAAAATAATATAATGGATGAGCTTGCAATTAAAACTAAGAAGGTGTAGGTTCTCTCAATAAAGTTATCTTCAACAAATAAGCAGATCGACGAACTCAAATTCGAGAAAGCTGTCAACAAAAGTGGTGTTGTTGATGTGAACCCTAATTTGCACAGTTTAATTGAGTCTCGTGACTCTCTCCCCATAGTCTCTGTTCTTCATCATTTGGAAAATTAATTGCATCCTATCTTTTCCATGCTTGACATAATTCAAGGTGTTTTGGAATCTTCTATTCCAAACCAAGGGGGAGAACTGACAAAGACTTTTGGTTCTGGTAAAGGAGCTGAAGGTGAACATGAACAAAAACACCAAGTCTAATCCGAAGGGTAATGAAGCTTCAGTATCAAAAGGGGAATAGAAGATTGTTGATGATGATGATGAGGAAGAAGAAGATGAAACTGACAAGTTAAAGTGTAAAGCTCGCGATACTGAACAAGATGAAAACTTGCGAGTCGCTAATGAGGTTGAGGAAAAAGAGAAGACAGCTCGTGAAGCTAAGGATACATTGAAAACTCAAAAGACACTTTTTCCTTTATGGACATTAGAGCAAATTCTAAATGAGGCCATCGATTACCCGAATGCTTATTCGTTAGAGCCTGTTGCGTAATTTGAATTAGAGAACTCTCCAGATTCGCAACTTGATCTGCAAATCACTCTAAAGGCCATTTAGTTTCGCAGTTTTGACAAGATTGTGAATGCTCCTATTCCAAATTATGATGTTGATCAGGCACTCTTTTCGTTTAATCTAAAGCATATTAAGCCTCAATACGAAACATGGAGCTCAAAAAAGATCACAGTGGTCAAGGTGTTCGAACCAATTGAAACTGAGAGCTTTCTCAACGCTCGTTTCAAGGTTGCTCATGGTACTGCGAGTTCAACGTTAGAATTTAATCTCACAGATATGACCTACCTCAATCCATTAATTTAGATTTATTTGTTGCTCCTACTCCTGAAGGATCATAGAATTTCGAGCCCATTATTGCATATCTTAAACGAATGTTGGTCTGTTACATTCAAGAGGTTGGAAAGATGGACGTGGAGATTGTAGTTGTACAGACAAACATATATACTCCTCCTACTGTCTAGAATATATTGTGGATTTTGAGTCAAAACAAAGTGAACAGTGTTGTGGACAAGAAATGCTTTTCCTACATGATCAATTAGTCTGTCCTGGTTCGCACGTCTTTGCTGGGCATAATGCCAAAGCTGTTTAAATTTCAAAAGCATCAACAACAATGAAGAATTTTCCTTCCTTGATGACACAAAGGGGGAGATTGTTGGGTTTATTTAGTTCTGTGTCAATATTGTTTTGTAATGTTTTAGTCCATCTTTGTAATGGGTTGGGCCTGTGCACCCGATTTTTAACGTGTTAGGGTTAGAATATTTATTGTGCATGCATGCACCTTGATTAGTATCGATTGTACTTATCCTAAACTGCCTTTACAGTAGAAGTTCTTTATCGAGCTCCTCTAAGGCAGTGATTTTAATAATTCAACATATTTTCGATCATTGCGTTCTTGGCTTCGATTCATTTACCTGTTTAGATTCTATTGATCTACTATTTTAATTCTAACATCCTCGCATACATACTATACTCTCAATGTACTAGGGCGCACCCTAGTATGCTCAACGAACACATATGTATGCTTGTTGTACTCCTCCTACCCAAATTATGAAATTGCCACTAGGACCAATTTGACATGAAATAGAATTATAAGGATGAATTTAGAAATACCTGAACCTTGGGATGTTACAAAAGTCAGCAATTCAAAAGGTCAAGGAATGTCAAGCTGACTTAGTACACCCTGTGTATTCAGTGACAACGTCGGGCATAGTTGCAACACAACCAAATCACGGGACTCTAACCTAGTACACACAAAACACGTCTTGGTACACTCAAGATACGCCTTCTGAACCCAATCCTTATTATGAAGTGCTTATTCCTTAAGGAATTTTCATACAAACTCAGATCTAGACCCAAAACATCTATCTAACTCATAAATTTTCCACCTTTATGACTTTCCATGGGTAGAAAAGGTCTAAAAGCTAAAACCCAAACTTATTAATCCATTAAGACATCATAACACTTGCATGGAAGGAATAGAGGGACCAAGATTACATTTTTACGGTTCATAACACCTGTAAACATCAAAAGGATAACTTTTATGGTTAGAATAATCCATACTCTTTAACACCAAGATAAAGAGACTAAAATAAATACAAACTCAATGTAAACAAGATCTAAGAAAATAACTCATGAAGTTTCAAAATTTATACCTCGAAAGGATACTTGAATGTGAAACAATTTTGGATCTAAGATGCCTTGAGCTTCCAAGATGATTTTCTCTCCATCTTTTTCCTTCAGGAACACAAAAATGCACTCTCAAACATAAAGAGGCTCACACAAATGATTAAGGTTTGCTAGAGAAGAATTTGGAGGTGGAGGCTGATGAGGGAGTAGGTCTTAAGAAATTAATGATGCTTAAATAGTGCTCAAACCCTAAAAATTAGGGTTTGCTCATTTCCATGTATGTCCAACATACTCGTGAGTACACCCAACATAGTCAAATAAAGTCGGGTTTTCCCTTATGTGACAAAAGGACCAATTTTCCAAAAAACTTCATATTTAAGGATAGAAATGGAAAATACCTGGATCTAGGTGTTACAATCTAAGTACTATTTGGTTGAGGATTCGACCCTTGGAAGTTCCATTGAGGTATGGGTTATGCACCTCGTTCAAGAGATCCTTGTGTTGAAAGGGAGTGGGCTTGGAAATATACATGGGGTTTGGAGGGTGTTTTAAGAGTAATTTGTAAGGGAAGATTTCGAGGATGAAATCTAATTTAAATGGGGAAGAGTTTTAAAACCTTTCCCTAATAGATTATTTATAAATTTAATGGAGTCAAAGGCATGGTTTTTAAGGAAAACTATATGCCACGACGTGGTACATGGAATGCCAAGACACGACATGGCTTCTAAGGATCGCACATTTTAATGATCGCCATGTCATGTCAAGAGGTTGTGCTTCTTAGGTTCTTTAGTTCAAGTGAGTTCCTTACTATGCCATGTATCCCATTGTATATCCTTTTCATGGTAGGATAGAGGTACTATTAGAGTACAAGTATGCTAGTTGAGTAGGATAAGTCATTATACGTATGTAGTTTAGGACACTTGGTGTCTTGGTATGCTAGACTAGTAGGGTCGTGTCTGTTAAGTGTATGATAATATTAGGAGTTATGTTTGGTTAGGGAAATTGGGATAGGCCCATTATCAGGATTATGTGTGACTAAACAATGAAAGACTTAAATGAGAAGTGGTCAATGGCAAGGTAATTAGGGAAGACTTGTTGCTAAGGGTATGTATATTATAGTATTTGTTATGTGTTTACATTACAAGATTATATGGTAATGATAGCTTAGGTTTTCTGTACGTTACATGATTATATGGTAATGATAGCTTAGATTTTCTGTAGTCTAAGTTGGATAGCCTGAGAACTCTTGGTCTAATGCCTCATTGTGATGTTTTTGTTTGATTGTTTAGTCTTTGTTGGGTCATTTGTTTAATTATCTATATGATCCCTAACTACATATGACTTTATGTAATTTACGAAAGTGTAGGATCTAGCCTGTGGAAAATATATGAAAGTCTAGGATCTGACCCCTAGGAATGAAAGTGGGTCAAAACCCAGACCGGGTGGACCTGGACCTAGAAAACCCTGAACCGATATATAGGAACTGGTTCTAGTTCGGTTCCGGGTACGATATATGGTAAAGTGGGTCTAGAACTGAAAATCTTGGAAACATAAAATTAGGTAGGTTGGAACCAGATAAAGGGGGTGGGAACCGAAAAACCCGAAAAAAAAAACGGTTTTTTTTGGTAATTACTTACTACTTAGTGGGTTGAACTTTCAAAATTTTCATATTGGTATCTCGACTTCGGGGGACTGTAATTCGTTGAATATGTAACCAAAATTGAAAAAATTATAGTCTAAAATCATGTACAAAATCTAGACAACACTCTGGAAAAAACCGCATGTCAGTCTGACTTTAAACGAATTAGATATGCATGTGTTAACTTTTTCACAGAATTTAAAGTACAAAAACAAATAGCTGAAAAGTTGAAAATTTTCTGTTTTGATATCCTGACTTTAGGGACTGTAAGTCATTAAATATTAGACCAAAAATGACAAAATTATAATCTAAAATCATGAACAAACTCTAAAATACAAGTTGGAAAAAACCGCATGTCAATAAACAAATGAGATATATATGTTTTAAAACTTTCACATAATACAAAAAGCTAAAAAACTAAAAACTTACACCTTTGATATCTCAAATTTGGGAGTATGTAAGTCAATGAATATAAAATTAAAAATGACAAATTTATCATCTAAAATCACGTACAAAGTCTAAACTACATGCTGGAAAAAACCATATATCAATTTGACTTGAAATGAATGAGATATGCATGTTTTAAACCTTTCACAAAAATTGGTTCTGGCCCCTAAAATTTGTTCCGGTTCCGATTCTTAGACTCGATTTCCTGGGGCCTAATGGACCCAAACTTGGATTACCCAGAACCCGAATAAAGCTAAATTTTAAACCCGAAACTAGAACTAGTTCTATATATTCCAGTTCTAATGGGTCTGGTTGTAGTCCGATTCCGATTGCGGTTTGATATTCCAGTTTTAAATCTCATCCCTAATGACCCCGTGACAATTGTATGGAAGATTAGGATTTTTCCCTTGGAAATTGTATGGAATACTAGGATCTGGTGTAACATCCCCCTCTGTCACGTATCACAATATTGTCCGCTTTGGGCCACTCGGCACGAGGACTTCCCAGGGGGTCACCCATCGTGGTACTACTCCCGCCCGAGCACGCTTAACTGCAGAGTTCTTATGGGATCTGCTGCCCTCACGGCTTTAAAACGCGTTGTGATAGGGAAGGTATCCACACCCCTTATAAGGAATGCTTAGTTCTCCTTCCCAGCCGATGTGGGATCAGATCTAACCCACTTTCACTCCCCTTTATAAGGCTCGACGTCCTCATCGAACACATCGACCCGTGCCCTGGCTTTGATACCATTTGTAACATCCCCCTCTGGCACGTATCACAATATTGTCCGCTTTGGGCCACTCGGCACGAGGACTTCCCAGGGGGTCACCCATCCTAGTACTACTCCCGCCCGAGCAGGCTTAACTACAGAGTTCTTATGGGATCTGCTGCCCTCACGGCTTTAAAACGCGTTGTGATAGGGAAGGTATCCATACCCCTTATAAGGAATGCTTAGTTCTCCTTCCCAGCCGATGTGGGATCAGATCTAACCCACTTTCACCCCCCCCCCCCCCCCCCCCCGCAACGTAAAAGAATATATATATATATATATATATCATGACAGAACATAGAACAACCATGCATATCGGGTTACACTCCAGACCAGACAACGATACACATACCATGTAATCATATAACAGTTCACAGTTAGCAAATCGATCAACAGAGGAAAACCATAGGCTAGCAGGCATCATAAAACAGGCAACATTATCATGAAATCCTGAAGATCCCTATCAGCTCCTCCCCTACTGCTGCTACAGCCACTGTAGCCGCCGCGGCAGCCGTCTCCGTGAGAGCCGCATAGCGCTCATCAAAATACTCAACCATGGCGGTCTTGATCGTACCATTGTGGTTTTTATGTTTTCAGGTTCTCAGGAATCTGTGGCAAGGAAAAGGCGTGATCGTACCGTTCCTCGCGTTGGTGTTTTACGAAATGGACCTGGGAAAAATACTCTGTTAAATAATGTATTGAAAACCTTTTTGTAACAACGTTATTAAAATGGATTGTTTTGAAAAGTTTTAATTGTTTCGAAATCTTGGTCGTTACAAGTTGGTATCAGAGCCTTGGTTTGAGCGAATTGGAGGAACACTCGTGTGACTCCAGTCTCAAATCGAGGAGGGTTTTAAAAAGAGGAAATAAAATGTTTTTTTTTTAAATTAAGTAAAGGAGGACGTAGAGGTACGATCAGCCGGAGCCAGTAAGTTACCCCAAATTACCATTCATGACATTTGTTTTATTGAGCTTTGATAGAACAGCATGCTAGTGTTAGGCTAGGGTCAGTCAGGGGTTTACCTTGACCTAGTATTTGACCAAGGGTTGACCAGTGGTTTCCAGGGGTATTTTGGTAATTCTTGATTATGGTTTTGAGTTCAGTGCATTGGTGGTTGTCTAGTGGTGGAGATCGTATCAGTGATCGGAGCAGCTTGGGTTATCTGTTCAGTCGGCAGTTTCGAGGTGAGTTATCCTCACTATATCTATAGGGTTCAAGGCACCAAGGCCGACCCTTTAATCGGATGGAAATCTGGGTAATTGTCTGTTGTATGATATTGCGGGATATAGGCCGGAAGGTGTTACGTTATGGGCCGGAAGGCATTACATGTTGCGGGCCGGAAGGCAATGCGATGTGGACCGGAAGGTCATGGCCTGGAAAGGCGTATGTGTATAGTTATTATGTTGGCTGAGTCGTAGGGTGATGTTATGCTAGTGATCGGCTAGGCTGGTATCTTGGTTAGGTTAATGATATGTTATGTGCTCTGATACCATTTGTAACATCCCCCTCTGGCACGTATCACAATATTGTACGCTTTGGTCCACTCGGCACGAGGACATCCTAGGGGGTCACCCATCCCAGTACTACTCCCGCCCGAGCATGCTTAACTGCAGAGTTCTTATGGGATCTGCTGCCCTCACGGCTTTAAAACGCGTTGTGATAGGGAAGGTATCCACACCCCTTATAAGGAATGCTTAGTTCTCCTTCCCAGTCGAAATGGTATCAGAGCTGGGGCACGGGTCGATGTGTTCGACAGGGATGTCGAACCCTATAATGGGGGGTAAAAGTGGGTCAGATCTGATCCCACATCGACTGGGAAGGAGAACTAAGCATTCCTTATAAGGGGCGTGGATACCTTCCCTATCACAACGCGTTTTAAAGCCGTGAGGACAGCATATCCCATAAGAACTTTGCAGTTAAGCGTGCTCGGGCGGGAGTAGTACCGGGATGGGTGAACCCCTGGGAAGTCCTCGTGCCGAGTGGCCCAAAGCGTACAATATTGTGATACGTGCCAGAGGGGGATGTTACATCTGGCCCATGACAATTATATGTAAGATGGATATTTGGCTATCGGCGTTGCAAGGGAAGACCATGTTTGGCCTATGACAAATTGTGATTGTGAGACTATGATTTGGACCATAACATTCACCTAGGTTGACACAGACCCGTTATTTCATATATGATTTCTATGTATGTTTATAAGGATATGAGATTTGGTAGGTTGGCGCTAGACCTGAACACTTTGTGTGGATGCATTGTATATATGATGGAATATGTGGTATACTACGAAAAATCACTAAGCTTAATTCTTATAATTTTGGATTAAACATTTTGCAGTTTGTTGATGGGAGGAGTTCGGGGGACTGTACACATGCATAAATAATACTTATTTCAATGATTTTGTAAATTTAACTCTGATAGTGTAAGATTTTCAATCAATCAAATGTTATTCAATGGTTTTGAAACACAAGTTTAATTGATTAATCTATTTTAAAAATGAAAAATTTCTTTGCAGTTTTTTAGGATGTTACACATACAGATGACGACTCGATTCCAAAGGAAATCGATGTCAAGGAAAACTATGGTCATCCATAAAGATATCACAAACCTCAAACATTTTCCTACATCAAGACTAGATCTCTCACAGCTGTATGACCATCTAACATCAAAAGCAACGGACTACGAGGTATATCAAAAAAAGCTCAAGAGAAAAACAAAGGGACAAATAGTTTACGATACATTCAACTATTCCAACACAGAGTATCGAACACCAGGTCCTCAAGTTTCCTCATGGTTCCTTAGTCCCAGTTATATATCTTGTGCTTATGATAATATTGGGCCTATACTAACACTCATACCTATATATAACTACATCTGGCATTACAACAAAGTCTCATGTCTCATTGCTTTAGCTTAAAGATTCATAAACGTAATTTCTTTCCAAAATTCCCATAACTGTTAGAATCCATAGACTAAAAAGAGGTTATTTTCTAGGTTTTCCATCAACAAATGATAAGCCAACAATTTGTGTAACAACGTAAATTTGCAAACCAAATTTTTCATTTTTAAAACACATAAAAACTCATAATATAATTCTAAAAAATATAATTGTTTCAAGTGTCAATATAAATCCACATGAAAATGTCACTATCCCAGAATCATCCACATTGTCTCGAATCGGTGTGTACAGTCAAGTTGGCGCCTTCCCGTAATCCTGAGAAGTACCTAAAACACATATCACACAACATGGTAAGCACAAATCTCAGTGACTTCCCCAAAATACCACATACAAATATAATAAGCTTCTCATGGCTATAACTCGGCATGGATCCTCTGGTCTCAAGCGTCTCGGTGAAGACCCTCCAGTCTCACGGGTAAGTGTGGACCTTCCTGTCATGTGTCTCAGTGAGGACCCTTTGGTATCACAGCTCAGGTTGGACCCTCCAGTCCTATATCTCAGTGAAGAGCCTCAAGTCTCACAACTCGGTTTGGACCCTCTGGTCCGATCTCAGTAAAACACATAATATGATAGAGTATATCACAAAGACAAAAATGCATAATATCACATAACTCAATATAAGCACATAGGACCCTCCGGTCGATAACTCAAATAAGACCCTCCGGTCACTCGGTATTACCACTCAGGTAAGTATAGTGAGAAGACACCTCGTAAGCAAGCAAGGAAACTAGATACCCCTCGAACAACCTAATCCCTGCCTACACGTAATAAGCATCTCTAATTAACACATAAGTAGCAGAAATTTATATAAACTCATGTTAATTCCTCTTTAACTCTTGGGATGGGTGAAAGATCATTTTACCCCTCCATGGTCCCCATAATCCCTGCCTGGTCCAAACCCTAAAGTCAACAGAAGTCAAAACTCGAGTCAACTGTCCATGTTGACCTAACTTTCTGAGTGTTTCTATGTGACTCGTCGAGTCCCCATTGTTCCTCAGAACATCACAAAAACCAAAATTAAATCGTCATGTTGTCTCATTAACTATCCCAGTTACCCTTGTCCAAATTCATCAGGGGAAAACCCTAGTCGACTCGTCAAGTCACCTCATTGAATCGGCTAGTCCATGCAGTCTGTATTCTCATTTAGACGTTTTAAGGAAGATCCACCACTCCAAACTCTATATCTAGTCTCCTAAGGCTAGAATGTCACATAAAGCTTTGTTCTTTACGTTCATGCATGTCATATTTACTCGATAATGCCAATACAAGCTCCAACAAGGGTTAGATGTACAAGATCTTGTCTCTAGCTCATTAAAGTTCAGGTCCTTGGACTCACAAGACCTCCTACAATCCAGATCTGAGGTTTCAACCTCAAATCATGCTCAAAGGACTCAAATGATACAAAAAGGATTGGAGAAAACACTATAAACTCCCTAAGCCAAGATCTTATAAGGAAATGATCAAGTTAGCATCTTTTTACCTCCAACTGAAGCAAAACCCTCAAGATCCTCTAGATCCAAAGCTTCATCTTGATCCAAGCTTTAATGCTCTCTACTTCTCCTTCAAAAGTGTACTAATAATCACAAGATTAGCTTCCTTCTCACTCTCTAGCTCAAGTGGACGATTAGGGTTTCTCTCAAGGATGTAAGGTGGTTGGTGAGGCAGAAATGAGCTCTCAAGGACCCTTAAATAGGTCACAAACCCGGGGATTTAGGGTTTCCTCAAACAGTGGCAACTCAGCGAGTCAGCTCTTTAACTTGGCGAGTTGGTCATTAAACCCACGTGACCAATCCAACCCTACTCGACGAGTCAGGCACACAACTGGTCAGGTCACTCATAAAAATCTCAAAATAAATATCTAAATGTAATACATGAGAGTCGGGATGTTACAATTCTCTCTTACTAGAATCAGACTTTTCCCCTTGTAGTCTTACTCAGGAAATAACTCTAGATACTGCTCGTGCATCTTGGACTCTGGCTCCCAAGTCCACTTGGATAGCTTCCGAAGCTGCCACTGGACCTGACCCTGGGGCACCTATTTGTTCCTCAAAACCTTAACTTTTCGATCCAAGATTGCTATCGGCCTCTCAATATAGTTCACGCTCGCATCCTTTAGAATGCCCTCTAAAGGTACCACCGCCGTATCATCGGCTACACACTTCCTCAACTAAGACACATGGAAGGTGTTATGAATCTGACACAACTCTGCAGGTAGCTCCGGTCGGTAAGCTACCTTCCCCACTTTGGTGATCACTCTGAAAGGACCAATGCTCTGAAAGGACCAATGTATCAGGGCCCCAACTTGCCTTGTTTCCTGAATCGGATCACCCATTTCCTTTGGGATACCTTCAGGAGGACAAAATCTCCAACCTGAAACTCTAGCTCGGATCGTCACCGATCCGTGTAACTCTTCTGACGACTCTGGGTTGTCAGTAACCTCTGTCTGACCTACTGAATCTGCTCAGTCGTCTTCAACACTATCTTAGTGCCACCCATCACTCGTTTCCCTATCTCTCCCCAATAGATGGGAGTCCGACACCTCTTCCCATATAAGAGCTCGAAGGGAGGGATGCCAATACTGGAATGGTGGTTGTTGTTGTAGGAAAACTCAGCCAAGGGAAAACAGGTGTCCCAATTTCCTCTAAAGTCCATAACACATGCACGTAGCACATCCTCGAGCATCTAAATCGTCTACTCACTCTTCTCGTCTGTTTGTGGGTAGTATGTTGTACTGAAATGCAACCAGATATCTAACTCCTCATGAACCTTCTTCTAGTATGCATTGTGCTCCACCTATCTAGGGCACCCAAATCTTCCCTTAGAAAGTCATAAGCCCACGACTGTCCGTCTAAAACTCAGATACCTGCCCAATCACCCGCTCCTATTGCTGTTCTCCGGTCTCATAGCCTCTACCTGGGTCTCTTGAATGGTATCTAACACTGGATTCATCACTGTCATCCTCTTGCACAGATCTCGGATCGAAGCACTCATTACCGACTTAGGGCTTCAGCTACCACATTAGCCTTGCCCGGATGATATAAGATCTCGCAGTCATAGTCCTTCACTACATCCAACGACCTCCTCTACCTCATATTCAGGTTGGGCTGATCCATGAGGTACTTCAAGCTCTTGTGGTCCGTATATATGGTACACCGGACTCCGTACAGGTAGTGGCGTCAGATCTCGAGGGAGAACACCACTGCCCCCAGCTCCAGGTCGTGGGAGGGATACCTCGTCTCATGATCACTCTCTACTGCCTCGATGCATATGCTATCATGTGCCCCCTCTGCATCAACATTGCACACATCCATGATATAGAAGAATCACAATAAAAAACAAAGTCTTCCACTCCCTCGGGAAGGGCTAACATTGGGGCTTGGCACAATATCTAGCCAAGGGTCTCAAATGAGGCTTGCTGCTCAGGCCCCCAAGTAAAAGTAACACCCTTTGGTGTCAACCTGGTGAGAGGAACAACAATCTTGGAGAATCTATAATAAACTTATGATATTAGCCAGCCAAACTTAGAAAACTCCTTATCTGGGATGGGGATCTTGGCACCTCCCACCTCATAACTGCCTCAATCGTGGCCGGGTCGACCAATATCCCATTCTGATTAACGAGGTGTCCCAGGAACTGGACCTCTCGTAACCAGAAATCACACTTGGAGAATTTGGCGTAAAGATATTTCGTCCTATGTACTCCAAGGATCTCTCTAAGATTCTCCTCATGCTGCTCTCTAGATCTCAAATATACCAAAATATTGTCAATGAACACGAACACCGATTGATCAAACATAGGCCTGTACACCCGGTTCATGAGGTCCATGAAAGCTGTTGGTGCGTTGGTGAGTCTGAAATTCATCGCCACAAACTCGTAGTGCCAATAACGAGTCCTAAAGTTCATCTTCTGGATATCCTCCTTGAAGACCCTCATATGATGATATCCATATCTCAAATCAATCTTGGAAAATCAAGACGCACCCTGCAACTAATCGAACAGATCGTCGATCCTCGGTAGCGGATAACGGTTCTTGATCGTCACCTTGTTCAACTCCTGGTAATCAATACACATCCGGTGTGAACCATCCTTTTTCTTAACAAAAAGGATCGGTTCTCCCCACGGTGAGCTACTTGGTCGGATAAAACCCTTGCCCAACAGCCCCTGGAGTTGTGAGGGTAACTCCTGCATCTCTGGTGGCGCAAGGCGATAAGGTGCCTAGGCAATAGGTACCGCTCCTGGAACCAAATCGGTACGGAGCTCCACCTTCCTCTCGGGAGGCAAACCCAAAAAAAACTTTGGAAAAACATTCGGCAACTCGTACATTATTGGAACCTTGGCGATAGAACTCCGCCTCTCTGTAGCAACCCGCGTATCCATCACGTACGCCAGAAAGCCCATACAAACCTGATGTAGACTCTGGCTTGCTCTGGCAGCAGAGCAGAAAGCTGATCTAGTTTGGGTACCCTATCTATACACTCTAAGCACTCCCCCACTATGTTCTCATATGGTTACCATCTGACTCTCGCAGTCGATCACAGCTCCAAATCGACAACCTATCCATGCCCACTATGACAAAGACATCACCCATCACGATCGGTATCAGGTCTGTTTTGAACTCAACACTAAAATCTCTAGTACACACCCTCAGAATACATCAGTAGCAAAAAATACATGCTTGTTGGCTATAGAAACTCTCAGAGGTCGACTCAACACCTCGTGTAGGATACTGATGTGGCGGCTAAAACCTAAGGACACGAAAGATCGACTCGTACCTGAGTCAAACAACACTAAAGCAGGTACATAACTCACAAGAAAATTACCTATACACAACACAATGTAAGTTTAAACAAATCTCAAAACAAGATAGATACAGAGATACGTACCAACAATAACATCAAGCGCGGTGCGGACCTCTTCAGTTGTCAGCTGAAATACTCTCCCACGAGCCCTCGGAGGCTCGGCCTTCCCTGGCCGGCCATCAGTAACACGTAAAGTAGCAGGAGTGGTAGTATGGGCTGATCCCTGGGTAAGCTGTGGACACTCGGGCCTCTGATGGCATGTTTGGTTATAGTGAAAGCAAACAAAAAATACCTTGGGGCAGTCCCTCTCCCTCCTCTTTAGTCTGGATCTCCAACTCAATCTCCCTCCTCCTCGCATTGGTCTGAAAATCAAACAATGTATGATAATATGAGTTCACACGAACTCCCGAATATCCCTTCTCAAGATGCTCAAATACCAGCTCACACGTGCCTGCTTTGTAGACACATGCTCAGGGCAGAACATCGCCCTCTCATGAAACATCCTCATAATCTCAGTCACTGACTCTGTCTTCTGGTTGAGAGACAAAAACTCAAGTGTCAAATGTTCCCTATCCACCTGGGGAACATACTCAACATGAAACAAATTGGTGAACCTCTCCCATGTCACTGCAACATGATCTGTAGGGGTAATACTAGTTGTCCCAAACTTCCATCAGTCCTTCACTCCTAAGCGAAGCTGGTTCAGTGCTAACCGGACTCTCAGGTGCTCTGGACAAGAGCACGTATAAAAGCATCCCTCAATGTCAGTGATCCATCTCATGGAAGCAATCGGATCCTGTGTCACATCAAACTCTGCTGGATTCATGTTGCTGAACTCTCGGAACAACGAGTCACCTCCCTGTGGCCTAGTAGCATCAACGGCTGCAGCAACAACCTCAGTAATGGCAGTCTATCGCTCATCAAACATCTCAATCAATGTGGTATTAAGAGACCCAAACATTGTATGTATCGCCTCTCGAATGGCTTCAACCACCTCATCATGGATGATCCTGTGAATCTCCTCATCACTAGTCCCACTCCTCCCAGGGTTGTTGCGTGTACCCACCACGATGTCTCTGAAACACAACTCGAAAAAAATCATTAGAGACTCGCTCAAGCATACTCACACTCGATCACCCGTCGCTACTTTCTCCTTAGCATCCTAAGGATTCTTACATGGGTTGCATACAGATCTGGTGCTTTCAGTAGCACGGGCCCAATACTACCTTCTAAACCAATCTGTAATCACCCCATGTCCTCCTCCTAGGATCCTAGTTCACAAGTACTCTAACTCTCACAAATGATAGACTAACCTCTCACTAGACCTGTCATATGCTCATCTAGGTATCTCTCCTAGATTATCCCTGAACTCAGAACTCTATCTAATTGATTCCTACTAAATACTCATATACAACATATACTCAAAGCTAATATCAGAGAGCAGCAACTCCTAGGCTAGGGCATCACAAAACAGGCAACTCTCGCCCTAAATATGAAATACCTAGCCTATCCTCTAGCATGCATCACTAATATATCATAAATATCTCATAACACAAATAAGTAAGGGTATTTTCGGAGATCACCGTTCGGGCTCTAGCTGATTGTACACACTGCTCCAACTCGTTTTCTCTTAAAACTCTTTCTCATTTTAGAAACATCATTTCTTTTGAATTTTTTTTCTCAAATCCTCAGTTTGAGTTCAGACATACCCGAAGGTACACCCGAATCCCTTAAACCAAGGTTCGGATAACAACTTGTAACAAAATAAATTTTCAAACAAAAATTTTCATTTTTAAAGCCCATAAAAACTCATAATATATTTCTCAAAAACATAATTGTTTTAAGTGTTAACATAAATTCACATGAAAGTGTCACTATCCCAGAATCATCCACATGGTCTTGAATCAGTGTGTACAATCAAGTCAGCGCCTTCCCACGATCCATAGAAGTACCTGAAACACATATCACACAACACGGTAAACACAAAGCATAGTGAATTCCCCAAAATACCACATACACAAATAATAAGCCCCTCATGGCTATAACTCAACATAGGCCTCCGGTCTCATGAGTCTCAGTGAAGACCCTCCGGTCTCATGGCTCAGTGTGGACCCTCTGGTCATGTGTCTCAGTGAGGATCCTCCGGTCTCTCAACTTGGATTGGACCCTACAGTCCTATATCTCAGTGAAGACGCTCCATTCTTACAACTCGGTTTGGACCCTCCGGTCCGATCTCAGTAAAACACAGAATATGATAGCATATATCACAAAGATTGAAATGCATAATATCAGATAACTCAATATAAGCACATAGGACGCTCCGGTCGATAACTCAAATAAGACCCTCCAGTCACTCGGTATTACCACTCAGGTAAGTATAGTGAGAAGACTCACCTCGTAAGCAAGCAAGGAAACTGGATACCCCTCGAACAACCTAATCTCTGCCAACACGTAATAAGCATCTCTAATTAACACATAAAGACCAAAAATTTATATAAATTCACGTTAATCCCTCTCTAACTCTTGGGATGGGTGAAAGGCCATTTTATCCCTCCATGGTTCAAACCCTAAAGTCAACACTCGAGTCAACTGTCCATATTTCCCTGACACGCCGAGTGCATCTATGTGACTCACCGAGTGCATCTATGTGACTCACCGAGTCCCCATTGTTCCTCAGAACATCACTAAAACCAAACTTAAATCATCGAGTTGTCTCATCAACTCGCCGAGTTACCCTTGTACAGACTCATCGGCGGAAAACCCTAGCCGACTTGTTTAGTCAGCTCATTAACTCAGCAAGTCCATTCAGTCTGTATTCTCATTCAAATGTTTTAAGGCAGATCCACCACTCCGAACTCTAGATCTAGTATCCTAAGGCTTGAATGTCATGTAAAGCTTCTATATTTACATTCATGCATGGCATATTTGCTTCATAATTCCAATACAAGCTCCAACAAGGGTTAGATGCACAATATCTTGTCTCTAGCTCAATAAAGTTCAGGTCTTTGGACTCACAAGACCTCATACAATCCAGATATGAGGTTTCAACCTCAAATCATGCTCAAAGGACTCAAATGACACAAAAAGGATGGGAGAAAACCCTAGTAACTCCCTAAACCAAGATCTCGTAAGGAAATGATCAAGTTAGCATATTTTTACCTCCAACTAAAGCAAAACCATGATGAACCTCTAGATTCAAAGCCTCCTCTTGATCTAAGCTTTGATGCTCTCCATTTATCCTTCAAAAGTGCAATAATAATCACAAGATTGGCTTCTCTCTCACTCTCTAGATAAAGTGGACGATTAGGGTTTCTCTCAAGGATGTAAGCTGGCTGATGAGTAAGAAATGAGGGCGTAAGGCCCCTTAAATAGGTCACAAACCCAAGGATTTAGGGTTTCCTCACACAGTGCCAACTCGACAAGTCGGCTCTCTGACTTGTCGAGTTGGTCATTAAACCCATGTGACTAATCTAACCCTACTCGATGAGTCGGGCACACAACTCGTCGAGTCACTCATTAAATCTCAAAATAAATATATATAAATGTAATTCCTGAGAGTCAGGATGTTACAATTTGCAAGGTTTGCTGAATTTGTGCAGTCCAATCATCATGAGCAACTTAATGTGTTGAGAATGCAACTAGCTTTAATCCTTTTTTGTCATTCAGACCACTTACTCTCCATCATAGACTATTGTTCCTTTGATTTGGAAATATTTTTCTTTACGTCATGAAATGTTGCTAATCATAAGATCCGCCAGAAAGAAGAGAGGATGTTCAAAATCGAAAAGAAATAAGAATCTTAAATACATATAGCAAATTACATATAAACCTTAACACTCACCCTCCCCCTTAAAAGTCTAAAGCACCTAACCGAGCTAATTTACACTGTGAGTCAGAATATTGGACTTTGTAATCAGTTCACTCATAGGATGGCTATGATACAAACTGGTAACATCGTGATTTTTCATCCAATTTTTTATTTTGAAAACAACATTAAATGGAATACTACAACAACAATCTTATTAAATGTTTATTGGAAATATAAATATGATAAGAAGATGTAGTGAAGAATTTTACAAATCTAGAATCGATTTCACAACTCTAAAAAGACCTCCAAGGATCAATAATGACAACTCCTCTTCCCCTTTTTTCGCTGTTCTCTCCCTCTCCTCCCAAACGCTCAACATTTTTTTCTTCCTTTTCCTCTGTGCGAGCGACACTACTCAAGGCAGAAGATAGGAATCGATTTTGAATTAGCTTCTTAATCCGTGCGTAATGACTAGGAGGAACGGACATAAGGGAGAAAGGTCAATCCTACTCCTTGGGGGTTATACTCGATTTTACCAGTTGGTTCCTCAAGTTTTGGTTTTAAACCCCTTCCATCCCAACCCTAGGCAACTTGAAAATTCAAGTTTCTTTTTATGACATTTTAGCACCTCAACACCATTACACCAATAAAATGAATTATTTTGACTTTAATTCAGTTTAGTTGGAATATATTCCTATTAATTATTGATTAATTCCTTTAGATATTAAATATCACCATTTTTATTTAATTTATTCTATTTTAACCTCATAATGCTAAAATCATTTGCATAAATATTTCTTCGAGTAATAGATAGCAAACATTTTTAATGGAAAGATTTTCATGTCGATAAAACACTTCTACTATAGATGCAAGTGTTAAGGCACATAACAATATATGAAAATAATGTTGCATGTAACTAGAATATATCATACATTCTACACAATTCAATTTTAATAAGTAATGTAACGTTCGGAATTTCAGGTATTATATTTATTCATTTTATTTTGAGTTTTGTGGAAGAACTCGGCGAGTCCGCGCTGTTTAATGAAACCCTAATTTCTCAGGTTTGGGGCCTATTTAAAGGGCCTTATGGCTGTCATTTGTGCTCACCAGCCCCCAGAGCGAAACCCTAGTGAATTTGAGCGTTTAGAGTGAGAGAAGGAGCCATTATAATCCTTGGAGGTGTTGTCTAGCAAGGGAAAGGAAGCTTTATCCAAGAGGAAGAAAGAAGGTTAACTTCCTGAAGATCTAAGGTCTATAACATCACATTTGAGGTACTATTTTCGAACCATTTTCTGTTGAGGTGATGTTGTGACATCCCCATTTTTACGGCCAGAAAAGACCGATTTGTTTATGCTTTGTTTTATAAAATCAGAGTAATCTTTTAAAGAAAATGGTTGCAGAATTTGTTCCCAAAACAAGATAAGATAATAACTTAGCAAAACATTTCTCAAAGAGAATGTATTTTCATTTAATAATTAAACCTCGAGATGTCATGTTCCGATACATAAATACAAGCATAAACAGAACTTACATTTAACTACACAATTGATTTATATCGCCTTTAAATCTCTCTGTGAAATATGTCTTCGTATTAATACCTGTGATACAAAGAAAACTGAGTGGGTCAGGCTTGGGAGCCTGGTGAGCATATAGGGTTTTCAACCCACAATAAATAATTATATTTAATTTCCACCATCCAACAATAACCCGATTACCCATTCCCGTTATTCTCACCTTACGTCCCTAAGACAACTAACATAAGGGACCTAGTCTAAGAATATTTCATCGGGGCGACAACACATGCTTCGGGGGTTCCTCAGCAATATAAGTCAAATAAGGCAACCATAAGGGGGGAAGGAATACAGCGAATGAACACCCAAGTTCATTAACACCTATAGGTTATGAGCCTGCTAGCATTCCAATGGACTGTCTAGAAATGTCCGTGGTCGTCATCTAAATTCCGCTAGATGACTGGATTACAATGACATCGAGGCCTCTCATCTGTTTATCACACAACTATCTACCCATTCTCTACCCGACATATTAGTAGATAAAAAAATATATATATTTATACATAGTTTAAAACCTGTATAGCATTCTGATTCAATACATATTCCAAAACAACAGATGAGACACATTGTGACAACCCGAAATTTCCATTTGTACGAACATTATCTATTCAATAGAAGCTAGTCCAGTTTCTGTAAATTTCAGACTTGTCCGAACAAGTTTGTGTACATTAGGGTTTACGTTTCTGGACATATCCGAAGAATGGATGCTCCTGTAATCGTGAAACTTGAACATTGTAAGTTTCACAATGTTATAGTCCGACTTCCGGAATAAAAATATTTTCTGTCAAAATATTTCAGGACTATAAATAGATTTCTGACTTTAATAAATTCATTATTTACAATTCCAACTAGAGAAAAGCCAATTCTCTCTGACGGATCTTCGGGTTTTCATCCCGGATTGTGAGTCTACTTTCCTAAACGTGTTTTAATACTTGTTATATGCTTTATAACATCATTTATAGGTCTAAACTGCAAGATCTGAGAGTTTACCGCCCAAGAACGTTCTTGGGGAGTAAACTCCAAAACGGAGCCTAAAGGCTTCCTAGTCTCGATTCCGTGTTAGACAACTTGTTTAGGGGTTAAGGTATGGACATTTGAGACTAAAAAGCAACCAAGAAACACAAGTTAGAGGAGTTTACGGCCAAGGAACTTCTTGGGCCGTAAACCCCTTTTTAAGGGACATAAATGCCCTAACTTGCCTCCTTGAGCCTAAGGACTTTAACCACTAATACTTGTGCTTATTTTGGACATCAAAACACTTCAAAATGATAGAATTATAGGAGTTTACGGCCAAGGAAGGATCTTGGGCCGTAAACCCCTTTTCTAAGGGTGAAATGCACCACAAACACCCCTAAGGCCTTAAGACAATTTACCTTGAACACATGGGACTTGAATGGGGATCAAAGGACTTCATAATCACTCCTTAAAAGGAGTTTATGGCCAAGGAACATATCTTGGGCCGTAAACTCCAAGTGATGACCTAAATGTGTGCATCTTGTCCCCATTAGCCTTAGATAAAAGTATGGAAGCTATCCTACACATGCAAGGGCCTCAAATGAATTAAAAGCCATCACCCATAGGATTTTACGGCCGTAAACTCTAGGGTATATGGACTATAGGCCGTAAACTCCCCTATGGAGCATTCTAGGGCCTTAAACTACTTCATGTATTATTCCAACAAAGCTAGGAGTGTTCTTGGATCAAGATAACACTTTAAAACACCCAAAACCACCATGTGAGGAGTTCACGGCCATAAACCCATGAGTTTACGGCCGTAAACTCCAAAGGGTGGGGTTTGTTGGGTGGTGAACTCTTATGCAAGGCCATTTGATGTTTCAAACCCTTTTGCCTTGTCCCGTATCAACTTAGATGCAACCATTAGGACCTATAACACTTATACAAAGTGTATACATGTTCCTAATTGTGTTAACTTACTTTGTTAAGTTATTATGTGGCTAATTAGTTATATATATGCTTATTATATGATAACTAGGCTCGAACGTGTGAACAAGTCTCCGTTTGACACTTAGCACGGTACCCGATACATCAATTCAATCTACTCACCACAAGTGAGTTTATACCCCTTTAATCAACCTTTGAGATACTTTTAAATGTTTTAAATACTTTATGGGGGGGGGGGGGGGGGAATACAAGTCAAATACTTATAGTTATTACATCAATCACATGTGATTGCATTAATCACATGTGATTAATAACTAGAAAACCAATGATTTTATCATTGTTCAACTGTTTATCAAACTGTTTCACTTCAAATGTTTTACAAACTCTTTTTACTTATCAAATGCTTTTATTAAACTTTGTTTTATTTCTTATAAATTGCATGCCCATATATGTATATATATATATATATATATATATATATATATATATATATATATATATATATATATATATATAAGTAATGTTTAAAGGGCTTAGGGGCCATCCGCCCTATTTCGTTTTCGCGCACTGAGATGTGGTTTGGTGGGATTTCGGGTGACCATCCGAAGGTCGTTTCAATATTAGTTATATATCATATATACATGTATAGACATAAAAGTACTTCCATATTCGTATTTATCAATACATCAATAGTTAGTTACCATCGGGGTAACACAATACATATACATATACTAGAAACAATACATATACAATGATGCTAGAAACAATACATATACAATGATGCTAGAAACAATACATATACATATACTAGAAACAATACATATACAATGATGCTAGAAACAATACGTATACATATACTAGAAACAATACATATACAATGATGCTAGAAACAATACATATACAATGATGCTAGAAACAATACATATACAATTATACTAGAACGAGAAACAGTACATATACATGAATACTTTATTATTGTGGTTTAAATCGGAGCACGACTTAACTGTCGTGGCTCGAGTTGTAGCCAGAATTCTCTTGAAGGGAGAGCGTGAGTTTGGGTATAGATCTATACTGGATTGACAATCCTACACCTTGCTGCTAGCTACAGCCGGACCTGCAGGTCTGCGGGTGCCAAACGTCATTCCGTTATTACGACCATTCATTATGTCGTTGTTACTTGTTGATAGTATGGTGCAATTTATCACGTAATGCCTTAATATAAATCCGGTTTAAGGTAGTTAGTACAACAGTAGTTCTTATAATACAAGGCTACAGTACTACAATAATTTACCCATTCCATATTTTTAGTGATAACCTCACTTAAACGTTTATGTTCAAACTATATTTTGTTAAATGATAGTTACATTTGGGAAATTACACATTTTTACATCAAACGAGCATACAAAACAGTTAAGCCTTGGTAGAAGGCTACTTTAATAGAAAATATAGGTTTTTCTGAGAGATTCAAACTTTTACAAACAATTGCAAACCTTTACATGCATTTTACAAACTTATACTTTATACATGTTCAAACATTTTGGATGACAAATACCGACACTAAAATACTTATGAACTCACCAGCTTAATGCTGATAAACTCTTTCAAAATAACTTGTATTCTCAGGTCATCAGTAGATAGGTACCGAGGCCAGCTTTTGAGAAGATGGAGCGCATTCAAGACTCATCTTATTATTTTGATATACGCTATTTTTGGTGTCTATACTGTAGAGAACACACTTGTATTAAAATTATATATTTAATGCAATGGATGATGTTGTTTGCTTATTTACAATTACTGTGTTGTGATACTTACATGACGTCCTCCGCCCCAGAATGTTTCCGCCGTTCTTGGTTTTGGGGTGTGACAGATTGGTATCAGAGCATTGTTTATAGTGAATCAAGTGTATCAACCCATAAAAGATATACTAAACTATAAACCCATTTGGGATTAAAACACTCTGACCAAGAGTCTATACTTAAAATACTAAAATATTTAATTAAGTATACTAGTCTACATTCATACTAAAACCAGTGTCACAACGACAAGAACAAAAGTATTATGATTGTTAAATATCACAGGTAAGCTCGGGGATATATGGTCAGTCCTGGGAATGGCATAGCCTGATCAACTATGTTGGTCCGAGGAGTGATTAGCATATGACCTAGAATGGTTGTGATGTGTTAACAAGTCCAAAAACTTACCAACAATACCACAAGAAGATTCAATAGAACCTAAACTTAAAATACTATAGGTGTATTTTGTACTACCAACTACTTGTATACTATATCTTTATACCTCTCTTCTCGCGTAGATTTAAATGGCTGGATTCCATCACAGCGACCCGTACTTTCCAAATGAAGGCAACGTAGGATGGCTCGAAGCAGAGTCTGACGATGAACACCCAATCCCATTGGATGATCATCAAGCTGAAGGCTTCTCAGATGGATCAGACTCTGAGCCCGAAGTCAACAACCTACCTCCAGTAGGTCAAGCCCCAAACAACAACCCTCGACTAACTTTTCTAGGTCCCACTCCCTTGTGGGTAGATAACTTGAATCGCTGGAGTGACGAACAGGGTCAACCCTTACCATACTTTGGGGACCGAACCTTTTACAACGTCAGCGATGGCGGCTCTGCTGACCGAGCTCTACCTGTCCTTATCCATAGAATAGCTCGTAATGTCGAGCAAGGTCGAGCAGCCATCGACCGGGTCGTGGAGATTGATGCCAACTCTGGTGTCAACACAGTCCGCATTCGCCGTCTCGAAGAAGATATGGAATGGACCCGGAGAACCAATGAAACCCTACAGCAACGTCTGGTTGCCTCTCAAGCAGAAGTCATGGAACTTCGAGCTCGTAAAAGGGCTCATGAACGACACCTTCAAGAGGTGGTACGTCAAATGAGAGACCTCAGGGTTCTCCCGAGGAATACTCATCGCCATTAGATGATGTCTAGTACATCATTATCTTTTGGGTTAAGGATTAGCCTTTTAACATCTGTGCTCTAAGTAGCACTTATCTGTAAAATATTCCTAACTTTCAGTACTCTAATTAGGAATCTAAGAACTGTCAAACTTTCCGTATGGTATGATGTAAGACCTACTGTTAGGTCAATTTTCATTGAACTCATTACATCAGTAATACCAGTATTATTGACAACTACTTACACTGTGGGAAGAATCTTTACATTTGGGTTTTCCTACACATCTTTCTGGTTATGAACACAAACACTCATTCAATTGTTGGGCTATGGTTAGTTAGTCCATGTGTCATTCGCACATTACTTACAAATTGATTCTTACCACTTTTCTCATCTTTATAAACTTATAGTTGAAAGATGCCTCTTCGTAAATCTACCCGAAATAACCCTACACCTCCACCACCTCCGGTCATTGATACAACAGCCCTAAATGCTGCCGTAGCTGCAGCAGTGGCAACTGCCATGGCACAGTATCACTCTACTGATGCCAGCAGAGGTGGAACCCCGGTTAACTCCATTCCGGTTGAAACTCCTGTGCGCTCGAGAGAGTGTTCTTACAAGGATTTCACCAACTGTAAGCCGAAACCCTTCCATGGGACTGGCGGAGTCATTGCTCTCTCGCAATGGTTCGAGAAGACTAAATCAGTCTTCGAAATTTGTTCTTGCCCTGTTGCGAGCAAAGTCAAATATGCCGCATGCACCTTTGAAGGGAAGGGACTGACGTGGTGGAAAAGCCACGTTAAATCTCTAACTCTCATCGTGGCCAACGACATGGGCTGGGATACGATTAAAGACCTCATGATTGAGGAATACTGCCCGAGGGGCGAGATCCAGAAACTGGAACAGGAGCTTTGGAGCCTGACCATGAAGGGCACCAACATCATTGCTTACACCGCCAGATTTAGCGAACTGGTGGCCCTCTGCCCTAATATGGTTCCCACTGAAGGGAAGAAAATTGAAAGGTACATATGGGGGCTAGTTCCTCCATATCAGGGGAATGTTCTATCATCAAACCCCGCTACCTTCGACAGTGCCAAGCGACTGGCACAGCGACTCATTGACCATGGTGTCAAAACCCCTGCAACCACAACAACCATAACCATCTCAGAACCATCCAAACCCGCTGACACCAAGCGGAAGTTCTGGGATGACAAGAAGAGGCAGCGAGCTGCCAAGAAGCAGCAAATGGTGGCAGTACATGCCGCGGTAACCCCTGCTGCTACTGCTCCGACGAAGCAGTATGCTGGAAGTTTGCCGAAGTGCAACAAATGCAACTTCCACCACAACGGCCCCTGCCGTGAAATGCGGTGCTCTAACTGCAACAGGAAAGGACACATCATCCGTTTCTGTAAATTCCCGACGCAACCGATCACGCAAGTCCCTGGCTCTGGCGCGAGCCCAACTTGCTATGGATGTGGTGAAACAGGCCACTACAAGAGGGACTTCCCCAAAGCGAGAAATGCTGGAGGAGCAGGGAGGGTACTAGCTATAGGCCACGGGGAAGCAGTCGCTGACCCGACAGTGGTGACTGGTACGTTCCTCCTCGATAACTCCTATGCATGCATTCTGTTCGATAGTGGAGCGGAGCGAAGCTTCGTAAACCACAAATTTGCTCGCATGCTTAAACCACAACCACACGCACTTAAAGAACAATTCACAGTAGAAATGGCTAACGGCAAAACAGAAAACACCAGTAGCATATACTTAGGATGTATCCTAACCCTAGATAACCATTCATTCCCCATCGACCTGATGTCGGTCTCAATAAAAAGTTTCGACGTCATCATCTGCATGGATTGGTTGAGTCTTCATCGCGCCGACATCATGTGCTTCGAGAAAGCAGTCCGACTAAACCTTCCGTATAACGAAACTCTTATAGTCTACGGCGACAAACCTGGTGCGAGTCTTCGCATTATATCAAGTATTCAAGCACAGAAATATCTGCGCAAAGAATACCAAGCATTCCTTGCTCACGTCGTCGACACGAACCTCGAAACGAAAGAACTCAAGAACATTCCAGTAGTAAGCGACTTTCCCAACATTTTCCCCGAAGAACTACCTGGATTACCTCCGCAACGACAGGTCGAGTTTAGAATCGACTTAGTCCTAGCAGCTACCCCAGTAGCGAAGTCGCCCTACCGATTAGCACCAGCGGAGATGCAGGAATTATCTGGTCAACTTAACGAACTGCTCAGCAAGGGCTTCATAAGACCAAGCTTCTCACCTTGGGGAGCACCGGTCTTGTTCGTTAAGAAGAAAGACGGATCATTCCGTATGTGTATCGACTACAGAGAACTCAACAAGCTGACGGTCAAAAATCGTTACCCTCTGCCTCGCATAGACGACCTATTTGACCAACTGCAAGGGGCGAACTATTTTTCCAAAATTGATCTAAGATACGGATATCACCAGTTACGAGTGCTAGAGGAGGATGTTCCCAAGACAGCATTCCGAACTCGTTACGGACACTACGAGTTCGTGGTGATGCCATTCGGATTGACCAATGCGCCAGCAGTTTTCATGGATCTGATGAACAGAGTATGCCGACCTTACTTGGATCAGTTCGTCATCGTTTTCATTGACGACATCCTGATCTACTCCCGAAGTAAGGAAGAGCATGGCGATCACCTACGACTAGTTTTAGGAACTTTACGAACGGAGAAACTTTATGCGAAGTTCTCAAAATGTGAATTTTGGATCCGAAGAGTTGAATTCTTAGGGCACGTGGTAAGCGAAGAGGGAATCCACATGGACCCATCCAAAATTAAAGCCATTGAGAACTGGTCAGCACCCAAGATGCCGATAGAAATTCATCAATTTCTAGGCCTTGCTGGTTACTACCGCCGATTCATTCAGAACTTCTCCCGAATAGAGAAACCTCTTACAACCCTGACCCAGAAAGGCGTGGCCTTTGACTGGGAAGAGAAACAAGAGAGAGCGTTCCAAACGCTCAAATGAGCCTTGTGCACCGCGCCAATACTATCTCTCCCCGAAGGGATAGAAGACTTCGTAGTCTATTGCGATGCATCGAACCAAGGGCTCGGGTGTGTTCTGATGCAACGAGGTAAGGTCATCGCCTACGCCTCCCGACAGTTGAAGACACAAGAAGTTAACTATACGACACACGATCTTGAACTGGGAGCAGTGGTGTTTGCTCTGAAGATCTGGAGACATTACTTGTATTGAACGAAGAGCACTATCTTTACCGACCATAAGAGTTTACAACACATATTCGATCAGAAGGAGCTCAACATGAGACAACGACGGTGGGTCGAGCTACTCAGTGATTACGAATGCGATATTCGTTATCATCCGGGTAAAGCCAACGTAGTAGCAGACGCCCTGAGTCGGAAAGAATATTATGGTCGCAAGGTCAAGTCATTATCAATAACCATCCATTCACACTTGTCTAACCAAATTCAGGCGGCCCAACTTGAAGCCATGAAACCTGAAAATGTGACGAGTGAATCCCTTAGAGGAATGGACAAGAATTTAGAAGCCAAGGGTGACGGAGCCTTATACTTCATGGATCGGATCTGGACACCGAAACACGGTGGTTTCCGAGACTTAGTCATGACCGAGGCGCACAACACTCGGTATTCCGTCCACCCAGGTTCAGATAAGATGTATCTGGATCTTAAAAAGCTATACTGGTGGCCTAATATGAAAGCATAGATTGCTACCTTTGTGAGTAAATGCCTTACTTGCGCAAAGGTAAAGGTCGAGTACCAGAAGCCCTCTGGTTTATTGAACAACCAGAGATCCCAGAATGGAAGTGGGAGCGGATCACTATGGATTTCATAACCAAGTTGCCCAAGACAACGGGTGGACTTGATACCATATGGGTCATCGTTGATAGATTGACCAAGTCTGCATACTTCCTGCCTATCAAAGAAACCGACAAGATGGAGAAACTTACGAGAACATACATTAGGGAAATCGTACGACTACATGGTGTGCCTATATCCATTATTTCCGATCAAGATAGTAGGTTCACCTCAAGATTCTGGCAATCACTACAACATTCCCTAGGAACAAGGCTGGACATGAGCACATCCTACCATCCACAGACTGACGGACAGAGTGAGAGGACAATCCAGACTTTAGAAGATATGTTGCGTGCTTGTGTAATTGACTTTGGAAAAGCGTGGGATACTCATTTGCCCCTCGTCGAATTTTCCTATAACAACAGTTGTCACATGAGCATAAAGGCAGCACCATTTGAAGCTCTCTACGGCCGAAAGTGCAGATCCCCTCTGTGATGGGTTGAGGTGGGTGATACCCAATTAGCTAGGGGGCAAGCCTCCGACAGTACTCTCACTGGTCCGAAAATCATTCGGGAAACGACATAGAAGATCGTTCAGATTCGTGAACGATTGAAAGCCTCTAGAGACCGACAAAAGAGCTACGCTGATAAACGCAAAAAACCTTTGGAATTTCAGGTGGGAGACCGAGTCCTTCTCAAAGTCTCACCCTGGAAGGGCTTGATACGCTTCGGTAAGCGTGGAAAGCTTAATCCTAGGTACATAGCGCCTTTCGAGATTTCGCAAGGATCGGCCCCGTAGCTTACAAACTTGATCTACCCGACACACTTCGTAACGTACATTCTACATTCCACGTATCTAACTTGAAAAAGTGTCTGTCCGACGAGACTCTCGTAATCCCACTCGACGAGATCGAGATCAACGAGAGCCTCAACTTCGTGGAAGAACCTGTAGAGATCATGGACCGTGAGGTCAAGCAGACGAAGCAAAGCCGTATCCCTATCGTGAAGGTTCGCTGGAACGCCAAGCGAGGACCAGAATTCACTTGGGAACGCGAGGATCAGATGAAACTGAAATATCCTCATCTTTTCGCTTAGTTATTTGTAACTTCTTATTTGCTTAAATTCTAATTTCGGGACGAAATTCCTTCTAACGGGGGGATGATGTGACAACCCGAAATTTCCATTTGTACGAACATTATCTATTCAATAGAAGCTAGTCCAGTTTCTGTAAATTTCAGACTTGTCCGAACAAGTTTGTGTACATTAGGGTTTACGTTTCTGGACATATCCGGAGAATGGATGCTCCTGTAATCGTGAAACTTGAACATTGTAAGTTTCACAATGTTATAGTCTGACTTCCGGAATAAAAATATTTTCTGTCAAAATATTTCAGGACTATAAATAGATTTCTGAATTTAATAAATTCATTATTTACAATTCCAACTAGAGAAAAGCCAATTCTCTCTGAGGATCTTCGGGTTTTCATCCCGGATTGTGAGTCTACTTTCCTAAACGTGTTTTAATACTTGTTATATGCTTTATAACATCATTTATAGGTCTAAACTGCAAGATCCGAGAGTTTACCGCCCAAGAACGTTCTTGGGGAGTAAACTCCAAAACGGAGCCTAAAGGCTTCCTAGTCCCGATTCCGTGTTAGACAACTTGTTTAGGGGTTAAGGTATGGACATTTGAGACTAAAAAGCAACCAAGAAACACAAGTTAGAGGAGTTTACGGCCAAGGAACTTCTTGGGCCGTAAACCCCTTTTTAAGGGACATAAATGCCCTAACTTGCCTCCTTGAGCCTAAGGACTTTAACCACTAATACTTGTGCTTATTTTGGACTTCAAAACACTTCAAAATGATAGAATTATAGGAGTTTACGGCCAAGGAAGGATCTTGGGCCGTAAACCCCTTTTCTAAGGGTGAAATGCACCACAAACACCCCTAAGGCCTTAAGACAATTTACCTTGAACACATGGGACTTGAATGGGGATCAAAGGACTTCATAATCACTCCTTAAAAGGAGTTTACGGCCAAGGAACATATCTTGGGCTGTAAACTCCAAGTGATGACCTAAATGTGTGCATCTTGTCCCCATTAGCCTTAGATAAAAGTATGGAAGCTATCCTACACATGCAAGGGCCTCAAATGAATTAAAAGCCATCACCCATAGGAGGTTACGGCCGTAAACTCTAGGGTATATGGACTATAGGCCGTAAACTCCCCTATGGAGCATTCTAGGGCCTTAAACTACTTCATGTATTATTCCAACAAAGCTAGGAGTGTTCTTGGATCAAGATAACACTTTAAAACACCCAAAACCACCATGTGAGGAGTTCACAGCCATAAACCCATGAGTTTACGGCCGTAAACTCCAAAGGGTGGGGTTTGTTGGGTGGTGAACTCTTATGCAAGGCCATTTGATGTTTCAAACCCTTTTGCCTTGTCCCGTATCAACTTAGATGCAACCATTAGGACCTATAACACTTATACAAAGTGTATACATGTTCCTAATTGTGTTAACTTACTTTGTTAAGTTATTATGTGGCTAATTAGTTATATATATGCTTATTATATGATAACTAGGCTCGAACGTGTGAACAAGTCTCCGTTTGACACTTAGCACGGTACCCGATACATCAATTCAATCTACTCACCACAAGTGAGTTTATACCCCTTTAATCAACCTTTGAGATACTTTTAAATGTTTTAAATACTTTATGGGGGGGGGGGGGGAATACAAGTCAAATACTTATAGTTATTACATCAATCACATGTGATTGCATTAATCACATGTGATTAATAACTAGAAAACCAATGATTTTATCACGGTTCAACTGTTTATCAAACTGTTTCACTTCAAATGTTTTACAAACTCTTTTTACTTATTAAATGCTTTTATTAAACTTTGTTTTATTTCTTATAAATTGCATGCCCATATATGTATGTATATATATATATATATATATATATATATATATATATATATATATATATATATATATGTATATAAGTAATGTTTAAAGGGCTTAGGAAGGCCATCCACCCTATTTCCTTTTCGCGCACTGAGATGTGGTCTGGTGGGATTTCGGGTGACCATCCGAAGGTCGTTTCAATATTAGTTATATATCATATATACATGTATAGACATAAAAGTACTTCCATATTCGTATTTATCAGTACATCAATAGTTAGTTACCATCGGGGTAACATAAAACATATACATATACTAGAAACAATACATATACAATGATGCTAGAAACAATACATATACAATGATGCTAGAAACAATACGTATACATATACTAGGAACAATACATATACAATGATGCTAGAAACAATACATATACATATACTAGAAAAAATACATATACAATGATGCTAGAAACAATACATATACAATGATGCTAGAAACAATACATATACAACTATACTAGAACGAGAAACAGTACATATACATGAATACTTTATTATTGTGATTTAAATCGGAGCATGACTTAACTGTCATGGCTCAAGTTGTAGCCAAAATTCTCTTGAAGGGAGAGCGTGAGTTTGCGTATAGATCTATACTGGATTGACAATCCTACACCTTGCTGCTAGCTACAGCCGGACCTGCAGGTCTGCGGCTGCCAAACATCATTCCGTTATTACGACCATTCATTATGTCGTTTTTACTTTTTGATAGTATGGTCCAATTTATCACGTAATGCCTTAATATAAATCCTGTTTAAGGTAGTTAGTACAACAGTAGTTCTTATAATACAAGGCTACAGTACTACAATAATTTACCCATTACATATTTTTAGTGATAACCTCACTTAAACGTTTATGTTCAAACTATATTTTGTTAAATGATAGTTACATTTGGGAAATTACACATTTTTACATCAAACGAGCATACAAAACAGTTAAGCCTTGGTAGAAGGCTACTTTAATAGAAAATATAGGTTTTTCTGAGAGATTCAAACTTTTACAAACAATTGCAAACCTTTACATACATTTTACAAACTTATACTTTATACATGTTCAAACATTTTGGATGACAAATACCGACACTAAAATACTTATGAACTCACCAGCTTAATGCTGATAAACTCTTTCAAAATAACTTGTATTCTCAGGTCATCAGTAGACAGGTACCGAGGCCAGCTTTTGAGAAGATGGAGCGCATTCAAGACTCATCTTATTATTTTGATATACGTTATTTTTGGTGTCTATACTGTATAGAACACACTTGTATTAAAATTATATATTTAATGCAATAGATGATGTTGTTTGCTTATTTACAATTACTGTGTTGTCATACTTACATGACGTCCTCTGCCCCAGAACGTTTCCGCCGTTCTTGGTTTTGGGGTGTGACACACATACACATAACACGTATTTCAGAGAGAGTAAATCGGATCTATGAGATAGAAGAAAGTGAATATACATTCACACATATAACACAAAATATACACATAACACGTATTTCGTACAAAATACTTCATACTTATGCGTTAGAAGAAAGTAACCACACACTCACTTGATCAGAAGATGATCGGACAGCACTACGACTTGTAGAAGTAGTATTCTTCGGTAGATCTGGAAGATATTCAGAAAAATCGGCTTCTCGCGGGTAGAGCTTTGGCTCGGGAATACCGCTCTTCTGGATCCTCGGGGCTTCGAATCTTACTTCGGGGCTCGGGATATTACCGGGGCTTCGGGGTACAAACAGCACGCAAAATAAGGCAAAAACTAGAGAGAAGAAAGAGTTTGAACAAGAGAAAATGGTTGATTTCGAGTTCTATTTATAGGCTGCTGGGTCTGGGATTACGCTGTGCGTAATTTCAAATTACGCCGGGCGTACTCAGTATGCTGGGCGTCTTCGGGTTACGCTGGGCGTACTTTGACGTCATTGCGTGCGTCGACTGGTGGCACTCGAGTATTGGTCAGACAAGTTGCATCCGACTGAGTACGCTGGGCGTAATTGACTCGTCGAACTTCTAAATTGCGTAACTTTCGCATACGAGCTCCGTTTTCAACGTTCTTTATATCCACGCGAAGGTGAGACTACGCTATACAACTTTCGTTTAGACTCCGTCAGCTAATTTTGATTTATTTTTATTATTTATTTTTAGTAGGCCGGGACAGGAAAAATCCGTTATAAAATCATAACTTCTTCGTCCGACGTCCGTTTTCGCCTATCTTTTTATCGTTTCACTACAATTAATGAGATCTTCTATTCTCATTTAGATTGTTTCGTATAAAAACCGCTCGGTCTCAAATCGAGTATTCGTGCTGCATACCGCTAAGTCGAAACTTAGAAAAATCATAACTTCCTCATACGAAGTCAGATTTGGACGTTCTTTTTATGCACGCTCATGGTTTAACGAAATCTACAACTTTCGTTTAGATTGCTAAGGATAAATATCACTCTAACATAAATTCACTATTTATGTTGCACTGTGTCGTGCCGGTTCTGTCGCGAAACTTCGACAGGTCATAACTTCTTCGTTATAACTCGGATTTCGGCGTTCTTTATATGCACGGAAACCTTGTAACATATACTATAACTTAATTAAGATTATTCCTTCAAAATAATCTTCCATCAAAAAGTCATTTTTGATGCTTAACGTCTCTAATTGACTAGCCCGAACAGTGTACGCTCAATTTGCGTCCGAACGGTGATTTCCCAAATTTTCTAAAAGAAGTAAAAGATTTTTAGAGAAACACAGAGCAGAAACGTGTGTACGATCAGTTTGCGTCCGAACGGTGATTTCCCAAAATACCCTTATGTTATATGTTTATGATATTAATATGATGTATTCTCTTGCTAGAGTGGGCTAGGTATTCCTATTAGGACTAGAGTGGCCTGATTTTTGATGCCTTAGCCTAGGGAGAGGTGAGCTGCTATGAGATGCTTGAGAGTGAATAGGTAGCAGCGACGAGCTTATGAGAGATCTGTTAGAGAGTGGATTATGAATAGTAGAGTACTTGGGATTTGGGATCCGAAGAGGAGGACTTGGGGTGTATACTGATACGGTGCGGACAGTAGTATTGGGCCCGTACTACTGAAAACACCGGGGCGGTGTACAGTCCAAGTAAGAATCTTTGGGATGCTAGGGATCAAGGAGGGATGATTTATCGAGTGCAAGTATACTCGAGTGAATTTCTAATATATCGTATGTTGTATTTCAGAGGTAGATCATGGTGAGGGCACGTCTTATGCCAGAGAGCAGTGGGACTAGTGATGAGGAGATCCGCCGGATCATCCATGAGGAGGTGGCTGCAGACATCAGGGCAGAGATACCAAAGATGTTCGGGTCTATTAATACCACGCCGATTGAGACTTTTGACGAGCGTTATGCTGCTCTTTCTGAGGCTGCTGTTGCAGCAGCCACCGCAGCTGTTGCTGCTGCGAGGCCGCAGGGTGGTGATGCGTTGCTGTTCTGAGAGTTCAGCAACACTAAGCCACCAGAGTTTGATGGGACGCAGGATCCGATTGCAGTGATGAGATGGTTTTCTGACATTGATGGTTGTTTCTACATATGCTCGTTCCCGGAGCACTTGAGGGTTCAGTTTGCACTGAACCAGCTTTGTCTGGGGGCGAAGGAATGGTGGAAGTTCACGACAGCACACTATTCTCCAGCGGAGCTTGTTGTGGTGACCTGGGAGAGGTTCACCACCATATTTCGTGATGACTACATTCCTCCGGTGGAACGGGATCGGTTGGCACAAGAGTTTTTGACCCTCAAGCAGGGTACAGATTCCGTTACGGGTATCACCAGGATGTTTCATGAGAGGGAGATGTTCTGCCTTGAGCACGTGTCGTCTGAGCAAGCACGTATGAGCCGTATTTGAGTATTTTGCGGAGGGATATTCGGGAGTTCGTGGCGAACGCCTCGTACCGGACATTTGCCGAGCTTCAAGCAAATGCACGGAAGAGGGAGATCGAGCTAGAGAGTCAGGCAAGGGAGGAGGCGGAGACTCAGGGGAGGGAACGGCGACCGACACAGTCTCAACCGGCAGCCAAGCGGGCCAAGCCCGTTGATCCGATAGCAGGGAGCCAGAAGGGCCGCACTTGTGGGAAGTGCGACAAGGGTCATGATGGAGTTTGCAGAGCTGGATCTTGCTACAAGTGTGGAAAGGAGGGGCATATGGCCAAGGACTGCCCAAGGGGTTTGCAGTGTGTTTCCACTGCAACGAGACCGGACACCGGAAGGCAGAGTGTCCGCAGTTGTGGGGATCTGCCCCTGCCGCCATCAGAGCTACCGAGACTCGGCCAGTGAAGGCCGAGACGCCGAAGGCGCAAGGGAGAGCCTTCCAGTTGACCGCGGAGGAGGTCCGCGTAGCGCTCGATGTCGTGGCTGGTATGTGCTTGTTCATGTAATTATTTAATGTTTAAAATTTTATGCTTATATTATGATATGCATAGGTACTTTTCTTATGAATTCTGTACCTGCTTTGGTGTTATTTGACTCGGATGCGAGTCGATCTTTTGTATCGTTGGCTTTCAGTCGGCACATCAGCATTAGTCGGGAGGCGTTGAGTCGACCTCTGAGAGTTTCCGTCGCCGACGAGTGAGCAGTATATGCCACAGAGGTGATTTGAGGATGTGTACTTCAGATTTTTGGTGTAGAGTTTCCTATTGATTTGGTCCCGATTGCGATGGGGGACATCTGTGTCATCATAGGCATGGATTGGTTGAGCAGATTTGGAGCAGTTATCGACTGCGAGCGACAGCTGGTGACTATACGAGACCCAAGTGGGGGAGTTCTTACTATGTACGGAGAGGGTACCCATCCTGATTCAGCGTTTTGTTCGGCTGCTAGAGCGAGGGAAAGTCTACAGCAGGGTTGTAGCGATTTTGTAGCGTATGTGTTGGATATGAGGGTTGGTTTAGGGAGACCGAGTGCGGTTGAGGAGGTCCCGATAGTATGTGAATTCCCAGATGTTTTCCCTGAGGAGTTACCGGGTGTGCCTCCCGTGAGGCAAGTAGAGTTCAGTATCGATTTGGTACCCGGGGCTGCGCCTATCGCCAAGGTGCCTTATCGCCTTGCACCTCCAGAGATGCAAGAGTTATCCTCGCAGCTTCAGGAGCTGCTGGGAAAGGGATTTATTCAGCCGGGCAGCTCGCCGTGGGGAACGCCTATCCTTTTTGTCAAGAAGAAGGATGGTTAACACCGGATGTGCATTGATTACCAGGAGGTTGAACAAGCTGACGGTCAAGAACCGTTACCCGTTGCCGAGGATCAACGATTTGTTCGATCAGTTACAAGGAGCATCTTGGTTCTCCAAGATCGATGTGAGGTCTGGATATCATCAGGTAAGGATGCGAGATGAGGACATCCAGAAGACAGCGTTCAGGATGCGTTATGGGCATTACGAGTTTGTGGTGATGCCTTTCGGGCTCACCAATGCCCCGACAGTGTTCATGGATCTCATGAATCAAGTGTGCAGGCCAACGTTGGATCGGTCGGTGATCGTACTCATCGACGACATTTTGGTATATTCGAGATCTAGAGAGCAGCATGAGGAGCATTTGAGGGAGATCCTCGGAGTTCTGAGATCTGAGAGGCTTTATGCCAAATTCTCCAAGTGTGATTTCTGGTTGTTAGAGGTCCAGTTACTAGGGAATCTCGTTAACCAGAAAGGGATATTGGTCGACTTGGCCAAAGTTGAGGCAGTGATGAGTTGGGAGGTGCCGAGGTTACCCTCCGAGATCAGGAGTTTCTTAGGATTGGCACGTTATTATCGGAGATTTATCAAGGATTTCTCTAAGATTGTAGTGCCACTCACCAAGTTACCCGGAAGGGTGTTGCTTTTTCATGGGGCCCCGAGCAGCAGGCCTCCATTGAGACGCTTCCCCAAAAGTTATGCGAAGCCCCGGTGTTAGCCCTCCCGGAGGGAATGGAGGACTTTGTGGTATACTGTGATGCATCGATCTTGGGGTTGGGAGCGGTGCTGATGCAGAGAGGGCATGTGATAGCACACGCATCGAGGCAGCTGAAGCCTCATGAGACGAGGTATCCAACGCATGATCTAGAGTTGGGGGCAGTGGTGTTCGCCCTCAAAATTTGCAATCACTATCTGTACGGGGTTCGGTGTATGATATACACGGACCATAAGAGCCTGAAGTATTTGATGGATCTGCCTAACCTAAATATGCGGCAGAGGAGGTGGTTGGATGTGGTCAAGGATTATGATTGTGAGATCCTGTACCATCCGGGCAAGGCTAATGTTGTAGCCGATGCACTGAGTCGCAGGGCGGAGAGCGCCCCATTGCGAGATGTATGTTTGCGATTGACCGTGATGGCTTCGGTGTTGGACACCATTCGTGGAGCACAGGCTGAGGCCGTGAGGTCAGAGAACAAGAAGAGAGAGCGAGTTGTTGGGTGGTATCGGATTTCGATACCAATGGTCGGGGGCTTATAACATTTCAGGGGTGTATATGGGTGCCGTTTGTAGGAGGGACGCGTACCACTTTGATGGAAGAGGCTCATCGGTCGAAATTCTCGATCCATCCTGGGGCCACTAAGATGTATTTGACGGGTTTTGTACATAAGAACATTCCTAAGTGCGCATACAAGCCCTAATGCTTGGATCTAGGTTTCTCTGTTAAACATGCTTTGAATCCAAGACTTCTAATGACTAATTAGGTATAAGAACAACACAAAATCAGAGTTAGAATCATACCTTGAGACACTTGTTTGATCTTTTTGTTCTTGGAGCTTTAGAGTCACAATTGTCACTCCTCTAATGGCTTACAAACACCAACGAGATGATGGAATTTGACCAGAGTATCCTTAATTTAGAAGAGGTGTCGAATTCCCTTTGCCATAGGGTCTATTTATACTTGTAGACTCCTTAAGGGTTACAGCTTAAACCCTAGTTGGAGAACTTAGACTTTAAGTGATCCTAATCCTTACCTTGGATAACCCTTGGATGAATTTGAGGCTATCCCATGCCCTAGAATTCATCCATCCTCTATCCAACAAGGATTTACAGTCTAAAGTGTAACTATCAAACAATTGACAGTTTATACCCTCTTATTTAATTAATCTCTTCAAGTCACCAAATTAATACTAATTAATCTATGACTTATATTAATCAAATAACTATATTATTATTCCTTATATTATTCTCATAATATATTAATAATATCTATTCTCTCATAATAAATCATCCTACCAAGTTGCTATGGTGAAGGCAACCCAAAAGGACCATGCACAATCAGGTCAAATACTTGCCTAATATAGTTGCAGCCTTAGACACTATTCCAACAGTCTCCCACTTGGATAAGTCTAGTAACTATATGCGCAGGTACATTTCGATTTGCAATTGTAGCTCTCAAAGATGCTGTCAAACTCTGATCTAATCAATCTTGTCCTTCAGATAAGGGATCGTATAGTCCTCTGTTAGATATCATGCTGACAATGCTATGGAATAGTTAGTCTAGCATTTGGTTTCTCAATTTCCGATTTATTTGACATAGAACTTAATCGAACACATCAATTCAGTTCTGACCGGTCCCGGCACATAAGTCAAATCAAATCATCGAGCGGCTGAGATATCACTTTTTCCTTCAAAGGATAAAAGTTACAGATAAACTTCGACTTATATGCATTTACTTATTCGTTAAACAACTACACACAACAATGCGTTTTATAACATCGAGTTACCAATGCTTTTTCGCATTATCAATGTACAATCAATTAGCCAATAACAAACCATATATCTAGGTTTTAAGACTATATGATATTATCGTCTTGCGGTCACCTATTACTATCTTATTCCATAAGGTGATTCCAGCAAACGCGGGTTTGTTCCAATGCTCAAAACTAGTTCATAAGCACTCATCAACGTTGCACCAATCTATTGCTATGTCTAACACCATTTAGACACTCTACACACCTATTCATGACAATCTTCATTCATATCCACTTCCGACATATGAATGATTGTGGACAATTTGAACAATTCAATTATTCTTAATAAACTTAATTATTCTGGAAGTCAAAACATGCAAACTGAAACAATAGTTAAACAATTAACATAACATAGTAACATTACTTATAAATAAAACTCCTTTGTTTAATCATCAAATGTTAATTACATTTATCTATTACACGTTTCTAATACTATCTAATCTACGCTAATATCATCCTTCAGCCAAATACTCCTAGTATGTTGCAAATGCTTAACCCTACTCAGTCCCTTCGTAAGCGGATCTGCTAGGTTATCTTCCGATGATATCCTCTTCACTACAAGTTGTCCTTCTTCTACGCGATGTCTAATAAAGTGACATTTTCTATCGATATGTCGTGATCTAACATGATCTCTTGGTTCCTTGGTCAAGGCAACCGCACCTTCATTATCACAGAAAATCTCCATGGGCTCCTTTATGGCAGGTACAACTCCAAGATCACCAATGAAGTTCTTTAGCCATATTGCCTCATTCGACGCTTCGCTCGCTGCAATGTACTCTGATTCGCACGTTGAATCATCTACGGTTTCCTACTTGGAACTCTTCCAAGTTACTGCTCCTCCATTCAGGGTAAAGACCCAGCCCGACTACGAAAGGTAGTTGTCCCTGTCGGTCTGAAAACTGGCGTCACTATACCCTCGCACCTTCAAGTCATCACTCCCTCCAAGGACTAAGAACCATTCTTTCGTCCTCCGAAGGTACTTAAGGATATTATTCACTTCAATCCAATGGGCTCTGCCAGGGTTCCCTTGATATCTACTAACCATGCTCAAAGCAAAGGCTCCATTAGGGCGAGTACAAGTCATAGCATACATGATTGAGCCAACTGCGGAAGCGTATGGAACTCGGCTCATTTAAGCTATTTCGGCTTCGGTACTCAGACTTTGAGTCTTACTCAACTTGGCATTGCTTTGTATCGGTATTTCTCCCTTCTTCGAGTTTTCCATAATAAAACGTTTTAGTACCTTATCTAAGTAAGGGTTCTGACTAAGTCCTATTAGTCTCTTACTTCTCTCTCTCTTACTATCCTTATTCCCCAAATATAGGAAGCCTCTCCGAGGTCCTTCATAGCGAAGCACTTCCCGAGCCAGGACTTAACCTCCTGCAGAGTCGGGACGTCATTTCCTATGAGTAATATGTCATCGACATATAGAACAAGGAAGCTTACTACACTCCCAGTAGCTTTGACATATACATACGATTCATCTTCGCTTCGTACAAATCCAAACTCTTTGACTTTCTCATCGAAGCAAAGATTCCATCTGCGAGACGCTTGCTTAAGTCTATAAATGGACTTCTCAAGCTTACACACTCTATTCGGATGCTTCGGATCCACAAACCCCTCCGGCTGAGCCATGTAAACATCCTCAGCCAACTTCCCGTTAAGGAAAGCGGTCTTGACATCCATTTGCCAAATCTCATTATCATGAAATGCGGCCATAGCTAGCATCACTCTAATAGACTTTATTTTCGCAACTGGTGAGAAGGTCTCTTCATAGTCAACTCCAGGAGTTTGAGTAAAGCAATTCGCAACTAGTCGCGCTTTATACGTGTGTACCTTTCCATCCACGTCGGTCTTCTTTTTGAAGATCCATTTGCACCCAACGGTCTTACGTCCGGGCACATTATCAACCAAATTCCAAACTTGGTTATCATACATGGATCAGATCTCGCTATCCATTGCCTCTTTCCATTTCGCCGACTCCGGGCCTGCCATGGCTTCCTTATAGCTATTAGGTTCATCAAGATTTATTAGTGTACTATCACTAATATACATGTCCCCTTCGGTAGTAATATGAAAACCATACAACTGGGGTTGAAACCTAACTCTCTCAGAACGTCTAAGAGGTAATGATATGTCAATTGATTCAACCGGAGTTTCCTCCTCGGGTTGAGTGCCAGCGGTTGAGGTTCCTTCATCTATCGACTCTTGAATCTCTTCAAGATCGATTTGCCTCCCACTGTCTCCTTGGCCTATGAGTTCTCTCTCTCTCTCTCTATCGGAAAACTCCTCTCCTCGCAAGAAAGACAACATTGTCCTTCGGTCTATAGAAGAGATATCCAAAGAATTTCTACGGGTAGCCGATGAAAATACATCGCTCACTACGAGGTTCGAGCTTGTCGTGAGTATCTCGTCTTACGAAAGCCTCGCAACCCCAAACCTTGATATGTGACAACGAGGGAGCTTTCCCCGTCCACATCTCGTGAGGTGTTTTGGTAACCTTCTTAGTAGGGACTCAGTTAAGGATATGGACCGCAGTCTCCAAGGCATACCCCCAAAAAGAGATAGATAATGAAGCACGAATCATCATAGAGCGAACCGTGTCCAACAAGGTTCGATTACGCCTTTCTACCACACCATTCAATTGTGGTGTCCTAGGTGGTGTCAATTGTGAAACTATTCCACACTCCTTGATATAATCGTGGAATTCAAGACTTAGGTACTCTCCTCCTCGATCGGATCGAAGCATCTTGATCTTCCTGCCCAATTGATTCTCCACTTCATTCCTAAACTCTTTGAACTTTTCAAAAGTTTCTGACTTTTGCTTGATTAAGTAGATATACCCATATCTACTATAGTCATCGGTAAAAGTCACATAGAAGCGGTTTCCATCCTTCGTGGTAGATCTAAACGGTCCACACACATCGGTATGTATGAGGTCTAATAGACCCTCACCCCTTTCGCACGTACCAGCAAAGGGTGACTTAGTCATCTTTCCAAGTAAACAAGACTCGCATGTGTCATCTTCCCTAAGGTTGAATGACTCCAACACTCCATCCTGTTGGAGTTGGGCTATGCGTTTCTCGTTGACATGTCCGAGACGACAATGCCATAAGGATGCCTTATCCATACTATTGGAAGAATCCAAATACAAAACATCATTTGCTAAGTTATCAACAATCATAACAGTTTCATAAATTCCATTACATGGTATAGCTTCAAAGTAAAAGACACCATTTAGATAAGCTAAAATGGAACCATTCTCATTATAAAAAGAAAATCTAAAACCTTGTCTAAACTAACCATAAAAAGAAATGATGTTTCTAGCCATTTCTGGCGAATAACAACAATTGTTCAAATCTAAAGATAAACTATTCCTAAGCACTAAAGAATACACTCCAATCTTGGTCACAGGCGACGATCTTCTGTTCCCCATGATTAGATTTATTCTTCCATGCTCCACGTCTTTACTTCTTCTTCGTCCCTACACATTAGAACAAATGTGGTAACCACAACCGGTATTAAGAACCCAAGAAGTATTGTGAGATGAATCATTAGATTTAATTGTATATATACCTGCGAAAGAGGACTTGATCTTTCCTTCCTTGATGGCTTGCAGGTATTCTGGGCAACTTCTCTTCCAATGTCCTATCTTGTGGCAGTGGTGGCACTCTGTCTCCTTCGGATTAGAGCAGGGCTTAGCGGGATCAACTTTGGTCCCACTAGAAGAGGCACCATCTCGGGCTTTCACCTTGCGATGGTTCTTTGACGAAGCCTTCCTCTTGTTTCCCTTTCCTTGTCCAATTGCCAAGACAGGAGCAGCGGGCGGATTGGGAGTTGGTGCAACAGACTTGTCCTTGAAGTTGCTCTCATCGACCCTCAAGAGACCTTGGAGTTTTCTTAGGGTGACCTCTTCTTTGTTCATGTGATAGGTCATCCTAAATTGATTGTAGCTAGGAGGCAAAGAGTGAAGCACCATGTCGATCGTCAAGTCTTCCCCAAAGTCAACATTTAACTTGCGAAGACAGTCGACATACCTTTGCATCTTTTGCAAGTGCACGGTAAGAGATTCTCCATGACCCATCTTAGCGGAAATCATGTTCGTGAAAATCTCATAACGCTCTTGTCTCGCGTTTTGATGGTATCTCTCCAATAAGTCTTGGTGCATTTCGTACGGATACATGTCCTCGTAGGACTTTTGGAATTCGGCGTTCATAGTCGCGATCATGATGCAATGCACTTTCGTTGCATCACGCTCGTGAGTTTCGAAAGCAGTGATTTCGGCGGGAGTAGCAATTTCGGGGTTGATTTTCGCGAGCTTCTCATCGAGGACATACTCCTTATCCTCATAGCGAGCAATCGTGCAAATGTATCTTATCCATTCGCTAAAGTTCATTCCATCAAAGGTGACCTTTTGACAAAGGCTCATCAAATTGAAAGAACTCGCAGCAGCATTGTTGGCGTTCGACATCTATAGAAAGGACAAAGATAGATTAGAATATGAATCCCTATTATTAACCCAATAATAAAATTAGGGCCAGGATCCAACAACAATATTTACACATTAGAAAAGGGATTCCGTAATCTAACATGCAAACAATTTGAAGGTAAGTGAATGACGATTCACTAATTCTCCACCATGAAAAACATAACTTTAAGTCCTAAATGTATTGAGAATTCCTAGGTTCGGATGAGATTCATTGAAACTTTTTCAATGGCATGTTTAAATCTCGATATGCCCCTCTTGTTTGTGACTGGGATACCGAGGATCACAAAGCGGGTGTGAATTACCATGCAAATTAACATGGTGCCTTCATTGTAACGATCACCTATTCGATGTGCTGGTAAACCACACACGCTCCATCGAACTATGATAAACAATGAATCACCCTTTCCTAAAATAACTAAGATTGGGAAATTTTAAGAAAACATGTAGTTACTTTGTATTTCCTATTATACATTTAATGAGAGGATGTGGTTGCCCTATCCTACCCGTTCGGCTAACGACCCTCCACCAATCAAGCGAGCGGTGGGTGTGAGTGTACACCCATTAAGCGCCATTTTATAGGCCGCAACCTTATACCCACCTTATAGACCGGCTTCGTGAATGAGGCCTACTAACGGTAAGACTAGCATTTTAGTTATAGATATATAGATATTAATCTTGTAATATTATATTAGTATATGGTTGTATTTTAAACTTGTAAAATTCTAGGGTTTGAAATTTAAATTGTCTAAATTAAACTTTTAATCACAAAACATAAATTTCAAAACTTGAGGACAAGTTTTAAACATTTAAAACATAAAGGATCAAATAACAAACAATTAATCACATAATTATCCATATTCGATTAATAATTATCATATAAGGAAATTAAATATTTTATTAATTGATAATTATCATCAATTAGATCAAAAATATAGTCATATATATCATAAAATCGGATTAGGGTTGATCTAACATGATTAAGGTAAGTTTCCATAAGATAAATATGAAAAAATCCCGTTTTTGGCTAATCCTGACGCTCGGACTCGCCGAGTACCAATACTGGACTCGCCGAGTCGGGTCAACTCGCCGAGTCCACTATGGGACTCGCCGAGTCCATGACTCAGAAACAAAAAAATCGAATTTTTCTGTTAAGATTCAAACATTCAAGCATCAATCTAATAGAAACCAATCAAGGCTCTGATACCACTGATGGGTTTTGTACATAAGAACATTCCTAAGTGCGCATACAAACCCTAATGCTCGGATCTAGGTTTCTCTATTAAACATGATTTGAATCCAAGACTTCTAAAATGACTAATTAGGTATAAGAACAACACAAAATCAGAGTTAGAATCATACTTTGAGACACGTGTTTGATCTTCTTGTTCTTGGAGCTTTAGAGTCACAATTATCACTCCTCTAATGGCTTACAAACACCAACTAGCAAAGAGGATGATTTAAGAGAGAGAAGAGAGGATGGAATTCAACCAGAGTATCCTTACTTTAGAAGAGGTGTCGAATTCCCTTTGCCATAGGGTCTATTTATACTTGTAGACTCCTTAAGGGTTACAACTTAAACCCTAGTTGGATAACTTAGACTTTAAGTGATCCTAATCCTTACCTTGGATAACCCTTGGACGAATTTGAGGCTATCCCAAGCCCTAGAATTCGTCCATCCTCTATCCAATAAGGATTTACAGTCTAAAGTGTAACTATCAAACAATTGACAGTTTATACCCTCTTCTTTAATTAATCTCTTTAAGTCACCAAATTAATACTAATTAATCTATGACTTATATTAATCAAATAACTATATTATTATTCCTTATATTATTCTCATAATATATTAATAATATCTATTCTCTCATAATAAATCATCCTTCCAAGTTGCTATGGTGAAGGCAACCCAAAAGGACCATGCACAATCGGGTCAAATACTTGCCTAATATAGTTGCAGCCTTAGACACTATTCCAACAATATTTAGACCTGAGGAAAGAGTATTGGTGGCCCTGTATGAAGAGGGATGTTGCGTGGTTTCTTGAGAGGTGCGTAACCTGCCGTAGGGTTAAAGCCGAGCACCAGAGGCCACATGGTAAGTTGCAGCCGTTGGAGGTTCCCGAATGGAAGTGGGAACAAATCACCATGGATTTTATCACCAAGTTGCCGAGGACTGCTAGGGGTGTCGATGCAATTTGGGTGATTGTGGACAGGTTGACAAAGAGCACTCACTTCCTTGCTATCAGTGAGTGCTCTTCTGTTGAGAGGTTGGCAGAATTGTACATGAGAGAGGTGGTATCGCGACATGGGGTGCCAATCTCGATTGTTTCAGATCGAGATGTGCGTTTCACTTCCAGATTTTGGAGAAATTCCATGAGGAGTTGGGTACGAGGTTGCATTTTAGTACCACATACCACCCGCAGACTGACGGACAAAGTGAGCGGACGATTCAGACGTTGGAGGACATGCTTCGAACATGTGTGCTAGATTTTGGCGGAAGCTGGGACACGTATTTTCCCTTAGCGGAGTTTTCCTACAACAACAACCATCATTCGAGCATTGGTATGCCGCCCTTTGAGCTGTTGTATGGGAGGAGGTGTCGGACCCCCATTTGCTGGGGAAAAGTAGGGCATCGTGTGATGGGAAGTACCGAGATTGTGCTGTAGACGACAGAGCAGATACATCGGGTCAGACAGAGATTTTTGACTGCTCAGAGCCGCTAGAAGAGTTATGCGGATAGACGACGATCCGAGCTTGAGTTCCAGGTCGGTGACTATGTTCTCCTGAAGGTATCTCCTTGGAAAGGAGTGATTCGATTCAGGAAGAGGGGCAAGCTACGACCCCGGTATATCAGGCCGTTCAGAGTAATCGCGAGGGTGGGTAAGGTAGCGTATCGCTTGGAGCTACCTACAGAATTGGAGCGGATTCATAATACCTTCCATGTGTCTCAGTTGAGGAAGTATATAGCCGACGAGTCGGCGGTAGTGCCGTTAGAGGACATTCAGGTGGATGCAAGCCTGAACTACGCGGAGAGACCAGTTGTGATTGTAGATTGGAAGATCAAGGTTCTGAGGAACAAGGAGGTGCCTCTGGCGCAGGTCTAGTGGCATCATCGGAAAGGGTCAGAGCTTACTTGGGAACCGGAGCGTGAGATGCGTGTGCAGCATCCGGAGCTATTTCAGGGAGGAGACTTCGAGGGAGAAGTCAGATTCAAGTGGGGGAGAATTGTAACATCCGAAATTTCAGGTATTATATTTATTAATTTTATTTTGAGTTTTGTGGAAGAACTCGGCGCGTCCGTGCTGTTTAATGAAACCCTAATTTCTCGGGTTTGGGGCCTATTTAAAGGGCCTTATGGACGTCATTTGTGCTCACCAGCCCCCAGAGCGAAACCCTAGTGCATTTGAGCGTTTAGAGTGAGATAAGGAGCCATTATCAACCTTGGAGGTGTTGTCTAGCATGGGAAAGGAAGCTTTAGCCAAGAGGAAGCAAGAAGGTTAACTTCCTAAAGATCTAAGGTCAAGAACATCACATTTGAGTTACTATTTTTCGAACCATTTTCTGTTGTGGTGATGTTAATGTTGATTTAGGGTTTATTGAGCCCTTTTGTGGCTAGATCTAGTGCTCCCATGGTCCCTTAAGTGAGTTAGGTTCTGGATCTGGACCCTTGGAGGTCCAGAGTGTCCCTTTGTCCAAGCTGTTTATGAATCCGTGGAGGTTTTGGTTTGGGATCTTTGTGTTTGAGGTCAAAACACCATTTATGAGTCATTAGGCATGATATGAGCGCTAAGACATGAACTTTACGTGATAAATAAGCTTGGAAGGACTGGATTTATGAGTTAGTGGAACAGATCTGACCTCAGAAGGTCGTTTGGGGTTGTGCATGGAATGCACTCGCCGAGTCCATTGGCAGACTCGACGAGTTGGTGCGGGTTGTTCAAGGATTTGGAACCAGGGGTTGAGTAACCGAGTTGGGTGAGTGACTCGGTGAGTCAGAAGGGACTTAGAGGAATCGGGTCCCCATAGAGACTCGGCGAGTCCACGCCAGACTCGGCGAGTTGGGGTTGACCGTTGGCCATTGACCAAGGTTGACCGGTGTTGACTTGATAGGGTTAGTCAACCTTAGTTGGGAAAGTGTTAATTAGAGATGTATTGTGTTATAGGAGGACTATAGCTCGGGAGATCGAGCACTAGTGATTTCAGGGATTTACGAGTTACTGAGATACGCGAGGTGAGTCTTCTCACTATACTTTACCTTGAGTAGGTAAATAGAGTTATGTGATACAGTGTTTTATATATATTGTTTGTTGCATTGCATTCTTCTATGTGATTTATGTTGTGCATGCTTCCAGAGTTAGAACTTGAGGGTTCACAGAGTTTGGGTGCACGGACCCACCGAGTTATAGCCTCGAGTTGCTAATATGTGTTATATGTGGTATTTTGGGGAACTCACTAAGCTTTGTGCTTACAGTGTTTTGTGTTATGTGTTTCAGGTACTAGTGAGGATTGCAGGAAGGCGCCGACTTGATCAGCACACACACAGGATTTTTATGATACGAGATCTTGGGATATTTTTATATGTTATAAATTGAGTTTCAAACAATGATGTTTTTATGATTTACAAATGAATTATGTTTTTATAAATGCGAAAAAAAAATTGTTTGGAAATTCACGGTGTTACAAGTAAATATTTCTAAAATGGACCAAGAATCATCCTGAAGATCAAATAACTAGAAACCCTGCTTCTGGTGTTCAAACTCAATTGGCCAGTAATAAGGCTATCCGGTATGGATCATCACCTCATGTGTGAAAGCCGATGTAGCAGCTTAGAGGAGACATGAATAGTACCCCAATGTTCGGTGACTTAGGTATGGAGTCTCTACGAAGACGGAGGAATACAACCAATAGGAAGCAAGCAACAACAACAATCCAATATTTGACTTTTTTCCTAATGTTTTTCACCTCTGTTATGTTTCTCTATTTTCGTCTCGTTCTTCACTTCTCCTGCCGAGTTCTTCTGGTCCTTCTTTGTAGGTGCATGAAAGGCAACTTAGAAGAAATGTTTTAGGGTTAGCTTGGTTGAATGAAATAAGGAAGAAAGGGGTATCACCTATACTCAAACTCAAAAGAATCCCATGCCCAAGTTTTGGTTTTTGACACAAATGGCCCCTATGTCTCATTTTCTTACATTAATAGTTTTCAATTTATAATATAGGATTTTAATATAATTATTTTTTAATACATGTTTATTTAAGTTTAAAATTCTATTATTTATTTAATCTGATGTAAAAAGAAAAGAAAAGATAAATAATATGAAGTATTAACCATTTCCGATGACTAGTGGTTTGATAGTGGACATGTAGCGGATATGACATGACACATAAGTGACAATACTATGAGCGGCATTGAGGGGGGGGGGGATTGGATAACTGCACATGACCCAATTTTTTGTTATATATATATATATATATATATATATATATATATATATATATATATATATATATGTATGTATGTATATATGTATATATGTATATATGTATGTATGTATATATGTATATATATATATATATATATGTATGTATGTATATATGTATGTATGTATATATGTATATATATATATATATATATATATATATATATATATATATATATATATATATATATATATATATAAAACAAAAAATTAGGTCATGTATAGACTTAGGTTCTTCTATTCTAACTAATTATTGTGTAGACGTATGGACAATGTAATTCTTTGAGTCTAATAAAGAAAATATATTGTTTGATAATATAAATACGTTCAATCTTACATAACTATTGTCATTAACACACAATCTCACTAATTAAATCATCTATAAGGTTATTATACACTTATTATTATTATTCTCATTTCTGTCCGAATGTTTATTGAGTCGTATTCTGTCATAAGGAAAATGAGTGAAAAACGATGTGTGAGAACAAAAATAAATAACAATTAGCGATAATGCATGAAAATGACGATATTGTTGTAAGGTTGAATGTATTCGCATTGTTAGACAACTTATTATCTTTGTAATTCTCATAAAATAACATTGTCGACACATCCGCACAATAATTAGTTAGAATACTTGAACCATATTATATATATATATATATATATATATATATATATATATATATATATATATATATATATATATATATATATGATGATAAAAGCATTTTTTTATGGCTTGTCGAGGGCCTTTAAGGATATTTAATACCTCATGACCGCTCTTGGACAACACTTTTCTAAAGGGTTAATAGTGACCATACCCCTTAGCCTAATAAGTCATATCGTAAGTATCGTGACTTCGACTTGAATAATCTTGTTAGGAGGTACATGATCGACACACTTAACTACTTTGTCTAATTCAAGCACTTAACACAGTTATGGAGATACTAAGAAGATTAACAAAGAATACAAAGAGAATTTATGTGGTTTTCTTAGAAATCAAGCTACGTCGATATAGAGATATATTTTATTGATAATCAATATTATATAATTTATCTATATATTTACTGCACTTAATTACTCTCAATAATACTAGGGTTACAATCAGTGTTTGATTGTGATGTATTATTATTCGAGGCAAACTTTTTTCCTAAATACATTTTCACATCAACCAATGACATACCATCCCCATCCCACACATATATTCGCTTAATTGTTTATCTTTCTAAAGCCCATATTTATCATAGTTTTTGATATTTGCCAAAAAGTTTATATTTTTGACTTTTTCTAGTCTTTTGTTCAATCAAAACATCCTATTGCTTCCATTGCAGTCAAATAATTTTGTCGTAAAAATATATATTAATAATGATTTCTAAATGTAGAGTATAAAAAAAATGTGTTTTGATATGTTTGGTTATCTTTTTAAAAAATATACAAATGAAAAAAAGCGAATTTATTACACTTTGAATGATTAGTCATTAGTTATTATGATTTCTAACATTTTTTTTGTTTCTATTTGAATCGTTTTTTTGCAAAGTTCTAACCCAGATTATGTAGCCGTCTGTTAAGGTTGTTATATTCGAACATTGAACCCAATTATTACTTTTCTATATATATAATTTAGAAAATTTGTTTCTAGTTGCAAAATGACCAACTATTATGACGTAAATTATGAATTCTTATAATCATAAATACAATACACATTAATTGTTTGTTGGTAAATAATTATGGAATGTTTTCCTTCGATATTTTTTTCCCCTTTTTTGGCATTTGGCTAGAAAAGCGTTGGTAAAAGCTATCTGGAAGTGATTTTGTTGTCTCCATGTTTGGTATGTTTGAGGTAATAGAATATGATTATGTTGTTTTCATAATAAAAAAGAATTGGTTATCTAATTATTAAGTTAAAGTATATTGTGGACCAACGCTCAACCTTTTGCATTTTAGTGCCTAATAATGTATCATTGTGTATTTTCAATTGAAGTATGACCCAAACTTTTTGACTTAGAAAAGGATAAAGAAAGAATACAATTGTAATAACACATAATACATTAGTGATACTACTAGCTATATTTTCATATTGTATAAAATACAATGTATCAAAGTGTTTATAGTCTAACGGTATCATATATTATTTTTTTTCTTTTTGAGGTTGGAGATTAAGTTCTATCTAAATCATAAATTAAATTAAGAGTCGTTGAAGAGTGTGTTAAATTTACTACTCAAAAAAACAAAAATACAAAAGTAGAGTAGGGTATGAGTTTAATTTAGTTAAGATTAAAAGTTCAAATCTCTATCTAGAACATATTAGAGTATGGTATGAGCTAAATACAAGTCTACAAGATATCATTTGGAATTCTTATTGAGTTTTTTAAAACTATTTATATGTGATGGTATTTTTGGGCCAAGGTCTCTTCAACGATGTGTACTTTATTAAACATATTTGTCATGGATATTTTATGCTTATTGAAGTTTGCTATGTTAGCATGATAAAAGATATTGAGCAATTTTTGTATTGGTATTTATTTATTTATTTAGACGTAACATTTCAATCTTTATGTATGAATTTATATATATATATATATATATATATATATATATATATATATATATATATATATATATATATATATATATATATATATATATATTCAGGACAACCCGACAAGTTGGGAGGTGCCGACACGTCGTGTAGAGTTGTGATGGTCGTGCATTTTTCAAGATCTACTCGACTAGTTGGAAAGCCCCAACTCGATGAGTTGAAGGCTGAATATGAAACCCTAATTTTTAGAGTTTTGTACCCTATTTAAAGATCTTATGACTCATCGTTGGCCTCCCTTATCATCCCCTCAGTCCAGAGAAACCCTAATTTCTGTCTCATCTCTCATTTTGAGTGTGTGTGAGCTTGGAGTGTGATTTTTAGTGCTCTTTTTAAAGGAACTTGAAGTTTGAAGAGGATTGACTCAGAGGAAGGCTTTAGATCCGGGATTTTCATTGTTGTTGCAGCCATTTTGGGGTATAAAGTAGATATCTTGATCATCCCTTCTCTAGATCTCTTCATTTGAAAGTTTATGGCCATTATTAGCTTATTTTGGGACCATTCTAGGAATGTAGCATGCTTTGAGGCTATGACTTCAGTTCTAGACATCTCATGGTCTCCATGGACTTAAAGTCGCCAACTTTATCAAGACTTGACCCTCCTTCATGCTCTAAGTCCCTTAATAAGCTTTGTTTTAGTGTTTTAGCCTCTTAATGCCATGCATGGATGTAAAGTTAGCAACTTTATGAGGTATTTCAATTCTAAGGGGCAGATATATGGTTTGTAGTACTAGATTCGTTTGGGAATTGGCTAAATGCTTTAAGACTAGTGGAACTCGACGATTTGCCTAGCCAACTCGGCGAGTTGAATAGGGTTTTCCCATTTTCTGGATACTGTAGAATCTCAACGAGTTGTTCTAACAACTCGGCGAGTTGGTTCAAGTTTTTCTCGTTTTTCTGCGTACTGAAAGAACTCGACAAGTTGGGTCAACATGGACTGTTGACCTTGGCTATTGACCTTGATTGTTTACTAGACTTTGGCCATGGTTGACCAAGTTTGACTTTGAGGGAATTTTGGGTATTTGGAGGTTTTGATAGAATGGTTATATGGTGGTTATAGGCTATTGAGTCCGAAGCTGAGTATTGGAGTTGGATTTTACCACTTCAACACTAATTTAGAGGTGAGTTTTCCTCACTATACTTGCAGGTCGAAGGCACCAATGCTGGCCTAACGGATTGATATATTGTTATGTGTGTTGCTATGTTGTATCCTGGTAGATAGGATGATGCTATGCTTAGTGGTCTGTTAGATCTCTATAATTTCTTGTAGACTGTTATATGATTATATGTTATATGTGCACATACTTGATTGGTGGTTGAGGCTTCTTTGCTTTGTGCATAAGCCAACAGACCGGGGCATTCCAACCCGATGTTGAGGGTTGAACGTATTCTATCCCGATGATGATTGGACCTATAATGTGTTGGCATTCCAACATGATGGTTGAGGATCGGGGTATTCCAACCCAATGGTTGATTGGGCCCATTGTATACTGTTATTATATGTGTGTTGTTATTGTATTGGTATTTTGGAGGAGCTCACTAATCTTTGGGCTTCTAGTTGTTGGTTTTATTTCAGGTACTTCGGATGATCGCAGGAAGGGGAAGGCTTGCTCGTGCACATCTTCATATTTTATTTCATGATTTCTGGGATTAATCAGATGATAAACTATTTTGAAAACAATTTGTAATAATTGGTGGTTTCCGGATGTTTGAAAAAGTTTAAATTTTTTTATGAATTTTATGGATGTTACAATAGCTAAATTAACCGATATAGTTTTCTTTTACATTGTAATGAGCTTTTTCTTTAATAATAAAACCATATTTGTACCTTTTACTTTGTTATCAATCTACATGGTATTAAAGCTCTATTCAATCCACGTCTATTTGATTTAATGATTGTGTAAAACTTTGTAGCAAGCAATGTATAGTGAATCGAACTATTTATCGTATTTTCTGTTTTGATATTGTTTTCATTGGATATATTTTTCAATATCTTTAGTATTGATGATCATTACTGTTATTGTTTGTTGGTGCTTTTGTTATTGTTTGTTGGTGCTTTTGTTATTGTTTTTATTGTTAGTTTTGTTTTGGTATTAGATATTCGTTTGGCTTGATTATTGACATTATGTCTCCAAAAGATGATTATTTTTGGTCTAATACTACCCAACTTGATGGTGATAATATATATATTGGAGTTATGTGATGAAGAATGTTTTTTTGTTGAAAACACATGAAATATTGTTACTAATGTAATAGGTAAACCAACAGATGAGAAAGTTGGTACTTATGGAATGTTACTGCCTACGTGGAAAACTAATATTTCTAAGATTCTCACTTGGATCAATAATTTGATAGGGTGTTCAATTGACACCCAGTTGGCAAAGTATGATACAACAAATGAAGTTTGGCATCACTTGGATATATGGTACACTCTAACCTTTTTACAATTCCAATTGGAGATTTATATTTGAGCCCTCCAATAGAATACTATGGCTTTTCCAAACTTTTATGTTGCTGTGTATTATTTAAGGCATTAGTTCGCTCTGACATAGTTGTTGAGTAGAAAGCTTTCAGACACTATACCAAAATGTGGGAAGAACAATATTTAGTGCAAGTTTCGATAACATTATGTTTCGATTTTGAAGGATTACTTGGAACATTCTCCATTGTATATTTTTTCCTATAGTTTATTAAGTTTTCCATGAGATTATTTTTGAAGAAAATATTATCAAATCTTAGGCAGACAAAAGGTTTAAATCTTTAATTACTTTTTTTTTTGTTCTACAGCAACCTTGTTCTACAAATCACTTTGGACCAATGTCTAAAGCTTCCTTTGATGAAGACGCCTTTTGCATATAGAAAAATGACTATAAGTCTCAATGCACATTGTTACTTTACCAACAAAAAAAAAAAGATAAATGCCTCCATAGTAAACAAACCATCTGGATTGTTTCACCATATTTTCAGTTACACTCTTCTATTCCTATAACATATGCATCTCATCCATCAAAGTTCACTACTGTTGTACCTTCAATAGTGATTGTTCACCATTTTGCCACCAGACCACTGTCTATTTTGGATCCTCATGTTTTTGAGTAGTCCAAATAGTTTCTTACATCTAACCCTACTTTTATGTTAACATCTATGTCTCATTCAGGTTTTTCTTTGTCAAATGATTTAGGTATTCATTCATCCTTATGAATCTTGTATCTAGTGCACCTCATCATATGTCATCATATTTTTTTATCCTTTTTTTCTTTTTCTTGTGTTTGATATGTTTATGTTATGTCGACTAGTAACATATCGATATGAGTAGAGGTTGGTTTCTTGGTTTCTCTAATATATGTCTACTGTATTCCTAGACTTTATTTAAACCTTGCTTTGGTTAGTCAGCTGAATAAATTGGGATGTTCGGTCTTCTTTTATGATTGTATTTGTATTGTATTTGATCAAATGTAAGAGGGTAATTGAGATCAACATATAATAAGGGAACTCTATGTCGTGGACTAGCTTATAGTTTTTGATGTTTCTTTCTATAGTGCTGAGTTTTTTTTTTTTTTTTTTTCGTTGAGACATTCATCTTTTGATTTTGAGAAAGTGTCATTGTAACACAATCAACTAATGAGTTTGATATAAATTGATCAATATTGTTTTTTTGGTGCAATAAGCCATTAAAATTACATTTTTTTATACTTGAAGCAATCAGTGGATATATATTTGCTAACTTGGGCTTTAATAATTAAGCTATATATTATCCAAAAGCCACATATCACTTACATACTACTTGTATGGTAATAGTTAATTGGTTTTTAATTATATAGTAATTTAATGATCTAATATATATTATTATTGTTATCTATAAGAACACAACTCATCATTGTCTGCCATTTATAAAGAACACCATCACCATAACGAGACTCACACAATTAAAATGCTTCTGTGACTTTTGAAATATGAGAAATATTAAAAAATATATATACAAAAATTGAGGCTGATAACTTTAATTTCCATCGATAATTACGTCTAGAACAAATAATCAAAGAAAATGAGTCAAGGATATGATAAATACTTATAGAAGCAAGAAAGACACGCCTCATTTTAGAACACAAAAAAATCGCTAGGACTTTCTTGTTCATAATCATTGAATATTTCGAAGACTATCATTTTAATCATTACAATTACAAATCAAAATTCTTGACAAATGAAGCCTATTGAAGATGAAGAAATACAAAGATATTCTTACATCCCAAAAATCATTACAAAATTTTTGTTTTAAAACTATATCAAAATCCATAAATCATACAAATCATTGTTTCCAGTAGTCATAATCATAAACCAGAGTATCCAAGAATCATAAGTCAAGTAATTATCAATGATGATATGCATAATCATGCCTTCTCCTTATCCATATCCTCAGATGTACATGAAACAATCAATTAATACTGTAAGCCAAAGCTTAGTGACTGGGATACCGAGGATCACAAACAAGATGTGAATAACCATGAAAGTTAGCTTGGTAATCTCGATGTTACAAATCACCTAATCAATGTGTCGGTTAACCACAAACTCTCGATTGATCAATGATTAACACCAAGCTACCCTTTACCACATAATGTCAGTCCCAAATTAGTGTGCCGGTTGACCACACACGCTGCACTAACGACTTAACAAGGTGCAAAGCGCAATTTCATTGAATAGCACCATTTTCACATTTTTCCTAAAGTAACTAAGATTTGGGAATATTATAAAAGTTTAGTTACTGTGTATATTTTTATTTATACTAATTAATGAGAATTATTGTCCTATCCTACCCATTCGGCTAACGACCCTCCATTAGTCAAGGAAGTGGTGGGTGAGAGTGAACACCCATTAAACCACCATTTTATTGGTAGTAACCTTATACCACTTATAGATTAGCTTCGTTAATGTGGCCTACAAACGATAAGACTGACTTATCGTACACACACACACACACACATATATATATATATATATATATATATATAAGTATTAAACTTTAATATTATAATAGTATATGGTTGAATTTTAAACATCTAAAATTCTAGGGTTGGAATTAATGTTTCATAATGTAACTTTTTAAGTTCCAAAACTTGAGTACAAGTTCAAAACTTTTGATTTCCATAACTTATGAAATTATTGTTTCATTGATGAGACTTTTTAATTCCATAACTTGAGGACAAGTTATGAACTTTACAAGACCTTTGGAATTTCATAACTTATGTGTCACACCCCAGAACCGGACGGCGGAAACGTCCGAGGGCTCTTGTGACTCAAATTGAATACCATCACAATGAATATACATGAATCATAACATATCTCATCACCATGCATTGAAATATTACAACTGATATCATTTACATTCAGTACATTGTTTTAGACATTACAATTTCATAACATAACCCATTCAATAGGAAATCTAAGCAAAACACCATGACATAACTTTGTATTTATTCTTTGGCTTACATGTTACCTGAGAATACAAGTTATTTTGAAAAACGTCAACATATGAAATGTTGGTGAGTTCATAAGTAATGTTATGGAAAAATGATTTTTGTGGAGTTTGAAAACCCAGAAAATCCGATATTTTCTGAAAAGAGTATTTGTTTATAAAAAGTGTGAAGATCCGTAAATATGCTTGTCGATTTTGTAAAAATGTATAGTTGTTGAACTTTGTATACATCACAATACGTAAATTACATGACTTGTTTATTGTTATACCGATACGATGATTGGTTTTGGTTACCCAGGTAACATTGGATTAATTAAGGTTTGTGAATTGTTACAATCACGCATTACTGAAAATGACTAGTTTATAACTACAAATTACGAACGATCCTTAAGGCGTCGTCCGTACTAATCACTTAATCCAACCACCCTGACTTCTCTTGATTTACGCCACGAATCTGTTTACTCGATTTCTCGTAAGCCCAACAACTGAGGAGAAAGGAGGGTACGAAGCCCCCTTTATTTCCATAAGTTATTCAAGGCTACCGGGAATACGAAAGGCACTTGGCCCGACTCACATTTGACTTCTCCACTTCACTAGCAGTACTAATGGACCATTGGGGTCCAATAGCACAATAGAGCTATTGAAAGTCCTTTTACATGAAATTAGGTCATAGAAGGCCCATTAACATGTAAGCGCGTTCCCTTACGGCCCAAAGATCATGTTATTGGGCTAGTAAGGCCCAACTAGCACGATTTGAAACTTCCAAGCCCAAAGTTTGTATATTGACTTATCATATTTAGCACGTGTTTAACGAATTGTTTTGGTTTGACGATTTTGTTTTGTTGTTGATTCGAGACCGAATCAATTTGATTTATCCAGCTATTTATTATTGAAGGTGTAATTGTTTTCCATTTTGTCGATAGTCGCGGGTTTGTATTTTGTATTATTGATTTATTTTGTTCGAAAATGTAGTTTGGCCCTTTTCATTTCATTCTTTTTTTAAAAAAAAAAAAAATAAGTAAATAACCCCTTTGGCCCTTTTATATAAAAGTATTTCATTTTTGGTCCTTAAAACACCTTTATTGACACTTTGGTATACTTTATTTGGTGAACATACATTTTTAACCCAAAGTTTGTTTAGTGGCAGCTTCAGCCCCTCTAGAGTAGTGTTTCTCGGTTTAGGACTCATTTTTCACAACTTTTACAGTTTTAGCCCAAAATCTAAAAAGTTTGCATTTTTAGTCCTTTTTTATAATGAAAAACACTTTTGAACCTTAAAAACATTTTATTATGCTGATTACCCCCTATTTTACAGAAAGTTGCAATTTCAGCCCCTCAAACTTATGAAATTCGCATTTTGAAGCTTATTGGGCCGAAAAGCCCAAATCTAGCCCATTAGGTTCAAAATTTACATTTTTAGTCCCTTAAAAATGTTGTTGTCCAGAAAAATTATTATATAAACTGTTTGGAACCTTTTGACCCTCCAGAAACTATAAATTTGTCGGTTTGTACCCTAAGTTTTGCATTTTTGACATTTCAAGCCCTAAAATGTATTTTATGTTAAGATATGTTCATCCTAACTTCATAAACTATTTTTGTTGACTTGATTAATGTATAATCACTTAAGTTATGTTTATTTCCCTTCTCATGCGTTAGATCTCAGTTTTTACACATTTTTTATAACAAAATCATCACAAAACACATGATATCACACACATACATGCATCAAATCACACATAGCATACATTTACACATAGATCTACACATTTTCTTGTATTCTCGCCCATACAACTCATAAAAACCGAAAATGAAGGGGTATGAAACTCACCTTGAGTTATGGATCGGTTTTGAAGAAGATTTGGAGAAGTTCGGTGCTATTTTCGGCCCTAGCAAGCCTTCCTTTGTTGATTTCGAACTTAGAGGATTTCTAAGAGAGTGATCATGATTTTGCATGGGTTAGGAAGAGATTTTTGATAAAAAAAAAAGAATCTAGATCATAGATCCAAGCATGATCTTACCTTAAATGAAGAATTTGTAGGATTATTTCCTTGAAAAGCTTCCTAATCTCGAAAACTTGGTGAAGAAATGAGAGAGTTTCTTGAGAGGATTTTTAAGTGAAGTGAGGGTGTGTGTGTTTGGGTTCGGCCGAGAGGACGAAGGAGAGGAGAGAAGAGAGAGTGTGTGAGGTGATGGTTGTATAGAAGCATGAGATATTGCATGGAAGACCTCCATGTAAAAATGAGGTAGCAAATCTTAAAAGTCAACTCTCCCTTTTATTTGGACTTGGGCCGAGAATGGAGAGGGAAGAAAGAGTATTTGGGCTTAAATGCTTAAGCTCAAATTTTATAGTTATGTTGAGTGATTTTTGGCCCAAATAAATATGAATATGATTTTTATGACCCATTAGGGCTAAATCAGGTTAGTAATGGCCCAATAAGGTCCATTTAAATATTTTGTTTCATTCCAGGCCCAATATGGCCCAAAATATTAAAATAAATGAAAGTGGGTCCAATTGGAGCCCATTCAAGAGTTCTAAGCCCAATATAGTCCAATTGGAAGCTTATTGGTCCATTGAGCCCAATAAGGAAATCCAAATCCAAAATAGACTTAAACAAGGATTTCTAAGGTTTCCAATTGTTTGTTGACTATTTGTAGTGCTTGTATGAAGTGTTTGATTGAAATTATGTTGTCATAGAGTAAGCATCATGCATGCTTTCATGTTTTTGATTCGTTGTTGTCATAAGTGTTGTAGTTACAAGGCACCAAAAATTTTAGTTGTGATATTATGAGATTTAATGTTTCATGAATGATAACTTTTCATATTCCATAACTTGAGGACAATTTATAGAACTATTCAAGAAACACTTCTAGATCAAACTAACTAATCCAATTATCATATGATGATTATCTACCAATTTGACCTCATTTGATTCATATTACATGATAACTTCAAATTTTACAAATAACTAGTTTTTCACAAAATCTTGTAATTATCTTAAAATTTTATAACATCATGTTATTGTACGGGGATTAACAATACCATATCATTAAAATTGAATTTTATAAACCAAAATTGTTTTTTCGTAATAGTCCTAATCCAAAACAGGCCAAAAACTTGAAGATTCTACCATCAGATGCACCAACTCATCAAGTGCACTTATGAACTCGACGAGTTCATCGCCAGAAGGCACCTACTCGTCGAGCTCATACATGGACTCATCAAGTAGGCCCTAGCAGAATCCAGAATTGCAGTTTTTTTAGCTTTGAAAATTACACAATTGCATTAATATAATAGAAAACACCTATGGTGCACATACAACCCTATCTAAGTTTTCTCTAATTATACATGCAACATTGGTTTCCAAAGCATAAAGCCTAAACTAGCATACAAAATTTGATACATGAATCATAATACTAGTTAGAAGATTACCTTTTTATGTAGCTAGTATGACTTTGGCCTAATGAGAACTTAGCACCCCAAGTGTTGTGCCTCAAACAATTCACAAGCACCAATAAAGAACTAGATGGATATGAGAGATTTAGGAGACTAGAAATCGAATTCTACTTCTTGGAATGCAAAGTGGTCACTAATTTTAGCTTATAGATACACGCACACACACACACACACACACACACACATATATATATATATATATGTATGTATGTATATGTATGTATAATTTCAGGGGTCATGTGTTATCCTAATCCATACACATAGGCTTATGATCCATCCATTTAATTTGAATAAATACTTCATGGACTAACCAATAAGCCCATCACATATCACATCATGGATCATTATCCCAACTGATATGTATCAATTTAGTTAGTCTCTTTTGGTTAGTAAATTAATTTTTGATCAACACTATTTAAATAATATGATTCCTTAATTAATATATTATACTTATAATATATTAATAAATCATAAATAACCTCTTACTCAAATATCTATTTATCAAATTGTTCTGGTGAAGGCAACCCAAAATAGACCATGCTACTATCGGGCCAAGTACATACCAATTATAGTTATGGGCTTAGACACCTAATCCAACAAGGCTTTCGTAAGAAGAGAGACTCACGAAAAGGTTGAACCTCGTAGTGAGCTATAAGGTAAGACTGTCATAAATTGGCTTGTAGATTGTCTGAAGTATTTAGACATAACAAAAAGTTTTCTACAATATTCATGAGTGCTCCTGAAATAAGATTTGAGTATTGGAATAAACCCATACTCATTTGAATCACTTCATGAAATTTATCTCGAGTGGTTGTGAGACGATAATATCGTATAATGTTCAAACCAAGATATATGAGTTGTTGATTACGAGTTGGTTGTGCATTGATAGAAAGAAAATGCATTAATAACTTGAGGTTATAAAACATGTTGTTCTGTGGAATTTAACAAGTAATTAGTACAAGCATATAATCCGAATTTTATCTGTTCCTTTTATCCTAAGAGGATTCAAAGCGATATCTTGGCCTCCTCAATAATTTTGTTTTGACTTATGTATCGGGCCCGATCAGAACTCGATTGATGTGTTCAATTAAGTTCTATGTCAAACAAAGCAGAAATTAGGAAACAAACTGTTGGACAATGAGTATGACTTTATTCCATGTCTTTGTCCACCCGATATCTTGAAGAACAGAGGACTATGTGATTTCTTATGTAAAGGACACATCATTGACTAGGTCAGTGTTCGACACCAGTTTTTGAGAGCTACGATTGCTAATCGGATTTTGAAGTTTCATTGGCAGTTATAGTTATTAGAATTATCCAAGTGAGAGATTGTTGGATTAGTTGTCTAAGTCCATAACTATAATTGGTATGTACTTGACCGGATAGTAGCATGGTCCTTTTGGGTTGCCATCACCGAAGCAATTTGATACGATGGATAATTGAGAAAGAGGTTATTTGTGTTATATGAATAATATATCAATTGAGAAACCATATTATTTAATTAGTTTTGATCAAGAATTAATTTAGTGATCAAAAGAGACTGATTAAATTCATAGGGACTGATTAGGTATATCAATAATATTTTTAGTTTAGGCTAATGATCCATGTTGATAAGGTATGGGCTAAATGTATGTGAGATTCCATGAAGAGTTAGTCTAAAGGGCCTATCATATAGATCATTGAAATACCAAAGGTTTTAGGGTTTTATGTATGAAACCCAATGGATTCCACACTATAAATTGAACCCCTTGCTTCCTAAAATCGGCCATAAGGATTCCAAGGTGAAACCCTAGCCGATTTGTGCTTCCTAACCTCTCTCTCACATGTCTCCTCTTACTTTTGGTGTTTGTAACACATTAAACATATCAAACTTGAGGTACCAAGCTCTTGAAAAGCCCAGAACTACAAGCTACAACTAAGAGGCATTCATCTAACTAGTTTTTATGTTGTATATGTCCAATTGCATGCTAGCTAGGGTATATGCTTTGGATAAAATGAAATTACATGTATAACTTGAGAAAAATTAGATCCAAAGCATTAGGGTGTTATGTGCACCATAGGGATGTTATAGTGCTCAAAACCCATCAGTGGTATCAGATCTTAGGGTGCTTTCTATTATATTGATGCAATTATGTATTTTCAAAGCTGGAAAATTTTCATATTTGGCCACTGACTGCTATAATTGTCTAGTCCTATGAAGGAACTCGACGAGTTGATTCCGATTTGAGCCAAGTCGACGAGTCCATTTCCTGGCTCGACAAGTTGTATCATCTGTTTTTAGTTTTTTCGAGTTTTGGCTATTTTTCCAAAAAGTCTTGGTTGAGGTGCTCAATGAAAGAAGTATAGAGGAACACCATGTACATACCCTGTCGCCGGTACATTCCAATCAAATGATACTAATTTTTGATTACTTAGACCATGGCATATTCCCGGATAATAACGAGGAAGTTAGGAAAATAATAATAAAAGCTCCATAATACACAATCATCGGGGGAATGCTGTACCAAAAAGGATTCATGACACCATGGCTAAATGCATGGATGAGGCAAACGGTAAGAAGGCGCTCTAAGAGATGTATGCTTGACCAGCCGACGCACACGTGGGTGCAAGGGCTCTTACAGTGAAGATACTCTCAATGGGGATTTATTGGTGTGAAATCCATCGAGACGCAATGACACTGACATGAACATGCATGGAATGCCAAACCTTCTCACCAGTACATGGAGTTCCCTTAGAACGGCTAACAAGTATTGCCAACAGTGGGTAATCAACATCATTGGTCCATCCCTAGAGGCCCCTAGAAGGGTAAACTTCTTGGTGGTCACAATAGACTACTTCACCAAGTTGATTAAAGCTTAGCAATTAGTGTGAATAGTAGGGAGGCAGATGATTAAGTTTGTATGGAAGAACATCAAAACAGATTTGGAACACCCAAAGTACTGATTAGCGATAATAGATTGCAATTTGTAGAAAATCCATTTCGGAGTTAGTGCATAAAAAAATTAATAGAGAAATGATTCACATCGGTAGCACACCCCTGGGCTAATGGATAAGCAGAAGTTTCCAATAGGACACTCGTGAATGGGATCAATAAGCGACTAGGAAAGGACAAATGGAATTAGCTAGAAGAGCTTTCCGGAGCTCTCTGGTCATATAGGACGATCCCAAGGATTAGCATGAGAGAGACCCCGTTCAGCCTAACCTATGGCACAGAAGCAATGCTGCCAACATAACTATTGATAGACTCACCACATATGATACACATCCAGGAGAAATGAAACGATGAGGATCAATGATAGAACCTAGATCTCATTATAGAGCAGCATGAGCGTTTGAACATCCGTAAAGTGACCTATAAGAACATTGTATAAGGATATTACAATAAGAGTGTGAAGGAGAAAGCCTTCAAGGTGGGAGACTAAGTCTTGAGAAGGAATGACTCAAGCCATGCTCAGATGTAAGGGAAGCTAGGAATCACATAGGAAGGACCATACAAAGTAACTGAAGCACACCGAAATGGGTTCTACACACTTGAGACATTTGAAGGATGGCCGATTCAGTGAACATGGAACGACATGAACCTTAAGAAGTTCCATTTTAATAAGAATCCCCAGCCAAAAGAAATAGATGCAGGTCAACACCTACTCAAAAGAAGTAATAGGAAGTGCCCCCACTTTGAGGGAAAGAACATAGAAACATCCCTACCAAGATAGGAGGGACAATGATGACCTTGTGATGACTTACCAACCGAATGGTCACTCGGATTGATAAAGAATACTTATCGTTCATGGATTCCTTTTCAAAAAAAGGGGCTTAGTGTATTCCTTACAAATTCAAATACTTAATTTATTTAAGTTAAAAAGGCTCGGAGTATTCCTTACAAATTTAAATACTTAGTGTATTCCATTTTAAAAGGCATAGAGCATTCCTTAAAAATTTACATAGTTAGTGTATTCCTGTTTAAAAGGCATATATCATTCGTTATAAATTTAAATAATTAGTGTATTCCATTTTAAAAGCCTCAGAGTATTCCTTAAATATTTAAATACTAAGTGTATCCTAGTTTAAAAGGCATAGAGCATTCCTTACAAATTTAAATACTTAGCGTATTCCATTTCAAAGAGCGTAATATATTCCTTACATACTAATATACTTAGTGCATTTCACACAAAGCCTCAATGCACCCTTTACAAAGTTTAAACATTCAACATATAATAGAAGCTCAACACATCCATTGAAAAACTCAGTATAGCTCCTAATGAGCAGAAAAGGCTTATTGCACTACTAATTGAAGCTTAGTACTAGAGGCACCCCATAAGGTTGAATATGCTCTTTGTGAAGCTAGGATGCCTCCCATAATAAGAAAAATTGCATCTCCAGGTGAGAAGAACCCACTTAATCAAAGGAAGATGCTGAGAAAACATATCAATCAAGTAAACACACACAATTATGCATACATAAACAAAGAAGTACAGACATTCAAAAATATGTCAAACAAGATACATGAAGATAAACTAATATCCTAAAGACAACTGTGTTACTCCCAACCAACTATTACATTCAAGGCCATGTAGGGCCAAAAAGATCATGCTATGAAGGGCCAAAAACATCCAAAAACAAATAGGCAAAAGAAAGAAACAACTTCATAAAGTTGTTTCACCCTGAAGGGTGGCATAATGGTAAAAGTACCTCAAGCTCGACCAATATCTTCACCACCAATAGCGTCACCACCGACAACCTTATCCTTGCCACCACCCTCAAGTATCCTACCCAGCAATACCGCTAACACCTGCCCCATTACCACCAGTGTCATCCCCACCTGCAAAATTACTGATGGGCTCGTTAACATCCCTAAACACGCAAAGTTTTTGTATCCCGACCATATCAAGCTTTCCTAGCCCAAGCAGAGTAATGTAATCAAAGGATGTAAAGCTAAACATCACACCTTCCAGCCCTATGGTATGTATAGACTACAAGTCACTCACTTCAGGGTTGTAAGCCATAGAGTCAATCTCCGCCTTCAATCCTGGATGACCGGATTCCTCCCCAGCCACGAAAGTCACATGGAAAATCCAGCTAACCCTGCGAGTAAACTTTGGGTGCTCAATCAGATTATATATAATGCATATGACCCCAACCTAAAGAAGTCAATCACGGTCCTGATACAATATCTCATCTTCAGCTCGGGCCTCTTCAACAATCTTGTCCCAGTCAATGATATTGCGCACCAAGCTTTCATTTTGTATCATCAAACCTTCATTAGACTGAGTGAGAGATTCCACATTTGCTTCGAAATTCGATCGCATATCCTTCACATCCATTTTATTTGATATCAGGAGGTCATACTTCTGGAAAAATCTGTGGTTTTATTTTTCAAGCTCTATGATTTGATGCTTGTATTCGGCCTTACCTGCAACCAACCCGGCATACGACTGCTCCTTCTCATTGAGGCGTTGAATGCATCAGGAGCCAGCCAGTAAGTAAGATGTTAATTGAGCAGCAACATATGCCATATTATGAGAAACTAAAGGACTGGCTGTAGCATCGATGTCAGCAACAATAGCTGGCGGAAGAGCATGGTGGGAAAACTCTAAAGCGTTGGTACGAATGGACAACCTCGAGTCGTTACAAAGATTCAAAACTAGAACCAAAAACGTCACATTAGGACCAGGAAGGCCCTATAGAACCTCCTTTGAAGGAGTTTAATGGTGCGCAACCCTCACATAACCCATTGAAGAGGAAGGGCTAAGGATAGGTTTCGAGATAACTTTCATCGGAACCACGGGCCGGTTGAATGCCCCTTGATGTCCCTTAGACTAGTGTGCGATATCATCGAGGATCACTGTAACTCCCTCCAGACCAGAGGATATTGAAGTTAACAGATGGGCGAGACATTACAGTATTCTAACTTCCCTTGATGTTGGGTACAAAGTTCTCCATTAGATGACTAGTGAAGGCTTAGATTGAGAAGACCCACTTGCATAAGGGATTGATTCCTTGTGACATGAGAGTGAGTGTATGTGTATGTGTAAGAGGGAGAGAGAGAGAGAGAGAGTGTGAGAGAGAGAGAGAGATATGTTTTAGCACCTCTATATATAGTAGGTTGCATACCAATTGTAGAGTGTGCTTGAGAGATGGAGTCCATAGAGAGATTTGAGTGAGTTAATTATGTAGAGTAGATCTAATTCGTTTTTTGTAAACTGCTCATTATAATCAAATGCATTTTTTAGCACCCAAGTCATCGTGTTTTTTGTGTTCTTATAATTCTACATGCCAAAATCAAATGCTCATAATTCACTACATTTGGTACCAGAGAGGGTATTCAAAGATCAAAGCGATTTTTGAAGAAACGGATCAAGATTCGACTACATTTAACACAATTGAAATGTTTATGGTGAGTCTCTCAACGATTTCTCAAAATCTCTTTGATTTGTGCTTGCGTTGTTGAATTTTTTTTTATCATTTTGACTCATTGGATCAACTTTTTTTTTGAAAAACCTAATTGTTATGAACCAATAATTTTTTTCATTGATCAAGCCCAATCCGATCCTATTTTCCTATGTTTGATTCAATTCTCTACTTCAAAATGTTCATTTGAATTAAAATTTGGCCCGAAAACAATCTATTACTATTTATTGTTCATCAAATCCAATTCGAGAACATATATTTCGTAGCTGTTACAGTTCATCGTCCATGTTTGAGCCCAATTAAATAATTCTTTACTATTTATAGATCTGGTTACTTGAGCCCAACTTTTATTTCATTTGATTAATTCAGATATCACGTCATCTGAGTACTCTCGCATCTAATTTTTTGATGATGTCAATCAAAATTTCTAGATCATGCTTATTTCAACTCTCGCATCAAAATGATTTTGTTTTTTTTCTCATTTAATCGATTTTCATTGTCTCCTTCGAAAGAACCTTGACTAATCATATTTGATTTGCTCTTTTATCTGGTAGTTAATCAGAACAAATTCATGTTAATTTATGAAATTGGTTTGTTAATGAGTATGATATCGTGAATCAATTTATTTGTGATTAATTGGAATCCGGATTTTTGGATTAAACCGATATAATCAATCTTGCTTTAACATCGATTTGGTTTGTTGACCATTTCGAGAATTTGCGTTCACTAAAATTGATATTGAAAGTCAAAAGTGACTCAAGTGAAATCATGCTTTGAACATAGATGCGATGGTCACAAGAACACAAGGTTTCCATGTTTAGAGGGAGAGAAGGAAAAGTCAAAGTTTGAATTTTGAAGGTATGATTGAAAAACGTTGGTTGATAATCCAAGTCTTGTGACTTTGACAGTAAAGGTTTAAGGTCAAAATTGTATAACAAAGAATCAAGGGTGAATTGGGCATTGAATGTGTTTGTTGAAGGGTTTGATATTTGGATTTTAGTGTTTGATATTTCTTGAATAAAGTTTCGATGATGGTTCGACAGTAACTCTTTCGAGTTTGGTTGGGTATCAAAGTGGATTGAATTTTTTGAAAGGAATTATTGGGGTCAAGTTAGAATTGGGTACTTCATTGACACTTTAATGGTGACTAAAATGGTTAGATAGGGTTAATGGTAAAAATCAGATGGTATTGGCTTGGGGTCGAACAAAGCAATGCTTAGGGTCAAACACTCTTCGCTTTGGGTTAATTGTTTTGGAAGTCAAACATGCATCGATTTCTAGTAATTAATTTGGATGTTGAAATTAGCTTCAATGTGTAATGGAACATAATTTCTCTATATTGTCATAGACGTTCGATGTGGGCTGGTAATTTCAACATGTGAGAGTTGCTTTTGGAGTGAGTTTGCAATATGTGATCGTGATTTGGGTTTGGACGTTGAACTAACTTCACTTTTGTTAATTGGTTTAGATGTCGAGCAAGGCTTGGGTATGGGTCAATTTGTGTGAGGTCGAACACAATTTCGACTTATGGATAGTATGTTCGGCGTATGAAGGTCGAAACGTACACCTTTTTTGCTTGCCATTGAGGGTGGGGGCATAGTCTTGTTATGGAGAGTAAGACACCAAAGAACTAGCAAGAGAAGTGGTTATGGATTAGTCGGGAGTTACTTAGTTGAGAGCCCTGTCAGGCGAATGAATTTTCTGATGTCACCCAAGCTATTCCCTCACAACCAACCCACAACGAATTTTTTGGAGACTCTTCAAGTAGATGTTGATGGGTTATCGGAGGTCTTTCTTGCTGTTGTTATGATGAGAACATGTTGGTGTGCTTGTGGTGAGATGTTGGTTTTCTTCATTGTGTCTAATGGTAATATTGTTATTCTACAGCTTCGCCTCCCCCCTTTTTATATTTAATGACCATTTGACTGTTTATCAATTTCATAGGTACCAAGTGTTCCATTTACATGGATTCCATCCTCCAAAAAATGGTACCATGGGAAGCTGGAGCACTGTGTGGTGGATCTGCATGAGTCCCTTCCTCCACCTCACCTCCTTAGTCAGCCGCCTTCAGCAGTGTCTTACCTTCATGGAATTATTCAACGAAGGAAAGCGGGCCTACTCCAATCATTCCTTCGCCTATGACCTTAGTCATCCGGCCGGCTAAGGAGCCTTCCGTTGAAGTGGTGGAGGATAGCAAGGAAGGGATCGTGTCGAGTGTTCACCGCACCATGGCAAAGCAGAAAGCTGTCCATGAAATGGGTGAACCCTCTCCTGGAGATGGTTCTAGCCAGATTGGGAGGTGGATTAAGCAGAGGCAAGGATTTGCACATTTTGATATCTTCGATCTTCTCCGATCCCAGTGTTGTGCTAGTTATATCTGATGATGACGTTTAATAGTCTGAGGGTTTCAAGGGGCATCTAAGCAACCCATCATGTCAACAGCTATTATGTATGGCTTTCCTTCTACCCCTGGTCATCGAGTGTTGAGGCGTGGGTTGTGTACAGTGAACCTATGCCTATGGTGGTCTTACATGGGCTTCCTGGCCTTGGTGCGCCCCTATCTATCCCGAGGTGGAATCTTCGTACCGAATCTCAATTTTTTGTCTGTAAAATGCCTTAGAGTTCGCTCTTCATGCTCTTTCTCCAGCGAACCATGACAATTTGGATGCAATTGGTAGCTAAGCTCTATCTCAAAAGATGGTCTACGTTGCTGTGCAAGCTATGTGCTACCTGGTCGTTGGTTCATAGTGGATTCCATAGCTTGATAACCTTGTGGCTAGCGAAACTGACTTGAAATGTCGAGTCATGGACCTGGAGAAGGCAGCTCGGCGTTTTGATGAGAAGTATGATCAGCTTGCTACTAAAAAGGCATTTTTGGATCATGTTCAGTTGTCGCTCAAAGCTCATGTTGATGTCTTGACCCAATCAAACGAGGGTTTGATGAGCTTGAATGGAATTTTGGAGTGTGATCTTTCTGATTACGATCAAGAGTTAGATGCGATGCGGGTGGAACTGGAATCGTTGCATGCAGACCGCGATTGGTTGTTACATGTTGGTGTTGTTCATGTGATTGATAAGCTCATTAAACATCTAAAGTTTACATGTGGTGTCAGCAGGATTCGTCACATTACATTTGTTGCAGGTGAGGAGTCTGGGTGTGCCTGCCTAAAAGTTGAGATTGATTTTGGGACCAACGTCCCAGATGGCAGAAATTTCCATTCAAACCATACGGCTAGTCTTGAAGATGCTCTGTTGATGTTTGTGGCAATGGATTATACTGTGATTCTTGGCTTGGGGCAGTTAGATATGGTTGGTCTTAGGATCCTGCACACTTTTGATGATGGTAGCGATCTTATGGATATTTTTTTGGTGCAGGTATGGGCATTGGTGTTGAAGGCGACGGTGCTAGTGACACTGGTGGAGACGGCGATGAAGGTGGTGCTGGTGTTCCTAGTGTAGGCGGTGATGGTGAAGGTGACACAGGTAGTGCCAGTGGATACGGTGATGGTGGCAGTGGAGGCAGTGTTGGTGGTGCTGATGATGCTGGTGGAGGTAGCGGTGAAGATGGTGTTGATGGTGCTGGCGGTAATGGTGGAGGCAGTGGTGAATGTAGTGTTTATGGTGCTGGCAGTAATGGTGGTGCTGGTATAGGCAGCGATGGTGGCGGTGAAGCCTTTGTTGGTAAAGGTAATCTTTGATCTGGACTTGTTTCATTTTTCTACCCTTTGGGGCGTGAAATTTGGTTTATTGTTTATGTAGTTTCTTTTCCTTTGCTTTTTTAGGCCCTAAGTGGCCTGTGTTTTGATAAATGTAATGAAATAAGTATGTTTTGGTATTTTATGTTGATGTTCGTGTGTGTATATGTGTTACCTGGTTGCTGCACTGTTGTGCAAGAATTTAGGATTCTTTGGCCTTTTCGAATTTGTGACGTTTCTATTTGAGATATGCTCTAATGAATTGATGATTGATATATATGTCATGCTCTAATGCATTGTTATATTTGGGATATATGCCATGCTCTAAGGCATTGATATATTTCGTGAAGGTACTAAGGGTTATGTTGTGTGTGTGGATACTCTGAGTATCTTAATGTCATTTTAAATTATGGATACACTTAGTATCCTCTATGTACTGCATTTTGTTTTTGAATTAGCGCTTGTATTATTGAACACACTAAGGTTTTTGTCTTTAAGATACATAATATTTTTCGTCATCATGCTATGAGGTTTGGCATTTCAACACACTAAGGTTCCTAGTTGGACCACATTGAGTGTCTGATTCCTGGTCTGGGTGATCAATTCGGCCATGATTCACTTTGCGATGTGTGCTACCCCTTCTGCATAGGCGGTTTGCTTAGCGGTGGTTTAAGGCATCTTCTAAAAATGGACGTTTATCAAATGCCTTGTGTTCTATGTCCTTGGTATTGGTGATCCCTCGATCGCTTCGAGAGAGTAGGACCCGTTACGATGGATCTCGACCACTTTATATGGTCTTTCCCATGTTGTTCCTAACATGTCGCGCAGTTGCACATGGCTGGCTTCGCTCAGCCATAGGACATGGTCTTCTATTCGAAAAGTTTTTTTCCTTTACCCACTAGTTGTAATATGCATACATAAGTTTTTTGTCTGAGAGTTGACACATGTTGGATCGATCTTGGCACTCCTCTAGGAGATATAAATTTTGTCTCATGTCCTTGTCGTTTTCCATATCCTAGAAGTTTTTTGTTCGCATTGATCCTATCATTATTTGTGTTCGTAATATTGCTTATATTTCGTATTCTAGGTTGAATGGAATTTCATTTGTGATTGTAAGAGGTGTGGTTCTGTATGACCACAATACTCCTAGGAGTTCATCTATAAAATTACCTTTGGCTTTTCCAAGTCGCTTCTTCATTACATATACTAGCGTCCAGTTCGACACTTCTGTCTGCCCGTTCTCCTGAGGGTGTGCCACAAATGTAAATCTTTGTTCGATGCCCATCTCTAAGAATCAATCTTTAAATGGATTCTCATCGAACTACAAGTCATTATCTCTGATTAAAACTTTGGGTGTCCCGAACCTTCTGATGATGGTTTTCCACAAAAACTTGATCATCTGCTTCCAGTGATATACGCCAAAGGTTTTGCCTCTATCAACTTCGTGAAATAGTCCATAGCTACAACTAGGAATTTGATTCTACCGGGGGCCTTTGGGAATGGTCCTACGATGTAGATCCCCCATTGGTAGAATGGCTATGGGCTGACAATGCTTATTGCCGATGCTGAGGGAACGCCTTGCACCATGGATAAGGCTTGCCATTCTACACATGTGGTAGTGAGTTTGGTGGCATCTTCATGGATGTCCAACCAATAGAGTCCCATTCGGAGAATCTTCCATGTAAGCGCTCTAGCTCCCTCGTGGGCTGCTGTCAAGTCGACGTGAGCTTCATGAAAGGCATGTTTCCTTGATGCCCTATGTATGCATATGAGCCATGGGTTCGTATATCCTTTCCTACATAATACCCTCCCAAGATTGTGTACTTTGTGGCTCGTATTCTTATATTGAAGGCTTCCTTGTGATTGTCTGGGAGGACGTTGTTTTGTAAGTGGTCTAGGATAGGTGTCATCCAGCTGGGTTGCGTCGTAAATAAGGGGTGGACCCATCACGTGTCGATGCTTCGTTGTTTGATTACTTCTACGATGACTTCTTTTTATAGGTCTCCAAAGGATGTCGATGTTATCTTACTTAGGGCGTCGGCGCGCCTGTTGCTTCCCCTTGGTATTTTTTTAATGGAGAAAGTACTGAGTGAACTTGTGATCTGCTGAACAACTTTCACATTTTTTATATCGTCTTATACTTTGCTTCGACCTCCCTAGTGATTTGGTTAGCAGTCAGTCTAGAGTGGATGAGGGTTATCACTTTCTCTACTCCCATCTTTAATACAAGTCTTGATCCTTCCAACAAGGCTTCATACTCAGCCTCATTGTTGGATGTGTGGAAGTCTAAACGTAGAGCATATGTTACTTCTTCGCCCGTATGGATAGTTAGGATGAGGGCTGCCCAAAATCCTTCATTGCTAGAAGCCCCATCGGTATGTAAGGTGCAGGCCTGTCCGTATCCTTTGTGCTGTAGCTCCTTGTGCATGCTCTCTTCTACCTGCGTTTGCAATTCTCCTAGTATCTCAATCAAAAAATCTGCTAGTGCCTTCCCTTTGATGCTTGTTCGGGGGAGGTAGGTGATATCGTGTCCCCCTAATTCAATGGCCCATTTTAGAAGGTGTTGTGATGTTTCTGGCTTCAGGAGCACTTGTTTAATTGGGCAAAAAGTTAGGAATTCTATTTTGTGTGCTTGGAAATATCACCACAATCACCGGGAGGTGTATACCAATGCTAGTACTAGCTTTTCAATGATGGGGTAGCTAAGCTCTGGTCTTTGCAACGCTCGGATAACAAAGTAAATAAGGAGTTGCTTACCTTTTCGTTCCACTACAAGTACTTACGAGATGCCTTCATTGGATGTTGACAAGTACATTTGAAGCATCTCGCTAGGGATTGGGCTGCCAATTGTGGGTCGCATGTGCAAAGCTTTCTTTATTTGGTGTAGCGGTGCTTCGGCTTTTGGCATCCAACGTAAGTAGTTTTTCTCAATGCATCCTTTAAGCTATCAAATAGTGGAATTGACTTCTCAACTGAATTGGAGATGAAATAGCTTAGCGACGTTAGCTGACCATTCAAGCCTTGGGTGTCTCTTAGCGTGTGGGGTAATGTTACTTTTTTGAGATTTGTTATGTTGATGGGGCTTGGTTGGATTCCTTCTTTTGTAATGTAATAACCAGGAACTATCCTTCTTCAACCACGAAGGTGCATTTTCTGGGGTTCAGTTTCATCTTTACTTTATCTAGGCTTCGCAGAGTCTCTTCAACGTCCGCCAACAGCCTCTGTTTGTACGGGCTCTTTAGGACCATGTTGTCCATGCAGACTTCGATGTTCCGACCAATTTCATTGACATCGAGAGAGTCGACCAATATCTGGTAAGTTGCGCCTGTGTTTTTCAATCCAAATGACATTTTTTGGTAGCAAAAGGCGCCATGATCTGTATAAAAGGCAGTCTTCTCCTCGTCTTCCTTGCTCATGAGGATTTGGTTGTACCCTTTGTATGCATCAAGGAAACATTTCCACTACCTTCTGGTCTATTTATGGGATGAGATAGCAGTCCTTGAGGCTTGCCTTGTTTAAGTTTGAGTAGTCGATAAACATTCGCCATGTCCCACCATATTTTTGTAACCATGACCGGGTTGGCAATCTGTGTTGGGAAGATTGCTTCCTGGAGGATGCTGAAAGTTGTTAGTTTGGCAACATTTTAGTTTATTTCCTTATTCCTATCTCCCCCTGGACACATTTTTTCTGTTTATCTCCTTGGTCCCAGGAATGATCATCAGCTTGTGTTCTATGACTCCTCGATTGTCTCCTACCATATCAGTGGGAGTCCGTGTGAATACATGCTTGTATTTCTTTAGGAGCTCTATCAATGCTTGTCTTGTCTTTTAGAAAAGGGTTACCCCTATGCTAACTAATTGGTCTGGCTAATTCCAGTTAATGACCTCCTTTCCTTCAGGTCCTTCCAATCTAGGTCTCTTTGATTATTCAGATATTTCTTTTAGTTGTATGATCTCATAGAATTTTAAAACTTGTTTTGGGGTCGCCAAGACTGTTCCTAGCCCTTGGCTCATGCCAAATTTCAATACCCATGGATAGTGGATAATATTGCCCTGAATCTAAGAACAATTATCTGTCCCAACATGACATTATGCTCGGAGGAGTGTCATACAACAACAAAGTCGATGAGGGCTGTCTTCCACCTATTTTTGTTGTGACTGATTAGTGTTAATGGAAAATGAATCATGACGAGGGGCCATATGCTATGCCCGGTAAAGCTGGTAAGCTGGACAAGCACCAATTTCAAGCCTTCTTTCCATTTCTTCAGGAGCAACCGAAAGTAGTACTCATATATGATATCGACTGAGCTTCCTGTATCGATATATACATGGTCATTGGTGACATCCAAGATGGACCTTTGGAATACCAACGAGTCTTTTCCTCTCCAACCCAATAGCCTTGGGTCAGCTGTTGAGAAATTCAAGCCTCGCATTGCGTCTGTGATGTCGCTTACATCGTCTTCATGTTCCGTCCTTCCCCGATTGTGGTGTATCGTCAAAATCTCTTGGAGGAAATTTTCTCCTTCGGCGTTATCCTTAGGATTTTCTATGTCGAACATAGCATGTAGGCTTCGAGCAATCTCCAATACGTTTCCCATTAGCTGATTTTCTTCCATTTCACATTTCACCACCGAGTAGTTGTTTGTAGCATGCGTTCTGCTTTTGTGATATTTGCAGTAGCATGTTTTTGTTCCTTTGGCTGTTGGTTTATTGGCGATAGTGTATATATCTGCTCTTCGTTCCCTCCTGTCGTCTCTTGTGAAAGTTCTAAATCGTCTATCTCGACCATGGTACCTATGTCCTCCTTTCCTTTCTTCCCACTCGGGTCGGTGCCTCTTTGCAGCTGGGGCTGCCATGGCATTGAGATACACTAGTTTCGTGGCCTCCCCATCTTCATGTCGTAAGTATCTTTCCACCTTTTCTTTAAAATCTGCATGCATCTAGGGTTTCATTCCCATGAGCTTCTAGGAATGCAGGCCAGGAAGGAGGCTCCATGTGAATGCTCCTGTAATCAATCCTTCGTCGTTCCCTGGCACATCGAGTGTTGCATTTATTAATCGGGGAAAGTACTCATTGAATGTCTCCCCTTCACTCCCTTCACATCCGATTATGGAGTGTGAATCTCCTCTATACTTTCACAGCTTCATGAAGTTGGTTAAGAAGAGGTAATTTCGTTGGCCAAATTTGTATGGAAATACATACACAAGAAACTTTCATCAAATTTGAGGGATGTCATGGTCATTTCGTACGTGTCGAAATGACTATCCGGGTCCGTGGTGCCGTTTAAGTTTTTGAGGTTCGGTAAATTTGCAGTGTTGGGTATCTCATAGTCCAATAGCTATTTCACGAATGGCAAGGTTACGCTTCTTGAGAGCAAATCTTGGTTTGTGGTTTGCTGGGTCCAGTGGGAATTGGGTTGTTGCATTACTAAACAAGGCTGGACCAGTATGTTGTTGTACGTTGCTAGGTTTATCCACGTCGCGGCGTAGAAGTTTTCTGGGTGAAAGGGGATGGTATGTTGTTGGGTTATAGGAGGAAGTTGATACTGTTGCAGCGTTGGTGGCAGCATGGCGCCTACTGTAAATGTTGTGTATGGTGGCATCTGGAATATGGTTTGTGGCCCATTGGGTGTGCAATTTGGTTAGAGCGTTGGTGTTTATGATGATGATGGTGCTCAACTGGTGGTTTGAGATGTTATCGGCGACACCATTTGTGCAATTTGCTTAAATTTCTTTATTGCCTAAGAAATCAACTGCAATGGGGTTTGGTTGAGGGTATTTTTTTGCCGATGGGGTGGAAGATCGACAGTGTAGTGCTGCTGAGGGTGGATGTCAGGTATTGGCTAATGGGGTGTGTTTTGGGGATGTTTTGTTTCTAAACATGGTGTTTGGCCACCGGATGGAGGTTCATTATTGATGTTTGTGACACAGTATTCCAGTGTCACGAGAGTGATAACCGGCTCTAGTGACATCATTGGTCATATAGGGTTGTTCTGTTGACCAGAGAGTTCACTAGCGATTTTGTTCATCATCCTAAGGGTGAACTGGAATGTGGTTTTGTGTATCATTTTCACAAAAACGGATGGCGCCAAATGATGCAACCTTGGTTCCGACCACCAGCTCTAGAGTGCTTACTATCATCGGAGGGATCTGCAAAGTCAAAATAAAGAACACCATTAGCCGTTTCCCGAGACGAGGCCCCAGGAAGATGCTTCGATGGTTAAGTCAGTAGGAGGTATCTGGATGAGAGTGATGAGAGCTGAGAGAGATCACTTTCTCCTCAAGGTAGGGCGGAGACCCTTTTATACTAAGGATCCTCGTTGTTCCGTATGGGGAACATGGAATATAGTTCCGACATGATCCATTACTTTTATTTGCTAATCGTGTACCCTGTTGTGAAGGTGCCAACGATTGGTTCAGACGTTAATGGTCTTGGTATACTCCTTGTCGACTGGAATCGTTGTGTTGGTCCTGTAGCAATGATGCTCTTGACGAGGCCAGACTTCTCACGTGGGCGTTTCTCCGTGAGGGAATACCCAGGTGGGACCTCTTACTGAGGCATCAAGACTAGGCGTGGCTGGGCTAGCTGGAGGATCCTTCAACTTAGGGATCCCGCTCCTGGCCCACGCTAGGAGGCGCATCATCCGTCCCCATGGAAAAAAGTTGTTTTCACATGTAGTTTCTCTAGATGGAGATCTTTAGAGGCCACAATTCCCAAAACCATTTTGATTGTAGTCATATTCATAACTAGATAAAATATCTCATTATAATCAACCCCCCTCTTCTATTCGAAACCCTTAACTACCAACCTTTTCTTATATCTCTTGGTGCCATCACTCTCATCCTTAAGTCGAAATACCTACTTGTTTTTTTGAAGTGCATGCTTCCCTGCTGGGGGCTTGACCAAGGACCATGTGTGATTCTTTTCAAGTTAGCTCAATTCTTCTTCCATAGCGTTCTTCCACTATATGGATTCTTTCATCCTCAATGCTTTTGGACAAGACTCAGGTTCGCCATTCTTTGTCAACAACAAGAAGTTTGCTGAAGGAGAATACATGACTGGAGGCCTTCGTACTCGAGTGGATCTATGGATGGTAGGAGTCTTAGTTTCCACACCTTCAATATTTGAACTACTATTATCTATGCTCCCACCATCTATAGTTTCATCAGATCTCCCACAACTTCTTGAACTATGCCTATCTCAGGAGTACTAATAGGTTTTATAATTTCATCTTCTAAAGTTTCTTCTAACTCAACTTGTTCTTCTTTTTATGTATTTTTGTTACTGATTGAGCCTCTATCATGTTCATCCTGGTATAGCACATTCTCATTGAACAATACCTCCCGACTTTTGATAACCTTTTTGTGCGCGTTATCCCAGAATCCGTATTCGATGTCGTCCAACCCATAGCCTATAAATGCACAATTCCTTGACTTTGCCTCTAGCTTGTCTCCCTCAGAGTCTTAGACTTTTATATACAATATAAAACAGAATACCTTCATGTGTTTGAATGAAACCTCATGACCTTGCCATTCTTCTTCTGGAATCTTGAACCTTAAGGGAACTAAGGGTCCTCTATTGATTAGGTATGTAGTTGTCCTGACCGCATCTTCCCAAAACATCTTGGGCAAACCTACATGTAGTCTTATGATCTTTTCCCATTCCTTCAATGTTCTGTTAGTCCTCTTAGGTACTCCATTCTAATGAGGTGTTTCGTGAACGGTCTTTTACATCCTGATTCAATGTTTATCACAGAAATCAATGAATCTTTCCTACTGTATTCTCCCCCATTATCGGATCTAAAACACTTTATTTTCAAGTTTGTTTCATTCTCAACCATCACCTTCTTTTTCATGAAAGCACTGAAAACTTCAGACTTTTGCTCCAAGAACATACCAAACTTTCCTATTGTAGTCATCGATGAAAGTAACATAATACTAGGATCATCTCACTGAAGCTGTTGAAGTGGAACCATAGACATATTAATCAACAAGCTCCAACTTCCCTCTCTTGGGTGGAAGTCCTATATTAACGAAAGTAAATTTCTTCTGTTTTCCAAGAACACATGGCTCATAGAAATATACTGTCACATTCTTTAGATCTAGAATTCTTGCTTTCGAGGCAAGCATCTTCATTCCTTTTTCACTCATATGTCTAAGTCTTTGGTTCCATAGAGTGGATGGCCCAAATTCTTGAACAACATGTGCTTCATCATTAGAACCTTTCACCATGTAAAGTTTACCTCACTTCTGACCTCTAGCAACCACCAAGTTTCCCTTTGTCACCTTCCACTGATGATCACCAAAAGTGACATGGTAACCTTCATCATCAATTTCCCCATTGATATCAACATTATTTTCAAGTCTAGAATGAACTAGACATTCTTGAAAGTCCACTTCATACCCAAAGTAGTCGTTACCCCCTCTTTTCTGGCTAAGCATTAATATTATCATGTAATAGTTAGGGTCAACAATTGTTACCTATTTTGAAGTAATAAAGTGGAATTTTTTGAGTATTATGTGATTTATGTGCAATATACGTGCTTATAACGATGTAACAAAATAATAATATAAATATGTGTTAAATATAAAATAATATATAGACCCATTATCTATGAAGAAAGAGGAAGTGGTCATGACAAGTATTTCGGTGATATAAAGAACACTGAAATCCGAATTATTATTAAGAAGTTCTGACCTATCGAAGTTTTGCGACAAAACTAGCATGGCACTGTGTCTCGTAAAAGGTGAGTATGCGATAAAGTACTTTTTAGCCTTAGCGATCTAAACGAGAGTCATAGTATATGTTAAATCGAGAGTGTGCATATAGAGAATGTCCAAATCTAACTTTGAAGTTTAGAATGATCGATTTTTAGCTGACAAAATCTAAACGAGAGTCAAAAATATCGTTAATAGAAGTTCAATGATATAAAGCCAGACAAAAACGGACGTCGGATGACAAAGTTATGAATTTTAAACGGACTTTATCTGTCTAAGCCTGTTAAAATATAACTTTAAAAATAAATTCAACATTATCCGACGGAGTCTAAACAAAAGTTATAGATCACGTCGTTACCTATACGTGGATATAAAGAACGTAAAAAATGGAGCTCGTATACGAAAGTTATGCAATTTAGAAGATAATTAAATTATAGGTTAAGACGCGAGGCAGGCACGTCGCACAATCTTGACCATTGCTTTCTCCCCATGGCATGCCACTGGATAACGAACCGTGGCCCACGTATGCCTAGCGTAGGGTTGGGTATGCCCAACATATCGAGTATGCCTTCCTTAGAACAAAGTTATGCCCTGCGTAACCCATTTTCTCAGCCTATAGATAGAGCCATAAATCACCTCACTTTCCCACAACCTTTTCAAACCTTCTCTCCCAAACACCCCAACCCTTCAAAAATTATCCGTAGCACTTCTTAAGTGTTAGAGGTGAGTCCCAGAGTGCCAGAAGGCTCCAAGAAAAAGAGCTTTTGGCTCAGAAGTAATGCCCCTACAGAGCCCGACTCCTAGCTAAACCCCCTTGTAAGTGAGTTATGCTTACCCTACTTTAAGTATAACTTATGCTTAAGTTCATTATCATTATTATGAACCTATAAACAAGATTTACCAGTGATTCAATGTTATTATACTGATTGAACTACTTACGGGGATGATGTCTAGGCTGTGATTTAGTGAGGTGTTTAAAGTGGGCTTTCCAAACTGTATACTACGTATACCAAACATACCCTACCTTTGACATGATCATACCTAGTTGTTCCTTACTTGATAGATCATGACATAGAGTTTGAGTTAATGATGAATCTAGACTAATAATTAGTTGCAATAAATATTAGACTAAAATCGTGTAATAATGATACTAGGTTTGGTCGAAGGAAAAGAAAAATGTTAGAAGCAAAGCGCAGCCTGAATTGCAAATCATCACTTTAACAAGTGAGTGCAAATTTACCTTCATCTTATACATAAATATGTAATGTTGAATATAAATTATGTGCTATGTGTGCAAATTATCAGTGTTCTTGATATCTATGATGGATGAACAAAATATACATGTTTTAATCGATTTAAACTATATATGTATTTTATACCTATAATTATTATGGGTAAAGATGGGTAGATGATATAGATGATGAAATAATTGATGAGAGGCCTCAATGTTTAAGATGACTTAGTCATCTGGTGTAATATAGATGATGACCACAAACTATTCTAGACTGTCTAGTGGAACACTGGTAGGCTCGCAATCTATAGGTGTTCTTGAACTACGTGTTTACCAGGTGTATTCCATCCTCCTCATGGTTGCCTTGTTGAAATGTATTGTTGAGGAATCCCCAAAGTAGTGTTGTCCATCCTGATGAAAATCCTTTGGCTAGGTCTCTTAATTTAGATGCTTTAGGGATAGAAAGTGAGTATAACAAAAACGTGCAATCGAGTTGATTGATTTGATGAAATTAATAAACTTAATTATTGTGGGTTGAAAACCATATATGTGCACCAGGATCCCAAGCCTGACCCACTCAGTTTCATGTATTATAGGCTATGTAGTTAATAGCGGCGTTATAGAGGTTAGCGGAGGTAAGGAAACGCTATTTCGAAGTAGCGGTTTACAATATTGGTGACGCTATTAGCGCCTCGATTTACCGCGATTATGGCCACAGCTATAGCGGCGCTATAACCGCTATTTGAATAAATTCTATTTTTGGGCTATTTTACATAAAAAAAAACAATTTTTTGTGTCATTCCATTGGATAAAATTGTTTATCTTAACCCCTAACTAAAACTTTTGTGTCATTCCATTGAATAACATTGTAATTTTGTGACTGTCATGACTTCCATTGAAACCATGTATGTGTTGTGTTGTTAGTTGTGTTGAAAACTTGAAGTACCACATTATGATTAACTATCAAATTGCTTAATCATTTTATTTGATAACTGTAATTGTGTTAAAGTATGATAAAATAGTAAGTATTTCATATGTTTTCTTGTTAATTGTGTTAAACTATGATTAACTGAGGCATTGGTAACCGATCTGTGAAGTATGATTAACTAATTATGATATGTGAACGATGATTAACTAAATATCATATATGAATTATGATTTACTGGTTAACTAATCAACTGGATTAGGTTGAACTTTAAAGTATGATTTACTGATTAATGCTTTATTATATATAAATTCTAAATAATATAAAAAACGCTATATCGCCGTTATACCACCACGAAAATCGTGATTTCAAATAGCGGCCGGTGACCGCTATTATATTTTTGACCGCAATAACTGTTTAGATTACAGTTAGTCGTAAAAGAGCACAAGAGTGCTGATCTGATGAGAAATCTATGGATTATAAGCCATTAGAATAATATATGTTGTAAGACATGTACTATTTCTATTTATGCTTATGTACTGTATTAACAATGACATCCTAACATTTTTAATATAATGAAAACAGATTTCTTCAGAAATGCTTTGATAATTTACATATCATATTTTTCGGAACCAATTTCGCAATATATTTATTCAAAATGATACATTGATTTTCAAATAAAGCATAAACAAATCGGTCTTTTTGGCTATGAAATTGACAATGTCACAGTTAGTATCAGAGCATTAGTTTAAGCGAACTAGGAATTTTTAGGATTTTTAGACTTAAAATTACAATTCTAAGACTTGATTGTGAGATGAGTGTCTGCTATATTTTGCACACGAGCACTAACTTATTTTAGGAACGATAACTAAATTTCTTTTATGTGCTAAATGATTTATGTTATTATTTGATCAGATCTATGGTCTATTGCCGAGCAGATTTTGAAACTTTATGTGTTCAGATTTCTAAACCTTCAACTACGATATTAGAATTGGCATGAAACTTTTTGGAGAGACAAGGTGAATTTAAACGTCTATCGTAAATAAAGATCTAAATTCTCCTGCTTTCGTGTATAAATCAACATGGTGAAAAATCGAAGTGGATTAGGACACGCTAATAGGAACCATCAGTCTCAGCCACAAGTGTTTTAGCATGAACCAGAAGTAGCAGCTGCACCCGAGCCAATCATGATAGCAGGAGTAAAAGCGATGATACAAATGATGTTGGATTGTTAGGGATGAACCTACAGTTTCTTTTTAAAAGCCTGAACTGAACATCGAACAACTAGAAGAAGGGAATTACAGTAAAATTATGAGTTAACCTGAACCTCGAGTAGCTTGAAGAAATAACCAGGTCGATGGAATTGAAAGGAACAGGTTCAAGTACAAAGACTTCACGACTTGCAAACCATCAACTTTTACTGGGAAAGAAGATCCAATTGGAGTTACGGCTTGCATCTGTAAAATGGAGCTAGCTTTCATAATGTGTGGTTGCAATAAGTTTAAAGAGAAATATTTTGGAAAATATGTCGAGGAGGTGACTTGTTTCAAGTGTGAACTGCCCAAAGAAGAAGGCGTGTTTCGGATGTAATGAAGAGTTGAATACTTAAAGGGACTGCCTAAAGACGAAGGAGTTAGCAAGGTCTAATGTTCTGCCGAGGCCAAATGGAAGAGAATTCCAGCTTTCGTGGAAATAGCATGGGATGAATCATATATTGCTTCAGGTACCTTTCTTGTAAATGGATTTCCTGCAAATATATTGTCTGACTCTAGAGAAAATCACTCCTTTATATCATACAAATTTGGTGGAAAACTAGCATTGCCTGTAGATAAACTTGATAGTGCTCTAGTTGTAGAAGTTTTCAGTGGCAAATTCATTCCTGTTAGTGAAAGCATTAAAAACATCGTCATCAACTTGAACATGAATAAATTCAATGAGGAATTGTTACCCATTGAGCTGAATGGTTTCAACATCGTATTGGGAATGCATTAGCTTAGTGCAAATGATGGCGAGATACTATGCATGAAGAATATGGTGAGAGTAAACTCACCTGGAAAAGAGTTGTTTATGGTGTATGAGGACAAAAGTAGAGTGAATTATGGGTGCATTTCTCTGATGAAAGCCAAAAAAATGTTTGTCTAAAGGATGCACATCATACTTGGCATTTGTGATCAATGCAAAGAAAGATAAGAAAGAGATACAAAGAATATCAGTGGCATGTGACTATCCAGAAGTCTTTCCTGAAGATCTTCCTGGGTTTCCCCCCTAATATACAAGTGGAGTTTCGAATAAAATTGTTGCTAGGATCGACACCGATAGTGAAAGCACCATACCAATTAGCACCGACAGAGATGAATGAGCTTATGATGCAACTTCATGAGTTGTTGGACAATGGTTTCATTAGACCTAGTTCATCACCATTGGGAGCTCTGGTGTTATTTGTGAACAAAAAGATTAGAAGCATGAGGATATTCATGGACTATAGATAGAGCTAAATAAGGCAACGGTGAAAAATAAGTATTTATTGCCAAGGACTAATGATCTATTCAATAAGCTACAAGTTTTGGGCTATTTCTCAATGATCGATCTTAGGTCACGATATCATCAGTTGAAGGCACAACAAGAATAACGCGATTTTGCTAGGGAAGGATTCCGTTGCGAAAAGCTGAAATTCCATTGCAAAGGACAAATGCGACGTAATTTGCGACGACCGAGTGTCGTCCCAAAAAACCTCGTAGCGAGCGTTTGCTAGGGATACAATCATTCCATCACAATTGTAACAATGTAATGAAATCCGTGGTAGATGGTATTCTGTCGTGTATTCCGTAGTAGGATTCCACCACAAAATCCATGGTAGTTATTCCATCAATAATTCCGGTGTAATTAATCCCTTGCAAAGTCCGTTGTCATGATTCCCTAGCAAATTCCATGGTGGTGAGTCCCTAACATATTTCGTGGTGATGAATCCCTAGAAAATTCCGTTTGATGGATTCCTAGCAAATTTCGTGGTGTTGAATCTCTAGCAATTTTCGTGGTGTATATTATATACCAGATTCTATATGGACCGATGAATAATTGATTTATAAATTATATCCACATTATTTTGTAGTAATATGTGAAAAAAAAATAACAAAAAAAATCAAAACATTATATCATAAAATAATACAATAATTATTTATTAAATGGAAAAATGAAAGTTGCTAATCTAAAATAAATACTCTGCAATAAACATATATCAACACTTTATGAAATACTAGTGTTGTTGTTTTGTAAAGACATTAATAAGATCCATTTTCGTGTGAAGTAGTTTTTCAAGATGCCGGACCCTTGCTTTGTTTTCTTCTTGTTGGGCCTTCATCATTTCTTTAAGCTCTTCGTTTTGCTCGTTTTTTTTAGCAAGAAGCTCTCTCATTTCTTTTATTTCATCATTTTTTTGGAATGTAAGATACATCCGTTTTACCGTTTCTATTGGGAACCACCTTTGCAAAAGCGGCTACTCCATAAAGTCTTTTTTTTGTCATGACGACCAACAACATCATAAAATAGCTTGTACTCTTCAAATTCAGCACCTTTAGCTTCCAATTCTTCCCGTTATTCTGTATAGGGCGCCTACAAAATAAAAATAATGTGAGTTAAAAGATATCAAGGTTATGAATGATATTATGGACTAGCTACAATATAAATGTTTAACATTGAAATTAATATTACATGAATTTGTCTATCTTTTTCATTTGTGAAAGTGGCTCCATCATGATTCTTCGTTTTTGTATACAGGAACAATTCACTATGGGGTGGATAACATCCTAATTTCCTTTTCAGTATAAATATCATAAATGTCAAATATACATATAAACATATATAAAAATTGATACAATGTGCCATTAACAAAGTTACCAAATCAGAAGCTATCTTCAAATGACTTGCGGATCCAACGTTATGTGTAGGTTTTGCTACTCCATCAGCCACATCGTTACACCTATTTTTCGTATTCTGCGCAAATTTTAGCTTGTATTCATCTGTATTCCATTTTAATTGCCAGGAGTTTCACACTTCCTGTGGAATATGAGCTTGTTTAAAGCCATGTTTGTTTCTTTTTCGGCTCCTCATGTTGAAGAGATATTAAGCATAACTTTGTTCCGCTTTCCTTACCCAAGTTTGCCTCACCAGCAAGTCTATTGTTTCATCCCAAATACACGTTTTCTACACATTAACAATATAAACATAAGTTTAAATCTAAATGTTTACCAAACAACAATTTATCACATATAGTTAATTACCTAAAACACCTCCCAATATAATTCTTGCATTTCATTGGTTACTTTTCCCCAAGCGTAACTTTTTGGATCTACTCTTTGTAAAAAGGACTGACTAATAAAGTGTACACAAGGTTCTGGTTGCATGAGACTTCAAGTAAGCATGTTACGTGTTATCTTTTGAATTGATATGCATGTGTAAACCAAAAGGTTATACATATAAAAAGTTGTAAGATATAATTGATAACTCACATTTTTTTTTCAAACATGAACATTTAAACGTCCATCCGGTCCACAATCTTATGAGGAATTGTTTTCACCTTGTACATTTTCCACTACAAATTCATTCATGGTTGGTTTTGTTGGTGATGGGGTAGATTATGAGATAAGTGTTGTTAATGGGGTATATTCTAGGGTAGTTGTTGGGATAGATGTAGATGTGGTAGTTCCTTTACTTAAAGAGGATGTAGTATTTATTGTAGTTGTACATGCAGGTTTTGAGGTTTTGTTAGTACATGTATGTGTTGTGATGTGGTAGTGGTGTCGGTGTTGAGGATGGTTTAGATGATTTAGGTATTGAAGTTTTGGTAATTGATGTAAGTGTTGAGAATTTTATTGTTATAATTTATGAAGTTCTAGATGTATTTGCTAAGGACGGTGTGGATGTTGTAAGTGATGTCGAGGAAGTGGTAGTCATGGTTGGGGTTAATGATTTAGGTTTAGCGGTATTGTTGGTAGATGTTATAAGTGCATTGGATGTGGTTGTTGGTATTGGGAAGTCGATTTCTTCATCTTGTTATTGCCTGCTTATGAATTTTGCAGTTGAAGTCCTGTTGCGATTCAAAACCTGTGGTGCAATGAATTTAGTTGGCTTCACATCAGATGCTCCTTTTGTTTTCAAGTTTGACATCTTTCTTTCTTACAAATAAACAAAAAAAACTATAGTCAATACCAATGTATTAAAGATGATAAACTAGTGATGATAAGAGAGAACAAACAAACAATAAAAACAAATTATATATCAAGGCATTACGACACATGCAAACTATTGAATACAATCAAAATCAATTTACTTGTAATTTAAGATGATAATATATACGAAGATGATCAAAGAACTATAAACGATCATAAAGAAAAAAGTAAATTAAATAAAATTAAATTTTAGATGAGTGACAACCTATATCGCCAAAGTTAGTGCAAAAACGTATCTTGAAGAAGGATTTCGAATAATTAGCAGCTGGAGATGATGATTATAGAAAATGTAAACCCTATTTCTAATCAGTAAACTTACCCTAATATGCAGCCTAAACATATGTAGATTGGAGGAAAGGAATTGTGAAATATTATGAATCTCCATGAATGAAAAATTCAAACTGAGCTAATTAGCGCTAAATATTTAGTAATTTAAATTTATTAAATTACTTCCATATTGATATATAGGGTATATACATATAACATCAAGAAAGAACATAGACTAAAGAGGTGTTCATAGCATAATTTTAATTTAAAATTATAAACGAGGATTAAACATTAATAAACTATACATCTTTATGTTGTTATGTTGATTATGGGTCATTGGTGAGCATAGGAGTCGAGTATGGTCTCATGGTAACACAGATAGATGACATATGTGTTGGATTAGTGTCTAAGTCCATAACTATTTTGGTATGTACTTGACCCGATGGTGCATGGTCCTTTTGGGTTGCCTTCACCAAAGCAACTTGATTGGAGAAATAAATAAAGAGAGAGAGGTTATTATGATTTATTAATATGTTATAAGAATAATATATTAAAGGAGAAATTATATTTGCTTAATTAATATTGGTCAATAATTAATTAGGAATTAATTTTGTGATCAAGTGTAATTAATTAAACTAGAAGGGGCTGAATTGTAATTATGTGATAGTTACAGAATATGGTAATGGTTATCCTAAATATGGGTTGAACGAATTCAAGGAGATAAGGATCCTTGAAAACATCCAAAGGATAAAGGATAAGGGATTTCTAAGACTTGTCTTATGGGTTTCTTTGTGGATAAGCAACTAGATAAGGATAATGACTGAAACCCTATCTCTACACCTATATAAAGACCCTAAGGCCTTAGAATTCGTGTACTTGTTCCCAAGAGGTCATAAGGACGAATTCTAACCTCTCTCCTTTCTCTTTATACCTTCTCCATTTGCTCTTGGTGTTTGTAAGCCATTAGAGGAGTGACACTTGTGACTCTAAGCATTCCAAAGTCAATTCAAAGTGGAATTACGATTGTTATTGCTATATAACAATCAAGGTAACATCATAAACTTATTCTCATGTTAATATGATTACTTGAATGCTAGAATTAGGGTTTATAGTCTTGGATTCAAAGCATGTACAATAGAGAAACCTAGATCCAAGCATTAGGGTTTGTATGAGCACATAGGATGTCTTATGACCAGAACCCATCAGTGGTATCAGAGCCATTGGTTTGGTTTCAATTGTATGAACTTGATATATTAGGGTTTATTGCGAATAAACCCTAGGAGGCTAGGGTTTTTTGAGATTAGGGTTTGCAAACCCTAATTTGCAAGAGTTTGAATAAGATCTTCAAATCCTTTCCTTAAACCCTTAAATTTCGAAATCTAGGGTTTTTTATAATCCCTTGATTTTCGAAATTAGCCTCCTCCCCAAGATAAGATCCTAATTTTTAGGGATTTGGATTATCCCATATCTTCTAATTATCCTCTAATTATTATATATGGTAATTCAAGATCTTGCATTATCCATCCATATTTTCAAAATCTATATATATCTAAGGGATTAGGATAACTTAAATGTATAAATGGTAATTATCCTCATTATTTAGATAATCCCTTATGATTTAATAATTAAATTAATAGTCTAATTTAAGATAATTATTAAATCAAGAGTTTTAATATTTAAAATTTTAAATTTAAATGTTATAAATTCGAAATTTTAAGATAGATTAAAACTAAATTGTTTTGAAATGTTTCAAAACTTGCCCTCAAGATTTGGAATTTAAAAGTTGATTAGGAATGTTAAATTCTAAAACCCTAGTTTTGAAAAGTTCAAATACACCCTTATGGTTTTATTAATTAATTAAGGAGTATAATTAAAAGAGATTTAATAAATCCATAAAAGTTTAGGTTAACTATTTAATTGAATTAAAAGTGTAATTGTTAAAGTTAACCACATAGTATTTTAAAAGTATAAAATGCACCCTATACTATATATACAACATTAAAAGTCTAACATTATATATATGTATGAGTAAAAGTCAGTCTTACCGTTAGTAGGCCTCATTCACGAAGCTGGTCTATAAGGGGTGTTTAAGGAAATTGCCTATAAAATGGCGATTGAATGGGTATCCACTCTTACCCACCGCACTCTTGACTAGTGGAGGGCCGTTAGCCGAACGGGTAGGATAGGACGAAACCTTCCATTATAAGTATAATGAAATACAAAGTAACTAAATGTTTTTCTAATTCCCAGTCTTAGTTACTTAGGCAAAAGTGAATTGATGCAATTCCATGAAATTACACCTTGTGCCCTTGCGAAGACGTTAGTGGAGCGTGTGTGGTTTACCAGCACACTAAATGGTTCTAAGCAAAGGTAGCAAAGGGTGACTCAATGTTTGTCATAGTTCGGTGGAGCGTGTGTGGTTTACCGGCACATCGAATAGGTGACTGTAACATGTGAGGGCACCATGTAAGTTTGCATGGTTATTCACACCCGCTTTGTGATCCTCGGCATCCCAGTCACAAACAAGAGGGGCATATCGAGATTTAAACACGCCATTGAAAGTTCAATGAATCTCAAAGGATCTAGGAGTTTTCATAGATTTAAAACTTAAAATTATTTTTCGTTTTTCATGGTGGAAATTAGTGAATCGTCATTCACTTACCTTCAAATATTCTGCAACTAGATTACGACATCCCTTTTCTAAGTTGTAGCGTATTGTGTTGGGTTCTAGGCTTAGTATCTCATTTGGGTGATTTACTAAGGACTCAATCGATCAACTAACTTGAATTTGTTTTCTCCCGTTTTGTAGATGTCAAAGTTTGACAACTATGGTCTTCCCAAATTCCGTGGAACAAGCATTACACATGAAGATGATATTCCACGATTCGATCGAGGAACAAGAAATCATGCTTCACTTCCTCCTCCTCCTCCAATTATTCTCCCTAACCCACAAGATTGTAAACTTGAAAAGTTCAAGATCACTCAAGCCCTTTTGGCAAGTGAACATAAAGAAGGAAAGTCGGTGTGTGCACACGTCCTAGGGATGAAGTCACACATTGATAGGTTAAGAATGTTTGGATTCGTTGTCTGTGAGGAAATGGCTGTTGATTGGGTTCTTCAGTCACTTCCTAACTCATATAATGAGTTCGTAAGAGAGTACTATATGATAAACCGCGACGTGACCCTTATAGATCTCACATATATGCTTATTGCTACTGAATCAGCAATGGTTTGGCGCTATAGAAAAGCAAAGTTGATTGGTGAATCTGCCTTCGAGACCTCTATGGATATAGACAATGGCAATGAAAGACATGCTATGATTGAAAAGATTGATCATAAGAGAAAGGCGATGTCTGAAGTAGTTCCATGTCCTGTTCCAAAAAGAGTCAATTTGCTTTTATTGCCAAGAGAAGGGGCATTGGAGACAAAGCTGCCCTATTTACCTAAGAGATCTAAGAGATGGGAGAGTCGAAACGTATGGCTCTAATATAGGTAAAATCCATTAACTAACTCTTTTAAGATTCTATTCTAGATTCTTAATACATAATGTGATAAGATTACAATTGATGTCTTGTAAGATCGAAGAAAAGAAAGGAAGCTTAAGGGAAGAAGTGAGCAGAATCTAACCGTGAAGGAATGGATTTCGATCACGTTTCTCGAAGATTAGATTCTTGAGCTACTACTTAGAGTTAGAATTAGATTGCTAAGAAAGATGTATTAGCATATGTTTTTCAATGAGTTGCATTGTGAAGGACAAATTTTTCCGCAATAAAATAAATTTTGATTTTAAATTTTATTTATTTATCCTTGCAACGGCGTGTATGAAAAATTGATGTTAAAATTATTAGCAATAATGGATTTGTTTCTTATTGTGTTATGGAAAGTCAAGAATTTACCAAATAGGGAGAGTTTCTCATCACCCAAGTTTCAATTGGATAGAAACTTGGAATCATGCAACTTGGTTGCACGATGAATGAGAAATTTCATATTTTGGAAATTAGACTAATTCATTGAAAAAGTGTCAAGTGAAGGACTAGGAGATCAAGTACACAAAGTTGCGTGTTGATCAAAGTCCACCATAAGAGTAACAAAGACATTCGTCATGATTTACTATAGGTTTAGTGAATATGATTAAGTGTAATTCTGAATTGATTGAAAATGTTTAAATCTATAGCAGAACGAATAAGAAGAGTCAAGTAGGCAGAAAGATAAAAGTTTCTCCATTCTAAGAAGAAGGGAGAGTACCTTTTATGCTTTATGATAGGTCTTAATGATTAAGAACCATATCTCAATTGATCCTCTAAGTAAGTCTTAGTAATATTGTATGTTTGAGAAGAGGAATCAAGAATTGAAGAAATGGAAAAATCAAGAAGTCTATCATACTTCGTTCCAATAACAAGTCTTAAAGTTAAGATTGTGACATCGAGTGAAAAAGTATTAAAGGTTTACAACATTCATTAAATGTGGTAAGTTGTGATGTCTTGGATAAGACAAAGACCAACTAGGACCAATTTATGAAGTGTTTTGATACAAGCTACACTAACTCTTGAAAATTTGTTTGTCAAGAAATGTTTATTGACAAAAGAATCTTATGTGTCAAGGAGTTAGTAGGAGTCTTAATGGTATCGAAAAGTTTCAAGAACAAATCAAATAAACCTTATTAATCATCACTAGCACACGAGTTGAGGTTTACAACCTATCCTGTTGATGTTATTTTGTTTCTATGCCATTCAAATTGAGTTAATTATGCATGTGAGTTCTATGAGTTCTCATTTTGAACGCATAAAAGGTAAAGCACCTTGATCAATGAAAGGTACATTGATAGGAAAAAGTTGAGATGCTTAACTACTTGGAAGACGTGGTGGGCAGCTGTGCTACCATAAGGCAAGAAATCAAGATTAAGAAAGTTCAGTCCATATGAGTTTGAATTTGTCGAAAACTTTGGTTTTAACAAATTCACATGGATAGGAACAAATACACCATTTAAATATAAGTGTCATAAGATTTCCTCCTTCATGCAAATGATTGTGAGGAAATGCTTTCACTAAGAAAGATTTTAAAAGGATAGTGATTGTAAAATTGCATTCTCGAATTCGATCATGGTTACGGTATCCCTTTCCATAATTTGAATTGTGAGGTTTGGCAATTAGTCTTAATTGTTAAGACACACATATGAACTATCTAAGGCAAAGGTGTATGAGTTCAAGAAGCCTTGATAAAAGATTATCAAAGCACTAAGTATTAGAAACATGGACTTAAGAAATTCAATAGGTATTGTCTTTCTGAAAGTTAAGATGTTTATGAATACATGTCAAAGCTAGTGGGAACATAAGTGTTATGTTTTATAGTAATCATCATGATAGTGGGAGCATAAAAGTTATGATTGTATGATTATTATGGAAAGTTTTGCAAGTTGGCAATATTAATTATAGAAAAACAAGAGTTATACCTTGCAAAGTCGTAAGGGTTGTAAAGTTGTTTTGCTATAATTAAGGGAGAGAATATTATGCTTCATTTCAAATCTAAAGGATTAGGTTGAGAAATGTTGATAAATTTAGTCAAAGGTACATAGTGTGTTCTTAAAATTTCGATTATGATTACAGCATTCCTCTTCACAATTCGAATTTTGAGAACATAGCAAATAAAACATTATGCATCGTGTCCCATACGCTTCGGTTATAGGATCAATTGCAAATGCTTTAATGTTTGACGATTCTAAAATTTTCCAAATGTCTAGCGCATTTAGAGAGAAAAAGGGACTAGAATTGGTTTTGACTAAAATAATTAAACAACTATCAAAGGATAATCCAGAGTTCGACGAGGATTGGTCGCTTGTGAGTAGTTGGAAGTATAGTATTGGAAAATATGGAAATGTTTGCATATTGGATGGACCATATCGACACCATTACAAATAGATAAGATTCTATTAAGAATGAGTTGTCATATGGAAAATATGGAAGCGTGTCCATATTGGGAATTGAATATTGAAAATCTATGTCTAGATTAGAAACTTTTATGCAAAAGGATGTTCAAAGGAATGTACTTTGAGTGAGAGACATCATATCTAAGGAATTGTTGTGTAACAATCTCCGATAGAGGACTTTGTAATATCATTGGCAATAGTCTTTGTGACTTTGGTGCAGTGACATTACGAAAGGATCATTGCATAAAGTATTAGAATCTAGCATATTCTATAAGTAGCAAGAATTTGATATTCTTACACTTATGGAAAAAGGATTTGGAGTTGTAAAATGAGAATGATTGGAAATGTGTTCAATTTGTCTATTTCACAAAAGTAATAACCATAGGTAAACATTGTGTGCATGCTAAGAGCATGGGACAAGTGTAATAATTCAAGTAAGAAGTTAATTACCCGAAGGACAAATAATGAGTAATCAATATGGTGATAAATAAAAGGCGTTTTATTTATACTCAAAGGTTTGAGGCCATATGGGATTAGTATTATTCTTGAGTTTCACATTTGCATGTTTTGACTTCAAGAATAATTGAGTTTATTAAGAATAATCAAATTATTCGAACGGGCCACAGTCGTTCATATGTTGGAAGTAGGTATGAATGAAGACTGTCGTGAATTGGTGTGTGGATTGTCTAAAAGAGTATTAGACATAAGCAAATGTTTGCTGCAATGTTCATGAGTGCTTATGAATATGAATTTGAGCATTGGATTAAACCCACGCTCACTTGGATCACTCCATGAATTGTATCACGAGTGATTAGTGAGACGATAACATCTTATATTCTTGAAACCGAGATGTGTGAGTTGTATCTTGCTAATCGGTTGCACATTGATAATATGTAAACGCACTAGTAACTTGGTGTTATAAAACATATTGTTGTGTGTGATTTGGTTAGTGAGTGCAAGCAAGCATTGTATCAAAGTTTATCCGTTCCTTTTATCCAAGGTAGGATAAAAAGCAATATCTTTGGGCCCCTCGATGGTTTAGTGATGACAAACGTAAATGCTCGGCCGGGCTAGGGATAATTTGATTTGTTCAATTAGTCTATCGTCATAAATCAGAAATCGAGAAATAGTACAAAGAGGATGATTAGAAATCATATCTCATACGATATCTAGAATGGAGGAATATATGATCCCTTATCTAAGGACACGCGTATCTGATACGATCAGAGTTGACAGCGGCTTTGGAAAGCTACGATTGCAGATCAGGATCTGAAGTCATACGCAAAATACTTATTAGACTTATCCAAGTGGGAGACTGTTGGATTAGTGTCTAAGTCCATAACTATTTGGTATGTACTTGACCCGATGGTGCATGGTCCTTTTGGGTTGCCTTCACCAAAGCAACTTGATTGGAGAAATAAATAAAGAGAGAGAGGTTATTATGATTTATTAATATGTTATAAGAATAATATATTAAAGGAGAAATCATATTTGCTTAATTAATATTGGTCAATAATTAATTAGGAATTAATTTTGTGATCAAGTGTAATTAATTAAACTAGAGGGGCTGAATTGTAATTATGTGATAGTTACATAATATGGTAATGGTTATCCTAAATATGGGTTGAACGAATTCAAGGAGATAAGGATCCTTGAAATCATCCAAAGGATAAAGGATAAGGGATTTCTAAGACTTATCTTATGGGTTGCTTTGTGGATAAGCAACTAGATAAGGATAATGACTGAAACCCTATCTCTACACCTATAGAGAGACCCTAAGGCCTTAGAATTCGTGTACTTGTTCCCAAGAGGTCCTAAGGACGAATTCTAACCTCTTTCCTCTCTCTTTATACCTTCTCCATTTGCTCTTGGTGTTTGTAAGCCATTAGAGGAGTGACACTTGTGACTCTAAGCATTCCAAAGTCAATTCAAAGTGGAATTAGGATTGTTATTGCTATATAACAATCAAGGTAACATCATAAAATTATTCTCATGTTAATATGATTACTTGAATGCTAGAATTAGGGTTTATAGTCTTGGATTCAAAGCATGTACAATAGAGAAACCTAGATCCAAGCATTAGGGTTTGTATGAACACATAGGATGTCTTATGACCAAAACCCATCAATATGGGTCATAGTTCAACATGGTAGTCGAGTATGGTGTAATGGGAACACCTATGGATGACATATGGGTCATTGGTCAAAATGGGAGTCGAGTATGGTGTCATGGTAACACACATGGATGACATATAGGTCATTGGTCAACATGGTAGTCGAGTATGGTGTCATGGTAATACCCATGGATGACATATGGGTCATTAGTCAACATGGTAGTCGAGTATGGTGTCATGGTAACACCCATGGATAACATATGTGTCATTGGTCAACATGGTAGTTGCTTATGGTGTCATGGTAACACCCAAGGATGACATATGGGTCAGTGGTCAACATGGTAGTTGCTTATGGTGTCATGGTAACACCTATAGATGACATATGGGTCATTGGTTAACATGGGAGTTGAGTATGGTGTCATGGTAACATCCATGGATGATATATGGGCCATTGGTCAACATAGTAGTCGAGTATGATGTCATGGTAACACCCATGGATGACATATGGTGTCATGGTCAACATGGGAGTCGAGTATGGTGTCATGGTAACACCCATGGATTACATATGGGTCATTGGTAAACATGGTAGTACCTTATGTTGTTATGATAACACCCATGGATGACATATGGGTCATTGGTCAACATGGTATCTACTTATGGTGTCATGATAACACCCAAGGATGATATATGGGTCATTGTTGTGATGGTAAAATGTGATAGTTGCCAGATTAAAAAGGCATGTATCATTTGTGACGGTTGTGTATTAAAATATAAACTGAATTTCCTTTTATTTATGATTTTTGACAAACCTACCCTTACTAATTATATACGAGTCATTGTATGTATGAGGACAATTTGGTCATTTTATAATGGAACATCTTGTAGGCGCCATAATGTTTTCCGACGAAACACATTGTTTCAGTTCTTCAGTCTTATTTCAGTCACTTGCAAACAACTTCAATTTCAAAATATTGACAGTTAAAAAACCCTAAAATCGTTTTCGCAGAATCGTTATATTAGTGAAGCTTTATTATTATTGAAGTCAGTACTTCTTCGAAGAAGCAATCAAGAAATTAATGAAAATAGCTAACAGGCATGCCATTGGAAGTGATGGAGAATGTTAATAATTGACTTCGGAAATTTTCAAAAGTCGAGGCTTTCATGATGAAGAGTGTGTAAGTTTTGTCTTCGATCATTCTATTTAACAAGTGTATTTGAGTTGTCATTAGATTTTGGAGTAAATATTGTGTTTCGTTTGTAGTTTAAAATTCTTCAATGAGGCAGGAAAAATGGATGAAGTATATAAACATATGGAGTTAGATGGATTATGATTTCGTGGTTGGTCTGACCAGAAACATACAGTTGTCAACAAATGCATACAGATGAGAAACGTGAATATTCTGTTCAGGATTGTATTTGTACATTTTTATATGTATGGATAGTACTTATTAATTTGTTTCTAGTTTTACATTAATTTAACTAGAAATTATGTGTTTAATGTTTTTTTAGACGAAGCTACTTTCTTAGAAGCTGATCATGAAGGGAAAACGATGCTTGAAGAAGCATCTAAATTGGGACATTTAGATTCAATATTTGTACTGGGAATGATGTTGATGGCTGAAGGGAGATATAGGAAGCAGGAAGCTTTGGACATGTGGAACAATACTTACCGCATAGCAAAAGGTAAGTGAAATCTTAGAGAAAATTTTTCTAAGGTTCATCTCCATTTCAATAAGGAGGGAAGAAACATGTACACTTCCATGGCTTCCATTGAAATTGTGCAATGCTTAAGTCTGTGCTTAGTGTGTTAGACTCTGTTGTGAAAGGATACAAATGGGTGTTTAGGTGTGAAATTTGTTTGTGGGATGCTTTTTTCGTTACGTTTTCTAGGGAGTTTGGTATAAGTTACGAGTAGTTTGTTGTTATGTACTTTCATATTATTACAATTGATGCTATGTACATTCATTTGGTTTAATATACGAATATATAGTAATTTACTTGATAAGTAATTACTTGATGTTGTTACTTGATTAGTAAATATGTTGTGTTGTTAATAAGGGACTAAAAGAGTAAAAGTTTGGAAAGTCGTATGGCAAAATGAAAGTCAACAAAAGTTTGCTACTCCTAACTTGGTCAAGTTATAATATGTATATATCACATACTTGGAATGATGTTTGAATAATGTTTATATATATATATATATATATATATATATATATATATATATATATATATATATATATATATCACATATTTGGAATGATGTTTGAGTAATGTGTTTTGTATATTCAATATATTACCAACTCAAAAACATATCATTTGAACCATTTCTTACCAATTTGGTTTAATATCAATACATGAATACATACTTGTTATTTGATTAAATGCTAATATGTATTAATTTGTAATTTGGTATAAAATCCATACTTAAATGTTATACTAGTAATTTGGTGAAATGTTAATATAAATGTATTACATTATGGATTATGATATATATATATATATATATATATATATATATATATATATATATATATATATATATATATATATATATATATGTGTGTGTGTGTGTGTGTGTGTGTTATTTTTGTCTTTTTCATTTCAACAATCAAAAGTCCACTGTTCCCTATAAAAGATTATAATATTTGAATATTGTGTTTTGACACAAATAACCTTATTATTCACATACTTGGAATGATTTCAAGTGCAATTTGGTGTTTTGCACTCTAAATCGTTAAGGGCCATCATACCTTTGACGTTTCACCGGCGTTTCAGTTCTTCAACCATTCATAACATCTAAACTTTTTCAGACAAAAAATCTGCATAAAAACACTAATCCCCCAAATCGTCGAAGGATAATCGTTCTTAAAATTGATTTTTTCCGAGAATAGAGACTCATACCCTGTTACACTGTCTTTCATAGTTACGCTTATTTAAAAAAAATGAAATCGACTACTCCAATGTGAATTTTTTAAGTAAAATGTCGAATACTAGAAGTTGTTGTTCGTTAGATGATCTCCCATTAGAGATTTTGAGTCGGATATTGGTAGTATTAGGGGAAGAATATGCGAAAGACATCGTCTCTGCAAGACTTTGGTAGTTCTCAGTAAACATCAACTAATGAATGTACATTTGATGAAATACAACTTTATTTATTTGTTATTTACTTTGTATTTAAATTTTTGAAGTTCAAATAAGATGTATAAAGCGGGGGGTGATCCTCAAGTGTTCAGAACAGCATAAATTGACATGTTTGATGGAATGGACCCCAAAAAAATGAAAGCTGATTTAAGTATATGCACATGTGCATTACATAATAACATTGAATCCATGTTCAGACAAGGAATTGTATGTGTAATTTCAGTAATTATATGTAACCTATACAATTTATTAATATTTAATGCCATTGATGTTATATATTGATATTGTTATTCTGTCAACAGGATGGGTGCTTTTATTATGGAAATTTTGATTTAGGATTGACTTTGTTGAAATAAACAGAAGATGAAGATCATATTGAGGCAATTTATTTGGTTCGAATGATCTACATTTCAACGGGGCCGACCTTATCAATGTGATGAAGGCATGTATGGTACATATGTAAATTAAAATTTATATATAGTTAATTAATGCATTTTTGTAGTTTGGGGTTAATATTTAGTTGTGTTGTGCTGTATAATATTTACTGTTGTGTTGAAAAGGATACGTTGGATTAATTGGTAGTTATTTTTAATATCTAGGTATGGTTGAAGGAAAAGAAAATTGTTAGAAGCGAAGCGTTGCCCAAATTGTGAATAGTTACTTTAACAAGTGAGTGTTTGTTACTTTCATCTTACACATAGATATAAAGTATTTAATATTAGTTAAGTGCTATGTGTGCATATTATTTGTGTTCTTGATATCTATACTGGATGAACAAAACATACATGTTTTTTAGATTTAAACTGTATATGTATTTTAAACCTATAACTATGATGGATAGAGATGGGTAGATGATATAAATGATGAAATAATTGATGAGAAGCATCAATGTTTAAGCTGATTCTGTCATCTAGAGGAGTATAGATGAGGACCACAGACTATTCTAGACAGTCTAGTGGAGCATTGGCAGGCTCGCAACCTGTAGGCGTTTTTGAACTACGTGTTCACCAGGTGTATTTCGTCCACCTGTGTGACAACCCGACACTTTTACACTGTGCAATCGATCCATATATCTATCATTCACTTGAATTTAGCATCTTTTAGCATAATGTTGGGTCCGTACGAGTGCTTTAGGCTTATTATATCATAGATATGGGCCTTAGGAAGGGTATTGCATCACAAAATCCAGCCAATCACTACATAAGAGGTGTGTGCAACCGCACACTAGAGTGTGCGGCCAGCCAGCTGCACACCCAACCGCACATCCCCTCCAGCCTCACACCCGACCCTATATATAATATAGGACCCTCTTCGATTCACTTTTAGCTGCACCTCCTCTTTCTCTCTACTTTCTCTCTCTAGAAACATCATCCAAGAACACTTAGAAGGCCTCCAAACGTGAAGAACTTCATCTTTCAGCTTGTTATAAAGGTAAAACACATGAATGCAAGCCTAAAACTCATAGTGTTCTTCGCGTTCTTCACCCCTTGAAGGAGTGCGGCCGCACACCTTCATAGGGTGGCCGCACACACTCAAAACATCCTCCAAAGTGACGATATAGCCTCTATAATCGATCTAAGACTTAGTTTGACACTTGAAACCCCTCAAAATCGACACATGGGACTCAAACAAGGAGTGTACGGCCGCACACACCCCCTGTACGGCCGCACACTCCAGTGTGCAGCCTCACACATAAGTCTGGCCGCATTCCCTAGCCGCACACTCACTTTTATGGCAATACACCCACTCTAATACTCATATTTGGCCTTAAACTTGCACAGATCATTAAGTATGGGACACAAGACACTTAGTCTTGATGATTTCAAGCCCTTAGGGTGTTTCCCCATCATGTTTAGTCATGAAACATCCTAGCTCTAACTCATATACGTGTCATCATATGATTAATACGGACAACTTGCATTCAGAGCATCCGTTGACACTGAACGCTCATATGAATCGCACACTCGGACCATATGTTAAATAGTGAGTTCATACCCCTAAATTAACCTTTCAAACGCTTTTAAATGCTTTTTTTGGAATACAAGTTGAATCAAGCAAGTTATAGTACTAATCATATGTGATTTATAACTTGTTGTCAAAAGAATTTTATACATTTTCAGTTTACCTTGCCAGTAAAGTTGTTTCAAATATTTATCAAACTCAATTTCATGTTCAATTTTCCTAAAAACTACTTTTCGAAATTTTCAAAACTTATTTTATTTTCCAAATCATATCTACACCAATATATTTATATAAGTAAGGATTGAAGGACTTAGAACTGATAACTGACCTTATTTCCTGTTCTTGTTTGATTGTGGACTTAGGGTATTAGGTTATCTGTCCAACTGTCGTTGAATTCTTAGTTATATATCATATATTTTTGTGTTAGATATAAAAGCCTTCCCTACAGTGCAATATCTTTACGTATCAAAGGCATTCAACTAAACAACTCTATTTAACTATAATAGGTATAGTTAAGGATTACCACTCATTATAGTAGTCTTGATGACCACATGCCCAAAACCTGTAATATTAAGGCTCTTGTTGCCTGCCAGTCTGACCTTCCCTTGGTACTGACTGAAATTCTACATCAGGTCTTTGGAATGACTGATATGGAATGACGCACCAGAATCCATGATCCATGATTCAACTGAGTTTTCGACTACATAGATAATAGCATGTCCTTTAGAGTCTAATGCAATGTTAATCACATTCTTGCCTTTATCTGCAAGAGGCTTTGGATATTAATTCCTGATGTTTAATGATGATAATAGTAGTTGTGCTTGGACTTCATCATCATGTTTAATCTCAACCGTTGTGAAACTTGACAAGATTGAATTAAATTCATTGACATGCTCTACAACCTTTCTTCAGATTAAGATTTACCAATTGTCGAATCAAGTGAACCTTATTCACCGCTAAAGGTTTCTCATGCATGTTAGATAGCGCTTTAATCAATCCATAAGTTGTCTTCTCATTAACAATGTTGTAAGAAACGTTCTTTGCCGATGATAAATGCACAACACCAAGTGTCCGTCGATCTAATAACTCCTACTCCTCCTGCTTCATAAGGAATGACTTATATTCTGACAACGGTTCATGTAAATTCTTTTGGTAGATATAGTCATCAATTTGCATCTTCCAAAAACCAAAATATTTTCCATTGAACTTATTGATCTTAGCTTTCCTATCTTCAACCATAGCTCTGATACCAATTTGTTGAGTTACAACAAAACAAGTTGGGCACTTTAGACAAATATCAAAAAATAAACTTCTATGAACTCACGAGAAACATCTGAAAAACATAAATCAAAAGGACATAATATTTAACAAGGTTCGGTCAAGGTGACTAACGTCTACAAATGAATGTGTGTGTATGTGTGTGCGTGTGTGAGAGAGAGAGCAATGACTTTATTAACTTTATGGAACAATTATAAGCATTCAAAATTATATCTCACTTTCAGCTCGCACAGAAATCTAGCAAGTTACAATGATGGGCATATGAGCCTATTTATACTTGAGGGATCAAAGTTAAAACCCTAATGTGCCAAGGCCATTGGCCCATACGCCATGAATGGTGACCACCAATCATATTCCACCATTCAACATCTTCTGGAACATTCTCGCATCTCGATCATCATAGAGGACTTCATATGATACTTGGCTCATCAAGGAACAATGTGATCCATCTTGTGCCATTATGGCATATTAGGAATATGGATGGAGCAAGAGGCATCAAGTGTGGTACAAGAGCATCTAGGTTGGAGCAACATCACCATCTTGGTACAACAATAATATGCATGGCGTCAAAAGGCCAAGCTTGGCGCAACAACATACTCCATGGTGCAAAATGAGTACCATATGGCGCAACAGGAGTACCCCATGGAGAAAGTGGGAGTTTCTTGGTGAAAGAAGGACTGCATTTGGCGCAACAAGATCCTTCTTGGCCCAAGTCTTCAACAGAGTGCGCAACAAGGTTCTCTTGTCGCTCCATATCACTCCTAAGTGCTCCAAACCCCTTCTATATGATCCGTTCCTTTGGCACTTGATCCATTACATTTTCAAACGATCCATTCCTTTATCACATGCTCAATGAACCGCAAGTGCTCCATTATGATCTAAGTGCTCCATGTTAGACAAGACTTCATACCCCAACATTTTACGGTTTATATTAAAATTTCTTTTTAATTTCAATAGTATTTAATGTATGTAAAAGTGTAACAAATCCATTAATTGTTTAAAGTAAACAAGTGAATGACAACTGAAGAAGCATATATATATTACTCTTTTTTAGGAAGACTATTTATCACATTGTTGAGAAAAAAAATATATAAAAAAAACTATTGTATACAGAGAAACAACATTTCGAAAGAACGAAAGTCTATGAGAAAATGAGAAGTCATTTTTCCTTACTTAACCCTTTAACTAGATTTTTTATCATTGAGAATTATTTTATTTAAGGATTGAGCGTTCCCCATGACCAATTTTGTGTGATGGATTATCCTTTCATAAACTCTATATTTTTATTATGAAATTTGTCATGGATAAAAAACTGATATAATTCATTTTACTTGAAAAATAATCATTTAAATACAACAGTAAAAGACAATAGTGTTCCAATCGCATATTATCTTATAAAACAAACATTTTTCCTTGAATCTTATACATTTAAATCTCCCAAAACTATTCAACTTATAAAATTTAATTTATGATTAACTAAAATTTTGATTTGTAACTCTCAAACGTCTTCAAATCAGCTTATTCAACTTATAGGTTAAATAAAATATTTAGCCTATATAAGAACATTGTAGCTTGCATATTGCATGTATGTCAACACAAAATGATAGATTATTTTGGTAGGGTTTGAAGAGTTATGTAAGTGATTCAATGGATGTAAGAGAGGAATTGCGATATTTCCAAATGTAAGTGCAAGAAAATTCAAATTCGATGTACGCAAAGAGAAATTGCAACTATTTATTGGTTAGGCAATTATTGTTGTTAAAATATATGTGTCTTTATGTTGTCTTTTTGTTTAGTTAAGACAATCTATTTTATTCTCCAATATAACATTCTTCAGTATGTATTTTATCCTATTAGTTACATGTTATGTTAGTTTTTTCGATTCTTTTGTTGTAAATAACATCGATAGAATTTTTGATAATTGATTTTGATAAACGGAGTTTACAATTATTATTGCAAATTATTGAGTGCGCGTTGCATAGAAACATCTATATAGTTGAAATCTTTACAAATATATATATTTTTTAAATATAACAATAACGTTGTTGTAAAATTTGACACAATAATTTGTATACTAAGTTGATATAATTTATTGATTATTTTGAATTATACGATAATATATACATCTATTAAAATTGCATAATCTCAATCATTTGAGTGACCTCTACCCACGGGTAACTCATAAATAAAACAAAAAAATAATATTTGGTTTAATGTTATTTGTTATTGTTAATTAATTTCATAAAATTTATTTGTTTAACATTTTAATTTCTATCATTGTAATTATTTAAAAGATCAAATATTGTTTTTTGTTACTAAAGGTATAAAGTTAGTTTTAACTAATATTATTTTAGGTTATTTTAAGCTACATATTTAAAAACTTTTAATGATTATAAAAATATTGTTAGGAAATATTTTAGTTAAATGGAGATTACAATTTAGTTTTTTGCATTTAGTACGACAATTTATTACTTTGAACTATTCACAAAATATTATTGGGTTTTTTTTAATGAAACTGAAGCTTATATTTAAGTTTATCATGTATAGTGATATTTAAAAATAATTTAAATATAAAAATAAAAAATAATATTTGGTTTAATGTTATTTGTTATTGTTAATTAATTTAATAAAATTTATTTATTTACCGTTTTAATTTCTACCATTGTAATTATTTAAAACATCAAACATTATTTTATGTTTTTAAAGGTATTAATATAATCGTTTATATAAAATTAGTTTTAACTCATGTAATTTTAAGTTATTTTAAGGTAATTATTTGAAAAGTTTAATGATTATAAAAATATTTTAAAGAAATCTTTTAGTTAAATTGATATTAAAATTTAGTTTTATTTATTTTATTTTATTTTTGTATTTAGCACTACAATTTATCACTTTTGGCCATGAAATATTATATTTAAATTAACAATTGAAGTATTTTATCCAACTCTTGTAGCTTTAAACTGATAATGGTTTACATATAACAACATATTAAGTCTAATAAATTAAGTATAATATGTTAAAATTAAGGATATAACTTTATAAGTAGAAGTAAATATATTATTTTAATATTAAATTTTAGTTTATTTATGATTGCATTTTAGGTTTGATATTTATTTAACCTTATTAACCATCTTATAATCATTATTAGAAAGACACTACAATTGATCATTTTTAACTATTTACAAAATATTATTTGGATTGTTTAACTTGAACTAAAATTTATATTTAAGTTAACCCTGTAATGTTATATTTAAATGAACAATTTAAGTATTTTATCCAAACTGTTCAAAAGTTGTAGCTTTAAAATGATAATGGTTACGTACAACAACATTTTAAATTTAATAAATAAAGTATAATATTTTAAAAGTTAAAGACATAACTTTATAAATAAAAGTAAATATATTATTTTAATATTGAATTGTAGTTTATATATGATTACACTTTAGGTTTAATATTTATTTAACCTTATTAACGTACTTATAATAAATATTAGAAACAAATTGAAAAGTCATGGCACTTTCAAATGAATGTGATTCATTTAAAAGTATACTAGACGAAATCCCGCGCTTTGCGCAGAGTATGTTAAAAAATATATTGTTAAAATATTGAAAATGTATGTTTAAAATGGTTATGTTATTGACATTAACTTTCACATATGATTTTGGACAATATTATTCATTAACATCAACCCACATTCCTCATTAATAAAATTAAGTATAATTATTTATTTAAAATTATTTTTAACAATTGTTATGATTAATTAATTTAAATTTTTATTTATGCGATTATTTTCTAATTTCAATAATGATGTTCATTTAAAATACTGTAAAGTCCCGAAAACAGATCTACCAATGATCAAAGATAATCACAGATGCAAACACGAAATAATAAGCAAGTATAGAACGAAATACCAAGCTTGCATACGCTTTAATGCTATAAAACGTCTGATACAACTCAGAAGAATACGAAAAATCAACAACCAATAATGACTAACACAACCCCTATTTATAGGCTAGACAAATGATCACGACCGTACAGAGTTTACGGCCGTAAAGAGTTTACGGCCGTAAACTCAGTCTGACCGTAAACTACAAAAAAAACAATTACAATCACACCCCTACTGCTATTAACTACTATACCTAGACCAAACCACTATACAGGGTCTTTCAATCTCCCCCTTGGTTTGGACTAGCTCGACCCCATTCCTTTCTTTACCCGCATGACGTCCATTTGACCCATAGCACCATTCCACATCCGCTTGCTCAGAATCTCAGCAACCATCTTGGTATACGCCTTGGCCCCCTCTTCATAGATATCTTCAACCACTTTGATCTGAAAATTGCTTAAGTAATGAATATCCCACTTCCTGAATTGTAGTAGGTCTCTTCGATCATAAAATCGTATGCATCCATTCTTAAGCTTAATGACAGCGCCACAAGTACTCTCATCATAAACCCAGCACTCCATAGAACCAAGTGACCCATCTTGATAACCTTGAGCAATGGGATACTGTTTAACTTGAGTTGTGGGTGGCCACATAACCACTTGCAAAGGTTTATCAGAAGAAGCCTCAAACACATATGAATGTTCTAGAATAACTGATTCGGCAGTTGGCATTGTCGGGAAGACCTTTTTTACTTGCTCTTCCAGAAAGAATTTAAACTGTGAAACTTGAGGATTATTTAATAGATTGATGAAAGGAGCTTGTGACAACTCTGTAAGATCAACCCTTGTCAATGAACTAAAAGCACGAATATCTTTATACAACTCTGAGTTACCACTCTTGCGAATGATAATCCAAAGTCGAAGAGGATCGTGAAATCCCCAAGCGGCTGCACCCGAACGATCCCCATAAGTATCTCTAAACTGAACAATTTCAAGATCACTCACAGTAATCAAAGATCCCCCTTTTAGAAGAACCCTGAGTAGCATTTATCTTGAATAACAACTGCCCCTTCTCGGTATCATCTTCTTGATTTTTCCGAATAATCTCTTGAATATGGGAAGCCATAGGAGGAACAACAGCAATACGTTCAGCAGAACCAGAAGATTGACCAGTCGGCACATTTACGGGATATGCTTGCACATGTAAAATTATTCTTTGTTCTTCTATGTTCGTTTTATACTTATCACCAAAATCATCCTCCAATTTCTTTTTCAATTCAAAGTAGCTCGAAGTTAGCAGATTAAAATGTTCTTGAAGATCAGAAATCTGCTTACTTTTCACTTTCTTATCCCTTTTAACCTCTGCTAGCTGCCCGCCAAGATAAGTTCTATCTGACTGAATTTTAGACACTTGAGTACGAAGCTCAATGTTCTGAGCACGAAGTTCAGCTACTTGAATGTCAAGCTCTATGTTCTTCTGACTTAGCACAGCAATCTCTTTTTTTAAACTAGCAAAGGATGAATCATCATCTGGAGCACCCCCTTCGTCTATAGAAATGCTCCTTCCTTGAGGACTGGACGAACGAAGCTGTTCTTCTGCCATGTGTAAAGCCATTCTCTCAGAAGAAGCATCCCTATTTAATCTTGGAATAGGAAAACCAGGAGGAGCTGAGGGGCCACCAACATCAAAAACTGAACTAGGTCCAGTGGTGAACATCTTTGTCACAGAAAGTCGCGTAGTAGCAGTAGTAATTGGCAGTGTAGGAAGACCACTGACCAAACTTGTGATTAACTCGGATTGTCTTTCATCAAGTCTTCCCCTTTTCGAATAAGGTTGATCAGCTTGTGGAGGTATTACACTAACAAATGGTTCAGTTGTAGGAGAAATAGATACAGGAGGGGAACATCCCACAACTATCTCCATTGGAATTGAAGTTGAAGTTGACACCATTTGCTCAGAAATTGGAGTAAGAGTTTCGCTTGACTTCCTCATTTCTGTTGTCGGCAAAACACCATCATCGATATTTTGAAAAATTGTGTCAAGAGTCTCATTGGACACAACATTAGCACTACTAGCTAAGGAAGCTGCAATATCATCATTATCAAATCCTGTAAGATCAAGATCTTCAAATGAATCATACCTATCATCACCGGTAACCGTTTCCCTTTCATCTTGTCTTTCAGTCGATTCGTGTTCATGACTAGAAACACTTTGGTCTTCTGGAGTTGGCGAATCTTCATCATCCTCAGTCACATCTATTACCATGTTTGCTGGAGTCGAACCCTCAGTAGATGTTTTCTCAGAAGAGGTCGGTTCTGACGAATCGTATGTCACGGGCGTCTCATCTAATTCAGTAAACTTTCCAAATTTCTCCAATGGATAATGCCCTCGAAAGACAACTTTTCCTCTTCTATTTTGTTTAATGAGTCCCACAGTATGTGGACCCAAAGATTTCATATCCAAAGTGCCCCCCGCCTTCCTAACCTCAGGAAATTGCATCTCGACAAACAATTGAATGAAGCGGGGATATTGGAGAAAGGTATCCCTTGTAGATGCCCGAATGTTTATTACAAATTCCTCTAGGATGAACTTCGAGAAATTAAAATGAATTCCTGTAGCCAAAGACACCAACGCACCAGTTGTGCGTTGAAAATTTTCATCAGCTCCACTTCTTCTACCCGATATGCAACTTACGAACACATGAGCTAAAAATCTCCAATACGGATGGAGCAGCTTTTTCAACGTTGGCGGGTAGGTTCCCTCATAACTCATTCGTCGTAGTATTCTCTGAACATCTTCGATACCGATCTCCGTCGGATAACTAGGTTGATCGTCAACCAACAACGCATCTCTAATAAAACCTTCATTGATCACGATGTCTCGTCCTTGTACCTTCACTGCAACCGAGAAATTTCCATCCTCATCCATCTGCGTCCTAGCCGTTTCCCAAAATTCACGAATAATGTTCTGATATACCATCGGATTGACTGTTAATGCTGATGCAATACAACATTCACGTAACCTGTGAACCATTGATAGCGGAATGTACGATAGGTGGATCAGCAAGAACGATTGCCAGATGGTGCATGTCTGCAAACCTGATATTTGCCATTTGCCTGCACTCAAACGTAATTGTAAGAAACCGACACCAACTTATTTTGACCAAAAAAATAGGACAATAAAAATATGATCAAAATAAAAATAAAAAAAACAAGAAAAAAACAAAAATTTTAGCACTTTGGTTCTTTGGCCGTAAACTCTAGTTTACGGCCTAAGGAACACCCAAAAAAAACTTTTTGGTTCACGGTCTAATCGAAAGAAACAAGCAATCGTTATCCAATCAAAATTAGTTTGAATCGACAGTTTGTTCTTGGGCCGTAAACTCTAGTTTACGGCCTGGAAATTACTTCGAAAACACAATGCACATTTATCATTTAAGTCTTTCAAACAATCCAGGGTAATTGCAGTTGAATTCACGGACCGTAAACTGAGAGTTTACAGCCTATGAATGTTTACTCCGAAAAGTGGCTAAAAATCGATCTTTCTCTTTGAAATAACAAATGAAAAGCATATAGTCGTGATCATAAAGATAGATAGCATCATAATAAAATAACTTCGAATCAAAATCATCAATTTTCAGAGTTTATGGCCTAAGCTTACGGCCGTAAACTCCTCGACTCGATTCTTTTAATTTTTAAACACAATGCGATGATGAACTGTGAAACAAAATATATATTCGAGATCTACACGATGTTACCTTCACGATGATGTACTCGTTTTTCTGAAAATCGAAGATAAAATTTTTGACACCTTGAGAGCTTTTGGGAGATAGTTTGCGGCCGGAAACTGTTGAGTGGGGAGATTCCGACCGTGAACTCCCCTTTTTACTTTTTTACCTTTCTTTCATTCTTACCCTCTTACCTGATAGCTACCCAGTATTTCCAATTTTTCGCCAGTTAATTAAAAAAACTTTTGAGGATTAATTTAAATAAAAAAAAACCTTTTAAAAACAGAAAACTAACACATCATAATTTTAAATGCTAGAAAAATAAAACTAATCTAAATAGAACAATAAAAATAAAAATAAAATTAACATAAAATTTGAAGTTGCAAAGATTAAATAAGAATAAAATTAAAAATAAAATAAAATAAAATAAAATAAGATTAAAATTAAAATTAAAATAAAATAAAATAAAAAAAACTTTAACTTCTATTTCTTTTGTGATGCTTGGATCAAAGTTATTTGACGTCCTTATTCTACTTATCAGTACCCTTATCTTCGCATCTTCGTCTTGAACGATTACCAGTATTGTGGTCCACTTAAGCGTGAAGGATTTGTGACATTTTTGGACCTTTTACCAATGACATGATTCGGGCATATAAATCGAGCAGCGAGATCTACAGACTACAACCAGGGATATTGTTGTCCACCTAAATCGAGCAGCGAGATCTACAGACAATCTGTATGTGTTCAATTTTAAGTGCACTGGAACGTGTTTCCCGCTTCCTGATATGCCCCAGCCATCAAGAACTTCCAAAGTACTCCTTACACCGGGTGAGCAGACAACCATTCAGAGAGAGAAGGGATACAGAATCCTATTGCTAACTACTTCAGAGGGGTTGAGAAGAAGAAGGTTGCATATGCTGTGTACCAGGTCGGATTAGAAGTCGCGCAAAGGAGACAGCATATGGCTAACAGATGAGAAGGTTTTCACACATATATATTACCTACAGAGAAATGGAGTTGCATATGTTGTGTACCAGGTCGGATTAGAAGTCGCGCAAAGGAGACAACATATGGCTAACAGAAAGAAAGAAAGAAAACGATTTTCTACAGACCTAATTTATCGGAATTTACCGGTCGCCCCATCCAACCGGAATTAAGGATAGAATCCACACATCGAGGAAAAGTTAAGCCACGGTTCCAAGTATGGGTTCAGTTAGTGTGACGAGTAGATTCTCATGTTTATCTCCCTGCTCAACCTATCCGAGCGTCGTGATGTCAGATTAAACGGATCTAACTAGGTCAAAATTTGTCGAGTCCTTAAATTCATTAGGTTCAACTTTCCTAGTCAAGTTCCTTTTTTTTATTAAATCTTTTGCGCCTACCACCACATCGAGCACAGAGCGTAGAAGATTCAACTTAGGTACGTTACGCCGATTCAGATCGTCCTTTATCACTTATTAATATCATTTCCCATCACAGTACTACACTATTTTTGGATTTTTGTGTAATTTTTTTTGTTTTTGGGTTTTCTTTCTCCCCCTAAATTTGTGCATGGTGTAGAATTTAAACACAAAGAAAAATGCGCAAATTTAACCAAGCCTATCAAAAATTGAAAACAAACTTAGTAAAATTTAAAAGTAGACTAACTAGACCAAACAAAATAAAATAAAAACAAACATAGAAAAAGGAAAAAAAAGAAAAAAAACTTAATCCTCAAAACGTATCATTTTCAGAAATCCCACAAGCACATCAAAACGAGCTTTGTTAAAAGGCTTTGTGAACAAGTCAGCCACATTGTTATCAGTGTGGACTTGTTCGATTCGAATTAAAGATCGTTCATAACAGTCTCTGATAAAGTGAATTTTAATATCAATGTGCTTGGTTTTAGAATGTTGGACTGGGTTCTTAGCAATTTGTATGGCAGCCTCATTATCACAATAGATAGGGGTTTCTAAGTAATTCAAACCGTAGTCCAACAGCTGATGTTGGATCCAAATAACTTGAGAACAACAAGCTGATGCTGCCACATATTCCGCCTCTGCTGTCGAGGTCGAGACAGTGTGCTGCTTCTTGCATTGCCATGAAATTAGTCTGTCACCTAGGTATTGACATCCTCCTGAAGTTGATTTCCTGTCAAGCTCACAACCTCCATAATTACTGTCAGTAAAAGCATAAAGATTAAATTCAGAATTCTTCAGATACCAAAGACCCAGTTTAGGGCTTCCTTTGATATATCGAAAGATTCTTTTAACAACAATAAGATGAGAGAGTTTAGGATTAGCCTGATAACGTGCGCATTGACAAACTGCAAACATTATGTCTGGTCGACTTGCACTGAGATACATCAGGGATCTGATCATCGATCGATAAAGAGTTTGATCTACGGGTTCGCCTTCTGGATCTGGAGTCAGGAGGGGTTGTTCAGCCATCGGTGTTGAAGCAGATTTAGCATCATGAAGTGCGAACTTCTCAAGAATATCCTCCACATACTTGGCCTGATGAAGAAGGATGCCGGTTGAATTCTGTTTAACCTAAAGCCCCAAAAACATGGTCATCTCTCCCAAAGAACTGATTTCAAATCTTTTCTTCATTACACTTTCGAACTTCTTGCAAAGTTGTTGGCTAGTTGATCCAAAGATTATGTCGTCGACGTATATTTGAACAAGTATCTAGTCCTTGTCGACATGCTTTATAAACAATGTTTGATCGATAGTACCACGTGTATAACCATGTTCGAGCAAATGATTTGTTAGAGTTGCATACCATGCTCTAGGAGCTTGATGCAGCCCATACAACGCTTTGTCCAACTTATAAACATGATTAGGAAACTTTGGGTCGACAAACCCTGGAGGTTGATCAACATAGATTTCTTCCTTCACCTTGCCATACGAAAAGGCAGTCTTGACATCCATTTGAAAAACAATAAAGTTCATATATTTAGCATACGCTAAGAAGATATGAATAGCCTCCAAGTGAGCTACGGGAGCATAAACCTCAGTGTAGTCAAGACCCTCGACTTGTCGAAACCCGCGAACTACCAGTCTAGCTTTGTTTCGCACAATGACCCCTGAGTCATCCTGCTTGTTACGATAGACCCACCGTGTGTCAAGAGACTTTTTGCCTTTTGGTAACTCAACTAACTTCCAAACACCTAGTTTTTCAAATTGATGCAATTCTTCATGCATCGCATCCACCCAGCTAGGTTCATTTAGAGCCATTTCTACATTCATGGGTTCAATTTGTGAGATAAAACAAGAATACAGGCATGTATTCACGTCTCCACTTTGACTTCGAGTTTTAACACCACTATCTAGCTGGCCGATAACGTTCTCGATCGGATGATCCCGTTGAACCCTAGAGGTATTTCTTGGCTGATGTCATTGATAGAGACAGGTAGAGTGTGAATGTTAAGACCTCCTTCATTTGCATGTTGAGTAGAACCAGATGATTCTACAACATACTCATCTGCAATAAGGTCAGGAAAGAGTAATTCCATCAGGGTTGAAGAGACAGCGGAACCATCATTTGGAACAAACTCTTTCTCGAATGATAAGAGAGGTCTCGATTCAGCATCAGAGGAATCAGTGTGGTCTGAGAGAGGACTGTCATGTTCCAGGAACAACTTTCCTTGAGACGTAGCAGAAGACTCCCCTTCAATTTCAGCGAAAGGTTTTCCCTCAGATGAAGCAGAAGGCTCCCCCTCAGTTGAAGCAAAAGGCTCCCCCTCAGTTGAAGCAGAAGGCTCCCCCTCAATTGAAGCTTTAGACTTCCCTTTTGATGAGTTAGAAGAGTGAGATACAGGCTGTTATACAACTTCTTCATCTTCATCTTCAGAGATACTCTTCCAATGCGAATCAGTTCTGGATACATCATTTAAATACACGTTTAAGGATTTGAAGAGTGTTGTGTAATCAAACAACTAGTCTGGACCCACTCTTGCGTCTGTCTCATTCTCTTCCAACCAACGTACGTCATAGGATTCCACAATCTATTTGGTTTTCTTGTTGTAGACTCTATAAGCAATACGTGTAGCATACCCAACAAAATAGCAATCATCAGCTTTGGCATTGAACTTCGGATTGGCATCTAAGTGAAGAAGGGTGCAAGGATAACCAAATACTCGAAAGTGACTGACTGACGGTTTGTGACCATAGTAAATTTCATATGGAGTTTTCATTTGAGCTTTGTTGATGAGCACTCGATTCTGAACATAACATGCAGTGTTTATTGCCTTTGCCCAAAAGAGATAAGGAAGTTTGGAGTCATACAACATCGTCCTTGCAGCATCTTTAAGTGTTCTGTTTCGCCTCTCAGCAACACCATTTTGTTGAGGTGTGTGAGCTGAACTAAATTAATGCAGGATCCCCTTCTCAGAGCAAAAGTGATTGAGAACAGAATTCTTGAATTCTGTTCCATTATCAGTACGAAGTGCCTTCACCTTTTGATTGGTCTGATTCTCAACAAGTATGATGAAACTCTTGATCAATTCAGTGACGCCGACTTTGTTGGATAGAAAGAAAACCCACGTAAAGCGAGAGAAATCATCAATCACAACTAAACAGTAAGAACTTCTATTAATACTTAGCACATTCACTGGACCAAATAAATCCATGTGAAGAAGTTGTAGAACCTGACTTATTGAGTTAACTTGCTTTGGCAAATGTGGCTTTCGATGATGCTTTCCTTGAGCACATGACACACATTTCTCAAACGTGATAAAGTCTTTGACAGGTAATCCACGGACCATCTCATTCTTTGCAAGACGATTGAGATTTTTGGTGTTAGCGTGACCTAATCTTCGGTGCCACAACATTGCAGTTTGCTCAGAGATCTTTGAGAACAAGCAAGTAACTTGCTCTGGGAGATTGCTATTCATATCGATAATATAAGCATTTCCATCCCTTTTCGACTTTACGAGAATCCATTCTTCAGGGATGACAAAGCCTGGCTTTAAGATCATGCATTCCTTGTCAGTGAAATGCGTAGAATAGCCCTTATCACAGATCTGCGAGACACTTAGCAAGCTGTGTTTTAGCTCTGGAGCGAAATTCACATTTTCAAAACTCAGAACTCCATTCGACACCGTGCCCTTTTTTGTAATTTTTCCTCCATCTCCACCCGCAAAAGAGACATATCCCCCATTAAATGATTGAATGTTGTTCAATTGGGTGATGTCTCCTGTCATGTACCGGGAACAGCCGCTGTCGACGAACCATGGTCTGACGACATTTCCCCGCAACTGCCCCTGCAAAAGGTGCGGGTTTAATTAGATTTGGGCACCTAGGTCATGATCTTCCTGGGTGATCCCGATGCCTTTTCAGATTTATTGCACATGAACTTCTCTGAGGATACAGATGATGCATTGGGAGTAGATTTGGGCTTCCATTTATAATTAGGTTTTTTTGAAAAATTTAGTCAACTTTGTCATTTTATGTCTAACAATCTGCTTGAAGCATGTGTTACTTCTACCAGAATTGGTTGAAGATTCACTATTGCTTTGGGATGAGCTGGACCTAGGTGAGACTATGCTCTTCTTTGGCAGACTGTTCAGGACAAAGTGATTAAAAAGCCTTTTATGTCTGTGAAAAATATCTCCCTTTTTATTTCTTTTATCTACCCAATCATTATTTCTAGAGCGATTTCTAGAGGAATTTCTATTTAAAGATCTTCCTCTGAACTCTTTCTCTCCTCTTGGAAGATTATGACTCATAAACATTCGATTAAGACAATTTCTAGCAATATGGCCCTTAGTTCCACAATTAAAACAGATCTGATTGTTATTGTTAGAACTTCTGCTGCCTGTATCAGATTTGTTTTCCCTACAAACACCCTTGCTTGTCTCACAGAAACATGCATTGTTATTAGGTTGTGTGGCAAGCGAGGGTGCTATATTTATTGAGGGTTGTGGAACTAGTGGTATCTCAACATTTTTATCACAAACATTCAAATTGTCAACCAAACTGTTCACAGATTTATCCGAAATATTAAAAACATTCAAAACTGTATTAGAGGTAGCAACTAATGTATCAGAACAATTAAAAACATCACAAGAGATATTGTTACTTAAAACATTTAACATAGAATTGTCTTTATTTAAAATGAAATCTTCAGGTTTGAACTCGATTTTATTTTCAGAAACACATCCTTCAACTTTGTGCTTTGACTGATTCAAGGATTGATCTGCAGGAGAAGTAGAAATATTAGTACTTTCAACATTAATAAATCCTCCCGAAATAAAACCGGAGGGCTTGCCATAAATCATGAATGATTCATCGGCAATCTCTTCTTTGGACATGGGCTTGGACATGTATGAATGATTGAAAGGAGGGGGTACATGATTATACCCTAGACCTTTTGACTGATTCCTTTTAAACAACATACTTTGGTCTTTTTCAACCACCTCACTTGAGAGATCATATTTTCTAACATCAAGTTTGGCGGTCTCAAATTTTCCTTTCAAGGATTCAACTTCAGCAACCAGTTCAGCGTTTTGTTTGACCATATAATCAAAGTTTTCACATTTATTGGTGTAGTCTTCCTAAAGTTTCCTAAAGTCTTTAATTTTTTATTCTAGTTGAGCTTTAAGTGGTTTTTGTCCCTTTCGAAGTCGGTACCCTTCATATCTAAGATCTTCTACGTCTCTTATTAATTTGTCATCGAGTTCACGAAGAATCATATGATTTTCTACTTCATTTCCTAATGTCTCAATTTTATAATGTAAAGTTTTCACATAATCTGCACAAGCTTTAGAGCACGATAGAGGACTTACCTTGGACGAATTTGGTTCATGTGAAGAAGATACCATCAAGCCAAATTGCAGCTTCATCATATTGTCTTCTGCTTCTGCAGTCCCTGCTTGAGCGTCATCCTTCACTTGTGCTAGATTAGCATTGTTTGGTCCAGACAAATTTAGAGCTTGTATTTGATCATCCCAGTCAAATGATTGTGCAACCATAGCCTTTTCATTGTTTGCTTGACCACTGCTTCGGTTGTTCCCAACTGCAACCATCATTCTGTCATTATTGACCCTTCTATCAGGGTGTGGGCAGTCACGAGCAAAATGCCCTGGTTCGTGGCAATTGAAACATCGAAGCTTTCCTTTGTTGAATCCAACCTTCTTGTCAGTGCTCATGCCCCAATTGTTTTTCCCTGTCTTTTTGGCAAACTGTTTTGCCCTAAATACAGCCATGGCAATTTGCCATGTGATGTCCATTTCCTTAACGTCCTCAGGATGGATTTGATCAAGATCTGCAAATGACAATTGAGGTGGAAGTTCTCCAGCTACAAGAGCATTGTAGCAATTTACAAGCCCTGCAGCAAAGACGAGGTTTTCATCACCCTCCTTCCCCTTTGATGAGGAAGCCATATTTGAGGATGGAACAGTTTGAGTAGACATGAGAGGTTGGACTTGTGGGCAAAGGGCAGATGAACCTGCAGAAGTATAAGAGAAAGAAGAGAGAGCATTATTAGTCGAAATCCCAAGATTGGCAGCTGAGTAGGAGTTCACATGATTGATCTCTTGCTGCTTGTCATCAATATCACACGCTTTGATGACAGCCATCACTTCAGCTAGGGAAAGGCGATTGAGATCCTTAGTCTTCTTAATCACTGCTACGTTCATGTCCCAGGATTTTGGGAGTGCATTTAGTAGCTTCTTATTGATTTCTGACTTTGTATAGAATATCCCTGCCACAGTCATCTCTGTGTTGAGAGTTGTAAATCGCTGCAGCTGAGCTTTGAGAGTCTCTCCGGGAACATAATTAAACATGTTGAAGCATTGTCTCAGCATATCTTGGCGACTTTCTCGCATGTCTTCATTTCCCTCATATACTTCAATGAGAGCTTCCCACAGTGCTTTAGCAGAAGTATACTCTCTGAATCCTTGAGCAATGTCTGGCGATAAGGCCATAGTCAAAATGGCTAATGCCTTTTCTTGTTCTTCTATACTCTCAAAGTCTTCATCAGTGTAGTTTTCGATTTTCTTGTCGACCACATTGCCCCCAATTACAGTGGTGATTCTGACTGGATCCTTTAAAAAACATTTCCAAACCTTAAAGTCCTTCATCTTTATATACTTTTCAATTCTATATTTCCACTCGGGGAAACCATCAGCGGACATAAGTCTTGGAATGCGCGTGGTTGTACCCATCACAGCATCAAGCTCTTGGTATTGATTATCCATTTAAAATTTTTAGTAGTAAATTTTAAGGCTGTAAATTTATTTTACTGTGAAATTTCATGGCCTTAAACACAAGGCCGTAAACTATCTTTACGACCGTAAACTGTTTTTACACCGTAAACTGGAGTTTACGGTCAAGATTTATATTTAAAAATATTTTGATTTTAAATTGAAGAAGTAATTTCAACTATTTTAAATTAACTGATTTAGCCGTAAACCCTAGGCCGTAAACTCGTAGGCCGTAAACCTTAGGCCGTAAACTCGAGTTTATGGTCCAATTATACCTTTTGATTTAAACTCGAAAAAATAATGGTGTAATTATCGTTTAACAGAAAATTGATTTTTCGTGAATGCTTGAGTTTACGGTCAACGAAAGTTAATTAAAAAATTCAATTTTTATATTAAAAATGACTCAATTAAATGCCAGAATCAATATGTGATCACGAAAGCTTGAATGATGTGTATGACAATCGTTTTCGAGGAATGCACTTGTGGCCGTGAAGAAGAGTTTACGGCCGTAAACTCAGGCCGCAAACTTCGAGAACCTTTGATTTCGAATGGAATAAATCCCTCTATACTGCTGTGAAACGCCTTTGACACTGGTATAGCTCTGATACCAATTGTAAAGTCCCGAAAACAGATCTACCAATGATCAAAGATAATCACAGATGCAAACACGAAATAATAAGCAAGTATATAACGAAATACCAAGCTTGCATACGTTTTAATGCTATAAAACGTCTGATACAACTCGGAAGAATACGAAAAATCAACAACCAATAATGACTAACACAAGCCCAATTTATAGGCTAGACAAATGATCACGACCGTACAGAGTTTACGGCCGTAAAGAGTTTACGGCCGTAAACTCAGTCTGACCGTAAACTACAAACAAAACAATTACAATCACACCCCTACTACTATTAACTGCTATACCTAGACCAAACCACTATACAGGGTCTTTCAAATACAATTTATTTATTACTAACGTTATGTAATTTATATATGATTACACTTTAGGTTTAATATTTATTTAACCTTATTAACGTACTTATAATAAATATTATAAACAAATTGAAAAGTCATGGCACTTTCAAATGAATGTGGTTCATTTAAAAGTATACTAGACGAATTCCCGCGCTTTGCGTAGAGTATGTTAGAAATATATTGTTAAAATATTGAAAATATATGTTTAAAATAGTTATGTTATTGACATTAATGTTCACATATGATTTTGGACAATATTATTCATTAACATCAACCCACATTCCTCATTAATAAAATTAAGTATAATTATTTATTTAAAATTATTTTTAACAATTGTTATGATTAATTAATTTAACTTTTTATTTATGCGATTATTTTCTAATTTCAATAATGATGTTCATTTAAAATACAATTTATTTATTACTAACGTTATGTAATTTATATATGATTACACTTTAGGTTTAATATTTATTTAACCTTATTAATGTACTTATAATAAATATTATAAACAAATTGAAAAATCATGGCACTTTCAAATGAATGTGGTTCATTTAAAGGTATACTAGACGAATTCCCACGCTTTGCGCAGAGTATGTTAAAAATATATTGTTAAAATATTGAAAATATATGTTTAAAATGGTTATGTTATTGACATTAACTTTTACATATGATTTTGGACAATATTATTCATTAACATCAACCCATCGTCCTCATTAATAAAATTAAGTATAATTATTTATTTAAAATTATTTTTAACAATTGTTATGATTGATTAATTTAAATTTTTATTTATGCGATTATTTTTTAATTTCAATAATGATGTTCATTTAAAATACAATTTATTTATTACTAATGTTATGTAATTTATAAATTGATGTTATTATCATTTACAATTATTGTTCTTTAGTTTTAAGCTACTTAATATTATTATTATTAAGTTAAAGAAGAGTTTTATGAAACACTTAATATTACTATTAAATTGTGAAACATACACTAAATAATAAACTGATAAGATAGACAATTTGTATTTTAAAAAAGACTTAGCATGGATACTATGATATATCCATGATTTTATAATTTGATTTTATTATTTATGATTATTGTTGATTAATTTTAAAACCACTTATTATTATTAATAAATGAAAGAAAACTTTTAAAAGACACTTATTATTATAATTAAAATGTTAAACATATACTAAAATATTGTGACAACCCGAATATTTCCGTTAAAGTTAGCCGTTTTCCGTTAAATAAATTTCACATTTTTTATTTGTTTCGTTAAATTTCTATGGTTTGGAAAATCATTTAAGCTTTATATAATTAAATTTATATACGATTCGGAACCAAAAATCGTGCAAAAAACCCGAGTTTCCTTCAAAAATCAACAGTTTCAGATCTGACTAGTGTTCACGGCTGTGAACCCGATCACGGTTGTGAAGCTAATCATAACCGTAAACTCGTTCACGACCGTAAACTAGTTCATGGCTGGTGGACCCCACCACTAACCATGATCCCCCCTCCCACTATATATACGTGATTATGACCCTCATTTACACTTTTCTAGCCAAAACTTCCCCATTCTCTCTCTAACCTCTCGACCGCCAACACCAAAATACCATCTTTTCTTCCAATAATCATCAAGAATCACATTTGGGCGTGATTGTGGAGCATCTAAAACATGTTTTTCGTCGGATCAAGCATCGTTGTTCTTGAGTTCACAGGCGAGAATCTTTCAAGTCTTCAAACCTTCAAGGGCCACAAACTGTTCACGGCCGTGAACCCTTCAAAAAATCATATTTCCTTCAAGAACACCGTTCACGGCCGTAAACCCTTCGAGGGGTAGTTCACAGCTGAAAAAGTTCATGGTCGTAATCCCCTTTTTGGCCGCAAAGCCTCCCTAAGTGGTGAACTTGACTGAAAACCTGTTTTCCCCGATTCAATCAAGTCTCGGTAACATTCCTAAACCAAAAGGAAGTGTTTTTCCAACATTATTAATAATGCTTTACCTAATAAAATACACATATGTATTTAATTGTTATTAGGATTCTGTTAAGTGCATCGTGCATCAATCCGAGGGTCTTCATTTCCAGTTTCATTGTCTGACATTTCATACCCTATACTTTTATGATTTTAATGTTTTCAGGGGGAGAATACAAGCCAAAAACAAATAAATTTGTGAATTTGTACAAAAGTATTTCTAAGAACTTAAAACTAATGTAATGAATATAGTTATACGGTTTCCACTTTTCATAGAATACTTAGATATTTTATCCCTTTTGTATTCCACTGAACATAAGGGACTATTTCGATTTATTGGTAAATTGCATAGTTTTCAAATCAATTCATGAGCCAAATACATAATATTCATGCAAAATATAATAGATATAGCTTGGGGTTTTAAAATACAACATTACAAATTTAAAGTTTATACATTGTTAAACATATAAACTAGGACAGAACTAGTTTATGATATTCTCAGGTAACAAGGATACTTTATTACATAATTATTTAAGTATGATTATTACTCTATAAAGTACACACGGGTAAATACAGCAGATCAATACAGAATTGTACGCAAACTAGATTATACAGAATTGTGAGGCTCTACTTCGCAACTGTACCCTTTGGTGTACAGAACTAAATCCTATCATAGTATAACCAGAGTCTCCTGGAGGAAGAGCGTGGGATTTGTGAATAGATCTATTCGGTACTGACAATCCCACACCTGAACTGCTAGCTACAGTTAGGCAGGCATGACTGGGCTGACAAATGTCATATATCCGACACTTGAAGAACGTCGTAAAGGTCTCTAGGCCATATCAAACATGGTTATATGACTCAGAATAAATATAAACTAACCATTTGTTTAAGGGATTTCATTCTTTATTAGTTTTATTTTAATTAATAGAACTACTATATATCACACTGGAGGATTCCTGGGATTTAAACACATGGTTTTATTTTAAGTAATAAAACTACTATACATACTAGTGGTAACAAGGGTTTTCTTTCAAGGACATACTATACATTACACTGGAGGATTCCAGGGATTTAAACACATGGTTTTATTTTAAGTAATAAAACTATTATACATATTGGTGGTAACCAGGATTTTCTTACAAGGATATATTGTACATTACACTGTAGGATTCCAGGGATTTAAACACATGGTTTTATTTTAATTAATAAAACTACTAAACATACTGGTGGTCACTAGGGTTTTCTTACAAGGACATACTCTACAAATTGGTGGTTGCCATGGTTTTCATAAAAGAACATACTATACATTACTGTTGTTAGCCAGAGTTTTTATATAATACATTACTTTACATTACTGATGGTATCCAGGGACTTTCATTTACAATTATAGAATTCGGTAATAAACATACACTCTGGTCTTAGAGTTTAAGACTACTTTTCAATACTAAGAAAATATTGGATTTTCTTAAGAGCATACAAACATATTCATTGACTCAATGACAGGTTTTCATTAGTGTAGAGATTCATTCCAAGTGTTGCTACTTATTCTTTTTCTAGCGATAGTTTAGTTATATTGGTAGCCTTTCTTTGTATATCACTTAGTAGAACACTTTGACTATCAGGTTGAGATATGTCTTCTTTCATATCACTTGATTCTAGGGGGCTTACCATCCTCTTCTTCTTGATTCTTTTAGAATAAGATCCCTCCGAAGAAGAGACCCAACAAAAAGAACAATAATCCCCCGACAGATCTGACGCAAATAAAAGGAGTGTTCCTATAAAGGCCAAATCAATTTTCGAGATCTATACGTGCCCCGAGGCAAGCCATGTGATGTTTGCTGCCTGCACCTTCACCAATAGAGCCCTAACTTGGTGGAATACCTGAGTCAAATCTCTAACTCTACTGGTAGCAAATGCCATGGGTTGGGAGAATTTTAAAAGAACTTATGCTTGCTGAGTACTACCCAAGAGGCGAAATGCAGAATTTGGAGCATGAGCTTTGGAACCTGAAGTTGAAGGGTTCCGACATTGCCACCTATATAGCTAGATTCTGCGATCTGGCTCTTCTTTGTCCGGGAATGGTCACCCCAGAAAGCAAGAAAATAGAAAAGTACATTTTGGGGTTTACTCCCCCAACTCAAGGAAATGTTTTGGCTACTAAACATGTCACATTTGACAACACCAAGTGTTTATTGCAAACTCTCATAGATCACGGGGTTGATCTTGATGTAGTGGCAGCTATTCCCAAACCATAGAAGGCGAGTGGTGGGAAGGAAAAGTTTTGGAATAAACGTATGGGCCAGTCTTTGTAGGAGACCTCCAAGAAAAAACAAGTAGTGACAGTTCATGTTGCTACCACTCCTGCCACTATTCCTGCAGCTCAAGCACCTGCCAGTAGATATGTTGGTACTCTTCCAAGGTGCGACAAGTGCAACTTTTATGATCACGGAACTTGCCAAGATTTGCAATGCAACCATTGTGGCAAGAAGGGGCACACAACTCGATTTTATAAGACACCAACCCAACCAACCAATCAGGCTCCTGGAGCAGGCGTTGGTCAAACCTTTTATGGTTGTGAGGAGATCGGTCATTTCAAGCGGATTTGTCCTAAGGAAACAACATCTGGCAACAAAGGGAGGGTGCTGGATATGGGGCAGGAGGAGGTAGATGCTAATCCCACCATTGTTACTGGTACGTTCCTCCTTGAAAACTCTTATGCATGCATTCTTTTCGATTATGGTGCGGAGAGAAGTTTTGTTAGTCATGCATTCAAGCACCTACTCAAGCATAAATTCCAGCCTTTAACTGAAACATTCACCGTTGAGATGGTGACTAGAAAGAAAGAGAGCACTAACGACGTATTCATCGGATGCACCCTTACCATAAACGAGCATTTCTTTCCAATCGACAATATGATAGTTTCCATAAAAAGCTTCGATGTCATTATCGACATGGATGGGTTGAGCTCCAATCCTGCTGATATCCTTTGTAATGAAAAAGTCATTCGCCTCAATCTTCCATCTGGAAAAGCCCTCAATATTTATGGTGATAAACTGAGCTCAAACCTCCGTATCTTTCATGCATCAAAGCCTAGAAATATATGTGAAAGGAGTGACATGCATTCCTAGCCCATGTCATTAATGAGAAGCAGGAAGTTAAAGACCTGAGAGCATCCCTGAAGTCTGCAACTTTCCTAATGTCTTTCACAAAGTGCTTCCCAGAATCCCTCCTGAGTGCCAAGTCGATTTCTGAATCGAGTTAATCCTCGGAGCCACCCTTGTAGCTAAATCCCCATACTGTCTAGCGCTGGTAGAAATGCAAGAGTTATCCAGCCAACTTAATGAGATTTTTCAACAAGGGATTCATGAGACCGAGTTCCTCACCCTGGGGAGCCCTGGTCTTATTTGTAAAAAAGAAGGATACATACTTTTGGATGTATATAGATTATCGTGAACTAAACAAGCTCACCATCAAGAATCGTTATCCTTTTCCCCAAATCGACGACCTCTTTAATCAACTGCAAAGAGCCAATTACTTATCAAAGATAGACCTAAGATCAGGGTACCATTAACTACGGGTCCATGAGGGTGATGTTTCTAAGAGAACATTTCGGACTCGATATGGTCACTATGAGTTTGTAGTGATGCCCTTGGGTCTAACCAACGCACCGCCGATATTCATGGATCTGATGAATCGGGAGTGCCGCCCTTTCCTAGACAAGTTTGTAATAGTGTTCATTGATGATATACTTGTCTACTCTCGGAGTGAGGAAGATCATACACAACACTTAGGGATAGTGTTAGAAACACTAAGGGCGGAGAAAATTTATGCAAAGTTTTCAAAGTGAAAATTTTGGATCAGAAAAGTAACTTTCCTTGGTCACATGGTTAGCAAGGAAGGTATACACGTGGACCCTTCCAAAATCAAGGCGATTGAGAATTGGTCAACACCGAAGACACCCATAGAAATCCGTTAATTCTTGGGTATCGCTGGCTACTATCACAGGTTTATCCAAAATTTCTCTAGGATTGCTAAACCTTTAACCACCCTGACTCAGAAAGGTGTATCCTTTAGTTGGGGAGAAAATCAAGACACTACATTTCAAAATTGAAGCGGGCCTTATGCAACACACCTAATTTGTCTCTACCAGAAGGGATGGAGGACTTTGTTGTCTACTGTGATGCATCCAACCAGGGACTAGGTTGTGTGCTCATGCAACGAGGAAATGTTATTACCTATGCCTCGAGACAGCTGAAAGCACATGAAGTCAATTATATAACTCACGACCTGCAGTTGGGAGCAGTGGTCTTCGCATTAAAAATATGGAGACATTATCTCTATGGAACCAAGTGCACTGTCTTCACCAACCATAAGAGTCTGCAACACATATTCGATCAGAAGGAATTGAACATGAGACAACGACAATGGGTGGAGCTACTCGATGATGATGAGTGTGAGATACTCTATCATCTAGGAAAGGCCAATGTTGTAGCAGATGCCCTCAGATGTAAAGAGTACTCTGGTTGCAAAGTGAAGGCACTGACTATAACCATCCATTCTCATTTATCCACTCAAATCAAAGAGGCTCATCTGGGAGCCTTAAAACTAGAGAACATGTAAGATGAAGCATTAAGGGAATGGAAAAGAAATTGGAGATTAGAGGAGATGGAGTTTACTATTTCTTGAACCGGATCTGGACCCCAAAGTTCGGTGGTTACAGGGAGGTTATCATGAATGAAGCTCATAGGTCAAGATAATCCGTTCATCTAGGTTCGGATAAGATGTACCTAGATCTCAAAAAGTTCTAGTGGTGGCCAAACATGAAACTAGAGATCGCTACTTTTATGGGCAAGTTCCTGACTTGCGCCAAGGTGAAAGTGGAATATCAAAAGCCCTCAGGTCTACTTCAGCAGCCAGAAATACCTTAGTGGAAGTGGGAAAGGATTACGATGGATTTCATCACTATGTTGCCCAAGATGGAAATACTTACATGAATCTACATCCAAGAGATAGTTCGACCGCATGGTGTGCCTATGTCCATTATCACCGATCGGGATAGCAGATTAACCTCAAGATTGTGGCAGTCACTATAGATGGCTCTTGGAACTAAGATGAATATAAGCACAACTTACCATCCACAAACTGATGGACAGAGTGAGAGAACCATTCAGACATTGGAAGACATGTTGAGAGCTTGTGTCGTAGACTTCAGTAAGTCGTGGGACACCCATTTTCCGTTGTTCGAGTTTTCCTACAACAATAGCTATCACACTAGCATCAAAGTTGCGCCGTTTGAAGCTTTCTATGGCCATAAGTGCACATCCCGTCTGTGCTGGGCAGTGGTGGGTGACACGCAGTTAGCTAGAGGTCAAGTTCAAAATATCTCTCTCACTAGCACCGAAATCATCCAACAAATCACAGAAAAGATCGTAAAAATCCACAAACGATTAAAAGCTTCAAGAGATAGAAAAAAGAGCTAGTCGATAAGAGACGAAAACCCTTGGAGTTCTAGGTTGGTGACCATGTTCTATTGAAGGTCTCGCCATGGAAAGGCATGATGCGCTTTGTAAAGCGTGGAATGCTAAATCCAAGATACATAGGACCATTCGAGATCCTCGCTAGGATCGGTCCCGTAGCATACAAACTTTGTTTACCACAAGAGCTTAACAATATTCATCCCGTCTTCCACGTAATGAACCTTAAAAAGTGTTTATCTGACGAAACCCTTGTGAGCCCTCTTGATGATATCGAGATCAACAAGAACCTTAACTTCGTGGAAGAACCAGTCGAAATCATGGATAGGGAAATCAAACGAACGAAACAAAGTCGCATACCGATAGTGAATGTCCGATGGAATGCAAAGCGGGGACCTGAATTCATTTGGGAGCACGAAGATCAAATGAAATAGAAGTATCCTCATATTTTTCTGAGCCCATGATTTTTATTCCATGTTTAAATTTCGGGATGAAATTCCCTCTATCAAGGGGATGGTGTGACAACCCGAACATTTTTCCGTTAAAGTTAGTTGTTTTCCATTAAATAAATTTCACAATTTTTTTGTTTCGTTAAAGATCTACGGTTTGTAAAATCATTTAAGTTTTATATAATTAAATTTATATACGAGTTGGAACCAAAAATCGCGTGAAACACCCGAGTTTCCTTCGAAAAATCAACAGTTTCCGGTCTAACTGGTGATCACGGCCGTGAACCCGATCACGATCGTAAACCCGTTCATGGCTGGTGGTCCCCATCACCGAACATGAACCCCCTATATATACGTGATTCCTACCCTCATTTACACTTTTCTGGCCGAAAACCTCCCCATTCTCTCTCTAACCTCTTGACCACAAACACCAAAATACTCTCTTTTCTTCCAAAAATCATCAAGAATCACCTTTGGGCGATATTTTGGAGCATTTAAAATGCATTTTTTGCTGGATCAGGCATCGCTATTCTTGAGTTCACGGCTGAGAACCCTTCAAATCTTCAAACCTTCAAGGGCCGTAAATCGTTCACGGCTGTGAACCCTTCAAAATTTCATGTTTCCTTCAAAAACATCGTTCATGGCCGTAAACTCTTCAAGGGGAAGTTCACAGCCGTAAACAGTTCACGATTGTAATCCCTTTCACCACACTAAATCCTCCCTAAATGGTGAACTTGACTGAAAACCCGCTTTCCTTGATTCAATCAAGTCCCGGTAACATTCCTAAACCAAAAGCAAGTGTTTTTCCAACATTATAAATAATGGTTTCGATAATAAAATATACATATGTATTTAATTGTTATTACGATTCCGTTATGTGCCGCATGCATCAATCTGAGGGTCTTCACTTCCATTTTCGCTGTCCGACGTTTCACACAACCAACTGTGAGTTCATACCCCAATACTTTTTATGATTTTAATGTTTTCAGGGGGAGAATACAAGCCAAACACAAATAAATTTGTGAATTTATAAAAAAGGATTTCTAAGCACTTAAAACGGATGTAATGAATATAGTCATACGGTTTCCACTTTTTATAGAATACTTAGATATTTTATCCCTTTTGTATTATGATGGGATAAGGGACGTTTTCGACTTACTGCTAAATTGCATAGTTTTCAGATCAATTCATGAATTGGATACGTAATATTCATGCAAACTATAGTAGGTATAGTTTGGGGTTTCAAAATACAACATTACAAATTTAAAATTTATACATTGTTAAACATATAAACTAGGACAAACCTAGTTTATGATATTCTTGGGTAACAAGGATACTTTATTACATAATTATTTAAGTATAATTAGTACTCTATAAAGTAGACACATGGGTAAATACAATAGATAAATATAGAACTGTACGTAAACTAGATTATACAGAATTGAGAGACTCTACTTCAAAACTGTACCCTTTGGCGTACTTAACTAAATCCTATCGTAGTATAACCAGAGACTCCTAGAGCGAGAGCACGAAATTTGTGAATAGATCTATTTGGGACTAACAATCCCACACCAGAACTGTCACACTACGAACCGTAAGAACAAATGGCAGAAACATCCAGGGGTGGATGACGTCATGTGTAGTATCACAACAATTGTAACGTAGTAATCAAAGTAAACACAACCATTACATTATAATATGAATATTTACATATGTTTGAAAACATAGTTTTGTATACATCAAAATGAAACAAAAGTAAAAGACGAGATTTCCAAAACGCTTCGTCTTCACCAAAAGTTAGCATTTGTACCTTTCTATTGTTGCCCTGAGAATACAAGAAGTTTTGAAAACATATCAACAGAACACTAGTGAGTTCATAAGCATGATTTTTATAACGAAAACTTGTTACTAAATTTGTATATTTAATTCATTTTCATTATATGTAAATATCGTTTGTATCGAGAACCCGTTTACTACCGGTACGTGAAATGAATTATGTTTGAAAAACCCTGGTTATCACCAGTACATATATGTAGTATTTTCTATTTTGAAAACACTGGCTACCACCAGTATGCATAATATGTTCTGTTTGAAAACACTAGCTACCACCAGTGGGTAAAGTATGTTCCGTTTGACTGTGAAAAACCCTTATTTTCCCAGGTATACGTGTGTTTGTTTCTTTAATGGTTCCGAAATCGTAAGGCATAAGTATCATACTTATGTTATTATAGCATTTGTTTATGATAAGGCATACTATTACGTAAAAGAGTCGTAAGATTGGTGAGTTTTATGACAATACTTAAACTTTATACGACAGGAAATTGACGTTGATATCATTTATGTCATTTGTCTCCCGTAGACCTGCCGGTCCGACTGTAGCTAGCTACCAGGTGTAGGATAGTCAGTCACATATAGATCAATACACAAAACCCACGCTTTCCCTCCAGGAAATTCTAGTTCATAAGGGTAGTCCTCCACTTAGTTACGTTGCAAGCGCCCAAGGACGTGTCTCCTAATTAAGTTGACGACTTTACGAGTAATAATAATATATATATATATATATATATATATATATATATATATATATATATATATATATATATATGTATATAAGTGTAATGACCTTTCGTATGAAAATCCGATGTATGTTTTTGTAGAGTAAAAATAATTATACTAAAATAATTATTTACTGTTGTACTCTCTCAGTGTTGTATGATATAAACTAAATTTGTCGTAGTTTATGTATTCAACCGTATATGTAGGTTGTATCTGTATAACTGGTAATGAGATCCCCAAACTATAACCATTATAGTTTGATTGTAATGTTATTTAAAGTGTTCGGAAAATTATGCAATTAAATTTAGAAAACGTCCCTTATGCTCTGCTTAATACAAAAGGGATTTAGTATCTAAATACTTTATGAAACCCACTGATTTGAATAAATGCATAAGTTTGACTTGTTGAAAACTATGGTATTTGGCTTGTATTCCCCCTGAAAACGTTTAAAAATTGTAAAAGCCTAGGGGTACGAAATCACAGTTTGACGTGGGATATAGATGTTGGTCGATAGTAATGCTGAGTGTCAATTGAAGCCTCGAACACAATCGGATCCTATTTAACATACGGTTGCACATACATGTATTAGGTAAAGGCATAACACTATTTTTTATGGAAGGAAACCACTTTAGGGACTAGGAAACACTTGAAACTAAGTGTTAGAATCACATGCGATTGAGGTGGGGAGTTTATGGCCCAACAGAGTTTACGGCCCAAGAGTTTTCGGCCTATGGGTTTATGGCCCATGGGTTTATGACCATAAATACTTGATAAGGGATACAATTTTCAATGTTTCAAGGTCATTTCTAGCCTCATGGAAATGTTCTAAGCTTGTGTGCAACTCAAAGTAGGGTTTAAAGGCCAATAATCGACCAAAAATGGAGTTTACGACCATTAAAGAGTGTACGGTCGTACACATGGGTTTACGACCGTAAACCCAGTTTGTGTTCATGATTTGGGTCCATTTTTAGGTGAAAAACCAATGATTTCTAGTAGATATCAAGCATGGATGGTAGTTACTTACGGTAAGAGGCTTGAAATGAGGTTTTTAGCCACCAAACACTAGTGTGTGTTCTTGGTGAAAGAGAAAATCTAGAACAAGATGAAATTCATGAGATGAAACATGTATTCATCAGTAGAAAAGGGATTAAAACACAATCAAAATGAAGAATCACTTACATTTTTGATGGTTCTTGAGCAATTTTGGAAATTGTAGAGAGAGAGAGAGAGACAGAGAGAGAGAGAGAGAGAGTAGAGAGAAGGTAGTTAGAGTGTGTAAAGGGTGGAATGAAGGCCACTCATCCCTTATATAATGGTGAGTTTACGGCCGTACACTCCTCTCGAAGGAGTGTTTGGCCTGGATGCTACGCTTTGACTTGGAAAAACTCGTTCTTGGACCCAAACTTTGATTGTTCTGAGTTTAGAATATTTAATTAGACCTGATAAGTTGATGGAAAATTTAATAAAAATTAAAATTTATTAACGGTGGCGGGTTAAAATAACGGAATAAATTTCGAGTTGTTACATCATCCCCCCGTTAGAGGGAATTTCCAACCGAAATTCGAACATAGAATACAAATAATGGATTTGGAAAGGGATGTGGATACTTATGTTTCATCTTATCTTTGCGCTCCCAAGTGAATTTGGGTCCCCACTTGGCATTCCAGCAAACCTTCACTATCGGGATGCAACTTTGTATCGTTCGTTTGGTTTCTTTATCAATAATTTCGACCGGTTCTTCCATGAAGTTAAGGTTCTCGTTGATTTCAATAAGGGTTTCTCCGGATAAAGACTTCGTAAGATTCGAGACGTGGAAGACAGGATGAGTGTTACGAAGCTCTTGAGGTAAACGGAGTTTGTATGCTACGAGACCGATCCTAGCAAGGATCTCGAAAGGTCCTATGTATCCATGGTTCAGCTTTCCATGCTTTCCAAAGCGTATCATGCCTTTACAAGGGTTTTCTTCGTTTTCCAAAGCGTATCATGTCTCATGAGGCTTTTAGTCTTTCTCGGATTTGTATGATCTTTTCGGTGGTTTCATGTATAATCTCTGGACCAGTGAGAGTGCTGTCAGAGTCTACCCCCTTGGCTAGTTGCTTGTTGCCCACCTCAGCCTAGCATAGAGGGGATTTGCACTTGCTGCCATAGAGGGCTTTAAACGGAGTAGCCTTGATGCTGGTATGATAACTGTTGTTGTAGGAGAACTCAACCAAGGGTAAATGGGCATCCCACGACTTATCAAAGTCGACGATACATGCTCTCAACATGTCTTCCAAGGTTCGGATGGTTCTCTCACTCTGCCTATCTGTCTGAGGGTGGTAAGTTGTACTCGTATCCAACTTAGTTCCAAGAGCTTTCTGTAGGGACTGCCAAAACCTCGAGGTGAATCTGCTATCTCGATCGGAGATAATGGACACAGGCACACCGTCTAGTCAAACTATCTCTTGGATATAGATCCGCGTGAATCTTTACATCTTGAAAGTTTCTTTGATTGGTAGGAAGTGAGTGGATTTTGTCAATCGGTCGAATATTACCCAGATGGTATCGTACCCACTCGGAGATTTGGGTAATTTGGTAATAAAATCCATAGTAATCCTCTCCCACTTCCACTCAGGTATTTCTGGCTTCTGAAGCAAACTTGAGGGCTTCTGATATTCGACCTTCACCTTGGGGCAAGTCAAACACTTGCCCACAAAGGTAGAGATCTCCGCTTTCATTTTCGGCCACCAATATAGTTTCTTGAGATCAAGGTACATCTTATCCGAACCTGGATGAACGGAGTATATAGTCTTGTGGGCTTCGTTCATGACAACTTCTCTGTAACCACCAAACTTTGGGTTCCATATTTGGTCCATGAAATAACAGATTCCATCTCTCTTGATCTGTAGGTTCTTTTCCATTCCTCTCAAGGATTCTGTGGCATCCCCATTTTCACGCCCAGAAAAGACCAATTTCGTTTATGCTTTATAAAAATCAGAGTACCTCTTTTAATAAAAATGTTGCAGAATTTGTTCCCAGTAAAACATGATAAATATGTTATCAAAGCACTTCCGAAGAAAAGTATTTTTATTCATTGTAAAACATTTGGGATCTCATCGTTAATATAGAAACATAAGCATAAAAAGAACTTACATTAATTATCACTAGTGATTTATATCTCCTTAATCTCTCAGTGTAATGTGACTTCATATCAACACCTGTGATATAAATAAACTTAGTGGGTCAGGTTGGGAAACCTGGTGAGTACATAGGGATTTCAATCCCACAATGTTATACCATATATATAGTTTAAAACTCATAAAATATACAATTTAACCATATATATAAACAACTCTTATCCCACCCCGTCGATCCTCACAACGAGACTATCCATACTCTCGGACCTATAATTAGCCGTTTTACCTAATCCATACTCTCGGATCAGAAATGAACAACTTTACCTAATCCATACTCTCGGACTAAGGATGAATGACTAATCCATACTATCGGATGATGAATGATTATGCCTAATCCATACTCTCGGACTAGGGATAATGACTATGTCTAATCCATGCTCCCAGATCAATGACATATACTAAGGTTTTATTCTCTGAGTATAATTCACTTGTTCTCGTAAGAAAACATGACCCAATATTCCTCATAATTAATTTAAGTTTATTCTTTATCCTAAATCAGCATATATAATTAGGTATGTTCTTTAACAAGTATCTCAGGCAACATCAAATAATTCGCACATAAACATATATTTAATACTTCAATCGATACTTGTATTAAAATCATGTTCATGAAAGGGACTATGCACTCACTTGAAAAGGTGGTGATTCCGAACTCAGACAGCGCTTCGCTTCTTAAAAATAATTTCTTTTGACGAAACCTAGTATTATTACCACTAGAGTTTAGTCTATTATTTGTCGAGACTAATTAATAGTCTAGCTATTATTACTATTATATAAGCGTTAAACAATACTTATATAACCCATAATAATAGCCCAAGTACTATTATAAGTTCCTAATAACGTTAATATAGATAAATAAAGACTATATTAAAAATAGCATAGACGTAGCTCACTTACAACAGATTTTATAGAAAACTGGGCTTTGCTTGGATCAGCATTCCTGAGCCGAAAGATCTTATTCTCGTAGTCGTCGAGCACTCCGGGGCTTCCGCCTCGTGCTAGGGAGGTTCCCTAGGCTTTTCGGGGGATTTCGGGGGCTAGAGAGAGGTTCTAGAGACAGAGAGACAAAGAGAGAGAGAGAGAGTAAAGAGAAGAAAGAAAGGGAAAGGTGTGATGAAAATGAAGGTGGGAGAGGTTCTATTTATAAGGTGAAAATTGATGAACTTGGTGCCATATGTCACTATCTAGTGGAAAGACTTGGGGAGAAAGCAATGACCAAGATTGTGCCACATCACCCATTTTCGCACAGCACACTTCTGACTTCTAAAATCTGTAACTTTCACATACGACCTCCATTTTTGACGTTAGTTATATCCACGCATAGGTAAAAATAAGATCTACAACTTTCATTTTGACTCCGTCGGCTAATTCTCGACTGATCTTAAATTTAACAGTACGAGGAGATTATATTGTTAATGTCCGCGTAAAATTCATAACTTCTACATACGGACTCTGTTTTCGTCTGTCCTTTTATCGTTGAGTTCCTATTAATGAGATATTGAATTCTCATTTAGGTCGCGTAGGCCAAAAACCGCTCGAACTAAAATTCGAGTTTCGGGCCGTGTACTGCTACGCCAAATCTTAGAAAATTGATAACTTTCTCATACGAAGTCAGATTTTGGGTGTTCTTTTTTTGTATGTTCTCGATTTAACATATACTACAAATTTTATTTGGATCGATAAGGCTAAAAAGTCCTTTATCAAAAATTCACTATTTACGTCTCCCGGTGTCGTGTCGGTTTTGCCGTAAAACTTCGACGGGCCATAACTTCTTTGTTATAACTCAGATTTCCGCATTTTTTATATGTACGAAACCCTTGACACATATTATAAAACTTGGTTAAGATTATTTATTCTATTTAATCTTTTGTCGAGAGTCATTTTCGACCCCTATTATCTCTAAATTGACTAGCCCGGATCGACGGGCATTACAATTATCTCCCCCTTAGGATGATTACATCCTGGAATCATCAACGAAATAGGCTCACATGATGATTGCATACGTTATCTATTCATCCTAAGTAATAGCCATAACTTTGATGTTTCTTCGAACGAATATCTAACTCTAAGACTTCTTGATTGTAGGCGGTGCTCGATCTTGCACTTGCTCCCTATCTCACGTTAGACTACAGATTATGACCTTCAAATCACAATCTCGATCCTTACTAGAGACTACTTCTTCTTCTTAACAAACTTAAGATAAGTTATTTTATTACTAAAATAGACAGATGTTTAATATTCTAATGACTTATCATCGTATGTTCCCACGCTTAAACGCATGTCTTTTAGAGTCTTCCAGAACAGATTATACTTTCGTTCATGTTCCAATCTCATCTTAAAAGGTAGCATTTCTAGCTACAAGCAACTATCATGATACCTCTACAGATCACTTTGATTGTTTTTCTCTTCCAACTTTTAGCTTAAGTCAGTTGCTACATCGGACTTGATTCTCTGAACTATTTATCATACTTATCATAGTCGGACTCAATTTGATATGACTGCTAGGGTTGGTATAACAATTACCTTCTTAGTCATTACCGAAACGATGGTAACGGTATTCTTGAATAAAACGGTACCAATTACTAGTTTCTTCGTAACCTTGTGACCTTCCCTGATCCAAGTGCAAGTCCTGTGCTTTCGGTAGTATATGCCTCTACTACCATTCACACCTACTCATACTCGTCCCAAATATTGTCTCGCGGTTTTCCCAAGTCACCATAAAATAAATCACACGACAGCTTAACACATTGGATAGCAAAACGAAGGTTTTTATATTATTCCTTGAAATGATTACATAGGTGTTCAAGTTTACCCTAGACTATGCTTCTAATAGGCTACATCATACGATATTATGGCTACTACATAACTCGATCTTCGGATATGAAGTCCTCATCCTTGATTCCTCGCGTTGTATTCTGCTTCGTCAAGGATCATCTACAATGCTCTTGCCTTTGGTTTTGGCGGCATATTCGGCTTTGTAGCTTCTTCTTTCCTTGGGCAGTCTTGCTTGAAGTGTTCCTCTTCACCACACTTAAAGCAGACTTCTCTCTTGATTGTGCATTCTCTGGCGTAATGACCAGTCTTCCTGCATTTAAAGTAGGTCATCTCTTTAGAGCATTTCCCAATGTGCTTCTTTCTGCACTTGTCACACCATTGCATTCCTTCTTCAAACTTCTTTGAACCAGTATTCGAGAACTTTCTCTTCTCGTCGGACCTTGAAGATCCTTCAAACATTCTCTTCTCGCCAACCTCCATCTTGCTGGCGGCTCTTCCCTTGATTATATCTTCAACAGACTTGGCAACGCATATAGCTGCCTCCAGAGTAGGTGCCTAACGTACTGGCACCGCATAATCCCATGGAAGTCCCTTTGCGTACTTGTCAATTTTTTTCAGCTCGTCTGGGACAAGGCTCAAAGCAAACTCCATCTTGTTCGTGAAGTTGTTGGTGTATTCATTGATGGTCATGCTTCCTTTCTTCAAGGTTAGGAATTGGTTCTCCAACTCGAGCAAGTTTTTGGCTGAACAATACTTACGTTTGAATTGCACCAAAAACTCTACCCAAGTCAATTGAAAGGGCTCATTGGGGCTTAGAGTCTTCCCTAGGGTATTCCACCAGCGCACAACGCCTCTTCGGAACTAACACACTGCAAAGGTGGTTTGCAGCTTGCCTCTGCAACCGCACATCATAAAAGCTAACTCCATTTCTGAGATCCAACCAATGACTCCGATCAGGTCTTCCTTTCCAGTGAAAGTCGATGGCTTGCAAGTCAGAAAATCCTTATACTTGCATCCATTTCTCTCGACTACATCATCTTGTTTGTTCTCCTATTAACTGGCGGATCAGCTTGGACCACTAACCTACTATAGTTTCCTTCCTCTGATTGTTCGGGAATCAGCTCCTGTTGCACAATGGGAACGGTGGCTTCGTCCCTATTCTCTTGCATCATCCGCCTCATTTATTCCCTTTGTTCCGCTAACATAGCGCGCATCATGGCTTATACTCCTGCCATGGTGATTTGGTCAGGTGCGACTTTTACTACGACTGGTATTTTCTGTATCACTGGGGGTTGATATCGTTTCCCATTTGCATTCACATTTCCGCTACGGGTCCTTGCCATCTTGATCTATACACCGAATAAGGTGAATATAGATCTTTATTTAGGACTAACGTTTAAATCATCCTTATCTCTCCGACACATTTATATGCTAGTTCTAAAATCGTAGTCGTACGTTTAGAATCCTAAACACATAAGGTTTCGAGATCCGGTCGGCAGCAAACCATAGACCCGAACAGTTAACAGCATATCAGGCACAAAGCATTTAGCACATAAAAGCATTTTAGGCATAATTCCTAAAATAAGCTAGTGCTCACATCTCACAATCATCGCTTAGAATTCTAAGTTTAAGTCTAGAAATCCTACAAATTCCTAGTTGGCTTAAACTAATGCTCTGATACCAACTGTGACATCCCCATTTTCACGGCCAGAAAAGACCAATTTTGTTTATGCTTTATAAAAATCAGAGTACCTCTTTTAATAAAAATGTTGCGGAATTTGGTCCCAGTAAAACATGATAAATATGTTATCAAAGCACTTCCAAAGAAAAGTATTTTTATTCATTTTATTAAAATAAGAGTACCTCCTGACCCATTGCTAACACTCTCCCAGTGTTGTCGGCGGTTGTTGCCTTAGGGAAATTTCTCTTGTAGTGTCCGACTTCTCCACAGCCATAACAGGCTTGCCCAATGTCTGCTCCAGACGCCTGATTGGTTGGCTGGACTTGTGTCTTGCAAGCTCGAGCTGTGTGATCACTTTTGCCATAGTTGTTGCAGAGTATTTCACTTGTCGCACTGAGGAAGAGTAACAACATATCCACTGGTAGGTACTTGAGTTGCCGGAACAACGGCAGGAGTTGTAGCAACGTGGACTACTACTGTTTGTTGTTTCTTTGAGGGCTCCTGCGAAGGTTGGCCCTTTTTATGTTGCCAGAACTTTCTTTTTCTGCCTCTCACTTTAGCTGGTTTGGGAGCGGCTACTGCTGCATCAAGATCAACTTTGTGATCTATGAGAGTCTGTGCCAGGCACTTCGCGCTGTCAAAAGTGGTTGGCTTGGTAGCCCAGACATTTCCTTGTGTTGGGAGCATTAATCCCCAAATGTACCTTTCTATCTTCTTGCTTTCCGGGGCGACCATTGCTGGGAAAAGAAATGATAGTTCTTCAAACCTAGAAGTGCAGGTAGCAATATCGAAAACCTTCATCTTCAAGTTCCATAGTTCGTGCTCTAGTTTCTGCATCTTGCCCCTTAGGCAGTACTTAGCAAGCATGAGCTCTTTCAAGCTCTCCCAACCCATAGAATTTGCTACTTGCAGGGTTAGGGATTTGAACCGACCATTCCACCAGGTCAATGCTCTATCGGTGAAAGTGCAAGCGGTAAATTTCACCTTGTTGGCTTCAAAATAGGAACAAATTTCGAAGATAGACTTAGTTTTCTGGAACCATCGAATCAGAGCAATAACACCTCCATTGCCATTGAAGGGTGTGGGTTTTGCGTTCATGAAGGCTTTATCGGAACACTCCTTATGGTGTCCCTGACTCCCTTTATGATTCTGGGGATGAATACCACTCCCAGATCCACCAGAGCCTCCAAGGTTAATATGTGACATCGCGGAAGCCATAACAGTAGTAACGGCTTCCTGAAACATAACGAGATCGAGCTGAGGAGGTGGTGGATTTGGATCTGTTGGAGGGTTGTTGTTCTTTTTGCGGGGTCTTTTCTTTAGAGGCATCTTGATCTAAATATGATCAAGAAGAAGAGGATGGTAAGTCATCTGGAATTGAATCAGGAGATATGAAGCAAGATATATCTCAATCTGATAGATTGAGTGTTCTACTAAGCGATAAACAAGGAAAATATACTAATGCAAGTATGTTATCGTTAAAAGGAATGAGTAGCAACACTTGGAAATGAATCTCTACAAAGCGTTTGACACTAGTAAAATACTCCTATAGTATTTTGTGTGTTGTTGTATCAATATCTTGTTGTATGGACACTTGGTAAGTTTTAGGCCTGCTGCACACCACAATCACTCCTAAGCACATGTTGGTCATGTCTCGAATGAATATAGTTGATCAGACTAGATTGTCCCTAGACATGATTACATAATTGCCCAGGTTTAACTGTAGTGTCCAACATCCAATACTTTTGTTTAGTTCTACTCGTGATTATTGTTTCTGGTGTGTAGGTATACTTGTATACTTCTTGTAAAATACTTATATTTTAAAGTATACTTTTAGTTCAGAGCACGTCGGCCCCTTAGTGTTTATTGTTGTATACCATGTAAGGTTAGGTATACTTAATTCACTATAAACAATAGCTCTGATACCAATCTGTCACACCACCAAACCGTAGGAACAAATGGCGGAAACGTCCAGGGGTGGATGACATCATGCGTAGTATCACAAGAATTGTAACGTAGTAATAAAAGTAAACACAACCATTAAATTATAATATGAATATTTACATTTGTTTGAAAACATAGTTTTGTATACATCAAAATGAAACAAAAGTAAAAGACGAGATTTCCAAAATGCTCAGTCTTCACCAAAAGTTAGCATGGGTACCTGTCTATTGTTTCCCTGAGAATACAAAACGCTCAGTCTTCACCAAAATTATAATATGAATATGTAGTTTGTATCTGTATAACTGGTAATGAAATCCCCAAACTATACCCATTATAGTTTGATTTTAATGTTATGTAAAGTGTTTGGAAAATTATGCAATTAAATTTAGAAAACGTCCCTTATGCTCCGCTTAATACAAAAGGGATTTAGTATCTAAATACTTTATGAAAACCACTTATTTGAATAAATGCATAAGTTTGACTTGTTGAAAACTATGGTATTTGGCTTGTATTTCCCCTGAAAACGTTTAAAAATCCTAAAAGCCTAGGGGTGTGAACTCACAATTTGACGTGGGATATAGATGTAGGTCGATAGTAATGTTGAGTGTCAATTGAAGCCTCGAACACAATCGGATCCTATTTAATATACGGTTGCACATACATGTATTAGGTAAAGGCATAACACTATTTTTTACGGAAGGAAACCACTTTAGGAATTAGGAAACACTTGAAACTAAGTGTTAGAATCACATGTGATTGAGGTGGGGAGTTTATGGCCCAATAGAGTTTATGGCCCAAGAGTTTTCAGCCTATGGGTTTACAGCCCATGGGTTTACGGCCGTAAACACTTGATGAGGGATATGATTTTCGGTGTTTCAACGTCATTTCTAGCCTCATGGAAATGTTCTAAGCCTTGTGCACAGCTCAAAGTAGGGTTTAAAGGCCAATAATCGACCAAAAATGGAGTTTACGACCATTAAAGAGTGTACAGCCGTACACATGGGTTTACGGCCTTAAACCCATTTCGTGTTCATGATTTTGGTCGATTTTTAGGTGAAAAACCAATGATTTCTAGTAGATATTAAGCATAGATGGTAGTTATTTACTGTAAGAGGCTTGAAATGAGGTTTTAGCCACCAAACACTAGTGTGTGTTCTTGGTGAGAGAGAAAATCTAGAACAAGATGAAATTCATGAGATGAAACATGGATTCATCACTAGAAAAGGGATTAAAACACAATTAAAGTGAAGAATCACTTACATTTTTTTTATGGTTCTTGAGCAATTTTGAAAATTGTAGAGAGAGAGAGTAGAGAAGGTCCTTTGGGTGTGTAAAGGGTAGAATGAAGGCCACTCATCCCTTATATAGGGGTGAGTTTATGGCCAAGGAGCACGGTGGTGGGTGTACAACCGTAAACTCGATTTTGCAGCCGTACGCTCCTCTCGAAGGGGTGTTTGGCCCGGATACTATGCTTTGACTTGGAAAAACTCGTTGTTGGACCCAAACTTCAATTGTTCTGAGTTTAAAATATTTAATTAGACCCGAGAAGTTGACAGTAAATTTAATAAAAATTAAATTTTATTAACGCTGGCGGGTTAAAATAACGAAATAAATTTAGGGTTGTCATATGAACCGTTTGTTTACGGGATTTCATTCTTCATTAGTTTTACTTTAATTAATAAAACTACTATACATTACACTGACGATTCTAGGGATTTAAAGACATGGTTTTATTTTAAGTAATAAAACTGCTATACATACTTGTGATAACCAAGGTTTTCTTACAAGGACATACTCTGCATTACACTGGAGGGTTCCAGGGATTTAAACACATGGTTTTATTTCAAGTAATAAAACTACTATATATACTCGTGGTAACCAGGGTTTTCTTAAAAAGACATACTATACATTACACTGGAGGATTCCAGGGATTTAAACACATTGTTTTATTTTAAGTAATAAAACTGCTATGCATACTGGTGGTAACCAATGTTTTCTTGAAATGACATACTATACAAGCTGGTGGTAGCCATGGTTTTCATAAAATAACATACTATACATTACTGTTCTTAGCCAGAGTTTTTATACAACACATTACTTTACATTACTGATGGTATCCTCGGATTTTCATATATAATTATAGAATACGGTAATAAACATACACTCTGGTCTTAGAGTTTAAGACTACTTTTCAATACTAAGAAAATCTTGGATTTTCACTAACTCAATTATAGGTTTTCATTACAAAAACATGCTTATGAACTCACCAGCTTAATGTTGATACTCTTTCAAAATCGCTTGTATTCTCAGGAAATCAGTAAAGAGGTTCTCCCGCAAGCTTTTGAAAAGACGGAGCATATAGGATCACATCTTTTATATTTGTTATACTTTTGATGTATAAAAACAATGTATCAAATAGATGTAAATATTCATATTTTAATGTAATTGTTGTGTTTACTTTGATTACTATGATTCAATTGTTGTGATACTATACATAACGTCCTCTACCCCCGAACGTTTCCGCAGTTTCGGTTTGGCGGTGTGACAAATATAAAGTGATACGATAGACAAATTGCATTTTAAAAGAGACTTACATGAATATTATGGATAATATCGCATAACCATATTTTTAATTAATTATTACTTTGAAGCAACACAAGCATACAAACATATATACAATATTTTAATTAAATATTATCTATATCATTTTCTGTAACATATGATCGATAACATGAATTTAATCTAATTTACATTAAAGTTTCAACTACAACATACACTGATTGTCTTAAAAGAATAATTAAACCAAGAAAAATATTAAAAAAATAATTAGTATATAATAAACTTACAAATTAAAAACTTTAACATAACAACATGGCTCGAAAAAATTGTCCAAAACCCTTAAACCAACACAAAACCTTTATACTTGTTTTCTTTGTGAATTTGTATGTGATTTATATTTATGTGTCTATTCAAAGAGATTGACATTTTAATAATATATTATCTACTAATTGTTTATTATTTATATATATATATATATATATATATATATATATATATATATATATATATATATATATATATATATATATATATATGTATATTGTTTATTAAACATATTATATAAGTTATAAAACATTACGTCATGTGTGATTAATTACTTTGAAGATAAAAAAATGTTTGGGGTAAATTGTGTCTTTTATAAATATAGTATGATTATATAGATGTAACTTGATGGTACGGATGAAATATATTTCTAAGATGCGATGAACTTTATGCTTGAACATATTCTTCCTTGAACAAAAGGAGGTATCTTGTATGCTTCAAAACGACTTGTACTCTACTTTTAATTATAGTTAAACGAAGCCCCAACTAATCGTTCATCGTCATTATGGAATATTTGGTAATTTATTTTTGTTCATTTATATGAAGAATCATTTTTTAATACACTTTTGAAGGGATTACTTTAAATTTAAAATACATGTCCAAGATTTTGCCCAATCCTATGGAAACTTGGACTTTTTATTCTGGCCAAACATCTTTTACTTTAGTACAAACTATAATAGTAGTTTCCCCTCTTTATATGTTCCTTTTTATATGCACGTTTGATCAAGGTTAGCTATATATGCGACCATTTATTTTTTTATTTTTTCTTGCAGTGCTTTTACTGTAATTTTGATCACTAAAACATTCATCCAAAATCAATAATAAATAAGGGATAAAAAGAAACCAAAACGCCAAATAGAATTTCTTTATACTATAAATAAGGAAGTTTGCTTTTCTATTTTAACATAAGATATTGACTTATAGACACTGGTTTGCATTTGTTCTCAGGAAATTAGTTCCGCACACGATCTAAGACAAAGTCCGGAGAAAGAGGACCAAAAGTAATAGGGTTTTACAACCAACCAATAAAATTTACTTCATCTTAATATTTCTACTAAACAATCCCGAAATAAAACTTCATTTATTGTAAAAAATTGCATCTTTTCTTGATTATTTTTTTGAGAACCAAACAATGAAGAGTTTTGGAAATCCAAATCACCCAAAAAATTGTAAGAATTATTGCATCTAACACTTTTGATGCATTGAATTAACCCCTAATTATTTGCCCAACAAATCCATTCTTGTTATGAAATATTAGTTTGTGAATGACCATTGGATTCTCCATTTCTCCCATAACTCTCCATCATTATTTAGCATTAGTAACAACCATTTCAATGTGTTTTATGAATGTAATAATACACCATCATAATGTACATTCATATTATAGCTCATCTTTCTTCTTATTTGGATAGTATAAATAGTGATCCATATGTATTAGAAACTTGATAATTTCTTCACAAGTATTGGAATAAAAGTTCTCTCTACTCTCATGTCTTTCTTTACTCTATAATTTATCTTGTTATTTGATCATATTTCATAACACGTTATCAACACGACTCTACCATATAGCTAACTCCTTATTGTTCTTGTCATTTTCAGGTATGTATTTTTTATAATTTTACATGTCAATGCTTGCAACTTATTTTATGGAATTTCTTAACTAAAAATTCCTTAACATACAAGTCTTTATTTTGATTTCTATTTTCATTATGGAAAACCATGCTAGAGAAATCTTTCTCTAGTTTTCATACTACTAACATGCTCCTGCAGTAGCAATATCACGAGAAAGGTTTAAAATAAATATGAATTAATCTCATGTCTTCTTGTGGCTAAACAGAACAAGAGTTATTGATGAAAAATCACCAATCAATCCCAACTGGTTCTAGTGCATTCCCTGAAGTGAATGCAACATCATATAATCATAATAGTCATGGGTCTAACCGATGTTGTGGAGGTTATTACAATTATCATAAAAAATAACAAGATTGCAAGTAACCACCAGAAGTTGGAAAATAGAAAAAATCCACATCTTAATGATAAAGTGGTCAAGGCAAAAAAAAAAAAAAAAAGTTGAAAATGTTTGTCATTAATATTGAATGACCGATCATTTGTCTTGAACATGTCGCTTGCCAAAGCATTTTGTTGATCTTTATCAAACTTATCTAAAATCTAAAGAAAAATAAAATATCAAAACAAATATTATTCAAAGTGATATTCATGAAGATCAACTAGAAATGACATATTTGGATATTGCCGATTTTATTGTCTACCCAGAAGGCACAAGTGGTGATATGAATGGTGATTGGAGAATAATGTGTAGTTTTGTTTCATGACATTTATTATGTTTTTATGTGATATTCGTTTCATGAGAAATGATGTCGTCACAATCTTCCCAAATTAATAAAATATGAATTTATTCCTCTAAGTCGAATGTTTCTTGTGTTTTATTTATTTATTGAAGAGAAATATGGATATTCACAAAAGAAATGAGGAAGATATATGTCTTGCAGACAGCGCAACAACACATAGCATTTTTATTAATGAAAAATATTTAGCTTACTTATCAATTGGAGAAGCAAATGTTAATACAATAACGGGTAGTGCAAAAATGATTGAAGGCTCCGGAAGAGCGAATATCATATTACCACAAGGGACAATAATTACAATTGGAGATGCATTATTTTCATCAAAATCACCAAGAAATTTATTAAGTTTTAAGGATATTCGGTCCAACGGATATCATGTTGAAACAACCAATGATTGTGATAAAGAGTATCTCAATATTAGAAAAATGATATCGGGTAAGAAAAGTTTTTTGGAAAAATTATCTATATTGTCCTCCGGATGTACTATACAAATATTACAATGATTCATGCTATTGAAAATAAAAAAAATGTATGATAACACCTACAAAGTTTGGCATGACCGGTTGGGCCATCCCGGATCAATTATGATGTGCAAAATAATTGAAAGTTCAAGTGGACATTCCTTGAAAAACCAGAAGATTTTTCAAGCTAATGAATTGTCTTGTGTTGCATGTTCTCAAGGAAAATTAATTTCCTATCCATCATTGAATAAAGTTGGTTATGAAAGTCGTAGTTTTTTTTTTTAAAATGAATTCAAGGGGATATATGTGGACCAATTCATCCACCATGTGGACCATTTAGATATTTTATGGTCTTAATTGACACGTCAACTAGATGGTCACATGTGTGCTTTTTATCTAGCCGTAATCTCGCTTTCACAAGATTACTAGCACAAATAATCTGCCTAAGGGCACATTTTCCCGATTACCTGATTAAAAAAAATTTTGACTTGACAATGCTGGAGAATTTACATCACAAGCTTTTAATGACTATTGCATGTCGATTAGGATAACTATTGAACATCCTGTTGCATATGTTCATACACAAAATGGTTTAGTTGAGTCGTTAATCGAACACCTTCAATTAATTGCAAGACCATTACTAATGCATTCTAAACTTCCTACATCGACATGGGGACATGCAATTTTACATGCGGCATCACTTATACGCATCAGGCCAACTAGTTATCATACGTTCTCCCCTATTCAACTGGTTTGCAGTCATGTACCAAATATTTCCCATCTAAGGACGTTCGAATGTGCAATTTATGTACCTATTTCTCCACCTCACCGCACAAAAATGGGTCCTCAAAGAAGAATGGGAATTTATGTTGGATACGAATCTCCATCTATAGTAAAATATTTAAAATCATCAATTGGAAAATAAAATCTCTTGAAAGGAATTATCACTTTCAGTTTTAGATCCTCGTTCAAGTCAATGTGAACATGAAATAACAAAGATAATTCATTTACTAAATGTAGCAAATCAATTGCCAGAAGCATTTACTGACCCTAAGTGGGTAACAAAGTCTCATGTACCAGCTATACTTACTCAAGTTAGAATTGATATCCCAGAAGGAAGAAAAAAAAATACTACTGCAAATGAATCTTAGGCACGCCTGAAGCGTGGAAGATCAACCGGTTCCAAAGATAAAAATCCTCGAAAATGAAATGAAGCAAATACAATTGATGGTCCAAAAGAGAAAACAGAATCTCTAGAAAAGATTAATGAAGCTCTAGAAGAGCCCAATGACATAACAAAAGAAAATAAGGTACTTGAAAAAAATGAAAATGACGAGATCTAAATAAATTATGTCATGAAAAGAATAAGATGGAACCGAAATAAGATAGATGTTGATGATAATTTTTCATATCATGTTCCGCGCGCGATTATAAAGAAAATGAGGATCTTGAACCTAAATCTATTGAGTAATGTATGAATAGAAAATATTGGCCAAAATGGAAAGATGAAACAAATAAAGAGCTTAATTCTATTACTCAACGAAAAGTTTTTGGACCTGTAGTCCGTACACCAAACAGAGTAAGAACAGTGGGACACGAATGGGTATTTGTGCGCAAAAGAAACGAGAAAAATGAAGTTGTGAGATATAAAGCAATACTTGTTGCACAAGGTTTTACCCAAAGACCCGAAATTGATTATGAAGAAACATACTCTCCTGTGGTTGATGCAACTACATTCCGTTATCTAGTAAGTCTGGCTACACATGAAAAATTGGAGATGCGTCTGATGGATGTAGTTGCCGCCTATTTATATGGTTCACTTGAGAATGATATTTATATGAAAATCCCAGAAAGGTTTAAGGTGCCAGAAGCACAAACTTCTAATTCTCGTGAAGTATATTTGGTAAAATTAAATAAATCTTTGTATGGATTGAAACAATCTGCCTGTATGTGGTTCAATTGTTTAAGTACATTTCTTTTAAAAGAGGGCTATAAAAATGATCCATTAAGCCCATGTGTATTTATAAAAAGATCCGGATCAGAATTTGTGATAATTGTTGTTTACGTAGATGATTTGAACATAATTAGAACTCCTGGAGAATTGGAAAATGCCACTTCTTGTTTGAAAGAAAAATTTGAAATGAAAGATCTTGGTAAAATGAAATTTTGTTTGGGTCTTCAAATTGAGCACACCAAAAATGGAGTTTTTGTATATCAATCTAGTTATCTAGAAAAAGTGCTTAAAAGGTTTTATTTTATATGGATAACTCACATCCATTGAGTACCCCGATGGTAGTAAGGCATTTAGATGCCAAAAAGGACCAGTTTCGGCCTTGTGAAAAACATGAAAAACTTCTTGGTCCCGAAGTACCATATCTTAGTGCTATTGGTGCACTAATGTATCTTGCTAATAATACGAGACCTGATATATCTTTTGCTGTAAACTTATTAGCAAGATATAGTTCTTGCCCAACAAGAAGACATTGGAATGGAGTCAAACACATTCTTCGATATCTTCGAGGTACAATGGATATGGGCTTATCTTATTCAAATTCATCTAATGCGGAGTTAATTGGTTATGCAGATGCTGGATATTTTTATGATCCACACAAAGCTCGATCCCAAACAGGTTATTTATTCACTTGTGGAGGTACCACAATTTCTCGGCGTTCTGTTAAATAAACTTTAGTTGCTTCCTCTAACCATGCAGAGATTATAGCAATTCACGAGGCAAGCCGTGAATGTATTTGGTTAAGAAATTTAACTCATCACATTCGTGAGAGTTGTGGTCTAACTTATAACACGGACATTCCAACCATACTATATGAAGATAATGCGGCTTGTATAGCCCAATTCAAGGAAGGGTTTATCAAAGGAGATAGAACCAAACATATATCACCAAAGTTTTTTTTTTTACTCATGATCTTCAAAAAGAGTGTGGAATCAACATCCATAAAATTCAATCAAGTAACAACTTGGCAGATTTGTTCACTAAAGCGCTCCCTATATCTAAATTTGAAAACATGCTACAAAATATTGGAATGCGACGCTTTAAGGAAATCAAGTGATGTGATGATCAAGGGGAGTTGGAAACACATTGTACTCTTTTCCTTAGCTATGTTTTTCCTACTGGGTTTTCTTAGCAAGGTTTTTAACGAGGCAATTGTTCCAAATATCTATTATTAATCATGTACTCTTTTTTCTTAACAAATGGTTTTTCCCATGAGGTTTTACCTATTAAGGTTTTAACGAGGCATGATACAATCGCCATTCAAGGGGGAGTGTTATGAAATATTAGTTTGTGAATGACCATTGGATTCTCCATTTCTCCCATAACTCTCCATCATTATTTAGCATTTGTAACAACCATTTCAATGTGTTTTATGAATGTAAGAATACACCATCATAATGTGCATTCATATTATAGCTCATCTTTCTTCTTATTTGGATAGTATAAATAGTGATCCATATGTATTAGAAACTTGATAATTTCTTCACAAGTATTGGAATAAAAGTTCTCTCTACTCTCATGTCTTTCTTTACTCTATAATTTATCTTGTTATTTGATCATATTTCATAACAATTCTTTGATATTAAGAAATTGAAGTAGTCACGAAACACAAGGTTAATAAATGATAAAATGTCCTATTATGTGTTTCATAAACCAGGCGTAGCAAAGATTAGATATCCACCTCTCATGTCGAAATTGAATAGAATAGGCAACTAATCCAACCAAAGTCTTTATTCCAAAATGTTGATTTTTATAGGTACCAACTTACTCTATCTTTTTCACACCACCATCATTTCAATATCTATATATATCATCTCACCACAACTACCGTGAACAAACTTATTGGTCTAGCCAGCCGGTCGGTCAAACAACACATAAAAAATAAATTAACCCACAACTCTTCCTATGATACCTTTTACGCGCTCATATTGTTTGTTGTTGCCAGCTCGTAACGAATCCCTATTTACAAACCACAAATTCAAAATAATTTCTACAAGAAGAAATTCGACATGCATTTCATGAGATAAACCTAAATATGGCGATTATAATCTTTAAGAAAACAAGACAGAGTACGTGGATCATCCCTTTGAATACCCTAGGGATGAACCTCATATATTACAACACACAAGATCAAAATAAGAAAAAGTGTAACGTCCCAAATTTTCAAATCAAAATTTCATTTAAAAACATAAGTAAAACATCCAAAACCATTTCTCCTAAAAACCCAATTATTCATTTGGTTTAAAACCATATATTCAAGTCTAAACTATATCAGAATAAAAAAACAGCAAAAGTTAAAACATAGATGAACAACGATGCGCATGCGGTACAGTCAAGTTGGACTTTTCCTTCTAATGGCAAAACCATGAAAACATTAAATCAATAACCATAAGCATATAACTTTGTGCATCTCCAACCCACCCTCAACCTTCATTTCTTCCCCCATTTCTGCCCCTATTCTTCTCTAATCCTACCCCATTTCCACCTTCATTTTTGGAGATATGATATCTCCAAAAATGGAAGTGAAGTTTGGTTGCCAATTTGAGTCCTTCTCATTTTTATTTTATGCATTTCTACTTTATTTTATCTATTAATTATAACTTAAATGCAATATTTGATATTTATAATATCATGTTATATACTAATTTATATTACTTAATCATAAATATAGAGTTTAATTAGTAGAGGGGTGTATTTGATAAGATATATAAGTTATAAAAATGAAATATTATAGGAATATACTTTTGGGGTATAAAATGGAGTAGGGTTGGAGATGAAACAACATTTACTCCATTTTTTACTCCATTTATAGGGGAAAAATGGAGATGTGTTGGAGATGGTCTTAGTGAGTTTCTCAAAATATCACATACCAAAACATACATATAATGCATACGATCAAGGACTCATGACTACGATGTCGTTCTGTCATCAACATGGACTTAGGACTGTCATGTCGTTCCGTCATCGATAGGGACTCATGACTCTCGTTTCGTTTCAACACTAGCAGTGAGTATTCTAGGCTACAAGGAATCTTAACTATCATGCAATTCTAACACGCAATTCCTATAGAGATCCTTACTCTATATACTAGCATGCATTTTGAACAGATTCACATATTGGAAGATAGAAAAAGTATGAATATTTTGATAATCACTCTTCTTTTTTAGATTCAATTGATTGTACGCATCACATCTTCTTTTCCTTTTTATTATTTTTTTTTAAAGGTTTCTAAAAATTCTAAGATACAAGTTTGAGTTTGGAATGATACGAACGTTCATCCAAATCCCTATAACCAAGGATCTACCACGAATCTACCAGGGCTTTGATACCAACTTGTAACATCCCAAATTTTCAAAACAAAATTTTCATTTAAAAATCATGTAAGACATTTAAACCCATTCCTAAAAATAAAGTGACTATTCATTTGTTTTGAAACCATAAATGCAAGTCATAAACTATATCTTAATAATAAAAATAAAGGAAGTAAAAACATAGATCAACAATGATGTGCATGTGGTATTGTCAGGTTGGGCTCTTCCATCTAATGGCAGGACCACCTAAAAACATTAAATCAACAACTATAAGCATAAAGTTTAGTGAGTTCCTCAAAATACAATATACCATATATACATATAATGTGTATAATGAAGGAATCACGACTCGTTTCATTCCATCGTCAATAGGGACCCACGACTATCATCTCCTCTGTCGGGATTCACGGCTCTCGTGTCACTCTGTCATCGACAATGAGTTTTATAGGGTCACAACTTGTGTGTTGTTCCACCATCAACTCCTCAACAATGAGTATTATAAAGCATCTTAACTTTTAGGAAATTCTAACATGCAATTCCTGAAGAGATCCTTAGCCTACATACTAGAATGTATTTCCAAGGGATTCATGTATCACGAGATATAACACGTATAGATATTATGAGAATCACTTTTCTTTCTAAGATCTAGTGGCTTGTACACGTCTCATCTTCTTTTCCTTTTATTAACTTCATTTTCAAAAAGGTTTGTAAAAATTATCAGATCCTAGTGTGAATTTGGAATCACATTAGTGTTCCGCAAAATCCATTGGACCAGGGCTATAATACTAATTTGTAAACTATTAACTTTTCAAAACAAAATTTTTATTTAAATCTTAAATAAAACCTCCTAAGCCATTTCTCATAAAACCTAAGTATTCATTTGTTTCAAAACGTTATATTCAATTCATACTCTATATCTGAATAATAAAATCATCGTAACTAGAAAACATAGATCAACAACAATGTGTGTGTTATACAATCAAGTTCGGCTCTTCCTTGTACTGGAAAAACCACCTAAAAACATTAAATCAATAAGTATAAGCATAAAGCATAGTAAGTATCCCAAAATATCACATACCACAACATACATATAATACATACAATTAAGGACTATGACTATTATGTCATTCCTTCGTCAACATGGACTCAAGACTCTCATGTCGGTTTGTCATAAAATAGGACTCACAACTCTGATGTCATTCTGTCATCAATAGTGAGTATTCTAGGGTCATAACTCTTGTGTTGTTCCATCATCTACCCCTTAAAGATGAGTATTCTAAGTTTATAACTCTCAAGTTCTTCCACCATCAATCCCTCAAAAACAACATATCATTCAACCAACAATCTGCATTTACAAACAAAATACTATAGTATCATACTTGTCTAAATTATTATATTACAGTACATCTACACTCTGTCATACAAATAATATATATTATAACATAAAGTATAGTGAGATAACTCACTTGATCTGAAACAGGAGAATCATGGCTACACATATGACCTTGCAAGAAATAGCCTCATGAACCACCTGGACAACAACCAGAGGGCAATCCTTAACCTACAACTTAATTACTTCTAAATTTGACCAAAAGTTAAACTAGTCAAAAGTTCAATGGACAACGATAAAATGCACCGCGACCCAACTTCTGGTCACATCGCGAGCACAAGGCGACTAAAAAATTCGTGGATTTCCTCAAACCTCCATGTCGATACCCTTTAATGGTTGTGTTTCGGTTTCTATTCTAATACACATATTCAGTTGGGGGCTTAATCCTTTCCAATAGAAGCTCCAACTATCATATATGAATCATTCCAGTGACATAGTTGATAATGTTTCCAACTTTATACATTTCAACTTCGCATCGTGACACTTAGAAGTCGCGTCGCTACTTATTGATGTGGCTTTCATCGCGACCACCTAGTAACACAGATGCGATCCACCAAAAGCCTTCTATAAACCCAACTTAAAGAAGATCAAATTCCCACCAACTTACTGGAAATAGGATGCTACAAAAAAAGGCATATAAATGTCTATTAAATGGTATAACATAAAAGTTTTCCACTTTACAACTAATACACTCATAAGTAGTCAAATGACCTCAAGCACATGTGTAGGCTAAAACTATAATGTGATGTTGACATATATCCCAAATGAGAATGCCAAACATCAAAATCAAAGGAAAGTTGACATTGTTGCACAACTCTCTCGGATTTTTCATTATTGTTTTTTGTGCGCAAAATGTCATTAAAGTTACATTTTATCTATTAAATACGTTATCAACCTGAATTCTTAGCAAGTTGTAGGTTACCATGCTTAGTAGGCATTGGTGACATGGACACAATAATCCACATCACTAGAAAGAAAGACTTTCTATTTAAATTTTGAAACACACACACACACACACACACACACACACACATATATATATATATATATATATATATATATATATTCGCCTCCACTTCTGAGTCCTCTATAACACCGCTAACAAACCCCATGCGCTTTCTTGTGACTCTTTTTGGGATAACGATTGTCAATCTGGACCTAAATCAGGCTACAAACCTACTCTAGCGTCTAGGCACCGATGACATTAGCTTCGGATACCCCCAAAACACAAATGTTTTCCTTCATTGCTCTCCTCTATGCATCATGGGAGTGACTGCAAATGTCGGGTTTGTTGAATAATTAATCTCCCAATGTACACCTTCATGTCTTATAGCAATGTCATCAATGTGAACGCTTCTTGGATCCAACTTCTTTATTGTATAGGTGAGGACAATGTTGACTAAAGATGACATGATGGCCAAGAAAACGCTAGTGTTTTGAATTCTATAAAGAAAACGCAGTAGACCACGACGAAGGAATAAGTGAGTTCCACGAAGCGTTTGAGCTCTACAATTAAACAAGAACAGGTTGAAATCGTAGACTGAATTGCATTAGATTTGAATCAGTTGTAAGAGATAGGTACATTATATGATCGTATGTGTTTTTCAAAATTGATTAATTTTTGAAATCAAGTTCTAGGTTTTTAACATTTTTGTGACTTAACACCCAGTTATGGTAATCATTTGGTTAATTTATTATAAAAATTTTGGGTTCAAAATTATCCCACCTTGTGAGAGACTGCATGTCACGATGTGACGTGGCCTGTAAATAATGTGCGTAACTTTAGAGATCAGGACGTGACCATGTATAGGTCACGACGTGAGAAATGGCTGTGAGGTAAAACCTAATTTTGGGGGATTTATCATGTATTCAAAGGAAGTGAGTGCTAGGGTCAGCCCACCCTCAGCCTCCATCACCTCCTAACACCCGCTTGTAAATCTAATCATCTACAGTTGATTTTGAGCTTATTTGGTGTGATTTATAGAAAAACGAAGAAGAAGAGAGTTTGGTACACCATGACTGCATTTAAGCCCCACCATCATCCTTTCACACCTTTTGGACCCTTACGAGTATTCAAAGTTCATTGCTTTATGATTCCAAGTACTTAGATCTAGGTTTTCTATGGTTTTTCTTGACGCTTTGGCTTGTGACAGTGTTGGGGTTCCTTAAATTTGCCAACTTTATGGATCCCTAGTGTTATTTAATGGACTAAGGTCATGGATCTGGATTTTTGTAGAACTTTGATCTTTTTTATTAGATCTTGGCCCTATTTTGCATCACTTTAGACCTAGCTTGTGTTTAAGGCATGTTTTGGCCATACATACCGACATAGTGTGGTTGGATTAAGGTGATAATACGTTATGAAATTGCCAAAAAACACGAGAGCAATCCAGATATAAGCTGATGGCCTAGAGGGCAATCTAGACTTATGCTATGGGCTCAGGGGTAATCCAATCTAATGACTGTGAAGCTAGCACACATGTTTATGTATTTATATGTTTTATTGTGTGGGGTATTTTAGGGGAAGATCACTAGGCTTTCGCTTACATTTTTTTCTTTATGGTTTTAGGTACATCTGAGGATAGGGGCAAGGTGAAGGCGTAGTTGTGCACATAATCCTTGATAATTACTTGACCTATGATTTTGCGATACTATGATTTATGATTATGACGTCTAGAAACTATGATTTGTATGATTTATGAATTTTAATATGGGTTTTGTCATGATTTTTGGGATGTAACAACTTGGTATCAAAGTCCTAGTTTGAGAGAATTAGATGAATACTTTTGGGATTCTAGACTCAAATTAACGATCTGGCAAAATATTTTCCAAAACTAACTCTAAATAGATTGACAAAAAAGATATGATGTGTACAATCAATCAGAGCCAAGTAAAGTGCTCCCCAATATACCCATATATGTTTTGTGTATTGATAGAACTGCATTCTAGTAAGTAGACTGGGGATCCTCATGAATTACATTACATAATTGACTGATTAATGATGCCTGATAGCCTAAGAGAATTTCTTGTTATGAGATATGGAATTGACATTATAACTGTAGTTTCTTAGTGTGTGCATCATAATTGTACATAACTAAGAGTTTTTAGCCTAACAATGTTTCATTTAGCCTTATTTCCTATTCATCATTCAGTTGTAGGCTTAGGGTAGAATCAAGTATTCGACTATCTATCGAATCTAGTTTATGTATGATTAGCATACACGAGAAGTTGTAGGGTTTGGTGGAAGTTTCATGAGTGATTATAGTATATGGGAAGCCAGCATAAGGAATGATTAGCCATACTATTGAAAGCATAGGACCCATACACATGTCACCGCAGCCTTGAACCCCAAGGGTTGAGTAGTTGTCAGAGATGAAATAATAGTTTGTATTACAAATCTTTTTGTGATGTTTTCTCAGTTTATTTTCAATATGCCAGTCACTAGAGGTTCTGGATCAGGAGTTGGTGGCTCGGTGAGGCCAGGATCGAATAACGATGACATTTGTGACATGATCACCACTTAGGTGACCATGACTATTAGGTAGGCAATACTAAAGGTATTTGGGTCTATTAAGACCGTGATAAGCGATATGTCACTATGTCTGAGGTTGTTGCTGATGCAGCTACCGCTGTGGGACTCCAAGGGGGAGAGGGATGGTTTAGTATTAGTACTTTAGCAACACGAAGCCCCAGAGTTTAAAGGGGTCAAGTACCTGATTATTTCCATGATGTGGCTATTTGATGTGGAAGGTTTTTTCTTCACCTTCTTGTTCTAGACGACTATAAGGTCAAATTTCCCTTGAACCTTCTTTGTTTTCAGGAAAAGGACCGGCAGAAGCTAGTGACTATGTAATTCCTGGTTTCTTGGTATGCAGATAATTTAATTATCTAATTATTTTGAAAGAAGGACTCGACAAGTTGGTGGCCCTAACTCGTCGAGTCGAGGACAAACTATGCGCGGGGTTTAAGCTATCTACAAGGAGAGTCAAGGTCCTTGACTCAGCGAGGAGCTAGGCCAGGGTGAAACCCTAATTTTGGGGTTTTGCACCCTATTTAAGCACCTTATTCGATGTTCACCCTAGCATCTATCACCTCCACACCCTACTTTTGAAACCCTAATCAACCTTGTGTGTTCTTGAGCTATTTTTCTTGCCATTTTGTGATTTAAAGCTAGAAGGACAAATGAAAGGCTAGAATATCCAAGGAGAAGATAGAAGATCTACAACTTAGGCTGCATTTCAGGCTTGTTAGAGGTATAAAGCTTATACCTTGTCTCCTTTTCCCTTAGATCTTCTTTTAAGCTTGCTTGTTGTCACTTTTGGCCATTTCCCAGGCCATTTCCGAGTTTAGGGCTCTTGGTGGAGTTAGGACTTTGGATTTGGGCTCACTTGAGCATTAGAAACTCAATGTTGCCACCTTTATTCTGTCATGTCCCTAGTCTATGCACTAGGTCTCCATTTTAGCTTAGTTTGGGTGTTTTAGCTTCATAATGCCATGCATGCACGTAAAGTTAGAAACTTTATGTGTTATGTTGGCCTAACAAGTCCAGATTTGTGAGTTTATGGCATTAGAATCGATTATTATTGACATATTGAGTTTGGGGATTTAGGTGACTCGGCGAGTTGGATACCCAACTCAGCGAGTCATATTGTAACTCTCTTCTTGTATGAATTTGGACCAACTCAATGAGTCCAGGAGACGACTCAGTGATTTGGTCAAGGATTTGGGCAAGGAAAAGTGAGGTACTCATCGAGTTCAAGGAGGTACTCGACGAGTTACCCTGAATTATCCCAATTCTATGATAGGAAGAACTCGAAGAGTTGTGAAAGAACTCGTCGAGTTGAGATGAGATTTCGATGTGTCCTGATTTGTGGAACTCGGCGAGTTAAGAGACAAACTTGATGAGTCGAGTCATTTTCTCCCGATCCTACACAAGACAGAACTCAACGAGTCTGTGAAGGGACTCGACATGTTGGCTTGGTTTATTACGAGGCTGAATGGTATAGGAACTCAATGAGTTAGAAGGTAACTCGACGAGTTGATTCGGCTGGGAGTTGATTTTGACTTTAACCAGGGGCATATCAATCATATCATGCTAAGCAAGATTGTCATATTTTTGGCTAAGTAGTGATAGCCTGGAAGTCGTGGGAGAATCCATCAGTGATTCCTCACCCCACGAGTTCAGAATCCAGCTTGAGAGGTGAGCTTGCATCTAGTAGAATGGGTCGAAGGTACCAAGGCTGGCCTGTATATGTTATGTGTATGACCAGTAGTAGAGTCTGGGTGGGCCCGTATCAGCATTACTGGAGTATAGTTATGTGACTTTTTGATAGATGTACTTGTTGTCTGTGTGATGCATGTATACATGTTAGCAGCGAAGTGTCGGTGGGGCCCGAATCTCCTAGATAGCGGAGTGTGGGCAGGGCTCGAATCTCCTAAACAACAGATTATGGGTGGACCCTAAATCTCCATGAAAGTGGGTGGGGCCCGTATCTCCTATTTGCATGTTATTTGTGTGGTATGTGGTATTTTCGGGGAGCTCACTAAGCTTTGTGCTTAAAATTTTCAATTTTGGTTTCAGGTACTTCAGGTAACATGGGGAAGAGCTCGGGATGATTGCATGGCACACGCCATAGTTTTCAGCTTGGGATATTTTAAACTCTGATATTTTGATATAGTATTTTGATATGATGTTTGAGCTACACGACATGTGATCTTATTATGTTGTTTTATGAGTTATGGGTTTTCTTTAATGATTTAAATTGAAAATTTTGGACTATATTAATGGGTTGTTTCAAGTTGATATCCGAGCCTACGTTTAAGGGCTTCGGGCACACTTTCAGGTATGTCTGAACTTAAACTAAGGAATTGGTATAGAAATTTTCAAAATAAAAACCATTTTTATAAAAGGACTTTGAGAAAAGAAAAGAGTTTTATAAAAAGAAAATATAGTTTTAAAAGAGAGAAAAGGGTGTGGTGCATGAAATCATTCGAGCTCAAGTAAGTACTCCCAAATTACACATACAAGTTTTTGGATATGATATAATTGTGTGATCAGCATGCTAGATTAGGGCTAAGGATCTAGGAAGGAAGCCTTATGTTCCTGTTATATGTGTATTAGCTTTATGAACAACATGCTGGTATAGATTAGTCTATTTGATGGCCTGATTAGAATATGATTGATTATGTGTACTTGATGCTCGAATGCTGCTTGCTTTGTGCTTTTAGGATTTCTAGTTGTCTTTTACTAAATAGTAAACGAATATGTTAAGTTACATATTGCAAGGACTAAATAATTTCAAAAGGTTAGGTCTAGCTCTATTTCACATCTCTTCTTTTAGTCCAACCGTTGTAGGGTAGGATCTCTCATTCGAAGAATTATCTAGTTTGAGTGATATGTAATAGTATTTGCGAGCTAGTTAGGGAAGAAAGCAGGGACTTCATATGTGGCTGATGGTGGAGAGTGGGATGGTGATAACCCTTGGACAAGCCTAGGATAAGAGTAGCGCGCGATTAGAGATGGGCTTAGACGGGCTTAGTGGGCTTCTAACTTGAGGACAAGTTAGTTTTAAGGTTGGGGTGATTTGATAGCTTATTTTATTTCCTTATTTTTATTAGTTTATTTTAGATTTTTAGATCTTTTTATCATTAATGCATTGTATTTTATTGATTTTTCTTTAGTATGGATCGTACCGGGTGCTTGTTATGTTGCATGAGATATTTTGTAGGTTTTTTTCGGTGCTTGTTGCGGTTGTGGGTTGATTGGAGACGGGCTTAGTGGGCTCCTGAGGCATTATTGGGCTTGGCGGAATCAAAGAGGAAGAATTGAGCTTTGAAAGTTATTGACTTGGATTATTTGGGCTTGTGAAGATAGATCATAAAATTCAAATTTTGGGCTTGGAGCATCCATTTGGTGGCTAAATGATGATTGGTGCAATTCAAATTACATGGACAAGGAGGGGGGACCAAAGGAATCTTTGGTAGTGGAACGGTGGAGTGGCTTGGTGGACCAATAACATTACAGCAACATTTGTGCGGGTAGAATTTCCGTCGCGCGGGTACCCGCGCAACTGCCCAGTTTGGGCATTTTGGTCATTTGGCTTACCATAACCCTTGGGGATCAGATCTAGAAGCTCATTCACGTTTTTCCACCATTGGAGACCTGCAAGAGGCGATTTTGGGAGCTAGAGATCATTTCCTTTCATCTTTCCAAATCTTAGGTAGTTTCTTTATGCAATTAGATTATTGTTCTTGTTACTTTGTTGCCATGAGTGGCTAATACTCTTATTTGGTTGACTTTGGCTGAAAACCAATGAATGTTTGTGGGTTTTGAAGGATTTCTGTTGATTATCAATTTGTTCCATGTTTATGATTCTTGTTTGCAATTCTTATGCTTATTTGATGCTTTGATCATGAGCTTAGTATTTGATTGAGCAATAGTTGATTTATTTCATTGATTTTGCATTGGATCATTGAATTTATCTAGAACAAAGGCTTTATGATGGTAGAAATCATCTCTAGCTTATGAATCATATCTCCTTTATGGATGTGTAAGCATTTGACATCCTCTAGGAATTGGGGATTCCTTCATTCTTAAAGCTAATTGATTTCTTGGGATTAATTGCTTCAATTGACCCATGATCTTAATTAAGAAGGTGTGTTGTGGGCTTCCCCAACCTCCATACTACCTATGAGCAATCTTGGCATATCATGCTTCATGATTGCTATAACCAATTTGGGATGAAGGATAAGCTTTGTATTAGATCCTAATGATAAACACATAAATGTTCATTGTATTGAATTGCCTTAGTTAACCAATTATTCCCAACCTTTGAGCATCTCATCAACTTTCTTAATTGCAAGGTTTTTAGTTATTCAAGTATTTTAGTTATCAAGTAATCAAACACCCCCCCTTTTATTTTAATTGTAGTTAGTTAGTCTAATTTCACTAGTTCTATTGAATTGCATTGGTGATTGAATACAACTATTTCCCCGAGGATCGATACCCCTTTTTACCATTATATTACGTTTATTTAGCAATCAAAGGGTGTAATTTGCTTGGTGGGCTTGACATCCCGACCAAGTTTTGGCGCCGTTGCCGGGGAAATTGGTTTTTTGTTATTTGATTGTTTATGCCTAGGTCTACAAGAACCGGTGAACTACTCTACAATCCGGAAATTGAAAGAGAAGCAAAAAGGTTGAAAAAGTTAGCCAAACAAGCAAAGCAACAACAACTAGTTCAAGCTTCTTCCTCTTCTCCACTAATCAACATAGAAGATCAAGTTCATACTTCAAGTGATACCGACACCGAACGGAGTTCTCCAATTGTTGGTCATTCCTTTGAAGACATTCCGTTTGAAAACCACATAGCCATGAATCACACTCCACCTCATAATCCCAACCCAAACCCAATCAATCAAGATGCCAATACCCCACCCCATCAACCAAGACAACAACCACAAGAACCTCTCATTGATATGCCACCTTGGAATCAAGCCCCTCCTCAAAACCAACCCAATTATCAACCACCACCACAACTACAAAACCAACACTTCCACCAAAACAACCAACCTCAAAACAATGCTTTTCAAGTTCAACAACTACATTACCCAAATCAACCTAATTACCAACCCCCTCCAATGTACCAAAACCCAATGTACCCACAACAACAACCTCCTTACAACCAATACCCTAACTACCAACCTTATCCACCACCAATCTACAATCCCCAACAATACCCATATCCACCTTACCAACAACCACCCAATTACTTGCAACGATATCCCAATAACCCCAATCCACCCAATCTTCCTCAAGAGTTGACATTTAGACAAATGATGGAAACGGATGTTACTCATACACCTCTTGCTATTGTTTATCCCGCAAACCGTCGAGGGATTGAATTGAAGTCAAGTTTCATCCATCAACTTACCAAGTTCCATGGGTTGGATAGAGAAGATCCTCAAAAGCATTTGAAGTCCTTTCATATGATATGTGTTAGCATGTTGCCCGACAATGTGACATTGGATGATTTCAAGTTAACCGCATTCCCGCTCACCTTGGAAGACAAAGCTAGAGAGTGGTTATTCAACTTACCACCGGGATCTATTCACACATGGGAAGAGTTACTCAAGGCCTTCAATAGCAAATTCTATCCCACCTCCCGAATATCAAGCCAACGAAGTGACATTTTGGGGATTCGTCAAGGGGAAAATGAAACATTTCATGATTTTTGGGAGCGCTTCAATAATTTGTGTACAAGTTGTCCTCAACACAATATACCCGAACAACTACTTCTTCAACAATTTTATGAGGGTATGAATGAAAAAGATCGGAGGATGATTGATGCATCAAGTGGTGGTGACATCTTCAACAAAACCCCTCACGAGATCCGATTACTTTTTGGTACCATTTCTCAAAATCAACGGAATTTTGGGACTCGAAATGACATGAAGAGAAATTATACACAAGTGGTTGGTGAAGTTAGCAACACTCAACATTTGGAATCAAAGCTCTTGGATTTGACTAATGTGCTAAGTCAAATGGTGGTGGGAAGTGGTCAACAATTGATGGTATGTGGTATTTGTGCAATGATAGGTCATTATATGGATAAGTGTCCCACACTTAGAAGTGAACCGGAAGATGTGAATGCAATGGGCGGATATCAAAGTCAACCAAGACCCATGGGATTTCAAAATAACTTCAACCCAAATTGGAGGAATACCCAAAACAACCCTTATCCACCAAAGCAAAATCCACCAAATCTGTTGATGAAACCCCAACATCCACAATACCAATCCCAAAAACCTCCATATCCACAAAATTCTTATAACCCTCCAAATTACCAACACCCTCCACAACAAGGTCAATCAAGTGGTAACCATCAAATGAGCCTTCAAGAACTTGTTACTTCTCTTGCTCAAAGTCAAACCCAATTTCAACAAGAAACCAAGAATACTTTCTCCAACATTCAAGCACAAATTGGAGACTTGGCAACCGCTCTCAACAAGATAGCACAAAGGGGTAAACTTCCATCACAAACCGAGAAGAACCCCAATGTGAATGCCATCACCTTGCGAAGTGGGAAAACACTTGGAGAAAGTCAACCTAAAAGAGTTTCAAGAGAAGAAGAAGATGAAGTGATCATCGTGGAACCTCCAAAAGTTGTAGCTCCCCCAAAGGAACCGGTTGTGCCAAACGTTGATCAACTCGACTCTTCCAACAAACCCATCAAACCATTGGTCATACCACCTCCTTTCCCTTCCCGGTTAGCCTTTTCCAAGAAGATAGAGGTAGAAAATGAATTATTTGAAACTTTTCGCAAGGTCCAAATCAACATTCCACTACTGAATGCTATTAAGCAAATTCCAAGTTATGCAAAATTCCTCAAGGATTTATGCACCAAGAAGAGAAAATTCAAGGCAAATGAAAAGATTCAAGTCAATGCAAATGTGTCTACGATTATCCAAAATAAGTTACTTCCCAAATGCAAGGATCCAGGAATATTTGCTATCCCTTGTACCATTGGTGATTTGCATGTCGAAAGTGCTATGTTAGATCTTGGAGCCTCGATCAATGTGATGCCGTATTCGGTTTTTCAATTTCTCAATGTTTGACCTTTGGAAGAAACTGGAGTAATCATTCAATTAGCAGACAAGTCAAGTGTGTCTCCAAGAGGAGTGTTGGAGGATGTGTTAGTACAAGTTAATCACCTTGTTTTTCCGGTGGATTTTTATGTCATTGATCTTGAAGAGAAGACTCCTTCCAAATCATCTATGATCCTCCTTGGAAGACCTTTCATGCATACCGCTCACACAATCATTGATGTCCATAAAGGAAAGATAACTATGGAGTTTGATGGAGAAACCATTCACTTCAACATCTTTGAAGCAATGAGGTACCCTAGTAAAATTTCTCCATTGTATCGGGTTGATGTGATTGAGCCAATAAACAGGATAAGCCCTAATGTATGCACAGGCAAGATAATCATGGAAGATGATTGTAATCCTAAGAGGGAACCTCAAAGAAGATTGGATCCTCCAATGATGGAAGTGGTCAAGAAGAAGATAATTAAAAGGTTCAAAAGGTGCAAAGAAAAGAAAAAGGTATGTCATGACAAGCATATAACCCAAAAACACTTTATTCCGGGTCAAAAAGTTCTTCTTTATCATTCACGCTTAAAGTTATTCCCAGGAAAATTGCGATCTCGATGGCATGGACCTTTTATTGTTATAAAAGTGTTTGATCCTAGTTTGGTTGAAATCAAGAGTTTAGAAACAAACCAAATCTTCAAAGTTAATGGGCACCATTTGAAACTATTTTATGAAGGCTTTGATATGGGAGAATTCGACAACATAACATTGGAAATCCCAAATTACGAAAGTTGATGGAAGCGGGACTATGTCTTGGCAAAGACGTTAAATAAATGCAATGTAAATAAATAATGTCCGTTTTGAAGTTTTGGGTGTTTCTACACTTGAAGTTGGCCTAAAAATAAGCATATATAAGTCTTCCAGTGATTTTGGTGAAGTTTGAAAAATTCCAAAAATTTGACTTTCGCACGAGTTCCAAAAATTTGTCTTCTCATCCCTACAGGTATCATAGCGCCGAGTCATAAGTATTGAATCATAGATTGGTCCTGGGTCTTGATATGGAATTCCTTGTATTTGATGAATGGGGCACGTTTTGAGCCTCACAGACCACTTTCAGACCGCTTGTGTGGGGGTCAGATGCAGGTAGCTTGATTGGGTCTAGGTGTGGAGGGATGTGGTTGGTCATGCCAATGTGTGCGAGCAAAGACTAGCCCGGTAAGGTATTTTGAAGACATTGAAGATATTGAAGACTCGCATCTTGGTTTTGGAGGGAGTACCCCTTAGTACTCCCGAGTCTCGTCCGAGCCTTGTTTAGTTAGATTCTCACCGCCTTTTTAGGATAGGTTATCATTTTTCTAGGGGTCTAGAGTAGATAGTAAGATAGATTTTGTTTATCACACCTTGCATTGAGGTGCTTGATGAACTTTGAAGTGGGTCCCCCAATTCACATCTTTTGGGACCAAGTCTTTTCGGTAACACCCATTTTTGAGTCATTTCCCACCCTTTTTAGTTCATCTTGGCACATTGTCAATGATCATTAGGTGTTCATATTAGCCTCCATCTATCACTCAATTTTCACTATTGGATTCATATGTTACTTGGTGAAAATCCATAGACCTTCCAAGAAGCAACACAAAGAATGAAGAAATTTGAAAAAGTGAAGAAAATAAGAGCCTATTAAAGATGATTCAAGAAAAGCAACAAAAAACAAAGAAGAAGAAAAAATGAAGAAAAAGAGCAACACAAAAAGAAGAACAATATTCCAAGTTCAAGACTTATGTTATGTATCTAGTTTGCAAAAAAAAAAAAAAAAAAAAAAAAAAACTGGATGTCAAGCAGAATATGTGATTGAAGACCCAATAACAGAAGTTCAAGATTGAAGATTTAGGTTGTTAGGTTTAGATTTAGGTTAAGTATAATTTTTATTATTTTATTTTATTTTTGATTTTTGGTGAGAAAAGGCCCCGACGATGAGATGGTAGACTGTAAAGGACAGTACAAGGGAGAAGCCTCTGAAACCGAATGTTTGCTCGGAGGCTGTACTACAAAACCCTATTTCGTTATTATACACTTTGGCCTGACAAATGTAGGAATCATAATGTGTGAAGAGGCGCCTTTCCTTCGTGCACTATGGTCTACATTGGTGATTTAAAGTGCCCCCACTGGGCGCATCTCTGTTTCCTTTGTCTTGCACACCGCGACCGCATCCAGCCGTGATCTATTCGCCCATCAAGTGGTTGAGAATGTGGTTTATGGCTCTAAGGCGGGGAACATTTTGAAGATGCGTAGGGTCCATTGAAGGACTAATTCTGACCATGTTGGCTGATGTTGACCAAGTTCTATGGTATCTTTCTTTTTCCTTTTTAGATAGTTCATCCCGAGCTCATTTTTAGTCTTGTTCTAACTTGAGGACAAGTTAGTTTTAAGCTTGGGGTGATTTGATAGCTTATTTTATTTCCTTATTTTTATTAGTTTATTTTAGATTTTTAGATCTTTTTATCATTAATGCATTGTATTTTATTGATTTTTCTTTAGTATGGATCGTACCGGGTGCTTGTTATGTTGCATGAGATATTTTGTAGGTTTTTTCGGTGCTTGTTGCGGTTGCGGGTTGATTGGAGATGGGCTTAGTGGGCTCCTAAGGCATTATTGGGCTTGGCGGAATCAAAGAGGAAGAATTGGGCTTTGAAAGTTATTGACTTGGATTATTTGGGCTTGTGAAGATAGATCATAAAATTCAAATTTTGGGCTTGGAGCATCCATTTGGTGGCTAAATGATGATTGGTGCATTTCAAATTACATGGACAAGGAGGGGGGACCAAAGGAATCTTTGGTAGTGGAAGGGTGGAGTGGCTTGGTGGACCAATAGCATTACAGCAACATTTGCGCGGGTAGAATTTCCGTCGCGCGGGTACCCGCGCAACTGCCCAGTTTGGGCATTTTGGTCATTTGGCTTGCCATAACCCCTGGGGATCAGATCTAGAAGCTCATTCACATTTTTCCACCATTGGAGACCTGCAACAGGCGATTTTGGGAGCTAGAGATCATTTCCTTTCATCTTTCCAAATCTTAGGTAGTTTCTTTATGCAATTAGATTATTATTCATGTTACTTTGTTACCATGAGTGGCTAATACTCTTATTTGGTTGACTTTGGCTGAAAACCAATGAATGTTTGTGGGTTTTGAAGGATTTATATTGATTATCAATTTGTTCCATGTTTATGATTCTAGTTTGCAATTCTTATGCTTATTTGATGCTTTGATCATGAGCTTAGTATTTGATTGAGCAATAGTTGATTTATTTCATTGATTTTGCATTGGATCATTGAATTTATCTAGAACAAAGGCTTTATGATGGTAGAAATCATCTCTAGCTTATGAATCATATCTCCTTTATTGATGTGTAAGCATTTGACATCCTCTAGGAATTGGGGATTCCTTCATTCTTAAAGTTAATTGATTTCTTGGGATTAATTGCTTCAATTGACCCTTGATCTTAATTAAGAAGGTGTGTTGTGGGCTTCCCCAACCTCCATACTACCTATGAGCAATCTTGGCATATCATGCTTCATGATTGCTATAACCAATTTGGGATGAAGGATAAGCTTTGTATTAGATCCTAATGATAAACACATAAATGTTCATTGTGTTGAATTGCCTTAGTTAACCAATTATTCCCAACCTTTGAGCATCCCATCAACTTTCTTAATTGCAAGGTTTTTAGTTATTCAAGTATTTTAGTTATCAAGTAATCAAACACCCCCCCTTTTATTTTAATTGTAGTTAGTTAGTCTAATTTCACTAGTTCTATTGAATTGCATTGGTGATTGAATACAACCATTTCCCCGAGGATCGATACCCCTTTTTACCATTATATTACGTTTATTTAGCAATCAAAGGGTGTAATTTGCTTGGTGGGCTTGACATCCCGACCACTAGACTAGGGAGTTCATCTCCTCTGAGATCACGTGCAATATCTTGGATCAGACTCATGTGATCTTCGACACAATTAAGGAGGGCATTCTTACGCTTTTGGATGAGAGGTTAAGTGGTTTCCGCACTGAGGTGGTGCCCATGATGGGGTGACCCACACTAATTTTTAGGGAGCTTAGAGCTTGTGGAGCTCTCGACTACCATGGGGCCCAAGACCCCATTGCGAACACGAGATGGTTAGCAGATGTCGTCAATGCATTCTACACCAGCAGATGTCCCAAGGGGGACAAGGTTCGACTAGCATGTTGTCTTCTAAAGGAAACAGCACGTGACTGGTGGGAGGAGGTCAGACATGGCATTGGTGATGATGCAGTTCTTGATACTATGACTTGGGGAGATTTTTCAGCTAGGTAGTAACCCAAATTTGCACCGGTGATAGAGGTGCAACAGCTTGCTAGGGAGTTACAAGATTTATAACAGACTATTGAGACAGTGATGGAAATCACCGCTAAGTTTTCGGAGAGGGCCTTCTAGTTCCACAGTATGTGGCGGATGAGGAGATGAAAAAGGCCAGATATAATGAGATGTTCCAGAGTGATATCCACCAGTTTGTGAGCCACTCCGGCTGCATGACGCTGGAGGATATGATTGTCAGAGCTAGAGTGAGAGATTGACCTAGAGATGGAGAGGAATCGGAAACCAGATGCGACACCTAGAATGGAGAGTTCGGGTAAGAAGCCCAAGACAGATTCCCAAGGGAAGGGCTAGGAGAGTTGACGTCGCTGTGGCAAGTGTGGTAGGGGACACGATGGGCCGTGTAGGGCGGGTAGCTTAAGCTACTTTATGTGCGGTCGAACTGGTCATATGAGTAGGGACTATACAACCACCACCACCACCACTACAGTGTTTGATTTGATTTGCTTCCAATGCAATTAGAGGGGCCACAAGCAGTCCTAGTGTCCAAGTTTGGTAGCTTGAAGGGCCAACATATATGGTTTGGGCTAGGCATCAATATATGGATGAGTTAGGGCTTTTCTCAATGTATTTTTTGAGTCTTTTTTTGTATGTTTGATGTTTTTGGGCTAAGAAACTTTTGGTTAAGGTGTGACCAAAAACCAGTTTTTGGTCTACTAACCGAAATCTGTTTTCGGGCCTTGTCAGTATATATAGATGTTTAGCTATCAGGGTAGCACAACAGTTGTAGGTTGCTATGTTTTCGGTCCCTGAGTTGTATCAGATGGTTTCATGTTTTTAATTGTATGCAAGCTCAGTTTCATTCATCTTCTACTCCATTTCTAATTTGTTTTCTTACGTTTGATTGATCATTGGTGAAGATCTTTCCATCTAAGACCTTACAATTGGAATCAAAGCTCAAACCGGTGTCAATCAAGTGTGTTTATTCAGTTTCTACTTCACAGTCGTGTTCTTCACGTTATTAGTCTCTTGAAGCCTGTTTTTGATCGATTTTTGAAGATCAGATCATAGTTTGCATCATGTGGAATCGAGATCTGTTTGGATTTCAGCTTTTCAATTGAAATCTTATTTTTTTTTCGGTTTGATTTTTCATCAACCGAAAATATATCTTCAATTGATTTTTGTTCAGATCTAAGCTGTTTGGAAGCTGTGTTTGAGGTTTCTGTTGGGTTTTGAGCATTCTAACACTCCTAGGTGTACATGCAACCCTAAATACCTTCAATCTATGTTTTCTCTATTATACATGCAAATATGAACATCCAAGGTATTATCCTAATCTAGCATAAAAAAAAACAATGAATATAACAAGATAGAATACATACCTCTTTGATGTAGAATGTCTTCGTGAAGCTTGAGTGCCTAGTGCCCCAAGTGTGACACCTCAAATGGTTCACACAACATCATATGCACTTGGAAGACTTAGAGAGAAACACCACTTTTCTAAAATCGGCTAGCCCTTCTCTATTCTCATAGTGCCGATTTTTCCCAAAGAATATGATCTTATATAGTTATTACAATTAGGGTAAACCCTAATTGTCATGACCTTCCATTTCCTTGGATCCATGGGTTCAAATACACCATGTAGCATCCATGGATCATCATGTGGGTTTTATCCAACTTGATAATCCATGGAGCATTAGCCCAATATACAAGTATGGATGATTTACACAATCAACCTATATATTTAATTAGTCTTCTTTTGATCACTTAATTAATTCTAGATTAATTCTTGATCAATACTAATTAAGTAATCTTATTAGTATATTATAACTTAAAATATATTAACAAAACTTAAGTGTTATTTCTCTCATTATAGTCTATCTAAATGCATGATGCCATGCAACCCAAATGGACCATGATGGGTCGGGTCAAGTCTTACCAATTATAGTTATGGACTTAGACATTAATCTAATAGTCTCCCACTTGGATAAGTCTAAAACTATTATTGCGTATGACTTCAAGAGCCAACTGGCAATCGTAGCTCTCAAAAGCTTCCGTCGAACTCTGACCTCGTAGATGAACTCTGACCTTTGTGAATGACTTGTCCATTAGATAAGGGATCATATATTCCTCCATTCTAGATATCATATGAATAGAGACATGGATTATAAATCATTCTCTCTGTCTATCTGTTGTTTCCCAATTTCCGATTTATGACGACTGACTGATTGAACAAATCAAATCAGTCCTGGCTTGGCCAAGCACTCACATGTGTCATCGCTAAATCATCGAGGGGCCCACCGATATCGCTTTTATCCCGAATGTAAAAGGAATGGATAAACTTCGACTCATATGGCTTGTTCTACTACTTGTTGAATCATACACAAAGACACGTGTTATAACATCGAGTTACCAATGTGGTTTCGCGTAATCAATGTGTAACCAAGTCATAGTAACAACTCATATCTCTAGGTTTGAAGAATATAAGATATTATCGTCTCATGATCACTCGTGATAAAATCCATGAAGTGATTCAAATGAGCGCGGGTTGAATCCAATACTCAGAACTTATGAGCACTCATGAGCGTTCTAGCACAACTTTGTCCACCAACTTGGACCTCTACAAGCCAACCCATGACAGTCTTGATTCATATCTACTTCCAACATATGACCGACTATGGATGGTTTAAATAACTTAGTCATTCCGGAAGAATAACCTAGTTATTATGGAAGTCAAAACATGCAAAGTGAAACACAAGAATAAATGAATCAAATATGGTATCAAACCCTATGAATATAAATAGACCACTTCTATTTATCACCATATTTATTACTCATTATTCATTGTTTTGGTTTTATCAACATTATACGTGAATTAAAACACTTGGTATCCCATGCTCCAAGCATGTACACTATGTTTTCCTAAACCATAGCTTTGCCATACACCATGTATGCACTTTATGTTTATCTATGATCCTTACTTTCAATGATTCTAATTTCACACTCCCGAATCAAAATCTGTTAGGATTTAAACTTAAATGCACTACCCTCTTGCAATGAATGTGTACAAAGTCACAAAGACTTGTCAACAACCATTACAGGGTATTCCAATGAAGACCTACTCCATGGACACAAAGCCTTATGTTCAAAGTATGCATTGCTTTGAACATGCTTCTTGCACTAAGTTCTTTCTAATCTTACACAGATATCTTTTATCTATAGAGACAACTCTATATTCCCATTTTGACTACTACTTCTGAACAAAAGTTGCCTCTTTTCAGACTATGTCAATATGGCCATTTCAAAATTCACACTATACTTCCAACTGTCCTTGAGCAACCAATCTTTTGTAAACCTTAGATTGTCCTCGACAATTGCTTAATCACTTTAGTCATATCCAATTCTAGACATTTTCCTCCTTAATGCCCCAAGGCATTTGGAAAATTCATAAAGAATAACTATTATAGCACATGTAATCGATCTTGTACCCAAAGTAAATGGGACACGATTCATGATGTTTCACATAAGGTCTTTTGCCATAATAATTTTTGTTTGCCGTATTCTCAAAATTTTATTATGAAAAGGGATGTCGTAATCATAATCGAATTTTGAGAACACAATATATAGAATTTTCTTAAGTTGAACCAATCCAACATGAAATTCATATATATATTCTTGACTAAAGGTGATTAAAATCTCAATACAAGCTCTTTAGAATGATTATAAACTCAATCTAAGCTTTTCATAATTGAAATGAATTATAATTTCCTCTCCCTTAATTATAGCAAAACAACTTTTTCAACCCCTGCAACCTCACGAATTGAAACTTTTGTTTTCTATAATTAACATTGCTAACTTGCAATACTTATCATAATTATCATGCTCCCACTAACATGATGATTATTAGCATAACACTTATGCTCCCACTAGCTTTGACATGTACTCAGAAATCAGCTATTGACTTTTTTACCAAAGTTCAAATTTTTGATACTAGATTGCTTTGATAAGACTTTATCAAAATCATACACCTTATCATAGATAGCTCACAGGTGTGTCTAGACAATTTTAGAACTACGAAAAGGGATTCCGTAATCATAGTGTTAATTGTTTAGACCTTTGCTATTTCTCATAAGTCCATGTTAGTGTGCCTACTAACAACTTTGAGAATGCAAAGATTACTATCTACTTAAAAATCTACTTAGTGAAAGTGTTTCCTCACCATCATTTTCTTGAATCGGCGAGAAACCTTATGACACTTAGATTTTTATGGTGTATGAGTTCCTACCCATATGAATTTGTCAAAACCTTAGTTACAAGAAACGAATAATGACAAATCCAAGCACATATGGATTGAACTTGTGCAATCTTAAGTTCTTGCCATTTGGCAGCACAAGGGCCTGCCATTGGTTCCAAGTAGCTGTGCAACCAATTGAGTACTCTAAGAACTCATATGCAAAGCCAACTTTAAATGGAATGGCCATAGAAATGTCAACACGATAGATTATAAACCTCAAGTTGTGTGCTAGTGAAGAACCTACAGTTTTATTCTTGATTAGTTCTTGAGACTTTCAAGACCTTTAAGACTCCCACTGTCCTCTGGACATATAAGACTCTCTTGTCAAATATTCAAAGGATAGTTTGGATTATTTATCAAGACAAACACTTCACACAATTGGCCTATGTTGGTCTTTGTTTTATCCAAAACATCACAACTTACCAACTTCAAATGTACAAGAGTAAGACAACCTGTTACTCTTACATTTGACTAGTGTTAATAAACCTTCTTTAAGATATGTCACTCAAGTTACAGTCTTAGAGTATAGCTCTAAAGATTGTTTTGGAACGAATTATGACTCATCTTCATGATTTAACCACTTCAACAATTCATAACTCCTCATCTTAGCTATCAGAATGCACTTAGAGGATGAATTGTGATAAGGTCTCTTAATCATTAAGATGATCATATATCATAAAGTACTCTCCCATCTTTTCAGATTTGAGAAACTTTTATCCTTCTACCTATTTTGATTATTCTTATTCGTTCTGCCACACATAGAGACTTTTCCAATGCTTCATAATTATACTTAGACTTATAAGTATAACCATATTTACTAAACCTTAGTAAATCATTACGAATAGTCTTATCCATCTTTTGTGGTGGACTTTGACAAGTGCACATGAATGTGTACTCGATCCTTTAGTCCTTTACTTGACTCACACATCCATGTGAACAAGTAATTAGTCTTAATTTTCCAATGCTTGAAAGTTCTCATTCATCATACTATACAACTTGCTTAATTCCACATTTCGGTCCAATTGAAACTTGGGTGATGAGAAATTTTTCTTTATTTGGTAAATTTAGACACTACCACAAATGAAAGACTCAAAACCATTTTCCATTATTGCCATCAATGGAATCATATAACCAACAATTTCTTTCACAAATGCCATTGTAAGGATATTTAAAATAAGTAAAATTAAAAATTTCCTTTTATTTTAAAAACTTTGCAGAAAAACTTATCCTTACAATCCATATGAAAACTTGTTGTTTTCTATTCCTAAGCAATATCTCATAACTCCTAAGAAGTAGCTCAAGAATCCAATCTTCAACCTATGCGATAGAAATCCATCTACGCGATCATATTCAACATATTCTTTCTTTAAGTTTCTTTAGTTTTCTTTGATTCTTAAAACACCAAGATGTGACCCAGTCAAATCATGTAATAAGAATCTCCAAATAGGAACATAATAGAGTTAGACAATGGACTTTACCTGAAATAAAGTCAAACTCATTGACTTTACCATCCTTAGGTATGTTTGGTAGCTTCGTAACCAAAGCCCCTTCCTTTGGTAATAGAAACACATGGACCCTTAGGTAATAGTACATGGGACTATCTCAGACTTAGCCTTTCTCTTTACCATTTTGTCAACCAAGTTGACTATGGCCAATCACTTTCCATTGGGAAGAGAATGCTTTTCTGGATTTCTTGTGTCACTATTGTCCCTGTCCATAAAGTTTTGGAAAGTTGATCGCCTAATCAAATTTTCTTTACCAGCTTTCCAAATCATTGCTGACTCCGCAGTACCAAGCAAATAGATAAGATCATTAAGGGTCTTGTCATAGTCTGGTTCATAGGAGTCCCAAAGGAACTCACTATGTGACTTAGAAAGTGATTGAACCACGAACTTTCTCAAGACTTTGACACCCAACTCTCCTGGCTTGTCAATATGTGACTTCATCTCCAAGATGTGATAACACCTATACATTGCCTTATCAATAGGGCTTGAGTGACCTTGAACTTGTGGGTTAGGGAGAATAATTAGAGGAGGTGAAAGAAGTATGGTTTCAAGAGATTTAGGAAGATCATAAATGTCTGAACTTAGAAATCTTTTGGGAGATATTCAAGTTTAGTTGATTTAAAAGTCCTTAATATAACACCCAATATGAAATATTAAGGCTAGGACCCAACAACCTATTGATAACTGGAAGAGGGATGCTGTAATCCAAGTTATAAAATAGTTGAAGGTAGGTAAATGACGATTTACCAATTTCCACCATGAAAAAGGAAATATAATTAAGTTTTAATTGGATTTGAAACTTCTAGATATTTGAGATTCATTGAACTTTTCAATGGCATGTTTCAATCTCGAGTGTGCCCTTCAGGTTTTGTGACTGGGATGCCGATGATCACAAAACAAGGTGTGAAGTAACCATGCAAATTACTTGGTACTCTTAAATGTTTATCACCCAAACGATGTGCCGGTAAACCACAAACGCTCCATCGGCCTATGATTAAACTTTAAGAAACCCTTTGCCTACCTTGTTAAATCAAGCTAGTGTGCCGGTAACCCACACACGCTCCACCAACCGATTTAAGCAAAGTGCCAAGTGTAATTTCATGGGTTAGCACCTTATTCACATTTTCCTAACTAACTAAGATTGGGAATTATAAGTGTTTAGTTACTTAGTATTTAACATTAATACTTTTAATGAAGGGAGAACTTATAGTCTTTGTCCTACCCGTTCGGCTAACGACCCTCCACCAGTCAAGGAAGCGGTGGGTGAGAGTGGACACTCATTAAACTGTCATTTTATAGGCAGTAACCTTATACCCCCCCCCCCCCTTATAGACCAGCTTCGTGAATGAGGCCTACTAACGGTAAGACTGACTTTACTCTTATACATATATATAAATATTATTAACTTATAATATTATAAAGTATAAGGGTTGAATTTTAACTTTTAAAATTCTAAGGGCTAACTTGGAATTAAAGTATTCATAAGTGAAACTTTTCAAATTCCAAAACTTGAGGGCAAGTTTCGAAACTATTCAAAACTAATTAATTCCATAAGTTATGAGTTTAAAGTAGTTTTAATTAAAACTCTTCAAGTTCCATAAGTTGAGGACAAGTTATGGAAGACTTTAAACTAATTAATAATAATAAAAAAAGAATAACTTTTTTTATTATGGAACTAATTAAGGTTACATTTTTATTATTTATTATTTAATGAAGAGACTCTTGAACCTCCATAACTTGAGGACAAGTTATGGAGTAATAAAAGCATTTAATTAGAACTAGACTCTTCATTTTGTAAACTTTGTCAACTTTTATGAGTTTTATGATTCTTAAATGTGACTTTTCATTTAACTTGAGAACAAGTTACAAAAACACATTTTGGAATCAACTCTTAGATTAAAATGGATTGAAATCAACTATTTCACACAACTTTTCTATTAATCTAAGAACAAGATAATTCAAATCATCAATCTTCAAGAAATTAGCATGAACATAAAAACTAATACAAATCTTGAAATTATGACAATTATCTTAGAAATTGGATTACCATGAACATTACTAGATAAAAAAACAAGTTTATAAGTCCAAAAACATCTTAGGGTAATGTTCCTAGTCCAATTCCTACCAAAAAAGTCGAATTTATGTTGTCTGGGAGTCCAACTCGTCGAGTGCATGAACCAACTCGGCGAGTTGGATCGATTTGATCACTTTTTAGGCATGGACTCGCTGAGTCTCCTGATGGACTTGCCAAGTCTGATGATCAGACAGCAAGTAATTCGATTTTTAAGCAGTTTTGCAAGTATAACAAGAAAACAAGCCTAGGCTCTGATACCACTGTTGGGTTTTGAGCATTCTAACACTCCTAAGTGTACATGCAACCCTAAATACCTTGGATCTATGTTTTCTCTATTATACATGCAAATATGAACATCCAAGGTATTATCCTAATCTAGCATAAAAAACAATGAATATAACAAGATAGAATACATACCTCTTTGATGTAGAATGTCTTCATGAAGCTTGAGTGCCTAGTGCCCCAAGTGTGACACCTCAAATGGTTCACACAACATCATATGCACTTGGAAGACTTACAGAGAAACACCACACTTCTAAAATCGGCTCGCACTTCTCTATTCTCATAGTGCCGATTTTTCTTAAAGAATATGATCTTATATAGTTGTTACAATTAGGGTAAACCCTAATTCTCATGACCTTCCATTTCCTTGGATCCATGGGTTCAAATACACCATGGAGCATCCATGGAGCATCATGTGGGTTTTAGCCCAACTTGATAATCCATGGAGCATTAGCCCACTATACAAGTATGGATAATTTACACAATCAACCCATATATTTAATTAGTCTTCTTTTGATCACTTAATTAATTCTATATTAATTCTTGATCAATACTAATTAAATAATCTTATTAATATATTATAACTTATAATATATTAACAAACCTTAAGTGTTATTTCTCTCATTATAGTCTATCCAAATGCATGATGCCATGCAACCCAAATGGACCATGTCGGGTCGGGTCATGTCTTACCAATTATAGTTATGGACATAGACATTAATCCAATAGTTTCAAGTGTATGGAAATCAAAATCAGATCGAAAAATTAAGTTCTTCATTGAAATCTGTTAGTTTTTGGTTCAATCTTCAGAAACCGAAAATTGCTCTACAACTAAAATCTGTTCAATCTTCAGAAACCGAAAATTGTTCTTCAACTGAAATCTCTTCAGTCTTCAGAAACCGAAAACTGCTCTTCAACCGAAATTGATAAGAAAGTTGAGAACTACACCGATGATGATTTCGAGAGCGTTGAGGAAAAGGAAACGGCTCTGGCTACACTTACTATGGCATTATGTCCGGAAATTGCTCAAGGTTTCCATTAATATACATAAACAAAGGCCTTATGGGAAGCACTGATAGAACTCTATGAAGGCAACGAAGAATGAAACAGAGTCGACAAGACATGTTGCGACGAAAGTTCAATATGTTTAACTATGTTTTGGGAGAAACACTTGAGAATCAGTTGCAAAGGTTTATCACACTCACCATAGAAATGAGCTCTGCTTGTGTAATGGTTACAAGATCGGAGATCAACAAGAAGCTACTGAACTCTCTACCAAAATCCTAGGATATGAATGTTTCAGTAATTAAGAAGACCAAAGATTTGAACCGTTTAAGTTTGGCTGAAACTATGGAGATCATTAAGGCTTGTGATCTCGATGATAAGCAAAGGGAGATTAACCATGTGAATTCATTCTCCACAACAAATCTTAGGATCCAAACCACCAACAACACTGCTCTCTCAACCTTTTCTACCCCTCAAGCACCTCAAGTTCATGTTCCTCATTAGCCCACCTCATACGTTATACCTCAAATGCAACACATTCAAGTTCCTCAACCTCAAACTTTAGCTCAGCAAGTAGGTTCTAGTGTTGGTTCATCCACAGCTGCACCAGTTCAATCTCATGGAATCAGTGCTCAAGCTTCATCTTTAACGGAAAAGGAAGAAAATGTGGTCCTTGTCACTGGTTTGGTAAACAGTTACAATGCCTTTGTGGCCGGATAACTCTCTCCCATAACTCTCATTTGCTGAACTAGACCAGATCCATCTTGAGGATGTGGAAGGGATGGACATTACATGGCAAATGGCCATGGCGGTTTTCAGGGCAAAGCAGTTCTCCAATAAAACAGGAAAAAACAATTGGAGTGTGAATTCCGAGAAGAAAGTGGGATTCAACAAAGGAAAAATGTGATGTTACAACTGCCATGAGCCTGGGCATTTTGCAAGGGAATGTCCAAAGCCAGATCGAAGAGATAATTCTGAGCGAACCATGGTGCCGGTGACCTATGTCAACAAGGGATCTTCATCAAGATATCAGACTGCTAACATGGCGGTGGTGGCTCAATCCTTTAATTGGGAAGACCAAATTCAGGCTCAGAATATTTCAGGACCTGAAAATGCACATCTTGCCCAGATCAAGGATGGTGTGGAACAAGAAATAGAGAAGGATCCTGAAGAAGAGATGATGAATATTCAGTTTGCATTCATGGTGCAAACCACTCTAGAGCTTGCCAAACCCGAGGTTAGTGAATTTGGTTGCTCTCAGTCTTGTATTAAAAATATTAAATTTTTACGAGATCAAATTGAATTAATGAAGAGAGAGAATGAGGACCTTAAATATGAGGGTTACACACTTAGGAAAAATTAAAAGCCTTTAAAGACACAATTAGAAAATAAAACAAACGACTTTAAGAAACTACAAGAGGATTACAGTAACAACTGTGAAAAAGAAAATTTGTTGTTGTGACCATTGAACCTGACGCATTAAAAAATCTTCTTGAAAATGCTGAATTTATTTTTAACAATTTCGATGGGTCAAGTGACGTTGTTGCAAAAATGATAGAAGGATAGATGCAGTGGAAGGATATTACTTGTGGTAATCAGAAAAAAAAAGTGGGATTAGGATTTGAGAGTGTCCCCCTTCCCTTCAATCATAATTACACTGCTAATCCCTTGTCTCAAGAAGAAATTGACAGAGAACCTTTCATGGTTTATGGGAGGTCAGCTTCTAAACAAACAACGCGATCTACTAATAAAATTTTGGATACTAACATTTCTACCTTAAGTGCAGATGTGTCAGTTGTTCAGGGGGAGGAAGACGCTGAAAAGTCTGAGTCGAATAATTTTGTGTATAAATTTGGTGTTGAATTTCGTGATGAATCTGTGTTAAATTCAAACACTAACATTTTTGTTTCTGGTGGGGTGTTGCTTCAAAATGATAATTTTGAAAATAATGGTGTTGTTTCTAATAAAATTGCTAAATCTGATTCGAATGCTTCTACATCTTCCACTTTTGCTACACAATCTAGTGCTTGTTCTTGCAAATGTCAAAATGCTAGAAACAATAATAAAAACCAGAAATCTAACAAGAGTAGTACTCAATCCAATGATAATACACAAATTTGCTTCAATTGTTGTATTGCTAGTCATCTTGCCAGAAATTGTTTAAACCGAATGTTTGTGCATCACATGTCAAAAAGAGGAGATATTGAATCTAGAGGAGGATCTTTAATTAGAAAATCCTCCAGAACCTGCTCTCGAGATGATGACTAGAAAACAAATCAAAACAAGAAAATGGCAAGTTTTCAAATGAACAAACAGGTTTTCAATAAAATCACAAACAGTTTGCCAAAATCGACCCAAGATAAGCCAAAGTCGATTTTGTCAAAGAGTAGGTTTGGATCTTCAAACTCTTTGAATAGAAAATCCACCTGCTCAAAGCAAACTAAAAAGAAAACTGTTTCAAAATCCAAATATCAATGGATGCCAAAATTAAAATCTGATTAGTCATCATCCTCCTTTGTATCTATTGAAAAAGAAAAATCAAAAGAAAAATTGAAAGATGAAATTGTGAAAGTTAAGGGTTAACCCAGGACTGTAATGATCTGGGTCCCCAAATCTAAATGATTCCGCTCATCTACAGAAACAGTTATGGAGGAATGTCGTCAGACCATGGTATGTCGACATCGGCTGCTCCCGACACATGACTGGACATATCTCCCAACTGCGCGACATTCAAACATATAATGGGGGATATGTCTCCTTCGCGGGTGGAGAAGGCAGAAAGATAACGCAGAAGGGAACGGTGACCAATGGAGTGCTCACTTTTGAGAATGTCAGTTATGCTCCTAAGCTGAAACACAGTCTACTAAGCGTCTCTCAAATTTGTGACAAGGGTTACTCAACACACTTCACCGATAAAGAATGTCTAATATTAAAGTCGGGCATTGTCATCCTGGAGGAGTGGTTTCTCGTAAAATCAAAGCGGGATAGGAATGCCTATATTATCAACATGATCAACAATGTACCCGATGAAGTCACTTGTCTCTTTTCCAAAGTCACAAAACAAAACCCAATGCTTTAGCATTATTGACTTGGCCATGCAAATGCAAAAAATCTGAATCGTATTGCTATGAACGAAATGGTCCGTATTCTGCCTGTCAGAGATTTTATTACCTTTGAAAAATGTGTTTCCTGTGCTCAAGGAAAACACCATCGGAAACCACATCTACCAAAGCATGTCAACTCCATCAGTCAGGTGCTACAATTGTTGCATATGGACTTGTTTGGTCTGGTCAACGTCCTCAGCATCAACCGAAATTCATATTCTCTCGTTGTGATAGATTATTTCTCTCGTTTCACGTGGGTCTTCTTTCTGTCCAACAAAGTTGGGATCGCTGATCTTATCAAGAAGTTCATTGTGATGATCAAGAATGAAACCAACAACTAAGTGAAAACACTTTGTATAGACAATGGAACAAAGTTCAAGAACACTGTCCTTGATCATTTTTGCAGTGAGAAAGGGATCATGCATCAATTTAGCTCTGTTTGGATGCCACAACAGAACGGTGTTGCTGAGCGGAGGAATCGGACATTACAAGATGCCGCAAGGATGATTCTTTGTGATTCTAAACTTCAAGTTTTCTTTTGGGAGGAGGCGATCAATACAACTTGTTACGTTCAAAATCGTGTCCTGATCAACAAAGCGAAGATGAAAACACCGTATGAGATTCTCTATGGACACAAGCCATCTGTCAGCCATTTCCGAGTATTTGGCTGCCTTTGCACCCTTCTCCACTTAGAATCCAACCCAAATTTCAATGCCAAAGCTGATGATTGCTATTTCGTTAGATACGCTGCTCGTACTGCTTACCGGGGATACAACTAGAAGACGAAGCAAATAGTAGAGTCTTTCGATGTTTGCTGGCTTGAAGAGAATGATACGAACGTAGGGTGAGTCCTGATTGGCTATTTGACTACACATCTCTATTCAAATCCTTTAATGTGTCGTCTGATAACCAAGCTGGGTCTACCTCTAGCTCGAAGACAATCATTGAAGATGAAGATGAAGAGGTTGTTTACAGACCGCCATTGGTTTCTACTACTGATCTCCCGGGTGAGTCATCCGTTCCATCTGCGTCTCCTGAGTCCCCAACATAACATTCTGCTCCACATGCTGATGCTACTCCTCCAACTCCAATTGAACGAGAGTTCATGAACCATGATGTTTCCGCTGTCACTCAAAATCTAATGGAACTCCTCTTTCCCGAACAGATCACAAATGAGTTTGTACCAAATTCACCACACGAAGCTGGTACATCTGCCGTAGATTCTTCAGCACATGACAGAGCTATTAATATCCATAATCTTCCCATTTCATTCAATGACATCAGTCACGAATTTCCCTCTCGCATACAGCGTGATCATCCGATAGAAAACGTCATTTTCCAGCTGGGCGACGAAGTTCAAACGAAAAGCAAAAGCGGAGATGTCAACACATGTCTCTATTCTTGCTTCATTTCTCAAATAGATCCCAAGAATTTCGAAATGGATTTGAATGAGCCTAATTGGGTAGATGCCATGCATGACGAGCTCAATCAATTCAAAAAGCTCAGGGTTTGGAAGTTGGTGGAACTGCCTAAAGGCAAGAAATGTCTCGACACTAGATGGGTGTTTCGGAACAAGCAAGATGATTCAGGTGTAATTGTCTGTAATAAGGCGAGATTCGTGGTCTGTGGGTTCAGACAAGTTGAGGGTCTCAATTATACAGAAGTCTATGCTTCGGTGGCGCGCTTGGAGGCTATTCGTATCTTCCTTTCTAATGCTTCCTACATGAACTTCACCGTATATCAAATGGACGTCAAGATGACTTTCTTGTACAGCAAGGTGAAGGAGGAGGTTTATGTTGATCAAACTCTTGGGTTTGTTAACTCAAAACTGTTGGATTAGTGTCTAATTCCATAACTACTTTGGTATGTACTTGACCCGATAGTGCATGGTCCTTTTGTGTTGCCTTTACTAAATCAACTTGATTGGAGAAATAAATAGAGAGATATGTTATTATGATTTATTAATATGTTATAAGAATAATATATTAAAGGAGAAATCATATTTGTTTAATTAATATTGGTCAATAACTAATTAGGAATTAATTTTGTGATCAAGTGTAATTAATTAAACTAGAGGGGCTGAATTGTAATTATGTGATAGTTACAAAATAAGGTAAGGATTATCTTATTAATGGGTTGGACGAATCTAAGGTGTGAAGGCCTTAGAATTCGACTAGGATAAGGGTTTCTAAGACTTATCTTATGGTTACTTGGTGGGCAAGCAACTAGATAAGGATAAGGACTAAAATCCTAATCTTTACACCTATATAAACCCCCTAAGGCTCATGAATTCGTGTATCCCTTCCCAAGAGGTCCTAGAGACGAATTCTTATACCTCTCCTCTCTCTTTATAACTTCTCCAATTGCTCTTGGTGTTTGTAAGCCATTAGAGGAGTAACACTTGTGACTCTAAGCCTTTCAAAGTCAATTCAAAGAGGAATTAGGATTGTTATTGCTACATAACAATCAAGGTAATATCTTAAATCTAATTATATGTTAATATCGATTTCCATATGCTAGCATTAGGGTTTATAGTCTTGGATTCAAAGCATGTACAATAGAGAAACCTAGATCCAAGCATTGGGGTTTGTATGAGCACATAGGATGTCTTATGACCAAAACCCATCAGTGGTATCAGAGCCTAGATTGGTTTCTATTGTATTGATGCATTATATGTTTGAAAAAATTGTTTTTTGTGTTTTTGGGGGCTGGACTCGCCGAGTCCATAGCTGGACTCGCCGAGTCCATGCTGACTCGACGAGTCCATGCTTGACTCGACGAGTTAACTCGTCAGATGGAGCAAACTTCGGGATTTATTGCTGTTTTTGCTTAAAGATAGTTGCCTTATCATATTAGATCAATATAAATCCGATTTTATGATATATTTGACTATATTCTTGATCTAATTGAAGATATTTATGAATTAATAAAATATTTGTTTCCTTATGTGATAATTGATTAAGTATTTTGATTAAATTGGTTAATTGTTTTGCAAGAAATCATTAAATAAATCAAATATGGATAATTATGTGATTAAATGTTAATTTAGATTATTTTGTATTTGATCCTTGTTGTTATGAAAAGTTTCATATTTTCCCCTTTAGGTTTTATAGTTTAAATTTGAACCCAAAAGTTTTGTTGCTTTGAAATTTAAATAGTTGAAACCCTAATGTTTTGAAATGTTTCAAAACTCGCCCTCATGTCTTGGAATTTAAAAGTTGATTAAAAGTTTAATTAAGAATGTTAAATTCTAAAACCCTAGTAATGTTTTGAAAAGAGAAAATCACACCCTTATGGTTTTATTAATTAATTAAGGTGTATAATTAAAGGAGGTTTAATAAATCCATAAAAGTTTAGGTATACAATTTAATTGAATTAAAGGTATAATTATTAAATTTGACCGCCTAGTATTTTCAAAGTGTAAAATACACCCTATACTATATATAACATTAAAAGTCTAACATTATATATATATATATATATATATATATATATATATATATATATATATATATGTATGAATAAAAGTCAGTCTTACCGTTAGTAGGCCTCATTCACGAAGTTGGTCTATAAGGGGTGTTTAAGGAAATTGCCTATAATATGGCGATTGAATGGGTATCCACTCTTACCCACCACACTCTTGACTAGTGGAGGGTCGTTAGCCGAACGGGTAGGATAGGATGAGACCTTACATTATAAGTATAATGAAATACAAAGTAACTAAATGTTTTTCAAATTCCCAATCTTCGTTCCTTAGGCAAAAGTGAATTGATGCTATTCCATGAAATTACACTTTGTGCCCTTGCGAAGACGTTAATGGAGCATGTGTGGTTTACCAGCACACTAAATGGTTCTAAGAAAAGGTAGCAAAAGGTGACTCAATGTTTGTCATAGTTCGGTGGAGCGTGTGTGGTTTACCGGAACATCAAATAGGTGACTGTAACATGTGAGGGCACCATGTAAGTTTGCATGGTTATTCACACCCGCTTTGTGATCCTTGGCATCCCAGTCACAAACAAGAGGGCATATCGAGATTTAAACATGCCATTGAAATGCTCAATGAATCTCAAAGGATCTAGGAGTTTTCATAGATTTAAAAACTTAAATTTTTTTTCGTTTTTTATGGTGGAAATTAGTGAATCGTCATTCACTTACCTTCAAATATTCTGCAACTAGATTACGACATCCTTTTTCTAGGTTGTAGCGTATTGTGTTGGGTCCTAGCCTTAGTATCTCATTTGGGTGATTTACTAAGGACTCAATCGATCAACTAACTTGAATTTGTTTTCTCCCATTTTGTAGATGTCAAAGTTCGACAACCATGGTCTTCCCAAATCCCTTGGAACAAGCATTCCACATGAAGATGGTATTCCACGATTCGATCGAGGAACAAGAAATCATGCTTCACTTCCTCCACCTCCTCCAATTGTTCTCCCTAACCCACAAGATCGAAGAATTGAAAGCTTCAATATCACTAAGGCCCTATTGGAAATGAAACATGAAGATGGTAAATATGTGTGTGCCCACATTCTAGGAATGAAATCACACATCGATAGGTTGATTATGTTGGGTGTGTCATTTCCCGATGAGTTGGCTGTGAACTGGGTTCTGCAATCACTCCCTGAATCATATAATGAGTTCAGAAGAAAGTATTATATGATGGATCATGACGACAACCTCATTGACCTAACTTACATGCTCATTCCTGCTGAATCAGAAATGATTTGGCGAAGCAATGGAGCATATTTGTTGGGAAAGTCAACCGACCATGCTTCCGAGGACATTCTAGGAGAACCGACTTGCGTTTGCTGCCAAGAGAAAGGGCGTTGGATAGAAGTCTGCCCCAAGAGCTTGAAAATTCCAAAGATGGGAGAGTCAAAGAGTATGACTGCGCTTCAGGTAAAATCCACTATCTAACTTCGTCAAGTTCCTATTCATTGATTCAAATACATGATGTGATAAGATTGCATTTGAATGTTTTGCAGGATCACTGAAAAGAAAGGAAGCTTGGTGAAAGAGCAAGATGAATCTAATCACAAGAAATGGATCTTGATCGCATGGACTTGAAGATTAGATTTTGAGCTTAGATAGTTATAATAGAGTTGTTAGAAATTTTCATTTTGAAATACATAGTTTTCAATGGATTTTGGATTGTAAGGACAAATGTTTTCCGCTGCTTTATAAATAAAATAAATTTTGGTTTGACATATTTATTTGTTTATTCCCTTGCAATGAAATCGTTATGAAAATTGATGTTTGCATATTTCTACAACAAATGGATATGATTCTTATTTATGGTAATTATGGAAATGTTAAGAATTTACCAAATAGAGAGAGTTTCTCATCGCCCAAATTTCAATTGGACAGAAATTTGGAATCACGCAACTTGGTTGCATGATGAATGAGGAATTTCATATTTGGAAATTAGACTAATTCGTTGACAAAGTGTCAAGTGAAGGACTAGGAGATCGAGTACACAAAGTTGTGTGTTGATCAAGGTCACCATAAGAGTAACAAAGATATTCATCATAATTTACTAAAGGTTTAGTAAATATGATTATACTCATAAGATTAAGTGTAATTCTGAATTGATTGAAAAAGTTTAAATCAAAAGCAAAACGAATAAAAATCAAGTAGGCAGAAAGATAAAAGGTTCTCCATTCTAAGAAGAAGGGAGAGTACCGTTTATGCTTTATGATAGGTCTTAATGATTAAGAACCATATCTCAATTGATCCTCTAAGTGAGTCTTAGTACAATTGTATGTTTAAGAAGAGGAATCAAGAATTGAAGAAATGGTTAAATCAAAAGGTCAATCATACTTCGTTCCAGTAACAAGTCTTAAAGTTAAGATTGTGGCAATAAGTGACAAGTTTTAAGAAGGTTTTTAACATTCATCAAATGTGGAAAGTTGTGATGTCTTGGATACGACAAAGACCAACTAGGACCATTTTATGAAGTGTTATGATAAAAACTACACTAACTCTTGAATATTTGGTTGTCAAGAAATGTTTATTGACATGAGAATCTTATATGTCAAGGAGTCAATGGGAGTCTTAATGGTCTTGAAAGGTTTCAAGAACAAATCAAATAAACCTTATCGATCATCACTAGCACACGAGTTGAGGTTTACAACCTGTCATGTTGACAGTATTTTGTTTTCTATGCAATTCCAATTGAGTTAGTTGTGCATATGAGTCATATGAGTTCTCATTTTGAACGCATAAAAAGGCAAGGCACCTTCATCAATGAAAGGTACATTGATAGGAAAAGGTGAGCTTCTTAACTACTTGGAAGACGTGGTAGGCAGTTGTGCTACCATAAGGCAAGAAAGCAAGATTAAGAAAGTTCGGTCCATATGAGTTTGAATTTGTCGTAAACCTTAGTTTTAACAAATTCACATGGATAGGAACACATACACCTTTTAAATCTAAGTGTCATAATATTTCCTCCTTCATGAAAATAATTGTGAGGAAATGCTTTCACTAAGAAAGATTTTAAGAAGATAGTGATTGTAAAATTGCATTCTCGAATTCGATTATGGTTATGGTATCCCTTTCCATGATTTGAATTGTGAGGTTTGGCAATTAGTCTTAATTGTTTAGACACACATATGAACTATCTAAGGCAAAGGTGTATAAGTTCAAGAAGCTTTGATAAAAGATTATCAAAGGACTAAGTATTAGAAACATAGACTTAAGAAATTCAATAGGTATTGTTTTTCTGAAAGTTAAGATGTTTATGAATATATGTCGAAGCTAGTGGGAGCATAAGTGTTATGTTTTATAATAATCATCATGATAGTGGGAGCATAAATGTTATGATTGTATGATTATTAAGGAAAGTTTTGCAAGTTGGCAATATGAATTATAGAAAACAAGAGTTATACCTTGCAAAGTCGTAAGGGTTGTAAAGTTGTTTTGCTATAATTAAGGGAGAGAATATTATGCTTTGTTTCAAATATAAAGGCTTAGGTTGAGAAATGTTGATAAATTTAGTCAAAGGTACATAGTGTGTTCTTAAAATTTCGATTATGATTACGACATTGCTTTTCACAATTCGAATTTTGAGAACATAGCAAATAAAACATTATGCGTCGTGTCCCATACGCTTCGGGTATAGGATCAATTGCAAATGCTTTAATGTTTGACCATTCTAAAATTTTCAAAATGTGTAGCGCATTTAGAGGAAAAATGGACTAGAATTGGTTTTGACTAAAATAATTAAACAACTATCAAAGGACAATCCAAAGTTCGATGAGGATTGGTTGCTTGTGAGTAGTTGGAAGCATGATATTGAATGGACCATATCAACATTATTATGAATAGACAAGATTCTATTAAGAATGAGTTGTCAAATGAAAAATATGGAAGCATGTCCATATTGGGAATTGAATATTGAAAATCTATGTCTAGATTAGAAACTTTTGTGCAAAAGGATGCTCAAAGAATGTACTTTGAGTGAGAGACATCATATCTAAGGAATTGTCTTGTAACAATATCCGATAGAGGACTTTGTAATGTCATTGGCAATAGTATTTGTGACTTTGGTGCAATGATATTATGAAAGGATTGTTGCATTGAATGTTAGAATCTAGCATATTCTATAAGTAGCAAGAATTTGATATTCTTTCACTTATGGAAAAGGATTTGGAGTTGTGAAATGAGAATGATTGGAAATGTGTTCAATTTGATCTATTTTACAAAAGTAAGAACCGTAGGTAAACATTGTGTGCATACTAGGAGCATGGGACAAGTGTAATAATTCAAGTAAGAAGTTAATTACCCGAAACGACAAATAATGAGTAATCGATATGGTGATAAATAAAAGGAGTTTTATTTATACTCAAAGGGTTGAGGCCATATAGGATTAGTATTATTCTTGTGTTTCACTTTGCATGTTTTGACTTCCAGAATAATTGAGTTTATTAAGAATAATCAAATTATTCAAACGGGCCACAGTCGTTCATATGTTGGAAGTAGATATGAATGAAGTATGTCGTGAATTGGTGTGTGGATTTTCTAAAAGAGTATTAGACATAAGCAAACGTTTGCTGCAACGTTCATGAGTGCTTATGAATATGAATTTGAGCATTGGATTAAACCCACGCTCACTTGGATCACTCCATGAATTGTATCACGAGTGATTGGTGAGACGATAACATCTTATATTCTTGAAACCGAGATGTGTGAGTTGTGTGTGATTCAGTGAGTGAGTGCAAGTAAGCATTGTATCAAAGTTTGTCCGTTCCTTTTATCCAAAGTAGGACAAAAGCGATATCTTTGGGCCCCTCGATAGTTTAGTGATGACAAACGTAAATGCTCGGCCGGGCTAGGGCAAATTTGAGTTGTTCAATTTGTCAGTCGCCATAAATCGAGAATCGAGAAATAGTACAAAGTGAATGATTAGAAATCATATCTCATACGATATCTAGAATAGAGGAATATATGATCCATTATCTAAGGAGACGCGTATCTGATAGGATCAGAGTTGACAGCGGCTTTGGAAAGCTACGATTACAGATCAGGATCTGAAGTCATATGCATAATAGTTATTAGACTTATCCAAGTGGGAGACTGTTGGATTAGTGTCTAATTCCATAACTATTTTGGTATGTACTTGACCTGATGCTGCATGGTCCTTTTGGGTTGCCTTCACCAAATCAACTTGATTGGAGAAATAAATAGAGAGATATGTTATTATGATTTATTAATATGTTATAAGAATAATATATTAAAGGAGAAATCATATTTGTTTAATTAATATTGGTCAATAATTAATTAGGAATTAATTTTGTGATCAAGTGTAATTAATTAAACTAGAGGGGCTGAATTATAATTATGTGATAGTTACAAAATAAGGTAAGGATTATCTAATTAATGGGTTGGATGAATCTAAGGTGTGAAGGCCTTAGAATTCGACTTGGATAAGGGTTTCTAAGACTTATCTTATGGTTACTTGGTGGGCAAGCAACTAGATAAGGATAAGGACTAAAACCCTAATCTTTACATCTATATAAACCCCCTAAGGCTCATGAATTCGTGTATCCCTTCCCAAGAGGTCCTAGAGACGAATTCTTATACCTCTCCTCTCTCTTTATAACTTCTCCATTTGCTCTTGGTGTTTGTAAGCCATTAGAGGAGTAACACTTGTGACTCTAAGCCTTCCAAAGTCAATTCAAAGAGGAATTAGGATTGCTATTGCTACATAACAATCAAGGAAATATCTTAAACCTAATTATATGTTAATATCGATTTCCATATGCTAGCATTAGGGTTTATAGTCTTGGATTCAAAGCATGTACAATAGAGAAACCTAGATCCAAGCATTAGGGTTTGTATGAGCACATAGGATGTCTTATGACCAAAACCCATCAAAAACTTCCTAACCATGTCTACAAGTTAGACAAGGCTTTGTATGGGCTGCATCAAGCTCCCAGAGCCAGGTATGCTACTCTTACACAACACTTGCTCGACTATGGTTATTCCCGCGACACTATCGATCAAACCTTATTTATCAAGCATGTCAGTGCAGATCAGATTCTTGTCTAAATATACGTGGACGATATCATTTTTGGGTCGACGAGTTCTCAGTTATGCAAGGAGATCAAGGACGTCATGAAAAAGCGGTTCGAGATGAGGTCATTTGGGGAAATGACCATGTTTTGGGGGCTTCAGGTCAAACAATGTTCAACCGGAATCCTGATTCATCAAGACAAATATGTTGAAGATATGCTCGAGAAGTTCGGGTTCAGGGACACTAAACACGCTTTGATGCCCATAGCGGAGAGACCACTGCTGACTCTTGATCTTGAAGGAGAATCTGTAGATCACACGTACTACAAATCGATGATCGGATCACTGATGTATATAACTGCAAGTCGCCCAGACATTACGTTTGCGGTCTGTCAATGTGCATGCTACTAGGCATATCCTAATTGTCTCATCTTACTGCTGTTAAAAGGATTTTTCGGTATCTCAAAGGTAGTCCAAAACTGGGTCTTTGGTATCCAAAAAATTCCGAATTTTATCTTTATGCTTTTGCAGACAGCAATTATGGAGGTTGCGTACTTGATATGAAACCGACTTCAGGCGGATGTCAATTTCTTGAAGATGGTTTGGTGTCTTGGCAATGCTAGAAGTAGAATATTGCCTCGACCTCAATAGTAGAAGCAAAATACATTGTTGCATCTGCCTGTTGTTCTCAAGTTATAAGGATCCAACATCAGCTATTGGATTACGGTTTGAATTTTCAACAAACCCCTATATTCTGTGATAATGAGGCTACGGTCCAAACTGCTAAAAATCCGGTCCATCACTCAAAAACCAAGCACATCGACATCAAAATTCATTTTATCATAGATTGTTATGAGCAATCGCTCCTTGGGCTAGAACAGGTTCACACTGAAAATAATGTGTTGGATCTGTTCACCAAACTGTTTAACAAAGCTTGATTCGATGTGATGGTAAACTTTTTGAAAATGATTCACTTTGAGGATTAATATTTGTTTAGGTTAGTTTAAATTTGCGCACTTTAATTTCATTCTCTCCCATGCACAAAAATAGGGGGAGAAATAAACAAAAGTCATACAAAATTAGAAAATTAAAAATTGAAAAACATTAGAAAAACAGAAAAATCAAAAATATTTCTAAAAAGTGATGTGATGCGAAGTGATATAAAACTTGTGATAACAGGCAATCTGAATCTGTGTAAGGTACAAAAGTTGAATTGTCTAGGCTCTGTGTTCGATGTGCTAGTAGGCACGAAAAGTTTAATGGACTTGACTAGGTGCAGATGAACTTAAGGAATCTAAAGACTTGATAAATCTTGACGTAGATAATTCCATTTAGCCTAACAATATGGCTCTTGGGTAGGTTGAGCAAGGAGATATACATGAGAATCCAACAATCACATTAAAGAAACCCGTATCTCGAACTGTGGATTAACTTTTCCTCGATGTACGGATTTGTCCTTAATTCTGGTATTGATGGGGCGACTGGGAGATTCCGATAAAGTATGTCTGTCGAAAATTATTTTCTTTCTTTCTTACTGGTAGTCATAAGTTGCATCCTATGTGTGATCGAAAGATCCGACCTGGATTGCAACATATGCAACTCTGTCTCTCTGCATCTTCTATCTATACTATTCTTTCTGTCTGATAGCCATATGCTGTGTCCTTTGCGTGATTAATAATCCGACCTGGCACACAGCGTATGCAACCTTCTACTTCTCAATCCCTCTGAAATTCTAGTTAGTCATATGTTTCACCCTCTACGTGATTGGAAGAGATCCGACTTGGGTATACAACATATGCATTCTAAATCTATCGTCTCTCATAATAATTGTCTTCTCACCTAAGTAAGGAGTATCTCGGAAGTTCTTGATTATTGGGGTATATCAGCAAGCGGGAAACACGTTCTAGTACAACTAAAACTGAACAATTATAGATTGTATGTAGATCTCACTGCTTAACTTAGGTGGACAACAACATCCTTGGTCGTCGTCAAATGAATGGTCCTTAGGAAGTTTTATCTAATAACTTAGGATCAACTTGTCTTGTCACTTATAGCATGTCCAAAATTTGTTATAATTTTTTTTCATGCTTAAGTGGACCACAATACTGGTGATCGATCAGATCTATTCATGAAGGAGAAGGTACTGACAAACAGATTAAGGTTGTCCAATAACTTTGATCCTATATCACAAAAGGTCTTCAATTTCAATATAGAGGATTAAATTTTGGTTGAATTAAAATTTTAGTTTTTTCTTTCTGGATTGATAAATTTTAGAGAAATGTTTTTATTTTATTATTTTATTTTAAATTGTATTTTTTTTCTTTCTTAATTTTTTTTTAAATTTAGAAAATTTTATTTTATTTTTAGTTTATTTTGAAATTAATCATCCAAGACTTTCAATTTTAAAATGGTTTTGGGTTTTGGACCCCATTTTTTTTCGGGTGCGGCCCACCGGATACGGATCTGGTATATAAGGAAATGAGGATACCGAAAATCAATTCTTCCATCATTTTCTTCTGCATACCGAAAACCTCCTAAATCCATTCTAAGTCTCAATTTTTTTGTGTTGTTTCGAAAAATCAACTTGTTTTTCTTTAAGGTATGATGATTCCGATCACAACTATGCTCTTATCGTTGAGAATCAACTGTGAAATCGTGGCCAAATCGTGAAAAATAAATCTATCGGTGAGCTTTTGGTCGAAACCATTTTCGATCCATCGGCTAACAGGCTTTCGGTCAAGCCGAGCCGTTTTCGGTCAAGCCGGCTCAGACGGCTTTCGGTCGAAGTTGTGTTCGGTCAAACCGACTCACTTAAGCCTTTTCGGTTCTAATCGACTTTTGGTTTTCATTAGTGTTCGGTCCATGAGTTTTCGGTCTGATTGTCTTGACCGAGAACCCATGTGTGTCTAATAAAATTTAATTTAAAATGGCTAACATTAATGGATTTAATTGAGAAAATTATTTGAATTTATTATAATCAAATGTTTTCTCACTTAACTTGTTTTGTGCAGATAAAATGGCAAGTATCAAAGTTGTAGAAAGTCACAACGTGTTCATTATTCTTGATGATCCTCCAACAGCACACAACGAGTTCAAATCAATGATGTACAGGATCAGGGAGTGTTGCATCTCCACTACACTTACATGGAGCCCCATTATTTATCTGAACGTGATCAACGAATTCTGGAGTGCTACAAGTGTTAAGACTAGAGACAATGGATCAGTGAAGATTGAAGCTTCTAATAGGGGACGCAAAGTTGTTATCTCTGAGCAATTCATTAGAGATACCTTGAAGATTGATGATCAAGCTGCTTTCCCAACTGATATAGATCTGAGAATTGTTGATGAGTATCTCGAGAAGATGGGATACAAAGGAGTCTTTCCACCAACCCTAAAGAAGATGTTACCTCCTTATTGGAGATTTCTAGCCCACATATTTGTCAACTGCATATCTGGAAGAAAGGATGGTTCAGATGAAATATCCTTGAGAAATACTCAGGCGATCGTTGCATTGGCTGTTGGGATTGACTTCAACTTCTCAAGGTTTATTTTGGAAGAGATAATTACTAATGCTAACAAGCAGTCGAATGATCAATTCCTGCTCTATCCAATATTTATTCAAATCTTCATCAACAGTCTATTTCCCAATTTGGTCAAGATAGGAGAAATACTTGACATGAAAGCTTTCGATCCAAACACTGTGAACCTAATCAAATAGAACCGTGAAGGGAAAATCATTTTTCATGGGAAGTACCCTCTCGTGAAATTCAGAAAGTTTGCTGAGCTTTTAGACTTTTCAGAATCCCATGGGTCGTCTGAACAAATTTCAACTGATCAAGCATCATCAGAACATGCAAATATGAATGACGATGTTATCACCGTTTCAGACTAGGAGATTGAAAATGTTACTCCGTCCACCATTGTTTCTGAAGAGCATGATCTCACAAACGTAGCGGTTCAGAGTGACTTCAGTGAAGGAACTATAGAAGAAGTTATTGAGACTGAAGGAGGAGAAGAGGATGAGTATGAGAATCTTGATCTGTCCGGTTACAATGAAGATGATGTTTCGATGAAGTTTACTGGACTTGAGCACCGTTTGACAAATGAAGACCTCTCATGGCTATAGCTTGGTATGGACCCTCCGGTCAAGCATCTCGGTAAGGACCCTCCGGTCTCATAGCTTGGTGTGGACCCTCCAGTTATGTGTCTCAGTGAAGACCCTCCGGTCTCATAGCACAGTTTGGACCCTTAACTCCTGTATCTCAGTGAAGACCCCTCGGTCTCACAACTCGGTTTGGACCCTCTGCCCCTAACTAAGTAAATCACATAATAATATAGCATATATCACAAAGATAAAATGCATAATATTACCTAACTCAGTATAAGCACATAGGACCCTCCAGTCGATAAGTCAAATAAGACCCTTCGGTCACAAAGTATTACCGCTCAGGTAAGTATAGTAAGAAGACTCACCTCGTAATTAAGCAAGTAGATATAGCACCACACGAATAGTCTAGACTCCGCCTACATAATATAATTATCTCTAATAAGTACTTTGTAATAACCACTGGGAGATGTTAAGCTAACTCCTCCATTAAATCTCAAAAGGGTGAAAAGACCATTTCAACCCTCTATGATCTCTAAGGTCTACAGTTGGCCAAACCCTAAAAGTCAACGAAAGTCAACACTCAAGTCAACAGTCCATGTTGACTAAAATCTTCGAGTGCATCTATGCGACTCATCGAGTTCCTTCGTTTTTCCCTGAAGTATCGAGAAAATCCAACTCAACTCATCGAGTTGTCCCATTAACTCGCCAGGTTGTAGCGCGTCTAGTCTATCGGGGAAAACCCTAGCTGACTCGTCGAGTTGGCTCATGCACTAGTCGAGTCCCTCTAGACAAATTCTCATTCCAAATTTTCTATGCAGAAATAATGTCCCAAATTCTAGATCTAGGCTCCCAAGGTTGAAACACCACGTAAAGCAACAAGCCTTACATCCATGCATGTCATCTAGGGCTCGAAATGCCAAAACAAGCTCTATATAGGGTTTAATGCATAAAAGCTTGCCCCTAGCTTGATAAATCTTGGATCTTTGGGCTCAAGGGACCTCATATTGGCCAGATCTGAGGTCTCGACTCCATGGCAAGCTCAAACAACTCTAGAACTTAAAGAAGAATGGAAAAGGCCCTAAACTCCTTAGAAAAGAGATCTAACCAAACAATGAGAAAGGTGGTAACTTTTTACCTTCAAACAAAGGCTAGGAATGAATGAACACCGAATCCAAAAGCTCCTTCTGATCCCAAGCCTTTTACTCCTCAACCTCCCTCCAAAAATGCACTAAAATACACAATATTAGCCTCTCTTTCTCTCACATAAGGTTATAGCTCGATTAGGGATTCTCTCAGTGTTAAGATGATAAGTGAGGCGGAAATAAAAGCTTAACATCCTTTAAATAGGACACAAACACTCAAAATTAGGGTTTTCTCACTCATTTCCTACTCGCCGAGTTGGGGTCCTCCAACTGGTTGAGTAGACTCTAAAAATCACGTGGTTAATAGCTCCTCTACTCGGCGAGTTGGGGCATCCAACTCGTTGAATTGTTCTGAAATAATAAGTGTAAACTAATTAAACATTATACCTAGGAATCCGGATGTTACATCATCACTAATATCACGCCTCTAATGGTTCACACCCAACACTAGAAAGTAAGAATGATTAAGAAGGAGGTGAGAAACTAGAAATTTTGGCTAGATCTCTTCTAAATAGGGGTTGGCCAAAAATCGAAGGGTTATATCCTATTTATAGTGCAGTAAAGAAACCCTAGATAAGCCAAAATCCAATATTGTCTTAAACAGAATAATTATCCACTTTCTTGATTATCTATGAAAGACTATTCTAGAACCCTTAGGCTCCACGAAATCTTCCTACCTTATAGATGGTTCTAGATTGCCTCTAGTTCAACTACTGAATAGTTATAGTTCAGTCCTTGCACTTTTACTTAATTCTTTTAATCCCGAAATTAGTTCCAATTAATTTGTTATTAAATATTACTATTTCAAATAAATATATTATTCGCATAATATACTAAAAAATCATTTATTTCAATTTATTAATCAAATATTAAATTCAACCTCTCTCTCCAAAATCATCTATCTAGTTGCTAGTTTTGAGGGCAACCCAAAAGGACGGTGCTACTGCCAATTTAAGTATATACCAGTTATAGTGATGGTCTTGGATGCCTAATCCAATAACTCCTACTTGGATAAGTCTAATAACTATACCTGGGAGTCGGAGTGTTATAATTCTCCCCTAATAGAATCAAACATCGCCCTCGAAGTCATCCTCTGGAAACAACACTGGGTACTGCTTTCACATCTCGTATTTTGGCTCCCAAGTCCACTCAGATCCCTTCCGATGTTGCCACTGAACCTGAAACAAGGGCACCTCTTTATTCCTCAAGACCTTCAACTTCCTATCCAAGATCTCTATCAACCTCTCAATGGAGTTCAGGAATTTATCAACTTGAATGCCCTCTAAAGGTACCACTGCCGTCTCATCGATGATACACTTCCTCAGTTGGGATACATTGAAGGTGTTATGAATGTGGCTAAACTCTACAACCAACTCCAACTGATAAGCTACCTTACCTACTAGAGTGATCACCCTGAAAGCACCAATGTATCTAGGGCCCAACTTGCCCTGCTTCCTGAATCGAATCACCCCTTTCCATGGGGTTACCTTCAGGAGGACAAAATCTTTGACTTGAAACTCTAGCTCTGAATGGCGTCGATCAGCATAACTCTTCTGGAGACTCTGGTCCATTAGTAATATCTGTCATACCTGTTAGATCTTCTCTTTCGTCTTGTAGCACTATCTCAGTGCTCCTCATTAGTCTATGCCCTAACTCTCCCCAACAGATGATAGTCTGACACCTCCTCCCAAATACGAGCTCAAAGGGAGGCATACCAATACTGGAATGATGGTTGTTGTTGTATGAAAACTCAGCCAAGGGCAAGTAAGTGTCCCAACTTCCACCAAAGTCCATAACACATGCACATAGCATGTCCTCGAGCATCTGAATCGTTTGCTTGCTCTGCCCATCTGTCTATGCGTGATATGCGGTACTGAAGTGTAACTGGGTACCCAGCTCCTCATGAAATTTCTTCTAGCACCTTGAAATAAAACGCACATCTCGATTTGACACTATCGATGTCGGCACCCCATGTCATGCCACCAACTCACGAACGTAGATTTCGGCCAATTTCTCCGAATAGAGCTCTCACTAATAGCCAGAAACTGAGCACTCTTCGTTACCCGGTCTACAACCACCCATATCATATCGCCACCTCACACAGTCCTCAGTAATTTGGTGATAAAAGCTATGGAAATTTGTTCCCACTTCCACTGGGGAATCTCTAAAGGTTGCAACGTGCCATGTAGACGCTGGAGCTCCGCCTTGACCTGAAGATAGGTCAAGCATTTTTCGACTACCATTGGCATGTCTCTCTTCATGTAGGGCCACTAGTAATCCCTTTTCAAGTCCAAATACATCTTGGTGGCTCCCGGATGGATCGAGAATCTCTACCCATGGTCCTCCTCCATCAAAATACATCGAGCTTTACCTGTATATGGCACCCATATGTGCCCACTGAAGGTCATAAGCCCCCCAACTATCCATCCCAAACTCAGAAATCTACCCGATCACCCATTCTCTCTTATGGTTCTCTAGTCTTGCGGCCACTACCTGGGCCTCTCTGATTGTATCTAAGACTTGAGTCATCACCTTTATCCTCATGCACACGTTTCGAATCGGAGAGCTCACTACTCTTTGACTCAGATCATCGGCTACCACATTAGCCTTGCCAGTGCAATCCAAAATCTCATAGTCGTAGTCTTTTCACTACATCCAACCATCTCCTTTGTCTCATATTTAGGTTGGGTTGGTCCATAAGTTACTTCAGGATCTTATGGTCTATGTAGACGGTACACTAGACACCATAAAGGTAGTGACACCAAATCTTGAGGGCTAACAGCACCGCCCCCAACTCTAAATCGTTGGTGGGATACCTTGTCTCGTGAGGCTTCAACGGCCTCGATGAATATGCTATCATGTGTCCCCTGTGCATCAACACATCACTCATCCCTGTTATAGATGCATCACAGTAAACTACAAATTCCTCCACTCCCTCAGGAAGTGGTAACATTAGAGCTTCGCACAATCTTTTGTGAAGAGTCTTGAATGAGGCCTGCTGCTCGGGCCCCCAAGCAAAAGTAATACACTTCCTGGTCAATCTGGTAAGAGGAATGGAAATCATGGAGAAATCCCTGATAAATCTCCAGTAGTAGCCTGCCAGGCCAAGAAAACTCCTAATCTCGGATGGGGACCTCGACACCTCCCATCGCATAACTGCCTCAATCTTGGCCGAGTCGACCAAAATCCCATTCTAGTTAACCAGCTTTCCTAAGAACTGGACCACTCGTAGCCAGAAATCACACTTTGAGAATTTAGCATAAAGCCTCTCCGTCCTCAATACCTCAAGACTCTCCTGAAGATACTCCTTGTGCTACTCTCTGGACCTCAAGTATACCAAAATCTCATCGATGAACATGATCACCAACCTATCCGACATGGGCCTACACACATAGTTCATGAGATCCATGAATGTTATCAGTGTGTTGGTGAGTTTGAAAGGCATCACCACAAACTCGTAACACCCATAACGATTCCTAAAAGTCGTCTTCTGGATATCCTCCTCGCAAAACCTTATCTGATGATACCTAGATCTCAAATCAATCTTGGAAAACCAAGATTCCCCCTACAACTGATCGAATAAATTGTCGATCATCGGTAGTGGATAACGGTTCTTGACCGTTAACTTGTTCAACTCCAGGTAGTCGATGCATATCCGGTGTGAAACATCCCTTTTCTTGGCAAAAAGGACCGACGCTCCCCACAATGAGCTACTCGATCTAATAAAACCCTTCCTCAACAGCTCTTGGAGCTGCAAGGATAACTCCTTCATCTCGGGCGATGCAAGGCGATAAGGTGCCTTGGGAATAGGAACCTCACCCAAAGTCAAATCAATTCGGAACTCCACCTGCCTCTCGAGAGGCACACCCGGTAACTCCTCGGGGAAAACATCCAGGAACTCACACACAACAATAACATCAGAGATAGAACTCGACCTCTCACTGGAAATCGAGATCGGGTGACTTTTTGCCAACATGACCTAAATGATAATCGAAGATCTCATCAATGGTATTACAACGGTAAAAAGTATGATGAAAACGGACACCGGATGAAGAAGTTATGGATTTTTAACGGACTTTTCCTATCCGGGCCTGTTAAAAATATAATATTAAAAATAAATCAAAATTAACTAATGGACTCTAAATGAGAGTTGTAGAGCATAATCTCACCTACGCATGGATATAAATAACTTCGAAAATGGAGCTCGTATGCAAAAGATATGAATTTATGAAGTTCGAGGCACGAGTATCGACGCTGAGTCAGACTTGCTAGAGTTCACGACGTGAACTGTCTGACTGACCATTTCAGAGCCACTTGACAGATGACGCATGCCATGAGCGAATCGGGACAAACTCACGACGTGAATTGGTAAAACTCACGATGTGAACTTCCATTTTAACCTACATATAGAAATTGAAGCTTTCTGAGTTTGGCTGCTCATTTCTATCCTCTCTCCCACTTCTACTCTGTGTTAAGCATCCCGAGACCACCCCGAAGCCCCAATAACAACCCTAGCACACAATGCAAGTCTCGAAGTTCCCGAGGAACTTGCTTCTTTCCCAGTCGAAGTACTGCTCGAGTTTTTGTCTCACCTTCTTCAATCTATCAAGTGAGTTCATACCCCTATAAGTACCTTTTCAAATGCTTTGTAAATGCTTTGATACACTTTTAAGGGGGGTAAATACAAGTAAACACGTGATTATCCTCGTGTGAATAACATCAATCTTTTTCTATACTTTTTGTTATAATCAATCATATGTGATTTATAACAATCATACGAAAACGTTCTCAAGGAACATATCACGATAACACTTTGTCCTTTTGAAATAAAACATGTTATATAAATATCAAACACTTTATTTATATTCTGAGTATAAATGTTCAATACAGTTATTACAAATGTTATACTTTACATACAAAGTCGACACTACACTAGGGTTTACCATACAAACGAAACACACTTTTGGAAAAACTATGATATGTATAGTTTACAAGGAAATCATGAGATTTTACAAACTATAGGTACTATATCAAGGAAATGCTGTCATATACAAGAACAAATGGACTTTTTATACATAAATCTATTTGATACTAAGCTTTGTGAGACATTCAACTTCACGTACTTTCAAGTATGCAGTTAAAGTCATGTATTATATACCATAATCTCTTGTAGGTAGAGCATGATACTTGTGTATAGATCTATACAGGATTGACACTCCCACACCAAAATTTTGAGCTACAGTTAGACCAGCAGGTCTGGGGTGACAAACGTGATAACATTCCAACACCTGAAGAACATTGTTACAGGCAGTCCGGGTCAATAACATGGTTATAAAACTCACATGGAGTATTAAAAACACGTTGACTTACGGGGTTATCAAATGCCTTAGCCATTTTATACATACATAAATCTACTATTCTGGGCATGAAAAACACTATTGCATTACAGTTTTGGAACTTTTAAACTACCACACACTTATGGACAAATATTGGATTTCTAGATATAAACATTCAAACTAGTCGGGTCTTGGTAGAAGGCTACTTTTATACTAGTAGGAAATATGGGATTTTCTAGGAGTTTTCAAACATCTACAAAAAATTTCATTCAAATTTATACAAACATTGACATTAAATACTTATGAACTCACCAACTTCAATGTTGATCTACTCTTTCAAATCTACTTGTATTTCTCAGGGATCCAGTAATACAGGTAAACTTCAGCTTTTGGAGAAGTGATGCTAAGGCGTCGGTTTTAAAACTAATTTTGTCATAATATTGTAATTTGTTTTTGAAACAAGTATCATTCAACAATGTAAATTTTAAAGTATATATATGATGGTTGTGTTTACTTTCTTTACAATGTATTCAACTGTTACGATACTACATGAAGTCATTCCCCCTCGAACGATTCCGCCGTTCTGGTTTAGGGGTGTGGCAGCAGGTCGGAGTCTGCGAAATGGAAGGTGGCTATGGACAGCAAGATTCAATCAATGTATGACAACCAAGTTTGGAATTTGGTTGAGAATGTACCAGGTCGTAAGATGGTCGGGTGCAAGTGGAACTTCAAGAAGAATATTGACATGGATGGGAAAGTACACACTTATAAGACATAAATGGTTGAGAAGGGCTTTACTCAAACTTCCGGAGTTGACTACGATGAGACCTTCTCACTGGTTGGAAAGATAAAGTCTATTAGGGTGATGCTAGCCATTGTTGCATTTCATGACTATGAAATATGGCAGATGGAGGTCAAAACCGCTTTCCTTAATGGTATGTTAGCTGAGGATGTTTAGATGAGTCAGCCAAAGGGTTTTGTCGATGCAATAATCCTAATAAAGTGTGTAAGCTTAAGAAGTCCATTTATGAATTGAAACAATCATCTCACAGGTGGAATCTTTGTTTCGACGAGAAAGTCAAAGATTTTGGCTTCCTGCGAAGCGAGGATAAGTCATGTGTATATGTCAAAGCTAGTGGGATTATAGTTAGCTTCCTCGTATTGTATGTCGATGACATAATACTCATAGGAAACGACATCCTGACCCTGAAGGAAGTTAAGTCCTTGATTGGGAAGTGTTCCGCTATGAAGTACCTCAGAGAGGCTTCCTATATTCTGCAAATAAGGATAGTGAGAAACAGGAGTAAAAGACTAATAGGACTTAGTCAGAATACTTACTTGGAAAAGGTACTAAAGCGTTTTAGTATGGAGAATTCCAAGAAAGGGGAGTTACCGATCCAAAGCAATACCAAGTTGACTAAGACTCAAAGCCCGAGTACCGAAGTCGAGATAGAGGAGATGAGCCAAGTACCTTACGCTTTCGTAGTTGGTTCGATCATGTATGCTATGACTTGTACTCTCCCTGATGTGGCCTTCGCTTTGAGCATGGTCAACAGATATCAAGGGAACCCTAGCAGAGCACATTAGACCACAGTGAAGAATATTCTTAAGTACCTTTGGAGGACCAAGGAATTGTTTCTAGTCCTCAGTGGGAGTGATGACTTAAGGGTGCGATGTTGTAGTGATGCCAGTTTTCAGACCGACCGAGACAACTACCATTCTCAGTCGGGTTGGGTCTTTACTCTAAATGGAGGAGTAGTGACTTGGAAGAGTTCCAAATAAGAGACCATATATGATTCAACGTGTGAATCAGAGTACGTAGCAGCGAGCCAAGCGTCAAAGGAGGCGATATGGTTGAATAACTTCATCGGAGACCTTGGAGTTGTACCGGCCATAAAGGAGCCTATAGGAATTTTCTACGATAATGAAGGAGGGGTTGCCTTGACCAAGGAAATGAGGGATCATGGCAGATCCTGATATATCGACAGGAAATATCACTTTAATAGACATTGGGTAGAAGAGGGACTCCTCGTAGTGAAGAGGGTATCGTCAGAGGATAAACCAGTAGATCCCTCTACAAAGGGATTGAGTAGGGTTAAGCACTTGCAGCATGCTAGGAACATTGGGTTGAAGGTAGATATTAGTTTAGATTAGATAGTTTTAAAACCTTTAACAGATAAATTGTAATTAACATTTGATGATTAAATAAAGGAGTATTATTTATAAGTAAAGTTATTGTCTTGTGCTATTTATTTACCTATTATTTCACTTTGCATGTTTTGACTTCCTGAATAATAATATTATTCGAACAGTCCAAATTCGCTCATACTTTGGAAGTCGGTAGGAAAGAAGATTATCATGAATTCGCGTGTAGATTGTCTAAAAGTGTATTAGACATAGCAAAAGTTTGATGCAACGTTCATGAGTGCTTATGAATTAAGATTTGAGCATTGGATTAGACCTACGCTTGTTGGCATCACTTCATGTAATTTCTCATGAGTGATTGCAAGATGATAATATCATATGATCTTTAAACCTAGATATATGATTTATTGTTTGCAAGTTCGTTGTGCATTGATAATGTTTAAACGCATCAGTACCTTGATGTTATAAAATGCATTATTGTGCGTAATCTGATGAGTGAATGGTAAATGCATATAAGTCAAAGTTTATCTGTTTATCCTAAGAGGGTAAAAGTGATATTTGGGCTCTTCGATGATTTGGTTTGACTTATGTGTCGGTTCCTGTCAGGACTAAGTTGATGTGTTAAATTAAGTTCTATGTCAGACAAATCCGAGATCGAGAAACAATTTGCTGGAAAATAAGTATGATTATGTTCAATGTAATTGTCTGCACGATATCTAGAACGGAGGACTGTACGATCCCTTATCTAAAGGATAGGTTATTGATAAGATCAAGAGTTTTGAGAACTACGATTGTTAATCGGATCCTAAAGTTGTACTTTCATTTGTAGTTATTAGACTTATCCAAGTGGGAGACTGTTGAATTAGTGTCTAAGTCCATAACTATATTTGGTATGTACTTAACCCGGTTGTTGCATGGTCCTTTTCGATTGCCTTCACCAAAGCAACTTGACTGGATGAATAATAGAAAAAGAGGATGTTCTGGGTTATTAATATATTATAAGAATAATATATTAAAAGAGAAATCACATTTATTTAATTAACATTGTTCAAGAATTAATTTTATGGTTAAAAGTGATTAATTGAATTAAGGCGACTGAACTTGTAATTATGTGATAATTGCAAAGTTAGGTAAGGAAACCCTAGAGTATAGGGTGGATGAATTCTAAGGATAACGCCTTAGGAATTCGTCCAAGGGGGTTCTAGAATTATCCTTGGGCTGCTTGGTGGCTAAGTTACAAGATAAGGCTAATCACTAAAACCCTAATTTGGACACCTATATAAAGACCCCTAGGGCATGGGATTTTAGCTACACTTGAACCCTAGAAGTCTTCGAGCCAATTTTTCCCTCTTCCTTCTCTCTCTTGCTTCATCCAATTGCTTTGATTTTTGTAAGCCATTAGAGGCACAACATTTGGGGTGCTAAGGTTCTCAAAGCTTCAAGATCTACAATCAACAATCAAGGTATTCATCTAACTTGTTTATTTAAGATTCAATTAGTTTTGTTGTATGCTAGATTAGGGTTTATAAGATTTGGATAAATTTTCATGTAAAATAGAGAAACCTAGATCCAAAGCTTTAAGGTTTTGTATGTGCACATAGGATGTACTTTTGCTCAAAACCCATCTTTATCTACTCAGTAGTGCCCACGACCAACTCGATCCTGATTGACCCACAACCACTTGTCCTACCAAGTCTTAGGGGTTTTACCATCAGGAACCACAACATGACCACCACGTCGAGTGTACAATGTATACTTGTCACCGGTAGCATAAAACCGGAAAAAGAACTTGAAGATGGGGATCAGAAGGCACACCATTGGCCTGACAGATCATCTCGAATGCCACCATTTTGTTAATAGCGTTCGGGGTAAGAATTTAAATACTACAACTGTTCTTCTGAAGTAGCTCCTCTTGGAAACTAGTGAAAGGTAGGTGCAGAAAAGTGTCGAAGTAGAGGGGAGAATCACTAAGTCAGTCGTCGGAAACTCCATACCAGCAGTCGAGGAAAAGCCATAAGCATCACTAAGAAGCTTAAATTCGACATCTAAAAGAGAAGCACAAGGTTGAGTAGCCATCGAAGTAGAGAATATAGAGAAAATCTTGATGGAAGAAGAATGAAAGACAAGAGGAAAAGGTTAAGCCGATAAGGAGGAACCTCACCCTTATAAACAATAAGGAAAGGCGGGATATTCAAAATCCCTAACGTAATGATATAACCGACTGTCATAATAGGCGGTCACGTCGTCGGAAAGTTTGAAGCATCGATAGAATAGGAATTCAACACATGTACAAAGCAGTTAAGACCAGAAAATCATAGCTAGTCTAGCATCGCTACGACTACTGGACTAGGGAACTTGATGGCGTACCCCCAGCACGGGTCAGGTGTCGCGCTCAGACACACCAATGAACTCCCCAATGTAGACCCTTACCTAATAGAACAAGCCCGATGGAACCTCGCGCTTGTGGGCACCCCTAAACATTGGGTTCCCATGGAAAAGGACCGGCCCCGCTAGTGGTGCCTTCTACTCTGAGACAAAGCATAATAGCTCCAGAAGACAAAGGAGGGTTCTCAATGCATTACCACCTAAACCAATCGTTAGTCCTAACAAACATGGAGCATGATTTCCCAATCAGCATGCCCGATCCTATTGGACCTGATGCCTTTGTGTCGTACAAACTGGCAGGAGACCTCAATATAAAAAAGGACTCCTCCAATGCCCCGAAAGGTAATTCACTCTCTCCTAGGTAATCCCAAAAACCATCCAAGTCTATTCACTTACTTGACCGTCAGAGCGTTTTCCCAAGACCCCCTCCGGAAAAAAACTAATGGTTCCTCGATGTTGTGACCTTCCAAGTTTACTGGAGTAATCAAAATTAGTGAAGAACATCACCTGGAGACAAGGTCGCATTAGCACCCTTTGTTAGAGCTTGTTCACGCTAATTATCCATTCTGATTAATCACAAAATGAACTTCATTGTCAACTTGATAAAGGATAAGAAACTCATATCCACTAGGATAGTGAGAATATTGGTCAAGTAGTTAACATTCATCTAATGGAATTGTGAAATAGTTCATAACTCATCTCAAAACCAAACTATTTCTATAATCAATATAGTTGGGTAGAGAAATAAATAATTGTTCGATTTGTGACTGATGAGACGTCTTGTGCTTACAAACAGTTCATGGGTTATACCATGAATAAGTGTTACAAGTATCCCTAGTCTTGTACGAACTAGGAAAGTTCTTATCAAATACTTTGTGAGATGGGTTATTTCGTTGGACACCCCAACTATGATTTTGGAAACCCACTAAGAAAAAAAGTATCTATTGCTCGAAGGAAGTCTTTTGAAAAGAAGATTTGATATCCAAAAGAGCTAGAGGGAGCCATATTGACCTTCATAAGACTCAATAATCATTTAAAGAAGTGACAAAAGAAAAACACTGGCACTTAATTAGAGGTTAAAACCTATTGAGGAAAAGGGCATCCCTCTATATCTTCCATATATCTAATAGAAGACATCATGGTCCTTGTTGACTCCTTGTCACCTAGAAACTAAGTCACTGATAGATTGTGATTAGAGTCTATCAACTCTTGGGAGCTATGAAAGGCCCTATCATCTAAAATGGAGGAAGATATAACGAATGAGATTAAATACATGTATGTTTAAAATTTCAGTTGATCCAACATTTGGCATTAAAACCATATAGTATTTATAGATCTTCTCAAGATGACAAGCTTGGATACGAACACACACACACACACACACATATATATATATATATATATATATATATATATATATATATATATGTGTGTGTGTGTGTGTATTTAAAACAAGAGGGGTTGTGAAAGATATGTAGGCTTGAGAAGTCCATTGATGGACTATAACAAGCATCTCAAGTTTGAATCATTTGCTTCGATGAAAAATTCAAAAGTTGAATTATGAGAAACAAAAGATAGTCCATATAAATGTCAAAGCTAGTGGGAGTGACGTTTTCCCTTGTATTAAATAGAGAATGATATTATGACTTTGCTAGGTGTAAAAGATTTACTTTGACTAGAAATTGTCTCACTATGAAACAGATAGGAGGAATAAAAAGTATACTTAGAGTCTCTGGAGACGGATCTAATTGAATCGTTGATTTAAACCAAAGTCCTTGGGATCTCAAGCAAACTCGAGTTGCAGAACTCTAAAACAAATTGTGCTCGTAAAATTCATAACATGCTTTAGATCTAATGAATCTTATTCCTTGTGCATGAAAAGTTGTATAAGATCATTTTTGGCTACAATCAACGAATCAAGAATATTCTTTGGAATCTTAAAAGGTGAAAATATATAATATTGTTACTATGGAAGTAGTAACATCCGGAAATCCAGGTATCATATTTTAACTATTTAGTTTGTGTCAAGAAGAGGGACTCGATGAGTTGATGCCTAGACTCATCGAGTAGGATCGCTATTGCTGACTGGATTTAATGAATGAACTCGATGAGTCTGCACTGTGGATGGAAACCCTAAATCCCCGGGCCTATGCCCTATTTAAGGGACCTTATGGCCCTCATTTGTGGCTACCACCCTTGAGAGCACCAGTGAACCTGAGAACATTGTGAAGGAGGAAAGAAGCCATTTCCATCATTTCTAGAGTGATCTTGCAAGAAAGAAAAAAGGAGGGAAAGGTAGGTAGATTGAAGAACTCAGATCTACTACCATTTAATCAGAAGAGGTTATTAGAGGTATAAATCTATGCTCATTCTCGTGTATATGGTGATCTACTTGAATCTAGGGTTTTCTTATGCCCTCTTTAACTTGAAATCGAAGCACATCAAGGTACCAAGGTGGAATTCTTATCAGATCTGGACAGTAAGCAGTCCAGAGAGTACTATCTATCCTAATTTATGTTATTCCTTTGGAGTTGTGAGCCTAGGTTGCCATTTTATAAGCTATTTCACCAAAAGAATCCTTATGCGTGTTGCATGAGTGTAAATATTGGACCTTTACATGATTATTGAGAATTGGGAAGTCAGATCTATAGGTTAGAGAAACAGATCTAACCTCAGAAGGTCATATGAGTATTGCCATGGAAGGAACTCGCCGAGTCCATAAGGGGACTCGACGAGTCGAGTCGGGTTGCCCCACGATTCATGTCCAGCAGTAACCCATCGAGTGAAAGGTTAACTCAACGAGTCGAGTGAGGCTTTATGAGGATTCAGAGGACACGCATGGACTCACCGAGTCATGCGAGTGCACTCGACGAGTCTGGTCAAGGTTTGACCGTTGACTTCAGTTAACCTTAGGGTTTTGGTCAAGCTGAATCTAGAGAGGCCAGGAAGGGGTAGAATGGTCTTCTACCCAATCTTTAGGGATGAGAACTAGAGAAAGTATTGATTAGATATGTTGTCATTTTGATAGAAAGAAGAGGCTAGGTTAAGTTATCAAGCCAGAGATTATCTGACATCGTACGAGGTCAGTCTTCTCATTATACATTACCTAGAGTGGTATCTACGTGCATACCAGAGGCTCTTATGTGTATGTATGTTGGGATTTATGTGCATTTTGTTATATGTATGCTATATGTTATATAGACTGAACCAGAGGGTCCAACAACTTTTAAGGCCAAAGGGTTCTCGACCAGACCAGACCGGAAGGTCCAACGATTTAGACCGAACCGAAGGATCCAACGAGCTACAGGGTTGGAGGGTCCCATTGAGACACGTTGATCGGAGGGTCATACCGAGTTACAGACTCGAGTCGATATTATGTGTTGTATGTGGTATTTTAGGGAACTCACTAAGCATTTAGGCTTACATTGTTTTGTCTGATGTGTTTCAGGTACCAGTGAGGATCGCAAGAAAGCGCCAGCATGATTTGTACACACGAATGGAGAATTATGTATTTTGAGGTTCTGGGATATGTTTATTTGAGATGATATTTGACGGTTGAGTTTTTGGAATGAATTATGTGAATTATCTTTGTTTAAAAAAAGAAAAACTGTTTTAAAAATTCACGTTTTTACAAGTTGGTATCAGAGCCTTGTTTTGAGAGATTCGGATGCACCTTCTGGCGTATCTGAACTCAAACTGAGGATTTGAGAGAAATTTTCGTAAAATAAACAATTTTTCCGATAAGTAAAAGATTTTGAGACAAGCAGAACGAAGTATTGTGTACAATCAGCCAGCACCCGAACAGTGATTTCCCAAAATACCCTTACATTATGTGATATTATGTGATTTGGTATGCATGCTAGAGTAGGATAGATATTCATATCTAGGACTAGAGTGGCCTGAATTGTGATGCATTAGCCTAGAGGATTACTGCTACGTTGAGATGCTTCGAGAGTGAGTAAGTAGCAGTGAGGAGCTTATGAGTGGTCTACTAGAGAGTAGCATGTCCTTAGAGAGATATAGAGTACTTGTGATCTGGAATCCGAGGAGGAGGACTTGGGGTGAATATTGATGTGGTGTGGAAGGTAGTATAGGGCCCGTACTATTGGAGACACCGGGTCGGTGAAAAGTCCAAGAATCCTTCGGGTACCAAGGAACAAGGAGGGTTGAGTATCGAGTGCGAGTACACTCGAGCGAATCTCTGATAACTTTTTTGTTGTGTTTTAGAGACATCATGGTTAGGACACACCACACTCCAGGGGGCAGCGGCGTTAGCGACGAGTAGATTCGCCGGATGATACATGATGAGGTGGTCGTGGAGATCCGTGAGGCCATTCCGGAGATGTTTGGGTCTATCAAGACCACACTGATTGAGAGGTTTGATGAGAGGTACGTTGCTGTTACCGAGGCGGCTGCTGCTGCATCCATAATAGCTATTGTTGCCGCGACGCCTCGTAGGGGTGACTCATTGTTATACCAAGAGTTAGGCAACACGAAGCTACCATAGTTTGATGGGACTCAGGATCGAATAGCCGCGAAGAGGTGGATTTCAGACATTGAGGGATGCTTTTACACCTGTTCTTTTCGGAGCATCTGAGGGTTCGGATCGCTTTGAACCAACTTCGTTTGGGAGCAAAGGATTTGTGGAAGTTTGTAACGGTTGATTTCACTCCTGTAGAGATTACAGCGGTGACCTGGGATAGGTTCATCCCCATGTTCTGAGATGAGTATGTTCCCCCAATGGAGAGGGAATGGATGGTGCAGGAGTTCTTGTCCCTCAAGCAAGGGACGGAGTCCGTGACTATGATTACACGGATGTTTCATGAGAGGGTGTTGTTTTTTACCGAACACGTGTCTTCTGAGTAGGCACGCATGAGTCGATATCTAAGCATACTGAGTAGGGACATTCGTGAGTTCGTGGTGAACTCAACATACCAGACATTTGCTGAGCTCCAGGAAAATGCCCGGAAGAGGGAGATCGAGCTGGAAACTCATGCTAGGGAGGTCGAGTCTTAGAGTAGGGATAGGTGATCAGTTCAATTTTAGTCGACAGCCAAGCGAGTCAGAAGGGCTGGAAACTCATGCCAGGCGGTTAGAATGGTCGTACTTGTGGGAAGTGCGGCAAGAGCCATGAAGGAGTGTGCAGAGCAGGGGTGTGCTACAAGTGTGGCAAGGAGGGGGCATTTCGCGAGGGATTACCCCAAGGGGTTTGCAATTTGCTTTCACTACAACCAGACTGGCCATCAGAAGGTCGAGTGCCCGCAGTTACTTCAGGGATCAGCATAGGGATCTGCACCTGCTGCTAGAGCTACCAAGTTCCAGCCAGCGAAGGCCAAGACACGGAAGGCTCAGCGGAGAGCCTTCCAGTTGACAACGGAGGAGGTCCGCATAGCGCCCAATGTCGTCGCTAGTATGTATTCTTTTATTTATTTATGTTGAGTTTGAGATATTGTGCATATATTGTGGTATGCTTAGGTACTTTTCTTGTGAATTTTGTACCAGCTTTGGTGTTGTTTGAATTAGGTGTGAGTCGGTCTTTTGTATCTTTAGCATTTAGTCAGCACATCAGTATCCAGCGAGAGGCGTTGAGTCGACCTCTGCGAGTTTCTATAGCCGACGGGCAATCGGTATATTCCACGGATTTGATTCGAGGATGTGCACTTGAGATGTTTGGTGTTGAGTACCCGATAGATATGGTACCGATTGTGATGGGGGTGTTTGTGTCATCATGGGCATGGATTGGCTGAGCCGATTTGGAGCTGTTATCGATTGCGGGCGTCAGTTGGTGACCATTCGAGAACCTAGTGGGGGAGTACTTACGATATATGTCGAGGGTACCCGATCTGGGTCAGCATTTTGATCGGCTGCCAGGGCAAGGAAAAGTCTATAACAGGGCTGCGGAGGGTTTGTAGCCTACGTGATGGATACACGAATGGTCACCGAGAGGTCAAGTTCAGTCGATGAGGTCCCGATAGTGCGTGAGTTCCCAGATGTTATCCCTGAGGAGTTGTCGGGTGTGCCTCCGGAGAGGCACGTGGAGTTTCACATTGATTTGGTTCCGAGAGCAGCACCTATTGCCAAGGCACCCTATGGCCTTGCACCGCCCAAGATGCAGGATTTATCCTCGCAGCTTTAGGAGTTGCTGGGAAAGGGGTACATTCGATCGAGTAGCTCACCATGGGGAGCACCGATCCTTTTTGTCAAGAAAAAGAACGGAACACACCGGATGTGTATTGATTACCAGGAGTTGCACAAGTTAACGATCAAGAACCGTTACCCACTACCGAGGATCGACGATATGTTCAATCAGTTGCAGGGAGTGTCTTGGTTTTCCAAGATAGACTTGAGGTCGGGATATCATCAAATGAGGGTGTCTGATGAGGATATCCCAAAGACGGCGTTTAGGACTCGTTATGGACATTACGAGTTTGTGGTGATTCCTTTTGGGCTCACCAATGCACCAGCAGTATTCATGGATCTCATGAACCGAGTATGCATGTCGATGTTGGATCGATCAATGATAGTGTTCATTGATGACATTCTAGTGTATTCGAGGTCTAGAGAGCAGCATGAGGAGCATCTGAGATAGATCCTCAGAGTATTGAGATCGGAGAGGCTTTATACCAAATTCTCCATATATGATTTCTGGTTATGAGAGGTCCAGTTCTTGGGGCACCTTGTTAACTAGAATGGGATATTGGTCGATCCGGCTAAGATTGAGACTGTTATGCGTTGGGAGGTACCGAGATCCCCCACCGAGATCAGGAGTTTTTTTGGGGTTGGTCAGCTATTATCGGAGGTTTATCAAGGATTTCTCAAAGATTATCATCTCCCTCACCAGATAGACCTGGAAGGGTTTGGCTTTTACTTGGGGACCAGAGCAGCAGACCTCGTTTGAGACTCTTCGCTAGAAGTTATGCGAAGCCCTGGTGTTAGCTCTTATCGAGGGAATGGAGGATTTTGTGGTATATTGTGATGCATCCATATCAGAGCTGGGTGCAGTGCTTATGCAAAGAGGACACATGATAGCGTATGCATCGAGGCAGCTAAAGCCTCATGAGATGAGGTACCCCACCCATGATTTGGAGTTGGGGGTAGTGGTGTTCGCCCTCAAGATATGGCGCCATTACTTGTATGGGGTTTGGTGTACCATATACACGGACCACAAGAGTTTGAAGTATTTGATGGATCAGCCCAACCTGAATATGCGCCAGAGGAGATGGTTAGATGTGGTACAGGATTATGATTCTGAGATCCTGTACCACCCGGGCAAGGCTAATGTGGTAGCCGATGCTCTGAGTCGTAGGGCGTAAAGTGCCCCGATTCGAGACATATGTATGAGGATGATGGTGATGACTCCAGTGTGGATACCATTCGAGAGGCCCAGGCATAGGATGTGAGACCAAAGAACTGCAAGAGGGAGCGGGTGATTAGGCAGGTATTTGAGTTTGTTACCGATGGTCGAGGGCTTATGACCTTCCATGGTCTGGTTTGGGTACCGTTTATGGGCGGGGCACGTATTGTACTGATGGAGGAGGCACACAGATCGAAATTATCGATCCATCCCGGGGCTACTAAGATGTATTTGGACCCGCAGAGAGATTATTGGTGGCCCTGTATGAAGAGAGATGTCGCGTGGGTAGTGGAGTGGTGCTTGACCTATCATCGGGTTAAGACCGAGCACCAGCATCCGCATGGTAAGATGCAGCCACTGGAGGTTCCCCAGTGGAAGTGGGAACAGATTTCTATGGATTTTATCACCAAATTGCCAAGGACCACGAGGGGTGTTGACGCGATTTGGGTGATGGTGGATCGGCTGATGAAGAGCGCTCACTTCATTGCTATCGGTGAGAGATCTTCTGTAGAGAGGTTGGCAGAGATATATGTGAGAGAGGTGGTGTCGTGGCATGGAGTGTCAATCTCAATTGTGTCAGATCGAGATGTACGCTTCACTTTCCAGGTTCTAGAATAAGTTCCATGGGGAGTTGGGTATGAGGTTGCACTTCAGTACTGCTTATCACCCACAGACTGATGGACAGAGTGAGTGGATAATTCAGACGCTTGACGACATGCTTCGAGCATGTTTTTTGGACTTTGGTAGAAGTTGGGATACATACCTACCCTTGGCTAAGCTTTCCTACAACAACATCCACCATTCGAGTATTAGCATGCCTCCCTTTGAGTTACTGTATGGAGGAGGTGTAGAATCTCATCTGCTCAGGAGAGGTAGGGCAGCGAGTAATGGGTAGCACGGAGATAGTGCATCAAACGACTGAGCAGATACACCAGGTCATACAGAGGTTGCTGACAGCCCAGAGTCTCTAGAAGAGTTACGCAGATAGGCGACGATCCGAGCTCAAATTCTAGGTGGGAGACTTCATACTTCTGAAGGTATCTCCTTGGAAGGGAGTGATCTGATTCAAGAAGAGGGGAAAGTTGGGGCCCCGATACATTAGTCCTTTCAGGGTGACCGCGAGGGTGGGAAAGGTAGCATATCGTTTGGACCTACCTGAGGAGTTGAGCCAGATACATGATACCTTCCACGTGTCTCAGTTAAGGAAATGTATAGTCGACGAGTCAGCGGTAGTGCCACTAGAGGATATTTAGGTGGATGTGAGCCTAAATTATGTTGAGAGGCCGATCGCAATCCTGGAACGGAGGATCAAGGTGATGAGGAACAAGGAGGTGCCCGTGGTTCAGGTTTAGTGGCAACATCGGAGAGGGTCTGAGCTGACTTAGGAGGCGGTGTTGGAGATGCGGGAGCGGCATCCAATGTTGTTTGCAGAGCGAGACTTCGAGGGTGAATTCTGATTCTAGTGGGGGAGAATTGTAACATCCAGAAATCCAGGTATCATATTTTAATTATTTAGTTTGTGTCAAGAAAAGGAACTCAACGAGTTGACGCCTAGACTCGTCGAGTAGGATCGCGATTGCTGACTGGATTTAATGAATGGACTCGACGAGTTGACAAGTTGACTCGACGACTCCACGTTGTGGATGGAAACCCTAAATCCCTGAGCATGTTCCCAATTTAAGGGACCTTATGGCACTCATTTGCGGACACCTTCACCCTTTAGAGCACCAATGAAATTGAGAGCAATGTGAGTGAGGAAAGAAGCCATTTCCAACATTTCTAATGTGATCTTGTAAGAAAGAAGGAAGGAGGGAAAGCTAGGCAGATTGAGGAGCTTAGATCTACTATGATTTGATCAGAAGAGGCTGCTAGAGGTATAAATCTATGCTCATTCTTGTGTATATGGTGATCTACTTGAATCTAGGGTTTTCTTATGCCCTCTTTAAATTGAAATCAAAGCACATGAGGTACCAAGGTGGAATTCTTCTTAGATCTGGACCTTAAGCGTTCCAAAGAGTCCTATCTATCCTGCTTTATGTTATTCCTTTGGAGTTATGAGCCTAGGTTGCCATTTTAGAAGCTATTTCACCAAAATAATCCTTATGTGTGTTGCATGAGTATAAAGATTGGACCTTTACGTGATTATTGAGCATTAGGAAGTGAGATCTATAGGTTAGAGAAACAGATCTAACCTCAAAAGATCATATGAGTATTGCCATGGAAGGAACTCATCGAGTCCATAAGGGGACTCGACAAGTCGTGTCGGGTTGCCCCATGATTCATGTCCAGTAGTAAGCAGTCGATTGAAAGGTTAACTCGATGAGTCGAGTGAGGCTTTATGAGAATTCGGAGGACACACATAGACTCGCCGAGTCACGCGAGTGCACTTGACGAGTCTTGTCAAAGTTTGACCGTTGACTTCAGTTGACCTTAGGGTTTTGGTTAAGCTGAATCTAGAGAGGCCAGGAAAGGATAAAATGGTCTTCTACCCAATCTGGGATGAGGACTAGAGAAAGTTTTAATTAGAGATGTTGTTATTTTGATAGGAGGAGGAGGCTAGGTTGAGTTATCGAGCCAGAGATTATTTGATATTGTACAAGGTGAGTCTTCTCATTATACATTACCTAGAGTGGTATCTATGTGCAGACCAAAGGGTCTTATGTGTATGTATGTTGGGATTTATGTTCATTGTATTATATGTATGCTATGTGTTATATAGACCTGACTAGAGGGTCCAACAAATTTTGGGGCTAGAAGGTCCTCGACAAGACCGGACCGGAGGGTCCAACGATTTAGACCGGACCGGATGATCCAATGAGCTACGGGGCTAGAGGGTCCCATTGATACACGTTGACCGGAGGGTCATACCAAGTTACAGCCTTAAGTGGCTATTATGTGTTGTATGTGGTATTTTGGGGAACTCACTAAGCATTTATGCTTACAGTGTTTTGTGTGATGTGTTTCAGGTACTAGTAAGGATTGCGGGGAAGGCGTCGGCATGATTTGTAGATACGGATGGAGAATTGTGTATTTTGAGGTTCTGGGATATGTTTATTTGAGATGACATTTGACGCTTGAGTTTTTGGAATGAAATATGTGAATTATGTTTGTTTTAAAAAAGAAAAATTGTTTTAAAAATTCAAGTTGTTACAGAAGCAATCAACAAAAGAGTTGCATTGATGGTGAGTTCCTTACAAATAGAGACATTTATGTTTAGAAGTCAATGTTCATGCTCTTATTAAATAATAATTTATTAGCTTGGAAAAGTACCAAGTAATAAATATAGGTGGATTTGATAGTAATCTTAGAGTATATTGCATTTTAATGACAAACTATATGACTAAAAGAAATTCATCAGTTACCCTAGTGTTGTGTTCAATCATTTATGGCTCTCTTAAAGTTTTCTTGTGACAAAAAGGTGACTTTACCATGAGTAAAGATCCCAAGTCACATAACATCACATGGTAAATACTCAGTAAGTACCTTCACAAATAAGAAGACATTGTAGTCAATTGAATCATATCGAAATGGAATCTTGCTTATCCATTCCTTTAAACTAAAGTCACTAACGAAGCTTATTACTCAAATAAACATCTAATGACATTAGATTTGCATGCGTATTAACTTGAACAGTTTTAGTTTAGTTTTTTTTTTTTAAATTTAGGCGCTGAAGCAGTATAAATCACTATTTGATTTGACGATTATTAAGTGGAGAACTTAATATTTGATGGAGATCATTCATCCTTTAGATTATCATTATGTTCAACTTTTTCATATTTAGAACCACTTCTAGAATATTAATTTATTCAAACATCCATAATCGTTCCTACTCCTAAAAGTAAGTACTGATTTAAGATTGCCATGGAGCATTGCTAGATTGTCCGTGAGGATGAACATAAAAAAGTTTGCAACTAGAACTCATGAGTACTTTAAATGGAGATTTTAAGTTTTTGGAGTAACCCACACTTAGAAATAAGTTCATGGATTCTATCATAAGTAAATTTAAGTCAGTAATATTATATATTATTCAAATGGAGATGCGTGAGATTTTCTCCCCGAAGTTATTCGTAAATGGAAATCATATAGGGTTTGACTAGATATGACATGAGGAATTGGTGGAATCTATGTAGTCAAAGTTTATTTGTTCGCTTCGTCTTTAGTGAGGAATCGATATCTTTAGACCCCCCCCCCCCCCCCGATGATTTAGTGTTGGCATTAAAATGCATGGCCATGCTTAAACTGAATTGATGGATCATTTATTCAGTTTTCTTTTGATTGGCACAAGTCAATATCGAGAAACAAAATCTTGAATGTTTGAGATTGACTATATACATGTTTCACGATCATATAGATATCATGATGAACAAAGGAATATTAGATCACTTATCTAAGGGCTATATCATGACTCTATGTTGTAAGTATGCAAGATTCATTTCACTATATTCACTTTAGCCACTGCTAGTGAATAATAGACCATATAGTGTTTTAACTTGTGCAGGTGGGAGTGTTGGAGAATGGTGCTCACAATCACAACACAGTCGCAATAATTGGTGATATTCTTATTAGTAGTGGGGTTCTTTGGGGTTACATGCAAGGACGGAAATAAGCAATAAATAACATGGGAAAATTATAGGGACTTGATTTGTTAATTAATTAAATGAATTATAGAATTTTTGGAATGTTCCAGAGGATTACACAAGATAATTTAAGCAATTAGATAATTACCAATTATATGGATAGTTGACTAGATATTTAACTTATAGGGTTTTATATCCTACCCTATAAATAGAGGGGTCTATGGCCGAAATTAGATGATAATTTTTCTCAAAATCCTAAGCAAATTTCGGTCGCCTCCTTATTCTCCCGTAACCACTAAAATCATGACACTTCATTGTAGTGACTTCATATCCACGACATGGCATCGCTACTTCATTAGTTTCGAGTTTTTGTGTCATCGTTCAATGTGCTTGATGGATCGATTGTTGTCGGATGTTGTTGTTCTGAGTTCCTTGGGTGAAACTACGAAAGAGGAGTTCTACATGGAACTCTTAGCACTCATCAATCAATCAAGGATCTATTAAGGTTTTGACAAAATCAAAGGAATGTATTCTCACATAATTATGTTGCAATTGATATATTATTCGTAGATCTGTTTTTCATACCTATAGAGGATTAAAATTATGTTCCTTCCATTGTCCTTTAATGTTGTCAATGTATCCTCATAACCCATCGTAAAGTATTTCTTAATCCTTTAAGAACTTATCACATATAAGTCTTAAAGGAAAATCATTTTAACCACTAACTTCTTATACTAATCTTCAAAAGAGAAGAAGAAGAAGAAAGGGGATAGGTAGCTCTTGATTTTGGAAGAAAAAAGAGAGTAAGAACAACTTTTAATGAAAGCCTTAAGCACATTTTTATACTTACATATCATATCTAAGACCTACAACTCTACAACGGTTGAAGGTACCATACACTTAGGAGTATGGTGCATGTAAGAAGGAAGGTTGCAAGCAACTTGCCCATCACTCCTTATTTCCGGCCACTACTGAAGAAGAGAGACGGTGTGTAGTGTCTTACACTTTATCCCATTTCATAGATGTATATGAGTGTCACACCCCAAAACCGAGAACGACGGAATACGTTCTGGGGTGGAGGACGTCATGTACAGTATCATTACAATTGCATAATAGTAAAAACAAGAAACAACAACCATTTCATTTATATAGTGATAATAATTACAATTGTGTTCTGCACAGTTAATAGAAAACAAAAGTATAAGAAAAATAAAAGATGAGTCTTGTATATGCTCCATCTTCTCCAAAATCTACACCAGTACCTGTCTATCTTTGACCTGAGGATACAAGTTATTTTGAAAATGAGTATCAGCATAAAGCTGGTGAGTTCATAAGAATTTAGTGTCGTTGTAGTATACAAGTGTTTGCAAACTTATAGTATTAGAGCTAAAATTTGTATTTATGAGTAGTAGAAATCCCAAGAAAATCCTATATTTTCCAAAAAAGTACATTTGTAAGTCAATCCTTTGAGTGGGTAAAACTACTATCTTTGAAACCTTCAATTGTAAGAGTGTAGTAATAAATCTCATGTGAGTAATATGGCGGAAGAAAGGTTATGCCTCTTAACAGTAGTAGCGTTGTAACTTTAATTAGAAATAGATCTTTAATTACTTCGGGATATTAGCTTAGACTTTAAGTCTTAGTGTATTTATTTGGGTATAAGTGTAACCCCACATGTGATCAACTATAAAGTAGCATAGTGCCCGATGACCTTCCCAGTCATGCGTACTGAAGAGATTTAGTGCTATCCCTGGGCCTAGTCGGCTTGGACTGTAGTTAACAGTCGGGATGCAATAGCATCAGTTCCGTATAGATCTATACATGTAGTGTTGCTTACCTTCCGGGAAGCCTTGGTCACATGGTGTAAGTGCAGTAGAGCGCCTTATAGAGGGATAGTATGTTATACTTTGTATTAGTGAATTCTCTTATGCTTTAGTATGGTACACTTTTAGTATAGTGAGTAGATTGTTCTCTTATTTTTGCAGTAACTTGTAATATTAACAGTTATAGTGCATATATTAGTAGTAGAAGTAACGAGCAGTAGCCTTAACTATACCTATTATAGTTAAATAGAGTATGTGAATTCCTACCTCTGATCAACAAAGGTAATGAATAAGATGAAAACTTTTATATCTAACACAAATATGTATGATATATAACTAAGAATTCAACGGCAGTTGGACAGACAACCAATACCCTAAGACCAAATCATACAATAACAGGAAATAAGGTGAGCTATCGGTCCTAAGCCCTTCAAGTCTTACTTATATAAATATATTAGTGTAGATATATATATATATATATATACATATATATATATATATATATATATATATATTTATAAAGGAAAGTAGTAGAAACATAGTTTTGACAGTAGTTTAACAATTTAACCTAAAAAACGCATTTGATAATTAGTTAAAACAGTATTATTGAGAAGTATCTAAAAGTGTAGAGAAACCTATTTTTGATGATAAATTGTAAATCACATATCATTTGATAATAAAACATGTAGTATTGTACTTGTATTCCCCCCCCCCCCCCACCCTAAAACATGTAAAAACATTTACAAAGGTTCATTAAGGGGTATGAACTCACCGAACTAGGAATGTGTCGACTAGGATGCTAAACGTCGGATCGAGGCTTGAAAATGTGCGAGGTTCCTATGTAATATTAAATGATACACAAATGTATCTAATTAGATTTAAATCACTAATTAATAGAGGATATACACTTCTAGTCGCGATAACACTTCAATTCAAGTGTTTGGAGTGACCCGGGTGACATTTATGGATATGTATGGCTTGGGTATGGAGTTTACTCTTCAAGAGTAAACTCTTAGAAGATTTTTCGGCCCTAAACACCACATTCCCATGAGTTTAAGGCCATAAACTCATGGATGGTGTTCTTAAGTGCTAAATGGTCTTATATCATTTGAGGGGTGATGCTAGGTTTGGTTTTAGGGCATTAGAAAGGAACGTAATCAAACATATGGACCATTTGACGAGTTTACGGCGGTAAACTATGAGTTTACGGCCGTAAACTCTCACCCACTCATTTCTTATGTGCTTTGAAGGTCATAGGTTAATCACAAGTGATTGTACTCATTTTTACAAGCCAAGGGTGAATTTAGGGAACCATATAACTCATTTTTAAGAGTTTACAGCCTAGGAACCCATTCTTGAGGGGCTTACGGCCGTGAACTCCTTATGGAGTTGTTTTTATCAAGTTTAAGGTCCCTAACTTGTTTGCGGTTGCTTCTAGACTTTATTCCTAGGCTTATGAGGTGTGTAAGTGGCATTTTAACACCCAAAAAGGAGTTTACTACCCATGAAAGGGTGTTTATGGCCCAAGCATGTTCTTGGGTAGTAAACTCATGTTTACTCCCCAAATGTTGAGTTTAAGGTGTTCTAAGTCCAATCCAATAAGTCCTTAAGCCATATCTAAGCTCCAATGGTGGTTTGGAAAGGTTTTAAGGCTCAAAAACCCCCTTTATATGTGTTCATGGCCAACAGTGTTCTAGGGCCGTAAACACATGTTTATGGTCCTAAAACATGATTTGAACACGAAAATAAAGGCTGAGGATGTTATACTAGAAGCTACGATAGTTACCTTGGTGATTTGAAGCTTGAAATGAATGATTTTTGGACCTAGATCTTGGATTGAGGAGAGAGGTTAGAGAGAGAGTGAAAAAGGGTTCAAATGAGGCTTAAACCACTTTAAATATGGTTTATCTTTGAGACACGGTGGAATTCTACCCGATACCGATGTTACCCGAGGCTTTTGGCCGCACCCGATTAAGTTGTCGTCACCCGATAACGTCGAAACTAAAATTTTTCTAATTACTAGTTTGAGACATTTTCATGTGTTTCTAACACGTTTGGATACTTACAAGGTCAAAATAAAAGTCTTAACTTAATTGACCTAATCCAAGAACGAAATCGGAATAATTCGCTTAAGACGAGTTTTACGGACGGAACGGGTTGTGGCGATGGAACAACTTCGGGTTGTCACAATGAGATTATCTAGTGAACTTGAAAGTATACAAAATAATGTAAACAAGATATTTTATAATACCATATGGTTAAATAACTAGTTATACTCTCTAAAATATCATTTTCATAAAATAAACATTTCCCAATATTATTCTCACAAAATAATAATTTCTCCAAAAATTAAAAAGAAGAGTTGAATATATTTATTAATAAGCGAATTCTTAAAAAATAATTGATATGTGTCAATTTGCTACAGGTGTGATACTACGGAATCATATGTTATTAGCAAACATCATTATTGAGTATATAGATCCAACAATCCTCCACTTGCATAAATTTCGTTATAGATTGACATAGACAGTGGTAGTCGTGTAACAATATATCACTATCCCCAATAAAAAAAAGAAAGAGGTGTCATCTAGCAACTACCAAATTCCAAGAGCTCCAAGCTATAACTAGTCATAAGGTGTTGTATTATTTATCCCTTTTTCATATACATCATATTGATCATGATACATGGATCACACTCAATCTCATATGGTGTTCAACTTCTAGTAAGGCCTGAGATGTCTAAGTGTCAAAAAAATAAGAGGAAAAGAATCACATCTTGGCTACAACTATGAGAAAAAGTTGATTTTTCTAGGGAAGGAATCCATTGCAAAAAGCTGAAATTACGTTGCAAAAGACGAATAGCGATGGAATTTGCAACAAGTCATTTCTGTCCCAAAGAACCTCAAAGTGAGGCTTTGTAAGGGAAACAATAATTAAGTCGCAAATGTGACAACATAATAAAATACATAGTAGATGGTGTTCCGTCGTGTATTCTGTTGGCTTTCCCAAGGTGATAACGAATCTCGCAGTCATAATCATTGAGTAGTTCGACCCACCGTCGTTTCCTCATATTGAGCCCCTTTTTGTTCAGTATGTGTTGGAGGCTTTTCTGGTCAGTCTATATTGTGCTCTTCGTTCCATATAGGTAATGTCTCCGGATCTTCATAGCGAATACTACTGCCCCTAACTCGAGGTCGTGCGTGGTGTAGTTGATCTCATGTGTCTTCAGCTGTCTTGAGGCATAGGTGATGACCTTACCTCGTTGCATCAAGACACAACCGATCTCTTGGTTCGATGTGTCGCAGTATACCACAAAATCTTCTATCCCTTCAGGAAGGGATAACACCGGTGCAGTGTATAGGGCTCACTTCAGGGTCTGGAATGCCTTCTCCTGTTTCTCTTCCCAGTCAAATGGTATGCCTTTCTGTGTTAACGTAGTGAGAGGTTTCGCAATCCGAGAGAAGTTCTGAATGAATCTGCGGTAGTAGCCAGCGAGGCCTAGAAATTGACGAATTTCTGTAGGCGTATTTGGTGTTGACCAGTTCTCGATAGCTTTAATTTTGGATGGGTCCACGTAGATTCCTTCCTCACTAACCACGTGTCCTAGGAATTCAACTCTTCGGATCCAAAATTCGCACTTAGAGAATTTTGTGTATAACTTCTCCGATCGTAGGGTTTTCAAGACTCGTCGTAGATGTTTCTTGTGCTCTTCCTCTCTCCTAGAGTAGACGAGTATATCATCAATAAAGACGATGATGAGCTGATCTAAGTATGGACGACACACCCTATTCATCAATTCCATGAACACTGCGGGTGCGTTAGTCAGCCCGAAGCGCATCACTACGAACTCGTAGTGCCCGTAACGAGTTTGGAAGGCTGTCTTCGGAACATCCTCCTCAAGGACTCGTAACTGGTGATACCCGGACCTAAGATAAATCTTGGAAAAGTAACTCGCCCCTTGTAGTTGGTCGAATAGGTCGTCAATACGAGGAAGAGGGTAGCGTTTCTTGACCGTGAGTTTGTTTAGCTCCCTATAATCGATGCACATACGGAACGATCCATCTTTCTTCTTCACGAACAAGACCGGAGCTCCCCAGGGTGAGAAGCTCGGTCTTATAAAGCCCTTGCTGAGCAGCTCGTTAAGTTGATCGGATAGTTCTTGCATCTTGGCAGGCGCTAAACGATAGGGTGACTTAGCTACAGGGGTAGCTCCTGGGACTAGGTCGATTCTGAACTCAACCTGACATTTGGGAGGTCAACCTGGAAGCTCCTTTGGAAAGACATCCGGGAAAATGTCTTTTGGATCTCTCGCTTTCTAGCTTGTGTCGACGACGTGTGCAAGGAAGGCGCGATATTCCTTACGCAAGTATTTCTAGGCTTGAATACTTGAGATGATACCAAGGCTCATACCAGGTTTGTCTCCGTAGATTAACAAAGTTTCGCGATTCGGTGGATTTAGCCGGATGGCCTTGTCAAAGCATAGAATATCATCGTGATGAAGACTTAACCAGTCCATGCCAACAATGAGATTGAAACTCTTGATCGAGACCAGTATAAGATCGATTGGGAATGAATGATCGTCTAACGTGAGGGTACAACCTATGTAAATTTCGTTAGAGTTTTCAGTCTTTCCATTAGCCATTTCTACGACGAAGGTTTCCTTTCGTGGTTGCGGGGATTGTTTAAGTAAGTGTTTAAAATTTTGGTTTATGAAGCTTCTTTCTGCACCACTATCGAATAAGACACATGCATAAGAGTTGTTGAGAAGGAATGTACCCGTGACTACTGTGGGGTCCGCCACTGCTTCATTGTGGCCAATAGCGAGTAGTCTTCCTATTCCTCCCGTATTCCCGGTCTTTGGACAGTTTTTCTTGAAATGGCCAACTTCACCACAACCATAGCAAGCTTGGCTCACTCCCGAGCTGGAAACTTGAGAAATGGGTTTGGGTTAGGATCTGCAAAATCGGACAGTATGGCCCTTCCAGCCGCAGTTGGTGCATTGCAATTCACGGCAGGGGCCGTCGTGATGGAAGGGGCACTTGGGGCACTTGGGCAGATTCCCAACATAAGTTTTGGCTGGTGTGGGGTAGCAGGAGTGGTGGCAGCATGGATAGCCACTATTTCTTGGTCTTTGGAGGAGGTTTGAGTTTTCTTTCCCTTCTTCTGATCCTAACGCTTCCTCCTTTTGTCCGTTGATTTGGGTGGTGCAGTGGCAGTTGTGGTTGCTGTTGCTGGAGCAGGATGTGAAGATAGGACGTTTCCTTGATACGGGGACACTAAGCCCTAGATGTGTCGTTTGATTTTATTGCTCTCAAAAGGGATCATGTTAGGGCACATAGCCACCAGGTCACAGAACCTGGCCGTATAAGCCACTATACCTTTTCCCTTCATCTTGAGGTTCCAAAGTTCCTCCTTAAGCTTTTGAACCTCACCTCTAGGGCAGTACTCCTTTCTCAGTAGGTCTTTTAGTGTGTCTCAGCCCATGGCATTGGCTGTTACTAAGGAGAGTGCATTAACATGGCCATTCCACCATGTCAGGGCCCTTTCAGTGAAGGTGGCAGCAACAAACTTGATTTTACTCTCTTCAGGGCATGAGCACATTTCGAAAACAGCTTCGGCTCTTTCGATCCATTGGGACAGAGCAAGGATTCCTCCGGTCCCATTGAAGAATGTTGGTTTACAGCTCATGAAATTTTCATAAGTACAGCCCTGTGCACATGGGGGATTTTCACCATGTCTGGAGTTGGTGCCCATTTCGACTCCACTAGCATCATCGGAATTCATTTGGGCCATAGCGGCCGTTACAGCTGCGGTTACGGCCATTTGGAATATTACAGGATCAATCTGTGGAGGAGGGGTGGTGGAGGTGGAGTTTGAGCTGCAGGTCTGCCTCTGCTCGGGCGCTTGCGGGGAGGCATCTTTTACTGAAAGTTCATACAGATAGTGACAATAGTAAGTGTCTATTGCAAGTATGATAAGAGTGTTTTATGGACTAAATCAACATAGTCCAAAATTAGATAGAGAGTCATAGCAATAGAGTAGTTAACTGCCAATTACTGGTATTATTGATGTAATATGAGTTCAGGAAAAGTGACCTAACAGTAGGTCTTACATCAAATCATAAGGAAAATGTTAGCAGCCTAGAGGTCTAATTAGAGTACTTTCAAAGTTAGGAATGTTTACAAACAAGTGCTCTACCGAGCATAGAAAGAGAAAGGCTATTCCTTATACGAACGGGAAAGACAAGTAGATATCTTCTACTGACGACAGGTATTCGTTGGGCGAACCCTAAGATCTGCTAGTTGGTGCATAACTTCCTGAAGTTGTCGTTTATGATTCCTCTGACATGCTTGAAGTTCCCTAACTTCTGCTCGGGATGCAGCTAGCTGTTGCTGCAGAGCCTCATTGTTCCTCCCTGTCCTATCCATAGCTTCTTCCAGTTGGCGAATGCGAGCAGCGTTGAGGATAGAGTTGGCATCAACCTCTACAACTCGGCCAATTGCTGCTTAACCTTGATCGACATTCCTAGCAATTCTTCGGACCATAATGGGCAAGACTCGGTCTGCTGATCCTCCTTCGCTTATGTTGTAGAATCTTCGGTCTCCATCGTAAGGTACCGGCTGACCCTGCTCATCGTTTCATCGGTTCAGGGTTATTGCCCACATGGGAGTGGGGCCTTGAAACACTAGATGGGGGTTAGGATTTGGGGCTGCTAATGGCAGGTTGTTGACTTCTGGCTCAGAGTCGGAGTCATCCGAGAAGCCTTCAGCGCGGTGATCATCCAAAGGAATCTGATGATCAACTTCTGGCTCCTCATCTAGCCATCCTCCATTGCCTTGGTTCGGGTAATACGGGTCGTCGGGATGGTGGAAACCAGCCATGATATCTACGTGAGAATGGGGAAAGAAAAGGTTAATAGACGTACTAATCTAGAATACTTTTTAAGATGATCGTTACTATTTGGTCCAATACTTGCATAGTGCATACCAATTACATATAACCGAAGCAAAATAGTCCTTCGAATAAGCAACCCTAACTCCAGATCCCCAATCAAACAAGAATAGGAAATGTAGCAAAGATCACAGATTCTGAGTCTATAGCACCCTAATCACATGTGATCGTGATGTACCCACTTAGCAACTATTGTCCTACTAGTAACGACCCCTTTTAGTTATCACATATGTAGTTAGTAGAGTGCAGAATACTCCTATAATATTCTTATTCTAACAAGCTTGTGGTAGTGTTGGTATGTTTTTAGACTTGTTGCAACACCACCAATCATTCTTAGGCACATGCTAGTTACTCCTAGAGATATGTAGTTGATCAGGCTACATCCACCCAGATGTGACTATATGTCTCTAAGCATAATTGTGTTGTTCAACAATCTTTAATACTTATGTTCTGTTCTAGAATGATACTGGCCCTTTGTATTGGTGAATGTATATATGTATATACTTAATTAAATATTTTAGTATTTAAAAGTATATATTCTTGGTCAGAGTGTTTTAGTCCCAAAGTGTTTATAGTTCGTATATCTTTTATGGGTTGATATACTTGATTCACTATAAACAATGCTCTGATACCAATCTGTCACACCCCAAAACCGAGAACGGTGGAATACGTTCTGGGGTGGAGGATGCCATTTACAGTATCATTACAATTGCATAATAGTAAAAACAAGAAACAACAACCATTTCATTTATATAGTGATAATAATAACAATTGTGTTATGCACAATTAATAGACACCAAAAGTATAACAAAAATAAAAGATGAGTCTTGTATATGCTCCATCTTCTCTAAAAGCTGCCCCAGTACCTATCTATCTTTGACCTGAGGATACAAGTTATTTTGAAAACGAGTATCAGCATAAAGTTGGTGAGTTCATAAGAATTTAGTTTCGTTGTAGTATAAAAGTGCTTGAAAACTTATAGTATAAGAGTTAAAATTTGTATTTGTGAGTAGTAGAAATCCCTAGAAAATCCTATATTTTCCAGAAAAGTACATTTGTAAGTCAATCCTCTGAGTGTGTAAAAGTACTATCTTTCAAACCTTCAATTGTAAGAGTGTAGTAATAAATCTCATGTGAGTAATATGGCTGAAGAAAGGTTACGCCTGTTAACAGTAGTAGCATTGTAACTTTAATTAGAAATAGATCTTTAATTACTTCGGGAAATTAGCTTAGACTTTAAGTCTTAGTGTATTTATTTGGGTATAAGTGTAACCCCTCATGTAACCAACTATAAAGTAGTAGAGTGCCCGATGACCTTCCCAGTCATGCGTAGTGAAGAGATGTAGTGTCATCCCTAGGCCTAGTCGGCTCGGACAGTAGTTAACAGTTGGGATGTAATAGCGTCAGATCCGTATAGATCTATACATGTAATGTTGCTTTCCTTCCGGGAAGCCCTGGTCAGATGGTGTAAGTGCAGTAGAGCGCCTTATAGATGGATAGTGTGTTATACTTTGTATTAGTGAATTCTATTATGCTTTAGTATGGTAGACTTTTAGTATAGTGAGTAGAGTTTTCTCTTATTTTTGCAGTAACTTGTAATATTAACAATTATAGTGCGTATAGTAGTAGTAGAAGTAACGAGCAGTAGCCTTAACTATACCTATTATAGTTAATTAGAGTATGTGAATTCCTGCCTCTGATCAACAAAGGTAATAAATAAGATGAAAACTTTTATATCTAACACAAATATGTATGATATATAACTAAGAACTCAACGACAGTCGGACAGACAACCAATACCCTAAGACCACATCAAACAAGAACAGGAAATAAGGCGAGCTATCGGTCCTAAGTCCTTCAAGTCTTACTGATATAAATATATTAGTGTGTATATATATATATATATATATATATATATATATATATATATATATATATTATAAAGGAAAGTAGTAGAAACATAGTTTTGATAGTAGTTTAACAACAATTTAACCTTAAAAGCGCATTTCATATTTAGTTAAAACAATATTATTGATAAGTATCTAAAAGTGTAGAGAAACCTCTTTTTGATGATAAATTGTAAATCACATATGATTTGATAATAAAACATGTAGTATTGTACTTGTATCCCCCCCCCCCCCCCTAAAACATGTAAAAACATTTAGAAAGGTTCATTAAGGGGTATGAACTCACCGAACTAGGAATGTGTCGACAAGGATGCTAAACGTCGGATCAACGCTTGAAAACATGCGAGGTTCCTATGTAATATGAAATGATACACAAATGTAACTAATTAGATTTAAATCACTAATTAATAGAGGATATACACTTCTAGTCGCGATAACACTTCAATTCAAGTTTTTGGAAGAGTAAACTCTTAGAATAGTTTTCGGCCCTAAACACCACATTCCCATGAGTTTACGTTTGTAAACTCATGGATGGTGTTCTTAAGTGCTAAATGGTCTTATATCATTTGAGGGGTGATGCTAGGTTTGGTTTTAGGGCATTATAAAGGAACGTAATCAAACATATGGACCATTTGACGAGTTTACGGCGGTAAACTATGAGTTTACGGCCGTAAACTCTCACCCACTCATTTCTTATGTGCTTTGAAGGTCATAGGTTAATCACAAGTGATTGTACTCATTTTTACAAGCCAAGGGGTGAATTTAGGGAACCATATAACTCATTTTTAAGAGTTTACAGCCCAGGAACCCATTCTTGAGGGGCTTATGTAACGCCCGTAGATCCGGGCTAGTCAATTTAGAAGCAATAGGGGTCGAAAATGACTTTTCGACAAAAGATTATTTAGAATAAATAATCTTAACCAAGTTGTATAATATGACACAAGCTTTTCGTACATATAAAGAACGCCGAAATCCGAGTTATAACGAAGAAGTTATGGCCCGTCGAAGTTTTACGGCAAAACCGGCACGGCACCGGGAAGCGTAAATAGTGAATTTACGATGGAAGACTTTTTAGCCTTAGCAATCTAAACGAAAGTCGTAGAATATGTTAAACCAAGAAAATCCATAAAAAGAACGCCCAAATCTGACTTCGTATGAAGAAGTTATGATTTTTCTAAGATTCGGCTCAACAGTGCACGGCCCGAAACTCGAATTTTAGTTCGAGCGGTTTTTGGCTTACGCGACCTAAATGAGAGTTGAAGGTCTCATTAATAGGAACTCAACGGTAAAAAGACAGACGAAAACGTAGTCCGAATGAAGGAGTTATGAACTCTTCGCGGTCATTTAACAGTCTAAACGCCTCCTACTGTTAAATTTGAGATCGGTCGATAATTAGCCGACGGAGTCTAAACAAAAGTTGTAGATATTGATTTTACCTACGTGTGGATATAAAGAACTTCGAAAACGGAGCTCGTATGCGAAAGTTATGATTTTTCTAAGTTTGAAGGCTGATACGCGATAGGGGGTAACGTGGCACCACCAGAATTGGACACGTGGCACCACCAGAATTGGACACGTGGCGCCACCAGAAGGCCACCACATGGACCAACTCGACGAGTCATGACTCAGACTCGACGAGTCCATCATATTTCTCCCCTATAAATAGAGGTGCCGGGTTCCATTCATTCTCACACCTTCCAACTTCTCTTTCTCTCTCTAAACTCTCTCTCTAAGCCTCCCTAACCCCCTAAAGCCTAGGGTAACTCCCTAGCACGAGGCGGAAGCCCCGGAGCGCCCGACAGCTCCGAGAAAAGAGCCTGTCGGCTCGGAAACGCTGCTCCAGCGAAGCCCGGTTTTGCGAAAAACCCGCTGTAAGTGAGCTATGCCTACGCTATCTTTAGTATAGCTTATGTTTTAATATAGTAACATTATTAGGAACTTATAATGAGTATTTGGGCTATTATTATGAGTTATATTGAGTGTTATTTAACGCTTATATAATAATAATAATAGTCAGACTATTAATTAGTCACGGTTATCGTTAGACTAAACCCTAGTGGTACTGGTACTAGGTTTTATCGAAGGAATATCGTTTTGAGAGTATCGAAGCGCTATCCGAGTGCTGAGTCACCACCTACTCAGGTGAGTGCATAGTCCCTTTCATGAACATGATTTTAATACAAGTATTGATTGAAGTATTAATTATATGTTTATGTGCGAGTTAATTGATGTTGCTTGAAATTCGTGTTAAAGAACATACCTGATTATATTTGATAATTTAGGATAAAGAGTAGACCTAAATTAAATATGAGGAATATTGGGTAGTATATTCTTACGAGTACAAGTGAGTTAAACTCAGAGAATAGAAGTTAGTATATGTCACTTATCCGGGAGTATGGATTAGACATAGTCACTGTCCCTAGTCCAAGAATATGGATTAGGTATAATCATTCGTCGTTAATCCGAGAGTATGGATTAGCTAATGTCCCTAGTCCGAGAGTATGGATTAGGCATAATCATTCATCTTTAATCCGAGAGTATGGATTAGTCATTCTTCCCTAGTCCGAGAGTATGGATTTGGTAAATTCGTTCATTTCTGATCCGAGAGTATGGATAGCCTCATTGTGAGGATCGACGGGGTGGGATAAGAGATGTTTATATATATGTATGGTGAAATTGTATATTTTGTGAATTTTAAACTATATATATGGTATAACATTGTGGGATTGAAATCCTTATGTGCTCACCAGGTTTCCCAACCTGACCCACTCAGTTTATTTATATCACAGGTGTCGATACGAAGTAACATTACACTGAGAGATTTAAAGAGATGTAGACCACTAGTGTGAATAATTGTAAGTTCTGTTTATGCTTATGTTCCTGTATTAACGATGACATCCCAAACGTTTTAAAATGAAATAAATACGTTTCTTCGAAAATGTTTTAATAACGTATTTACCATGTTTTTCTGGGAACAAATTCCGCAACCTTTTTATAAAATGAAGTACTCTGATTTTTATAAAGCATAAACAAAATCGGTCTTTTCTGGCCGTGATTTTGGGGATGTCACAGTTGGTATCAGAGCATTAGTTTAAGCGAACTAGGAATATGGATTTATTTCTAGACTTAAACTTAGAATGCTAAGCAATGATTGTGAGGTATGAGCACTAGCTTATTTTAGGAATGATGCCTAAAATGCTTTTATGTGCTAAATACTTGTGCCTGATATGCTGTTAGTTGTTCGGATCTATGGTCTGTTGCCAACCGGATCTGGAAACCTTATGTGTTTAGGATTCTAAACGTACGACTACGATATTAGAACTAGCATATAAACGTTTCGGAGTGATAAGGATGATTTAACCGTCAGTCCTAAGTAAAGATCTAGATTCACCTATTTGGTGTATAGATCAAGATGGCAAGAACCCGTAGTGGAAACGTGAATGCAAATGGGAACAGACACCAACCCCCCGTGATCGAGCAAATACCAGTTGAGGAAGCCGCTGCCGGACCAATAACGATGGCCGGAGTGCAAGCGATGATCCAAGTGATGTTGGATCGTCAAATAGAGGAAACAAGGCATTTACTTCAACAAGCTCGAGAGGAACTTACGATGCCTATTGAGCAGCCCGAGCTGAATGACGGGCAGTCTGAGGAAGGGAACGACAGCAGGACCGTTGGTCAAGCTGATCCACCAGTGATTAGAAGGAACAATCAAGATGACGAGGTCGAGAGGAATGGATGCAAGTACAAGGATTTTCTGACTTGCAAGCCATCGACTTTCACTGGAAAGGAGGATCCGATCGGGGTCATGGATTCGATCTCAGAGATGGAGTTAGCCTTCATGACATGCGGTTGTAGAGGGAAGCTACAGACCACATTTGCAGTGTGTCAGTTTCGAGGAGGCGCTGTACGTTGGTGGAATACCTTGGGGAAGACTCTGAGCCCTAATGAGCCCCTGCAACTGACATGGGCAGAATTTCTGGTGCAATTCAAACGAAAGTACTGCTCAGCTCAAAACCTGCTTGAGCTAGAGAACCAGTTTCTAACCCTGAAGAAGGGGAGCATGTCAATCGATGAATACACCAACAACTTCACAGAGAAGATGGAGTTCGCCTTGCGTCTTGTTCCAAATGAGCTGACGAAAATCGACAAGTACGCAAAAGGACTTCCATGGGAGTACGCGGTGCCAGTGCGTCAAGCACCTACTCTAGAGGCAGCTATCTGGGCTGCCAAGTCTGTCGAAGATATGATCAAGGGAAGAGCCTCCAGCAAGATGGAGGTTGGCGAGAAGAGAAAGTTTGAAGGATCTTCAAGGTCCAGCGAGAAGAGAAAATTCTCGAAGTTTGAAGAAGGAACGCAATGGTGTGACAAGTATAGAAAGAAGCACATCGGGAAATGCTCTAAATATACGACATGCTTTAAATGTGGGAAGACTGGTCATTATGCCAGCGAATGCACAACCAAGAGAGAAGTCTGCTTTAAGTGTGGAGAAGAAGGACACTTCAAACAAGACTGCCCAAAGAGAGAAGGGGCTACAAAGCCAAATGTGCCACCAAAGCCAAAGGCGAGAGCATTTCAAATGATCCTTGATGAAGCAGATGACAATGCAAGGATTCAAGAGTGAAGGCTTGACATCCGAGGATCGATTTATGGAGTAATCGTGTAGATAGTACCTCACGATGTAGCCCGTTAGAGCCATAGTCTAGGGTGAACTTGAACACCTATGTAACAGTTTCAAGAAATAATATAAAACCTTTGTTTTGTTATCTGATGTGTTAAGTTGTTATATGGTTTTCTTGTATGGTGACTTGGAAAAACTGCGGGACAATACTTGGGACGAGTATGAGTAGGTGTGAATGGTAGTAGAGGCCTATACTACCGGAAGCACAGGACTCACACTTGGATCAGGGAAAGTCACAAGGTTGCCAAGAAGCCAGTAATTGATTTCGTTTTATTCAAGTAGGTCGTTACCATTGTTTCGGTAATGACTAAGAAGATTGTTGTTATCCCGACCCTAGTGGTCATATCACATTGAGTCCGACTACGATAAGTAGGTTACGTGGTTCAGAGAACCAAGTTTGATGAAGCGTCCGACTTAAACCAAACAATGGAAATCAAAATGATCAATAGAAGTATCGCGCTCGTTGTTAAAGAAGTTAGTAGCTAGAAATGCCTAATGTTAAAAGTGTGATTATATCACATTAAACATGAAGGAAGGCATAGTCTGTTTTAGAATTTAACACTAAGAGACCTAAGTCTAAGTGTTGCAACATACGATGATAGGTTATTAGAATATGACACATCGATCTATAGTAGTAATAAGAGAAATCATCTCAAGTTCGTATCCAGTAAGGATCGAGATTTTTTACTCGAAGGTCATAATTTGGAGTCAAACCTTAGGTAGAGAGCAGGTGCACGATCGAGTACTGCTTGCAGTCAACGAGTCTAGGAGATAGACTTGAAGAAATATAGAAGTTATAATTATTACCTAGGATGAAGAGATAACGTATGGAGTCATTATACGACCCTGTTTCGTTGATGATTCCGGGACGTAATCATCCTAAGGGGGAGATAATTGTAACGCCCGTAGATCCGGGCTAGTCAATTTAGAAGCAATAGGGGTCGAAAATGACTTTTCGACAAAAGATTATTTAGAATAAATAATCTTAACCAAGTTGTATAATATGACACAAGCTTTTCGTACATATAAAGAACGCCGAAATCCGAGTTATAACGAAGAAGTTATGGCCCGTCGAAGTTTTACGGCAAAACCGGCACGGCACCGGGAAGCGTAAATAGTGAATTTACGATGGAAGACTTTTTAGCCTTAGCAATCTAAACGAAAGTCGTAGAATATGTTAAACCAAGAAAATCCATAAAAAGAACACCCAAATCTGACTTCGTATGAAGAAGTTATGATTTTTCTAAGATTCGGCTCAGCAGTGCACGGCCCGAAACTCGAATTTTAGTTCGAGCGGTTTTTGGCATACGCGACCTAAATGAGAGTTGAAGGTCTCATTAATAGGAACTCAACGGTAAAAAGACAGACGAAAACGTAGTCCGAATGAAGGAGTTATGAACTCTTCGCGGTCATTTAACAGTCTAAACGCCTCCTACTGTTAAATTTGAGATCGGTCGATAATTAGCCGACAGAGTCTAAACGAAAGTTGTAGATATTGATTTTACCTACGTGTGGATATAAAGAACTTCGAAAACGGAGCTCGTATGCGAAAGTTATGATTTTTCTAAGTTTGAAGGCTGATACGCGATAGGGGGTGACGTGGCACCACCAGAATTGGACACGTGGCGCCACCAGAAGGCCACCACATGGACCAACTCGATGAGTCATGACTCAGACTCGACGAGTCCATCATATTTCTCCCCTATAAATAGAGGTGCCGGGTTCCATTCATTCTCACACCTTCCAACTTCTCTTTCTCTCTCTAAACTCTCTCTCTAAGCCTCCCTAACCCCCTAAAGCCTAGGGTAACTCCCTAGCACGAGGCGGAAGCCCCGGAGCGCCCGACAGCTCCAAGAAAAGAGCCTTTCGGCTCGGAAACGCTGCTCCAGCGAAGCCCGGTTTTGCGAAAAACCCGCTGTAAGTGAGTTATGCCTACGCTATCTTTAGTATAGCTTATGTTTTAATATAGTAACATTATTAGGAACTTATAATGAGTATTTGGGCTATTATTATGAGTTATATTGAGTGTTATTTAACGCTTATATAATAATAATAATAGTCAGACTATTAATTAGTCACGGTTATCGTTAGACTAAACCCTAGTGGTACTGGTACTAGGTTTTATCAAAGGAATATCGTTTTGAGAGTATCGAAGCGCTATCCGAGTGCTGAGTCACCACCTACTCAGGTGAGTGCATAGTCCCTTTCATGAACATGATTTTAATACAAGTATTGATTGAAGTATTAATTATATGTTTATGTGCGAGTTAATTGATGTTGCTTGAAATTCGTGTTAAAGAACATACCTGATTATATTTGATAATTTAGGATAAAGAGTAGACCTAAATTAAATATGAGGAATATTGGGTAGTATATTCTTACGAGTACAAGTGAGTTAAACTCAGAGAATAGAAGTTAGTATATGTCACTTATCCGGGAGTATGGATTAGACATAGTCACTGTCTCTAGTCCAAGAATATGGATTAGGTATAATCATTCGTCGTTAATCCGAGAGTATGGATTAGCTAATGTCCCTAGTCCGAGAGTATGGATTAGGCATAATCATTCATCTTTAATCCGAGAGTATGGATTAGTCATTCTTCCCTAGTCCGAGAGTATGGATTTGGTAAATTCGTTCATTTCTGATCCGAGAGTATGGATAGCCTCATTGTGAGGATCGACGGGGTGGGATAAGAGATGTTTATATATATGTATGGTGAAATTGTATATTTTGTGAATTTTAAACTATATATATGGTATAACATTGTGGGATTGAAATCCTTATGTGCTCACCAGGTTTCCCAACCTGACCCACTCAGTTTATTTATATCACAGGTGTCGATACGAAATAACATTACACTGAGAGATTTAAAGAGATGTAGACCACTAGTGTGAATAATTGTAAGTTCTGTTTATGCTTATGTTCCTGTATTAACGATGACATCCCAAACGTTTTAAAATGAAATAAATATGTTTCTTCAAAAATGTTTTAATAACGTATTTACCATGTTTTTCTGGGAACAAATTCCGCAACCTTTTTATAAAATGAAGTACTCTGATTTTTATAAAGCATAAACAAAATCGGTCTTTTCTGGCCGTGATTTTGGGGATGTCACAGCTTACGGCCGTGAACTCCTTATGGAGTTGTTTTTATCAAGTTTAAGGTCCCTAACTTGTTTGTGGTTGCTTCTAGACTTTATTTCAAGGCTTATGAGGTATGTAAGTGGCATTTTAACACCAAAAAAGGAGTTTACTACCCATGAAAGGGTGTTTACGGCCCAAGCATGTTCTTGGGCAGTAAGCTCATGTTTACTCCCCAAATTTTGAGTTTAAGGTGTTCTAAGTCCAATCCAATAAGTCCTTAAGCCATATCTAAGCTCCACTAGTGGTTTGGAAGGGTTTTAAGGCTCAAACCCCCCCCCCCCCCTTATATGTGTTCACGGCCCAAGAGTGTTCCAGGGCCTTAAACACATGTTTATGGTCCTAAAACATGATTTGAACACGAAAATGAAGTCTAAGGATGTTATACTAGAAGCTAGGATAGTTACCTTGGTGATTTGAAGCTTGAAATGAATGATTTTTGGACCTAGATCTTGGATTGAGGAGGGAGGTTAGAGAGAGAGTGAAAAAGGGTTCAAATGAAGCTTAAAACACTTTAAATATGGTTTGGATTTAAGAGACGGTGGAATTCTACCCGATACTGATGTTAACCGAGGCTTTTGGTCGCACCCGATTAAGTTGTCGTCACCCGATATGGTCGAAACTAAAATTTTTCTAATTTCTAGTTTGAGACGTTTTCATGTGTTTCTAACATGTTTGGATACTTACAAGGTCAAAATAAAAGTCTTAACTTAATTGACCTAATCGAAAAACAAAATCGGAATAATTCACTTAAGACGAGTTTTACGAACGGAACGGGTTGTGGCGATGGAACAACTTCAGGTTGTCACAATGAGATTATCTAGCGAACTTGAAAGTTTACAAAATAATTTAAACAACATATTTTATAATACCATATGGTTAAATAACTAGTTATACTCTCTAAAATATCATTTTCATAAAATAAACATTTCCTAATATTATTCTCACAAAATAATAATTTCTCCAAATACTAAATACAAGAGTTGAATATATTTATTAATAAGCGAATTCTTAAAAAATAATCAATATGTGTCAATTTGCTAAAGGTGTGATACTATAGAATCATATGTTATTAGCAAACATCATTATTGAGTATATAGATCCAACAATCCTCCACTTGCATAAATTTTGTTATAGATTGACATAGACAGTGGTTGTCGTGTAACAACATATCACTATCCCCAATAAAAAAAAGAAAGAGGTGTCATCTAGCAACTACCAAATTCCAAGAGCTCCAAGTTATAACTAGTCATAAGGTGTTGTATTAGTTATCCCTTTTTCATATTCATCATATTGATCATGATACATGGATCACACTCAATCTCATATGGTGTTCAACTTCTAGTAAGGCCTGAGATTTCTAATTGTCAACAAATAAGAGGAAAAGAATCACATCTTGGCTACAACTATGAGAAAAAGTTGATTTTTCTAGGGAAGGAATCCATTGCAAAAAGCTGAAATTACGTTGCAAAAGACGAATAGCGATGGAATTTGCAACAAGTCATTTCTGTCCCAAAGAACGTCATAGTGAGGATTTGTGAGGGAAACAATAATTAATTTGCAAATGTGACAACATAATGAAACACATAGTAGATGGTGTTCCATCGTGTATTCCGTTGTGAATTTCATAGTAGTTCTTCCATCACAAATTCCCTAACAAATTCCATGGTGATAAATCGCTAGCAACATCCGTGGTGATGAATCCCTAGCAAAATTTGTGGTGATTAATCCCTTGCAAAATATTTCGTGGTTATTCTCTAGTTAAATATGTTGTGATTAATCTCTAACAAAATTCGTGGTGATTAATACCTTGCTTAATCCGTGTTGATTAATCCCTGGATAAATTTGTGGTGATAAATCCCTAACAAAATCCATTGTGATGAACCCCTAGCTAAATCTATGGTGATGAATCCCTAGCAAAATTTGTTGTGATAACGCTCTAGCTAAATTTGTGGTCTATATTTTATAGCAGATTCTATAGAAAATTACGTAGGAAAATTTTCGTTGCAAAGCTAGATATCTATGCATGGATAATTAATTTACAAATTAAATGCAAATTAATTTGTACAAATATATAAAAACAAAAATAACAAAATATCAAATAACATTTATATTATTAAATAAAACAATAAATATTTATTGAGAAATTAAATTGCCTCCTACCTTTTATTCCTACCCACTAAAATTATGACAAATCACCATTCAATTTAATTGTATTTGATATATTCCTAATATAGTCTTAATTGTTTAGTTTAAAAAATATGGAAAGATGACACTTGTCATAATTTTATTGGGTAGCAACATTTGTAGGCATAAAAAGTAGGAATAAATTTAATTTCTCATATTTATTCCATCAAAAATTAAAAGTGGCTAATCTAAAATAAATACTTTGGAATAAACAAATTAACACTTTATGATTTTTGTAGTTGTTGAAACCATTAATAAGAGCCATTGTTGATTGTAGTTGTTTATGAAGCTCCTCGATTCTTATGTTGTCTTGGTCATCTTTGGCGTTCATTATCTCCTTAAATTCTTCATCATTTTTTCTATTTAACAAGCTCCCTCAATTCTTCTAGCTCAACATTTTTTTCGGAATGTAATTAGATACTTCTGTTGTATTATTACTCATGGGAACCACCTTTATGTATGAGCAAAATCCATACAGTCTTCTTTTCTTGTCATGACCACCAACAACATCATAAAATATTAGGTCATCCTCAACTTCTTCACCTACAGCTTCCAATGCTTCCTTTTTTCTATAAAGACAGCCTACAAAATAATAATAATTTAAAAAGATATCAAAGTTATGAATATACAACTATGCAGATCATGGTAACACATAACTAATTTATAGACAAGGAGTGGTATGCATAATATGAGTAATTTTTTATAATTCGATTTAATTTATTTTTAGTGTTATTGGTCTTAATGGTATTGTTATTCTGTTAATAGGAGGAGCACTTCAATAAGGGAAAATCTGATTTAGGAATGAGGTTGTTGACTGATGCGGGAGACGATCATCGCGAGGCAAATTATTTGCTTCAGATGATATACATATCAAAATAGCCTCTTGAATGTTATCAAGGTGACTATAGTATATATTTACATTACATTTTGTATATAGTTAGTATACTTTTATAGTTTGTGCAATGTATTGGCCACATAAATCTTTAATTTTAATAGTAATGTAAAAAAAATATTTTAGAATGTTTATGATGTGTTGTATAATTTGCAATACAATTTCAAAACTGCTACATTGGATTGAAAGTTTTTTTTTAATGTACACTTCTAGGTTTGGGTAGATTTGATGAGTATTTCCATGGGGATGCTCTGTATTATTAAGAGTATCTAGATTATGCTGAGAGTGCCAGAGAATTTGTGAGTAATGTAGGTGTTCTTCATAAACCTACAACAGATAACATCACCTTCCAATCAGAAAACGTAGATCATTCCGTTGAAGGGGCAGTAGATAAAGAGTTGTGGTATAGATTGAAAAAAGTTACACAACTGCCTGTTGTAGCTAAAATATTGAATATAAAATCAGAGTAATGAATGTCGGAACACTGTTATGATGATATCTGGCAATTGATGATTAATTGGTTACTGAAGGAGAATAATACGGTATATATTTTATACTAGAGCAGAAAGTTAATAGAGGCACTAGGTTTGCCTGTGGAGGTGATTGACCGTTGCAGTTCTGGATGTATTATACATTGGAGGGGATACAAAGAGCTTTTTCGGTGCAAATTTTGCAATGCAAATAGGTACAAACTATCAAAAAATTTATCCACACATTTGCACGTAACCATTAGATAACGCACTACTTTCCTTTGGCTCCAAGGCTGAAGAGATTGTATGCTTCACAAGACATAGCCGCTTCCATGTAATGGCACTCTGAGGATCATGTACATGATGATGATTTAATGTGTCATCCATCCGATTATGAAGCTTAGAAGCACTTTGACATAATTCATCCTTCATTTGAAGCTGAAATACATAATGTTAGATTAGTCTTTATATAGATGGGTTTGCACCACAGGGAGCATTTGGAAAACAATATTCATCTTTACCTATTATTATAAAACCTTATAATTTTTCACCTTCTATGTACATGAAAGAGCCTTACATGTTTTTATTGTAGTTATGATAGGACCGACAAATCCTAAGCTTAAAATAGATGTATTTCTATAATCAGTTGTTGCGGAATTAGAACGGTTATGGGAAGAAGGCGTACTAACATATGATATATCTTTAAAACAAAGTTTTCAATTACGAGCAACTTTTATGTGGACAATTAGCGATTTTCCAGCTTATGCAATGTTGTTAGGATAGTCTACAGCAGGTAAGCCAACATGTCCACCTTGTTGGAAATTTACACAAGCATTTAGGCTATAGAATGGTAATAAGATGTCATGGTTTGATTGTCATAGAAGATTCCTCCAGGAAAATCACCCATATAGAAAGGATAAGAATAAGTTCAGGATGAATCGTGTAGTAACAGAAGGTCCTCCTCCAACTAAGAATGGTGAACAAACTTTAATGTAAATTTAAAAAATTAGGTTTGCTAATTGTGACTAAACTAAACGTCAATGATGTAAACAAAGCATGTGGCAATGATGTTTGGAAAAGAAAAAATATTTTAGGATTTACCATATTGGAAAACAAACCTCATTAGACATAATTTTGATGTTATGCATATTGAGAAAAATATATTTGAGAACATTTTTCATACTGTAATGGATGCCAAAGTCAATACAAAGGACAATTCAGCAGCAATAAATGATCTGCAACTCGATTGTAGGAAGAGAAAATGAATCGAAGAAGAGAAAATAGGGTAATATGCTATAGACAATAATCAAAAGAAGACCATATATGAATGGGTGGAGGATTACGTTTCTCTGATGGTGTGTTGATTTGACCGCCTGTAGAATGTTCGGAATTAAAATCCATAATTGTCATGTTTTTATGCAAAGATTGATGACAATTGAATTTCATGAGATGTTGCCAAAATATATGTGGGAAGCATTAACATAGTTGAGTCTTTTCTTCAAAACATTAACTACAACATCAATCACTACACAAGTCATGTAAATGATTAAAGGCAAGATCCCAATAATTCTAATGTAAATCAGAGACCATCTTTGTACATGGTATTTTTAACTCCATCGAACATTTACCCATACGTTTTCCATATGAAGCTAAGATAACTGGTCCCTTCCAATATTATTGGATGTATCTATTTGAAAGGTTTGTATGTTACATTAAAATGTATGTTGTAATTTTTGTATGTCGTAAACCTAACTTAATTTACGTTTGTTTTACTGTAGATATCTTAACTAGTTGAAAGAAGATGTGAAAAATAAAGCTCAAGTGGAAGGATCCATTGTGAATGTGTACTTTCTACATGAAGCATCAATATTTTGCTCCCATTATTTCAAAAGTGGTGTACCCACACGTAATAGAAAGTTGCCTCGAAATGATGATGGATGAGGAGATGAGCAATCTGATGATGATGACAACGAAACTTTAGATATATTTTCATATCCTGGTCGTCATTATGGAAAATTGAAGACTAGAATGTTGTCTGATGAAGAATTTAATGTTGTTTATTCTTACATACTCCTTAATGAAGATAAGAGCAAACCGTACACCAGGTAATATATACTTTTGTTTTTAAGATACTATATTCATTTGTTGTTTACTTGCTCTAAATAACATTAACACGTTTTTGTTTATTACACCATAGTAACTTTAAAAATATAATTTCAATGGTAATACATCAAATTTGAAGATCACTTGAATGATCTTTTTAGGGATATGGATGAACATGAGCTTGTATTTGAAGTGTATAAGTACTTTAAAGCACTGTTTCAAAACTATGTGGGTGTAAAATTTTTTATTTTTTATTTTTATTGTTGTTGTTATGGTTATAATAAGTGCTTCACCATTTTTGATATAGGGACGAAATAACAAGATAAAATCAACAACGAATAGCGGATTATGTATTAATAGCCAAGGAGTGGATTATTATGGTCAATTAGTGTAAATTTTAGAAGTTAAGTACCTTGGTTACCCAAGGAGAAGCATAGTTTTGTTTAAATATCAATGGTACGATCCAACACCTAACATAGGAGTTAAGATTCACAAACAATATAAATCGATCAAAATAACATCAAAAGGAAATACAACAAGTTCGAGCCGTTTGTCTTATCCATCCAAACCGCTCAAGTTTCTTATGTTCCTTTCCTAAGGTTGACAAAAAACAACTCTGACTGGTTGGTTGTATTGAAAGTTAAATCTCATTTTTGGAATGATGAATATGAAAATGATAATAAGAAAAAAAAGACATTTCTTTCCAAGAGGATGATGTTGTATCAACTGAAATCATTACACCAACTATATATTCAAACGACTATGATGACTAGGACATGTCAAGCTTGGATTTAGATGATGAAAATTGCATTGATTAAGAAAGTGAATTTCATGATGACACCAATGATTGTATTCCTGACAGTAAGGGTAGTTTTGAGTACAGTACATCAAGCAAGGATTTAAGCATGGTTACATTATATAGCATTTTTTTGTATGTAAATTGGTAAATGTGATGTTATGTATTAGTGACCTAGGAGACAATTAAATGTAGTTTTCTCATTCTTTGGTAAATATCAAGCATTTACTACAAGGAGCCATGTGTTTTGAGATATTTGTATGTACAATATTTTCATTAAATATCCAATGAAATCAACTTTTAAGTTGTAATGTAATTTCATTAATTCGGAACGGTATAAAGTTAATCAAGATAAAATATAGTACATGACAATAAATGTATCTTCTCTCATGTAGTAGTAAAGACATATATAAAATTCAACCATAAAAGAGACAAATTATATTATCACTTCAAATACATATCATTCAAACCATAGGTTACTATTTATATTGATCATAATAAAAATTTCTCCATTAGTATTCCAGTCTTTGATAATTCAATCACATAAATAGAAAGATTAAGCATACAACATCCCAACAAAGAAACAAACCAACATGAACTTGATAATTCCAACTTGACAACCTTCAACTCGATGCGCATTACCATGTTCATTAGTATCTTGAATAGAAACTTAAAGTGCGGCTTCATTGACATGAAAATTGACAAGACCATCCCAGGGGGTCTAAAATGATATGTTCACCATTAACTTGAGCTCTCAATTCATATATCTTCTTTTTCGGGATTTGTGGGTCAATCCAACGAAAAATCCCATAATTTTTGTCTTCATCATTGTACTTTTGTGCAACCAATGAACCTCTGATCATGATTCTTTCGTGTTCATGCCATCCACATGCCAACTAGATCTCCTCATCTGTACAGTCTCAAGTTACCGCTTGAAGATGGTGACATCCATTTGCCCTAATTTCTCTTCTTTTGCTTGTGGGTTCGCAAAAATGGGCATTGGAAGGCCCGTTTTATGCAAATTAGTTTCAAAATATGGCATTATAATGTAACATACTTTACAAAAAAATTCCTAACAACTTAGCTAGTCTTTTTTCCATAGTCAACAAGAAAAGAAAATAAAATTTCATAGCACGATTATGTAGGTAAATACCTATCAATTTTACATCTATAACAAACAAACTATAGATTTTTATTCTGTTGAAAATTTACGTTCTCGATATATCGGTAACAATATACCAATGAATTTTGAGTCCGTAACAATTTCCGTAGCAATTCCCATATTTGTTACCGAAAACTAATTCCGTAGAAAATTAGCTATGGAACCTTATTCCATAGCATGATTTGTTGTAGAATAACAACATAAACACATTCCATAGAAACCTTCGCTAAAAATATCAGTTTTTCTTGTACTATTCATATTCCTATCTTGTAAGTCATGGTATACCCAACGATGGCCCTTATAACTTCCTTTTAACAAGTACAAGGTTAAACCATATCAAAGTACATCCATTCCTACACTCAAACCCCAAATATGTATCTTAGGTCGAAGAATAAAAAGATATTACGTTTATCAATCATCACTCATGATTATGATTCATGAAGTGAGCTTGATGCGAGTGATGTCCAATACTTATTCTCCAATCAATTACCTATGAACTTGGCTATAGCCTTTGCCTATTTTCCTATCCATGAAACCCAACCAATCTAATTCATATTAGTCTTATTTCATAGATGCTCCTAAAACTATGAATGACTATGGACATTTTGAATAACTTGGCTATTCAAGAATTAAACATGCTAATATAAAACACAACAAGTATTTAATGGAAATATCATATTAAATATATCAAGATACTACAATATATTTTTAATATATTGTTCAATACTCAAATACTAAATTTCAAGAAAATCCAATCATTTATAACAAAAAGGTCATATAGCTTCTGCCTGACTTTAATACATTAGCTAGTGAGGTAACATTCTTAAGTACATTCATCAAATCTGATTTCTAATAACTTTGCAAACACAAACATTTTCAGTTTTATTTATATCCCATATATAGAGAAAACATTTGACAACGTTTTAGGTTCTTAAATGTGCCTTGGATTCTAATACTCACGTAATGATATTACTCATAGTCATAAATCATAAATGAATTATTCATTAAGCATCTTTATATGTGGGTTTTGGAACAACAATGTATTATGACTTTGTAATGTAACTACAATTAACATTTGCTTAAAACTCCTTTCCATGTAACTTTTTCTTCATTTATAATAAGGACATACCTGATCGTGATCGAGGATTATCTCAATCTATTTGGACATTAGCATCCGTGTAACCGTTTACACTTAGCTTTCCTTCAAGTACTCCACAAATTAGGAATATTTTTTTTATTCTTTATAAGTACCTTATAATGTTCATTTCAGTCATCCTATGACCTTTTCTCATACTATATTGGTATCTTTTTTCATGCTCCATGCATACCATACATCGGGCCTTCATGCTTAACATGACATATATGATGAATCCAAATGCAGCAACGTGCGGAATATAATCATAATATTTAGCTCAACCATTGTATTAGGATTCTGATGCATGCTAAAAATCATGTCTTGTGGTATTCACAAGATAAACTCTCTTAGAGTCTTATATCTTGAACCTATCAAGATCTTGACAATCATTGCAATTTTACTTAATCATTTAATTTGCCTTGATCTATCTATATAGATCGTTATTCCAAGCATTAGTATGTCATCCATATACAAGGCTTGGAATGCAAATGTGTTATCACTAGCTTTCTAGAAAACACAAGAGTAATCTTTATTCATAATGAAATCACACTATATCATTTTTCTTATAAGAAAGAAGATTCTTACTTTGAGATGTTAACTATTAAGTCTGAGAAGATTTTCATCCATGTATTCTTTCTCCTTGGAAAACTCACTTCCTCTTTATATCCGTACTATACCAAGGAAGATTAACCAAGCCCATACTTTATTATTATATATGAATTCATGTATGTGTGCTCTATTAGTCTCTGATCAACTTTGAATAATTTCAACAAACTATTGTTAACTTGCTAGTTCCAAACTATGGTGAATTTAGTTTATAGTTTTTTAACCATTAAAGTTTCATATTGTTCCCACTTAGAAAAAAATATATTCTCAGAATATATCTTCTAGAATGACAATCAGTGAGATTGTAGATAATTTATCCTACACAATCATTTAGGATATTCTACATAAATTCTATTAGTAGATGCTAGGTTGAGTTTAACTTCTTGTTTTATATAAGCGCCATAACTCGATGCTCATTTGATAAGGAGAAAACATTTCATGCTTTGTCTTACAAATGTATTTAATCTATTTATTTAGTTGGAAATATATATTCAAGATATATTTTTTGCAGTCAGCATAACTCCAAAAATTATAAAGAAAAGAGTTCTTCAGACCATTATAGTGTATACCACATCATATAATGTATCATTCCTCCTCTTCAAAAACTTATTGCATTAATATTTAACCAGTGGTTAGGTGACATTTATCTTACTAGAAAATACGAAAACTACATTGAACATCATAAGGCAAATCCAAATTGTTAGGTTATCCATAACCCACAAGAACTGTACAAATGACGAGTGAGTGTTCTTGGTGCAGTGAGTTTTGAGAGAACTCAACAGCTCCTAAGATGATTTAATAAGAAGTGCCAAATGCTCCACTTCTTTCGAAGAAACATCCAATTCAAACAAATTTGAATTTTGAAGATTAACCCCCCCCCCCCCCCTACACACACACACACACACCCAAAAAAACAACAGCACATTATCAGCATAAAAAATATGTGAAATGTGAAGAATGTTAACCCTGATATTGAACCCTTGAAAAAGCATAGCTTTAGTTGCATCTTTAATAGTGGTAAAAGAGATTTGAAATATGTAAACCATCGACCCTAATATTGAACCCTCGTATCCATATTCAATTGGGATGTCCAACCATTCCATTGCAATGATAAACAAAAAGGGAGACATCACACTCTCTCAAACCTTTCCCAACTTGTTAAAAATGAGACATAGTTTATTTAATCATAACTAAGGTATAAAAAATAAACATTTAAGAATAAGATCTAACAAGTGTGAGTCACTAAATTTTAGTCTATAATGAAAACGTTACCATTGGGATGAATATTTCATCATCCATTCGTTCATATGCATGGTTTATTACCCAATAACGAAAAATAAGATTTAATATCAAAACTGGATATGATGATAAACTAGACTTCACTTGAACACTTCAAATAATATGCATATTACTCACTCATTACTTAGGTGTTGTTTGTTTTTTCGAATCGAAAATTCGTGAAGTCTATGGACCACCTCTGCAATCCTCTATAGTAGAAGAGGTGGAACAAACGGTTGCAGCCCATAATAAGAAGCATGTTTGTTTTTTTCACATCTGCAGATTGTTGCAGTAAACTGAAATTTAAATAAACTAATTTTATAAACTGAAAATAGTTTTCAACACCGAAATTTAAATAATTGTAGTCTTAAAACATTGAAAGAATACTAAAAAGAACATGTAAAAAAATAAAAATACAAAACTTTAAAAAAACTTACAAAAATATAAAAGAAGCTAACAACTTTATTCTATAAAAAATAATTTTAAAAAACATAAAAAAGCAAATAATAATAAAAATTAAGAAAGAATTGCAAATGATGTCTACAAAGTTCGTAAAAAATTACACACATTAAAAAAGATAAAATTGAAACTGAAAATATTATTAACAGAAACGGTAAAAAAAATAAAGTTTTTTTTTTAAATCAAGTTCAAAAAAATTTTGGAAACTATAATAAGAAATTGTATCAAATCCGTAAATAAAAGTTAAAAAAAATCTATATTTAAAAAAAAAAAAAAAAAAAGTTAAAAAAATAACTTATACCAAAACTCTAAAAAATTAAATTCAAAAAAATGAATGTTGAAGAGATTTGAAGAAGTAAGTCAAGCGTTGTGTCACGCAACATATGCACAAAGATTTTGTAGTCTGAAGTATTCCAACAAACAAACACCTACGAGAGGGAAAAGGATACGTGTGTGCTGCACCGCACAGCGGAAAGTGGTTTGAAGATATTTTTAAAAAAGATAAACAACACCTTAGTTCGATTGTTTTTTATATTATATGGAAAGGGTAGTATATTTATAATTCAATCATGAAATAAAAAAAACAAACTAATGCATACATATTTTAATAATAAGGATTTTAGTTTTAGACTTATATCAAAATTAAACAGATTCAGGACCCACATCTCGGTACATTGGACCCACGAAATAACGCGTGGAGTAGTCAAAGAGGAGGCGTTAGCGTTATTTGCTTTACCTTGAGGGTAGGCTTGTGTTGCCTCAACAGGGTTCCAATGGACCCCATAATTATCACCCTTTTATTGTTTATTTTCCCTCAAATTTCATATTTAATCAACATTCTCCCTCCAAAATTATTACCCATTCTTTTAAGAGTTATTCTAAAATATCATATTTTGATCTCCAATATCACTCGATACCTATAATCTACTTTTTAAAGAAAATATTACAGAGTAACTACTTATCTTTGCTAAAAAGGTTGTAAATTCATATATTTATGCAATTAGATAAAACTACAAAATTGATCCCTGTGATTTGCAAAAAACTTTAGATGGAATCTAAAAACTGTCCAACTTGCATAGAAAGTTCAAAATCAAAACTTTTCTTTGGTTTTTGTCCAAAAAAAAAATAAAAGGACTATTCTGCCCTTGTTATTCCTTTTCACATTTTTTTTATTTACTTATATATTTTAATAATTAAAAAAAGAAAAAGAAAAAAAGAAAACACCCTACCCCACACCCATCGACGGTACCTTCCTCCCCCCTCACACACACACACACACTCGACTTCATCTTCTTCGTCTTCTTTCTTCACCACAGACTACATGTCCTCCATCCTCTCTACATCATCTTTATAATTGACTTGCATCGTCCTCCCTCTCCATCCGTCGCCTACATCATCTTAATTCCAATTTGTGACCTGAAGTTAATATATGTGAACTTGGAGAGATCAGCCATGACTAACAATCAAGATGAAAATTGGATTAGCCATAGCCGACCGTCTCCATCAAAATATTTCCAGACTCTTCCTCCTCTCCCTCCATCTGCCACCTATGTCATCCAGTAACTAGCAAAACCAAAAAAGATATTATAGATCGATAATTATAAGTTTAAAAACCAAACCTAAATCTCAAAATCTGTTCATTAAAAGATGTGGACTCCTGTCCTTTGGGGAAAAAAAACGACCGATCGTCGGAGAAGACAGAATGATGGATAAGGGAAGAGGTGAAATGGTTGTTAGATGTAATTGGGATGCACTATGATCGAGATCCTCACCGGAAAGCAAACATGGAGAGACAGTGTAACGTCCGTAGATTCGGGCTAGTCAATTTAGAGGCAATAAGTGTCGAAAACAACTTTTCGACAAAAGATCATTTAGAATAAATAATCTTAACGAAGTTGTATAATATGTAAAAAGGTTTCCGTACATATAAAGAACGCCGAAATCCGAGTTATAACGAAGAAGTTATGATCCGTTGAAGTTTCGCGACGGAACCGACACGATACCGGAAAGCGTAAATAGTGAATTTACGATAGAGCGAGATTTAGCCTTAGCAATCTAAACAAAAGTCGTAGAATATGTTAAACTAAGAACATCGATAAAAAGAACGCCCAAATCTGACTTCGTATGAGGAAGTTATGATTTTTCGAAGTTTCGGATTAGCAGTGTACAACCCGAAATTCAAATATTAGATCGAGCGGTTTTTAGCCGACACAACCTGAACGAGAATCGAAGATCTCGTTAAGAGTAGCGTAACGAGAAAAATATGGGCTAAAATGGACATCGGATGAAGAAGTTATGACGATTTAACGGATCAATCCTGTCCCGGCCTGTTAATAATATCAAATTTAAAATCGAGTCAAAATTAGTCGACAAAGTCTAAAAGAAAGTTGTAGAGTACATTCCCACCTTCGCGTGGATATAAAGAACGTCGAAAACGGAGCTCATATCCAAAAGTTATGATTTTTAGAAGTCGGAAAGTAAAATTGCGATGTCTGTTGCTAAATCAATGATGTGGCTGCATCTGGGTCGTTGCTTGTTGACCAAGGGTTCGCTTCAGATCGTGACACGTTGCCCTTGCAGTACACCCCGCTTCCGAAGATGTTACGCCCCGCGTAGCTCCAATCTGATCCATCCGACGGTGCGAGACAGCTGGCTTTGGCTGGCAACCTAATCTGAGGTGTACGCCCAGCGTAACCGAGGCTGTTGGTGCCTATAAAAGGGGTCTGAACTCCTCTGAATTCTCACACCTATTTTCTTTCTCTACATTACTTTCTCTCTCTAGCCTATTTTAACCCCCTAAACCCTAGGAAAAATCCCTTAGCTCCCGAGGGAAGCCCCGAGGCTCCCAGAGTCCTGAGAAAAAGTGTCTTTCGGTTTCGAAACCCTGCTCCAAATAAGTTTCGGTTTTCGATAAAATTCGCTGTAAGTGTGCTACTCTTACGCAATTTTTAATATAGCTTCCAAATAATTATAGTAATGCTATTAAGTCCTTAAAATAATTGTTTGAGCTATTATTATGAGTTATATTGAGTGTTATTTAACGCTTATATAATAATAATAATAGTCAGACTATTAATTTGTCACAGTTATAATTAGACTAAACCCTAGTGGTATTGGTACTAGGTTTTATCGAAGGAAAGTTATTTTGAGAGTATCGAAGCGTTGTCCGAGTGTTGAGTCACTACCTTTCAAGTGAGTGCATAGTTACTTTCAGCTTACACATAGATATGAAGTATTTTATATAAATTACGTGCTATGTGTGCATATTATCCGAATATTTGGTATCTATGTTGGGTGAACGATCTTATACATGTTTTAAATGATTTAAACTGTATATGTATTTTATATCTACAAATATGTTGGGATAAAACATGGGTAGATGAAATAGTTTCTGTGTGACAAAAATAAAATGATGAAGAGTTAATATAGACCATGAGGTAAGGGTGAGAGGTGAACCATGAGAGAAGCCTTTTTCCCAAGAGATGGCCCCGTCATCCAGCAGAGTATGGATGACAACCACGGACTATTCTAAACAGTCTAGTGGACACTAGCAGGCTCGCAACCTGCAGGTGTTTTGAATTGTGTATTCACCAGGTGTACTCTAAAAACCCATCGACATGTATTGCGAGTAGAGTCTCGGAAACGATACCATCGATAAACGAGATAAAACCCATTGACTTGTATTGCGAGAGGAGTCTCGGAAACGATACTGTCAATAAACGAGATAAACCTTGGGAACTATGGATTTAGTGCCCGTTGAGTAAACCTTGGCAACAATGGATTTCGTGCCTATTCCTTAGGATAACCCTTAGGAATAAATAAACGAGGAATAGTTGAATTCTTATAGTAGAATAAAGAAGAGAATGGGGATGGGTAATTGGGTTGATTGCTTAAATATTTAAACATAATAATTTATATTATTGTGGGTTGAAAACCCTATGTACTCACTAGGTTTCCCAACCTGACCCACTCAGTTTATTTACATCACAGGTGTTGATATGAAGTCACAGTACACTGAGAGATTAAAGAGATGTAGATCACTAGTGTAAATAAATGTAAGTTCCATTTATGCTTATGTTTCTGTATTGACGATGACATCCCAATCGTTTTAACATAAATAAAATACGTTTCTTCGAAAACGTTTTGATAACGTATTTATCGTGTTTTTCTGGGAACAAATTCTGCAACATTTTTATGAAAAGAAGTACTCTGATTTTTATAAAGCATAAAAAAACCGGTCTTTTCTGGCCGTGAAAATGGGGATGTCACAGTTGGTATCAGAGCATTAGTTTAAGCGAACTAGGAATATGGATTTATTTTTAGACTTAAACTTAGAATGCTAAGCGATGATTGTGAGGTGTGAGCACTAGATTATTTTAGGGATTGTGCCTAAAATGATTTTATGTGTTAAATGCTTGTGCCTGATATGCTGTTATTTACTCGGATCTATGGTCTATTGCCGACTGAATCTGGAAACCTTATGTGTTTAGAATTCTAATCGTTTAATTACGATATTAGAAGTAGCATATAAACGTTTCAGAGTGGTAACGATGATTTAAAAGTTTATCCTAAATAAAGATCTAGGTTCACCTTATTCGGTGTATAGATCAAGATGGCAAGGACCCATAGCGGAAACGTGAACGCAAATCGGAACAGAAATCAACCCCTGGTGATTGAGCAGATACCGGTTGTGGTAGCCGCTGTTGAGCCAATAACGATGGCGCAGTGCAAGCGATGATCCAGGTGATGTTGGATCGTCAAGATGGAGGAAACAAGGCGTTTACTTCAACAAGCTCGAGAGGAACTTACGATACCTATTGAGCAGCCCGAGCTGAATAACGGGCAGTTTGAGAAAGGGAATGACAGCAGGACCGTTGGTCAAGCTGATCCACCGGTGATTAGAAGGAACAATCAAGATGAAGAAGTCGAGAGGAATGGATGTAAGTACAAGGATTTTCAGACCTGCAAGCCATCAACTTTCACTGGAAAGGAAGATCCGATCGGGATCATGGATTGGATCTCGGAGATGGAGTTAGCTTTCATGACGTGTGGTTGCAGAGGCAAACTACAAACAACACTTGCGATACGCCAGTTCAGAGGAGGCGCGGTTCATTGGTGGAACACTTTGGGGAAGACTCTAAGCCCCAATGAGCCCCTGCAACTGACATGGGCAGAGTTTTTGGTGCAGTTCAAACGTAAGTACTACTCAGTCCAAAATTTGCTTGAGCTAGAAAACCAATTCCTTACCTTGAAGAAAGGAAGCATGTCTATTGATGAATACACCAACACCTTCACAAAGAAGATGGAGTTCACCTTACGTCTTGTTCCAGATGAGCTGACAAAAATCGACAAGTACACAAAAGGATTTCCATGGGAGTACGCGGTGCCAGTGCGTCAAGCACCTACTCTGGAGGCAGCTATCTGGGCTGCCAAGTCTGTTGAGGATATGATCCAAGGAAGAGCCGCCAGCAAGATGGAGGTTGGTGAGAAAAGCAAGTTTGAAGGATCTTCAACGAGAAGAGAAAATTCTCGAAGTCTGAATAAGGAACGCAATGGTGTGACAAGTGCAGAAAGAAGCACATCAGGAAATGCTCTAAAGATACAACATGCTTTAAATGCGGGAAGACTGGTTATTACTCCAGCGAATGCACAACTAAGAGATAAGTCTGCTTTAAGTGTGGTGAAGAAGGACACTTCAAGCAAGACTGCCCAAAGAGAGAAGGGGCTACAAAGCCAAATGTGCCGCCAAAGCCAAAGGCGAGAGCATTTCAAATTATCCTTGACAAAGCAGATGACAATGCAAGGATTCAGGAGTGAAGGCTTGACATCCAAGGATCGAGTTATGGAGTAATCGTGTAGATAGCACCTCACGATGTAGCCCGTTAGAGGCATAGTCTAGGGTGAACTTGAACATCTATGTAATAGTTTCAAGGAATAACAAAAACCTTCGTTTTGATATTTGATGTATTAAGCTGTTATGTGATTTTCTTGTATGGTGACTTGGAAAAACTACGGGATAATACTTGGGACGAGTATGAGTAGGTGTGAATGGCAGTAGAGGCCTATACTACCAGAAGCACAGGACTCACACTTGGATCAGGGAAAGTCACAAGGTTACCAAGAAGCTAGTAATTGATAACGTTTTATTCAAGTATGTCTTTACCATTGTTTCGGTAATGACTAAGAAGATTGTTGTTATGCCGACTCTAGTGGTCATATCACATTTAGTCCGACTACGATGAGTATGTTACGTAGTTCAGAGAACCAAGTTTGATGTAGCGTACGACTTAAAGCAAACGATTGAAATCAAAGCGATCAATAGAAGTATCGCGCTCGTTATTAAAGAAGTTGGTAGCTAGAAATGCTACATGTTAAGTGTTATTATATCACATTAGAACATGAAGGAAGGCATAGTCTATTTTAAACTTTAACTCTAAAAACACCTGAGTCTAAACAAGCGTCACATGATGATAGGTCATAATTTGGAGTCTAACCTGAAGTAGAGAGCAGGTCCACAATTAAGTACTGCTTACAGATAGTAAGTCTAAAAGATAGACTTGAAGGAATATAGAAGTTATAATTAATACCTAGGATGAAGAGATGACGTATGGAGTCATTATACGAGCCCTGTTTCGTTGATGATTCCAGGATGTAATCATCCTAAGGGGGAGATAATTGTAACGCCCGTAGATCCGGGCTAGTCAATTTAGAGGCAATAAGTGTCGAAAACAACTTTTTGACAAAAGATTATTTAGAATAAATAATCTTAACCAAGTTGTATAATATGTCACAAGGTTTCCGTACATATAAAGAACGCCAAAATCCGAGTTATAACGAAGAAGTTATGACCCGTTGAAGTTTCGCGATGGAACCGGCACGATACCGGGAAGCGTAGATAGTGAATTTACGATAGAGCAAGATTTAGCCTTAGCAATCTAAACGAAAGTCGTAGAATATGTTAAACTAAGAACATCGATAAAAAGACCGCCCAAATCTGACTTCGTATGAGGAAGTTATGATTTTTCGAAGTTTCGGATTAGCAGTGTACAAGCCGAAATTCGAATATTAGATCGAGCGGATTTTAGCCAACACGACCTGAACGAGAATCGAAGATCTCGTTAAGAGTAGCATAACGAGAAAAAGATGGGTGAAAACGCACGTCGGATGAAGAAGTTATGAGGATTTAACGGACCAATCCTGTCCCGGCCTATTAATAATACAAAATTTAAAATCGAGTCAAAATTAGCCGACGAAGTCTAAACGAAATTTGTAGAGTACGTTCCCACCTTCGGGTGGATATAAAGAACGTCAAAAACGGAGCTCATATCCAAAAGTTATGATTTTTAGAAGTCGGAAAGTAAAATTGCGATGTCTGTTGCTAAATCAATGATGTGGCTGCATCTGGGTCGTTGCTTGTTGACCAAGGCTTTGCTTTGGATCGTGACACATTGCCCTCGTAGTACACCCCGCGTCCGAAGATGTTACGCCCCGCGTAGCTCCAATCTGATCCATCCGACGGTGCGAGACAGCTGGCTTCGGCTAGCAACTTAATCCGAGGTGTACGCCCAACGTAACCTCGGTACGCCCAGCGTAATCGAGGCTGTTGGTGCCTATAAAAGGGGTCCGAACTCCTCCAAATTCTCACACCAATTTTCTTTCTCTCTCTAAATTACTTTCTCTCTCTAGCCTATTTTAACCCCTAAACCCTAGGAAAAATCCCTTAGCTCCCGAGGGAAGCCCCGAGGCTCCCGGAGTCTTGAGAAAAAGTGTCTTTCGGTTTCGAAACGTTGCTCCAAATAAGTTCCGATTTTTGATAAAATTCGCTGTAAGTGTGCTACGCTTACGCAATTTTTAATATATCTTCCAAATAATTATAGTAATGTTATTAGGTCCTTAAAATAATTATTTGAGCTATTATTATGAGTTATATTGAGTATTATTTAACGCTTATATAATAATAATAATAATAATAATAATAATAATAATAATAATAATAATAGTCAGACTATTAATTTGTCGCGGTTATAGTTAGACTAAACCCTAGTGGTATTGGTACTAGGTTTTATCGAAGGAAAGTTGTTTTGAGAGTATCGAAGCGCTATCCGAGTGCTGAGTCACCACCTTTCAAGTGAGTGCATAGTTACTTTCAGCTTACACATAAATATGAAGTATTTTATATAAATTACGTACTATGTGTGCATATTATCCGAATACTTGTTATATATGCTGGGTGAACGATCTTATACATGTTTTAAATGATTTAAACTGTATATGTATTTTATATCTACAAATATGTTAGGATAAAACATGGGTAGATGAAATAGTTTCTGTGTGACAAAAATAAAATGATGAAGAGGTAATATAGACCATGAGGTAAGGGTGAGAGGTGAACCATGAGGAAGCCTTTCCCAAGAGATGGCCCCGTCATCCAGCAGAGTATGGATGACAACCACAGACTATTCTAGACAGTCCGGTGGACACTAGCAGGCTCGCAACCTGTAGGTGTTTTGAATTGTGTATTCACCAGGTGTACTCTAAAAACCCATCGATTTGTATTGCGAGTAGAGTATCAGAAACGATATCGTCGATAAACGAGATAAAACCCATTGACCTGTATTGCTAGAGGAGTCTCGGAAACGATACTGTCAATAAACGAGATAAACATTGGGAACTATGGATTTAGTGCCCGTTGAGTAAACCTTGGCAACGATGGATTTCGTGCCTATTCCTTAGGATAACCCTTAGGAATAAATAAACGAGGAATAGCTGAATTCTTATAGTAGAATAAAGAAGAAAATGGGGATGGGTAATTGGGTTGATTGCTTAAATATTTAAACATAATAATTTATATTATTGTGGGTTGAAAACCCTATGTACTCACCAGGTTTCCCAACCTGACCCACTCAGTTTATTTACATCACAGGTGTTGATATGACGTCACATTACAATGAGAGATTAAAGAGATGTAGATCACTAGTGTAAATAAATGTAAGTTCCGTTTATACTTATGTTTATGTATTGACGATGACATCCCAAACGTTTTAACATAAATAAAATACGTTTCTTTAAAAATGTTTTGATAACGTATTTATCGTGTTTTTCTGGGAACAAATTCCGTAACATTTTTATGAAAAGAAGTACTCTGATTTTTATAAAGCATAAACAAAACCGGTCTTTTTTGGCCGTGAAAATGAGGATGTCACAGATAGGGGGTAGAAACCCTCTGTCAAATCGGGTATTATGAGGAATCCATGGAAACGATGAGGGGAATGAGGGGTTTTTTCGATGGGAAAGAGAAAGGTATGAAGTGTCGATGAGGGTAGGGCGAGCCACCTGAAAAGATGAAGTTGAGGTGGGTGGTTTCGTTTGGGATAAGAGAGAGAGAGAGAGAGAGAGAGAGAGAGAGAGTGTGTGTGTGAGTGAGTGAGTGAGTGAGTGAATGAGTGAGTGAGTGAGTGAGTGAAAGGGTATGTGATTCTATTTTTTCTTTTTTATAATTATCAAATGTGATGGGATTTTATTATTTATTTTGTTATTATTATTTAAATACTTAAACAAATAAAAAAAACACAAAACTACATTAATATTTATAAAATAAAAATATAACAAATACAAAAAGGAAATTTAAAGGGCAAAACAGTCAATTCAAGTGCTCCATGGACCAAAAATACAAATTTTTCTTAAGTTTAGGACCAAAAATCCAGAAAAACTTTGATTTTGGACCTTCTGTGAAAGTTAAAAACTTTTTGGACCCCATCCAAAGACTTTTGCAAACCACAATGACCAAATTTGTAGTTTTTTCAATAGAATTATAATGATTTGGTGCGATATTCCATATTGAAAGACCTCACGGGTTCAAATTTGATACATGTATGATCAAAACATTGTTATTGTCTTATGATTGATCTTTCATGTGGGCTATGAGATAGATAACATAGAATGTTCAGATGATAATGTTTACCATTTTTTGAATTAACAGATATATTTTTTTATAATACACAATAACTCGAGAAATATATTAAATTTCATAGTCATGAGGGTTTTTTGGTGATTAGAAGTTACGACAACTTGTTAGTATGCGGGAGGTCATGTGTTTGAAACCAACTACTTCCGTGTTTATAACTTTCAAACGAAGTCCATGGAATATTTTAGACCCCATGATCATTGCAATTTTTTTGGTAGATAGATTCCAACACAAATGCTTAATACCTAGTACTGTTATGATGTAATGATAGATTTGGGTATTGATAAGTTTATTTATATTTGTAATAGGGAAATCTTCAGAAAAGTCCCAATATTTACGGAAAAGTTACACTTTAGTCCCAAGATTTTTTTTTTGAACGAAAAAGTCCTGAAAACCGGCAAAAATTTGCAGTTTGACCCTTTTTGACCGGTTGAAACCGGTACCAAACTAATTTGGGACTATTTCGTAAACTAATCCAAAATATTGGGATTTTTCAGTAAACAAAAAATATTAGGACTTTTCTGTAAACAAAAATATTAGGGCTTTTCTATAAACAAAACCTTAATTATTATTATTGTTATTATAATTATTATTATTATTATTATTATTATTATTATTATTATTATCATCATCATCATCATCATCATCATCATCATCATCATCATCATCATCATTATTATTATTATTATTATTATTATTATTATTATTATTATTATTATTATTATTATTATTATTAAAAATATAAATAAGAATACTTTTTTTTGAACTTGTTATTATTAATATTGTTACTAATACATATAAATGTATTTAAATGAAAAAATAATATTAATGACATTGTTTAAGGGTGGAGGTGGAGGAGATGTTGCTGCCTTTAACATTGAAATCATGCATGTTTGCTTGTATATTTTTACTTTTTATATGGCCATTTCACATTTGTTGTTATTGTTTTCAATTAAAAATAATAATACTTAACAATTTAAAAGAAGTTGCATATTTGTAAAATTCTCTATAAATAGTTTAAGTTAGAAGGATTTCTCACTTTGTATATAAAAATGTTTACAGTACAAGGATTATTTTCCAAATCCAACAGATCCACTACAAATATCTACATAGGTAGCCCATATCAAAATTCAAAAATATTAATTACAATATCTTGTTCAATAAAAAGTAATAGGACATGTTTTTTGGATTAATACTTTTGAATTTTGAATAATACTTTTGAATTATTCCTATTACTTTTTGTTAAACAAAATATTGTAATTAATACTTTCGAATTTTAATATAGGTTACTTATGTAGATGTTTGTAGTGGATTTGTTGGATTTGGAAAGTAATTCTTCAACCTTAAACAATTTTATATACAAAATGAGAAACTCTACTACCTTAAACTATTAATATGCAACTTCTTTCAAATTGTTAAATATTAATATTCTGAATTGAAAACAATAATAACAAATATGAAATGACCATATACAAAGTAAAAATATACAAGTAGACATTCACGATTTCAATACTAAAAACATCACCATCTCCTCCACCTCCACCCTTAAACAATGTTATTAATAATATTTTTTTCATTTAATGCATTTATATGTATTAGTAATAATATTAAAAATAACAAGTTCAAAAAATAGTATTCTTATTTATATTTTTAATAATAATAATAATAATAATAATAATAATAATAATAATAATAATAATAATAACAATAATAATAATTAAGGTTTTGTTTATAGAAAAGTCCTAATATTTTTGTTTACAGAAAAGTCCTAATATTTTTTGTTTACTGAAAAATCCCAATATTTTGGATTAGTTTACGAAATAGTCCCAAATTAGTTTGGTACCGGTTTCAACCGGTCAAAAAGGGTCAAACTGCAAATTTTTGCCGGTTTTCAGGACTTTTTCGTTCAAAAAAAAAAATCTTGGGACTAAAGTGTAACTTTTCCGTAAATATTGGGACTTTTCTGAAGATTTCCCATAAAATAATCTAGAAATGTGAACCAAAATGTTAGGTTCACTAAACTTATATGCACATCCTATGAATACAAATCTGGTTAACTTGAAAAGTTTAAATGTTTCAATCGTAAATGAAACATTACGAAAAACTGCTTTATAAGACATTATTAAACACATGTTTCAACTTTTTTTTGAATCGGAAAATATAGAATTATATAAAAATAGAGCCCCAACAAGTTGCTAAGGAAAAGTACATCAAAGAAGGAAATCATAACAAAAACTGAAGAAATAAAAAAACACGATTACAACCCGATAAAAGGGTTTAGACACCAATCTGACCACCGAATCGAATCACATTTTCCTTTATATTTGACCCAAATGAATACAGTCGATATAATGATATCCATCAATTTCCTCGGTTGCAGCCTTTTGTTATTGAACACTATCATTTCGTAACTTCCAAATATTCCACATAATTCCATAGAAAATTCCCAGCAATTTCCTTTTTTCTTTGGACAATTCCCTCAATTTGATGCATAATCGAGTGTATCATAAACTCTGGAAAAGTTTGCTGGCTGAATGTTGCACCATTTTAAAATCCATTTCATTATCGTTTTTGCATAAGAGCATTGAATGAGCATATGATCTGATGTTTCTTATACCTCTCCACAATGATAACACATTATGGTGGATACATTGACACCTCGTTTCAATAAAGCGATAGATATCGGAATGCGCTCATATTTTGCTCGCCATATAAAAGTCGACGCCTTGATTGATTAGAGAATTTAATGCTTGTAAACATTTCAAGGACTTGAAAATTATATTTCAATTCTTTATCTTTTCTCTCCATGTTTATATTAGACTTATGTCTATATGATGTGCATTATTAAATTATACAATTAAAACATTATTGAGTGAATGATAATATATGTAGGAATTTAATGTAACACAAATAAATAACTTTTTTAGGGGAACTCCTAACGAGGGTTCCAAGCAAGCTTTTGCATACTCATTAATCATCCGTTATAAACATAAGACTATATCTCGCATCCTAAAGTCATTAAAGATGAACATCTATGATGACATGGACAAATAACTTATGTTATTATCAATATAAACATGTGGATTTGAGAGTTTTTGAAGATTTCCACTTATTGTTTTTTTGTAAAATGTGTTTTATATTAAAACCTTGTTTAGCCTATATTCGTATTTAAAAAGACAATATCGTTTTTTTTTCTTATTACATATTAGTTAATGATTGATCGATAATAATAAATTTTTAATTAATGTAAAAGCATAGATGTTTTTAAATCATAATCTATAATGAAAAATGCATTCCATAAATCTAAATCGTGTATAACTATTCAAATATTTAGAAGTTAGGTTAGTAATATCCGTAGTCGATGGACTTTGATTAATCGATGTTGTAAACAAATTAATGTTTTTTCTATTATCCGAGTATAAATTATTTAATTTTATCCTCTGTTTAGACTTATCATGTAATATGATAACAATAGAATGATATTCAGGAAAAAACAATGAACGTAAAATGATACAAAATAAGATAACGATTGAAATAGTATATTATAAGTACATGTTAGGTAAGGGCAACATGTTTCAAAATCTACTATAATAAATGAATGTTTTTTTGCCACATATTCTCTTCTCATTCATTTGAACACATGATATTTTTCTAGAATTTTTAAATTCTTTATTTTCCACTTGTCATTTTATTGTATTTTTCATTTTATTAAATTAAAATTCCACATTTAATGTGTAAGGTAATATATATATATATATATATATATATATATATATATATATATATATATATATATATATATATAAGTATTCATTAGAAAAAGTTTATATATGTAATGTATTCAATACATTAAAATCTCATTAATTTTAATAATTCAAATTTTTTTTAATTTTTCTTATAAATTCAAACTTTTCAAATTATTAAAATTTTATATTTATTTTTTTTAATTAAACCCATGTAATACATGGGTCTCACACCTAGTAAAATAAAATAAAATAAGGTATATTCCTATAAACAACTTGTTACACAAAAGCACATGTACGCCATATAATGTTTATTATTTTTTTCTATACATAAATAAAAGTTTCCACAAAGTAGAATGAAAGGATATGTTTTTTATTTATTGTAAAATCCATATTCGAAATTGTAAAAAAAAAATTAAAAAGATATTTTATAACTAAGAGTGCTATAAATGACAGTTTTCACAAAATAGAATATTACAAAAGAAATTTTAATTTTTTTTTGCTTTCAATGCTCGAAATCCTCAAAAATATGTTATTTACAAAGTAGGATGTTATAAATGATAATTTCTAGAAAGTAGAAAAATGGATCTTTTTTCTTTTGAAGTGAAATTGAGTTAAAAAAAAAACGGTTATTTTCAGTTAAAACCAATTCGATTATGTTATAATAGAAAAAACTGGGTAAAAACCCGTTCGCAATTTTTTTAAAACCTATATCAAACAATCGATTCGAAATTTTTTATTGTTTAAAAAAATGGATTTTCTAATATGTGTCCTAAGGGCACATATAAGAAGTATTAATTATTAAAAATATTATCATAATTAAATTCAAAATATATTTATTATGGAGATTATTAATGAATTTCATATTTAATTATGGTAATATTCGTTATACTTAATGTATTTTACATTTTATTATGGTAATATTTGTCTTTAATTAATACTCTTTTATATATATATATATATATATATATATATATATATATATATATATATATATATATATATATATATATATATATATATATATATATATATGCTTTTAGGACACATATTAGAAAATTCCTTAAAAAAATTGTTTTGTTTGTGCACATCTAGCTCTTTATACCAGACGATACTCTTTATAATTCCCATAAGGGGAACTCATTATGTAGCCATTTGGCAAAAATAATTTTAAAATAAACAAATATTTCACAATTTGAAAATCATAACCAATATAAAAGAAAAGGTGGATTTTGAGTGAAATATAAATCTTAATGATGAGATAAGTTGCCAAAAAACCAAACATGGTGCGTTTATGTATTTAAATATCTATAACTTCAGTTTTAATTATTTAATAGGATGTTTTGATAAATTAAATTATAACTTATTAGCTTATTTGCCGTAAGAATAAGCAATAAACAAGTTGGAGATGCTTATTAAAATCAATTTATGTAGCTTATCCTTACCACAATAAGCTCATATTTAAAGATTCTTATTCAGATACTTAAATTTAGCTTATTGTGTTGAGAATAAGTAATAAGCAATAAACACCCTCTTTTTTCCTTATCCAAACACTCCTAAGAAAGGAAAAAGGAAACGAACTTATTAATTACCTTGCCCTATTCTTTTTTGTTTTTTATAAAATTCTTACAAAAAAACCAATCTCATAAACACTAACAAAATATCCATATGTAACACCAATATACATAAAAATAGTATGCCTTGATAAACAAATCAATAAAAGTACATTGCTATTTTTTACTTTGTGAATTATAACATCCAACTTTCCTTATCTGTGTATCTTTTTCTTTTTCCTATTCCTTATCTCATTCCATATCCATGTCACTATATTGCATACTCTGTAAACATAATCTAACGATCCAAAAGTATTAATTAGCTAAAATTGGGTAAAAAAAACTCTACATATAATGGCCAAATATAGAAAAATTCAAGGTGTTATAGTAAGTGGATATATATTTTTAAATTAAAGTCAGTACAATGTGTTCTCCCTAATGAACACAAATAAAAATGTATTAATAAGCTCACGACCAACATCTTTAGTAATCCTTAGTAAACTTTTAATGATATACACGTCTATAATTTAAATTAAGAATAAATTGAAACCTTTTGGTAATTTTTTTATCCTATATAAGCATAATTTTGATCAATCCCTCCCATAACATCAGATGTAATTGTCTACGATATTTAGAATAACAATCATTGGGGTATTATCACCAAGAAACCCAACCTGTGGATTTAAATAACAAACCAAATAGACTTGAACGAAATATAGTAAAAGATAAAAAAAATGGAGAAAAACTTTATTAATAAGTGATATATTTTTGAAGAACATTGTCGTAATATGAATAAATGAAAGAGCGATGCTATAATATACAAACCAATGAGAGTACATTATTATTTTTTGTAGTTAACTATTATACAAAAATTAAAACTTTATCAAAATTCTAACCTCAATCGATGCTAACAAACCTAATCGAGTAGCCAATAATCCAATATGATGCCAAAAACTACAACATATCCTTAAAACCCTCCTGTAAAGACAAAAACATGTTGTTACTAATTTAGAGGGCACCAATATTCCACCCCTTTTAACCAACTATATAAAAACGTATTGGTATAACATGATCTACATGTCATATCAATAAGATAATTCAACAAAACTATGAAAACAAATGAAACAATTTTTGAAAGTTAACAAAACAAGAACATTTAATGAGGAATTACCATCCAATAATATCTTCTTCTAGATTAAACCTTATGGTGAGATGATAATATATTGTGATGATAATCTATATCTCAAGCAACCTGTACAGATAAAAAAAAGTGTCACATGATGCGTTCTAAAAAAAATCATTTAATATGAAACTAATGGAGTTTTTCAATTAAGTGAAATATTGTTAAAAATACTTCTAAAAACTCAACAAAAGCATCTAAAACCTAAGAAAATAAAAAATTTGACTCTACTTTATTTAATGATAGAAACAAAGGAAATGTAGGTTTCTTTGTGACATTTTGTCAAACACCCGGTGCGTACTAAAGTCAAGAAACCTAGGAACATTTTGCATCATTTGTATATGCACTGTATTACCTAAAAAGAACCGAGTAAAGACATTGTAAAACTGTTTTACATAACTTCCAAATCTATGAATTCAAGAACCTACATGCATGAAAAGTGAAAGCATCATATACCTGGTGGGATACACACTATCAATCATCATAATCATTGCTCTGATAAAATATTCCTTGAAATTGATGGTTTCGTCACCGACAAGCACATTATCTATGATAAAAATGACAATATTACAACAGATAAAAATGAGTGAGGTTAGAAGACAATCGTGATAGAGATTAGATATAAGGTTTTAAGAGGGTTATAATTTAAGAGATATAAAATGAATAAGATGAAGAAACAGAATTGATCGAGAGGATGAAAAGGATTAGGGTTTAAGAAGGATAAATGGAGAAAACACAAATGAAAAGAATTACCTGATGATGAAATCAAAAGAAACAAGAGTAAAACATGCAAATACCCATAAAAAATTAGTAACTTTTCACAAATCATACATCTTTTTTGTCTTATTTGAATTCGAAAAAACCTAATTGATATCTACTATGGTGGTTATGGAATTCAAATCCTATAAATATACTGAGATTACCTTCATGACTTCGTGAGATATGATGATCATCACAAAAAGTTCGCTCACATAATCCCTTGGTAACTGCTAAAGATGGAAACATAGGTTCAAAAAATCAAATGGATTTGAAATAATGAAAACCGAAAATATGATTTATAGGACATGATGGCGATTGAAGCAATGAGGTACTAGGCGGGAAATTATGGAGTAAAATGTTGGATGAGTGACACGTGGTAAGAAGGTAGATTAAAAGGGTGAGATATGACACATTAGAGAGGTTTTTATTAAGAAGAGGGATATATGTTTAAACATTATGATAAAAAAAACTTCATTATTTGTATTATGAAGATTCTGTTAATATCATCATATATGCACTTTAATTAAACTTTCTAAGTAAGAACTTAAAACTATTAATTAATTATTTTAAATAGTTTATTAATTAATTTAATATAATTAAAATGAAAATTTTATAATTTGAAATTTGAAATGGAGAATCAATAGATTTACAAGTGACATGATATTAATTAGAAGACCTAACATGATGACATATAGCAAAAAAAACTACTCAGTTATTAGTATATAGAGATAGAGATCATAATTTTTTATAGTTTTTCATATTGAATTTTTGATAATACATGGGTTTTTATTAAATTAAATATAATAACCGATTTAAATTATCTAAATATGTACAGTTTTTTTATTAAAACATTAATCTTAGCTAACGTTCATTTGTACCATTTCACTTTCAGATTTTACGTTCAAACAAATCAAACTTTCAGGGTTTTTTTTTTTTTTTTTTTTGAAAAAAAATAATTATAATAATGGTTTGCTTTTTAATTTATTTTTACATATACACTCATATTTGAATCCCACTTTATGTACAGCATGAACCAAAATTTTCACATTTCATTTTGTTTTACTTAGAGAGGCTGCTATTAATCTAGGCTTCAAAGTTGAAACAAAAACATTATGATACTAATCAAAATGAAAAATATATTAGGAGTAACAAATATTTTGCATCAAATCACCCACATAAAACTAAGGTGTTGTTTGTTTTTTTCTAAAAAACATATTTTGACCCTTTATTGTTGCGTCGCGCAGCACACACGCAACACATAACCATTCACATCTATTTGTTTTTCAGAAGATTTCTGACTTAAAAACTGATGCACGTGTGCTCCGTAGCGCATCACTAGATCTTTTGCTTCAAACATCTTCACACATTAATTTAACTTATTGTAACAGTCTGCAGACGTTAAAAAACAAACATATTTTTTATTATATGTTACAGCCGTTTAGTCCACCTCTTCTGCTATAGAGGATTGTAGAAGTGATCCGCCGACATCAAACATTTCTGCTTCGAAAAAACAAACAACACCTAAATATTCTCTCTTCATAAGCTTTCGTTTACACATTTAAATAAGAGACAATATCATGTATTTATATGTACAAACCATTAATTTAAAAACCTTGAGTTGTAGTAGTTAAATATTAAAATTACTAATAATTATAAGAAATTTGAATTTTTTTTTTTTTTTTTGAAATTTAAAATGTTATTGGACTTTCGAATGTTTTGAAGGAAAAGTATCTCTATAATATATAAATATAGAATAGACTAGGCGACATCAACTTGTTGCACATGATTCAATAACAATATGGGAAAAATATTTTTATGTAATATAACTATTTCATTGTCATTAAAATTGAAATTATATATCTTATATATGATTATTTTAAATAAATGATACGATAATTACATATTTAAATCAATCATCATAATTGCCTCTACCTGCTAATTATGTATGACAATAAAAAAAATATTTTAGATTTATATAATTTTTTTAAACTATTATTATAGTTAATCAGTTTATATAGACATATTTTAGGATCATATTATCTCAATGGTTAATTATTTAAAAAAAAACAACTAGTTTGAAAAAAATGTTATTATAAAAATATATTTTTTGGTCATGTTTTTTTGTTACATTGTTACTTTGATGTTTATAATCGCTATCTATCTTGTTGAATTAAATAATAAAAAACGATATCTAACAATTTTTTTTGTTTGTAACTTGTATCTTAGACATTAATAATTAATGTTTTAAAACTTAAAGGGTATTAATAATTAAATAATTAAATATTGAAAATACTAAATTAATTTTGTTGAATTTTGTAAATGAAAACAAAATCAACTCTTACCACCATGTATCACTTTTCTCTTGAAGATCTACAAGAGACACTAACATTCATTGGTTATAAAGTCAACGAATGGCTTCGTATCTTGAAAATTGTTCTCGATAATGATAAGAAATTATACATTCTTAGAGGTTTCATTCCTTAACAATATACACTAACCAGTAAATATGAACATGATGGTTATTGGAAGCATTAGTTTGATGTTGATGATGTATCTAACATCATACAGGGAACATTGATCCCTTGAATCTGTAATCCCTATCTTCAACCAAAGACTTTCAAAGGTTGACAAGTATAGTTGTAGCCCTAAATAGGTTCATCTCTAAGGCATCTGAAGGATGCAAACTTTTTATGATGTCTTGAGAAAGAACAAAAAGTTTGCAAGCACATCCGATCATGAAAAGACATTTCAAGAGCTGAAGAATTTCCTATCTTCGGCCTCCTTGCTAGCTAAACCCAAAGATGGTGGACCTTTGTTCCTATACTTCACCCTATCCAAGAATATAGCAAGCACAGTCTTGGTCAAGGAAAAAGATGGTGCTCAACATCATGTATATTATGTAAGTAAAAGTTTATTGGATGTTGAAACCAGGTGCTCACATCTTGAAAAACTAATCATATCTCTTGTTTATGCTTCAACTAAATTACATCATTATTTTGAAACTCATCCTATTTGTGTAAAAACTTACTATCCAATTAAGAATGTGATGAGGAAACCTGAGATATTTGAAAGAATGGCCAAATGGTACATACAGTTAAGTACATATGCTATAAGATATGAACCAAGATCTACTATAAAATCACAAGCATTGACAGAATTTGTGGCTCATTTCAGTTTGGACCTTTAACATGAAGCCAAAAAAGAATTTAAGTAGATTCAAGGTACATAAGAACCAAAGAAATGGAACCTCTTTACAGATAGAGTTTCTAATTCTAAAGGATTAGGTCTCACATTGGTAATAAAATCGCCACAAGGGGACATTATACCTCACGTAGTAAGTTGTGATTTTCAAGCAACCTACAATGAAGCAGAATATGAAGCACTAATCTTGGGTTTACAAATCACTCAAGATCATGGGATCAAAAACCTTCATGTAGATGCGGATTCATTATTAGTTACTAACCAATTTAATGGAGTCTATGTGGTAAAAAATAAAAGATTGGCTTCCTATTTGAAGATAGTAAAAAAATTTGGCATCCAAGATCCAAGATTTTGACATAAAACATGTACCTAAGGAGGATAACACTAAAAAATTACCAAGTTACAAGATAGTAAAAAGTTGACATCTATGGATATAAAGAACGCTCAAGACTCCGTATGAGAAAATTATGATTTATCTAAATTTCGCATTTAAATTGATACGACAAGATGTGTCATAAAAAGTGAACTGGAAATATGTTGTTTTCAAGCATAAGTGATGTAAACGGAAGTCATAATCATCATCAATAGGAACTCATCGATATAAAGAACGCCAAAATATGACTTCGTATGAGGAAGTTATGATTTTTCAAAATTTCAAGTGTTATGTAGTAAAGTAATGTATGACACAAAAATCGAAATTAAAGTCAGTTGATTATTAGCGAAAACAATGTAAACGATAGTTTAAGATCTTTTAAATACAAATTCATCGATATAAAGACAATCGAGAACGGAACTCGTATGTGAAGTATATAAGCGAAACTTTCTCCCTAAGTTTTGAAACACAAGAAACTTAAATAAAATTTTAGATTTCTAAAATTTAAATAAAATGAGAATTTTTTGGCGGAGTATAAATAAAGGTTATAGTACTCGTCGATACAAAGTTCAGATATAAAGACACTCGAAATGGAATTCGTATGAGGAAGTTATCAATTTTACAACATTATTTATAATATAAACCTCTTCGAACCGAAACACAAAAAATAAAGTGAAAATTAGCCAACAGAGTCTAAATGAAAATTGTACTACGTATTGATAACTACGTGTGGATATGAAGACCATAGATAACGGAGTCCGTATGTGAAAGTTAGATGATTGACACGTGGCATGATCTCATGTCACCCTTTTGTATAAGGCTTTCAACTAGATGCTGACACGTGTCATAAGGAGAGGATGTCAACCAAAGAAAACGGAGTCCTTATAAATAGCCTCTTTTTTTTTTTTATCACATTTCTTTGTTCAATCTTCTGCCTTTCTCTCTCAAAATTTCTCAAGGCCCCGAGGCCTAACCCTAGTGGTTTTTAAGTGTTAGTAGCAAAGCTCTAGTGCTTCAAAGAGCCTCAAGAAATGGAGCTTTTGGTTTCGAAGTTCTACCCGCAAATATGAAAACCAATCACATCCCCGAAATGATCCCTGATGGGTATCCGTTTACAAAACACTATTAGGTGTGCGGGTATCCCAACGGGGAAATGGTGATCCCCGTTTAATATTAAAATTAAGAATAACTTTGATGCAATAAGAATACGAAACCATTAGACTTAGTGATACATGTATAAATTCATATCCATAATAATTTTGATAACATATAAGACCATTAAGAGAGACATACTTGTTGTCATACATAAGTGGTTACTTGTGGCAAAAAAAAAAAAAAAAAAAAAAAATTAAGACACTAGCATTCATAAATCACAATGTCACTATTTCTCTAAGTACTATGAATAAAAAACATGGCAAAACACTAACACTACAAATAAAACAAGAAGCTATCTTAAGAAATTATCTTCAAATTGTTCACAACAAGGAAAATAACTCAAGGATATATATATATATATATATATATATATATATATATATATATATATATATATATATATATATATATATATATATATATATATATATATATATATATATATATATATAACAATTGAGAATTCTCCGTTATTCATTATTACTAGGAGTTAGGTTCGACTCATAATGATAAAAACTTATCATATTGAAGGATAATATGAAAAGTTTAGTAAAAAATAAAGTAATCTAAAGTTAAAATGATTAGTGTATTTGGAAACTACACAACCTAATGATACCAAAATATAAATGTCGAGAAAATCTAACTCTGATTGGAAGAATTATGATTTGTGACGAATAGAAACCAATCACATTAATAACGTTATTGACGTCAAAAATAGCAAAAAATGAATGGTTGAGTTTCGGCTAACACTACAAAAAGAAAATTTGTAGTAAAGCATGAGATAAGAACTTGGGAAGAAAGAAGGGAAAAAATGGAAGTCGTATGAAGGAGATACGATTTTTGTAAAATATCAAAAAATGTAGTTAAAAATGAAAGTTAAAATTAGAAGATGCAACCTAAAGGAAAGTTATAGTTCTAGGAAAGAGTTACACAAACATATAAAGAGGGTAAGAAACAAAGTTCATATGAATTTTTAAAAAGAACTTAAGGGTGCGCATCAATGTGCGCGCCATGCCCGTCACACACATCTGACCCCAAATTTGCAGAGATTTGGAAACATGGATCACCAGAAGGGTGACACGTGACAAGATTTGGATGGTTCACGAAGCACGTTCACGATGCACAGGAGAGTGCCCGACATGAACCATCATTATAAATAGATGTGCTTGTTTCCTGGTTTTCATCTCAAATTAACCTGCAAACTCTCTCTCTCTCTCTCTCTCTCTCTATATATATATATATATATATATATACACACACACACACACACACACACACACACGCACACATATACACACTTCAATACCCTCTCGATGGCAAGAAACACCAGTTGCAACAAGTTCGGGCACTCATTCATACGCTATTAAAGCGATTTCATGACCCCTATTTTACTGTTTTAAAATATTTTCGAGTGTGGGGGAGGAATACATGCTTAACAAATGATTTTGTCAAAATATTTACTTTATACATATTAAGTCATTTTTTATAAGCAAAAATGCCTTATGATAATATAATTGTAAATACTATGTCAAGATTTATGGTATGATCTGTTAGAACAAAGTTCTTTCAGGATCGTATGATTCTAAGCAAAATATAAATATGAACGTAATTAAGAACACAAGTATTGCACTGAATATGTCAAATGATTAATGCAAAATACACCAGAAGAGCTCGATAAAGAACTTCAATCTGTAGAGGTATATATCAGGGTTACAAGAATCAACGTGAACGACTATTCTATACGCATACATGCATGCATATATTTATAACAAAACCCTAACAACTTATCTAGATAAAAGGAAACTATTCTAGATTACTACGGATGGACAAGCCCAATCCGATTACAAATAAAAAATCCCAAGACGCAACACTAAAATACTCAACAATCTCCCCCTTTGCGTCTTTGGAGCAGAAACCCTATTCTCTTTTCACAGCAGTGGGCTTTTTCACCGTTTCAAATATCCTCGGTATAATGGCCAGAATATGTTGTCTAAACGTTATATACCACCGAAGCATATCTGTGAAGTTCTTTTTGTCTACTGGTAAGTTCTGCTTGCATCAATGAATGATGTTGATTATATGCTCCAGATAGTCAGTTGAAAACAGATGCTTGTCAACCAATGCAAACATAAACTTATGCCTTTCACCCTTAGTAAACATGACAATCAAGTTGGTTGAATCAATCTGCCCCAACTTCATTTTATTTACATCACCGGGCTTAGACGTTGGCTTAATTGTCGGTTTCTTATTCATCACTCTTGCTATCTCCTGATCCATAGTGGCAAGCTCATGGACATAGGAGGCCAACATTCTTATAAGATGTTTCAGAATCGGCTCATACTCTCTTTGATTTGAGAGCAGAATGTTGTATAGCAAAATCCAATTATGTGGATTAAGATTGGGAAGATCTGCCAGAGAGATGAAATATGCCGTGTTCGCAGTACCACAGTTGATCTTGAAGTTTACATTCATAAATCTCCCAGCAGGTGATGATTTTAGTACCTTGACTCTTGTAATCTTCTGTGCACTCCAAGTCAAGTACTGCGGTTGATCATTCTTCAAATAAAAATCAACTAACTCCCTGTCAACCTTCTGATTGGGAAAAGGAACCTCAGTAGTGACTTCAAAGCAATGAAAAGTAAATGCTCTTTTTGTAATTGGCATGTCAAACTGCGAGTCCTTTGAATTCTCACATTCAAATGAAGCAATCGGTTCCAACCAATACATGGAAGGAAACTCAATCGTCTGAGTAATGAGCGTATCTCTGTCCCACTTTGGAAACAGAGTCTTCTTGCATTGCAAGACATCCTCTTTTTCTTTACTCTTTCTCTCTTTCTCTTCTGCCTCTTTCGCCACCTTCAGAGTTTCATCAAGCTCTCTGTCTCTCTTCTTTCTTTTGAGAGCATCAGCAATAGTCTCTGCAGTATCAGAGTCACTATCTGCTAGAACTTGCTTGCCAGAAACCGAAGCTACATTAACCTTCAGTTCTGTTTTGAATTTACTCTCTTCTCCTCGACTGGCGAAGTGAAGCCTATGTCTTCAGCAGAATCGGCAGTGGGTATCTCCCCCTTGATTGGACTATCGCTTGTTAATTTCGGTTCAGTTTTTTGATTATCAGATGAAGTATCAGATTTTGGGGCGGACTGGGGATTCTCCCCCTCAACAGAAATTTCAGATGGTTTGAACGTGGTAGAATTCTCCCCCTGGAACGTTGAATCGGAGTTTGAAGTACTAGGTGATGATTTATGAGTAGGTGTTTCGGTTTCCATTGTTTTGGCTGCTTCGTCTATTACTTTCTTCAGATTATCTACCTTGTTGTCTGCTACCGTTGCCTCTGAATGTATTGCCTTCTCTGGTTCATCGAACAACCGAATGTATTCATCAAACAAATTGGATATTGGAATCGAGACCTGTCGAGATGCTGGAAATATGTCTCCAGAAGCATCTTCTGATCTTTGAACCTTCTTCATGTAATTGTCGTAAAAGGTGACATAGTAAGTCTCTTCTATTCTTTTGGAACGTTTGTTCAACACTAGGTATGCTTTTGATGACAGAGAGTAACCTAGAAAGATCCCCTCATTGGCTTTAACATCAAACTTATTTCGGTTTTCTTTAGAATTAAAGATAAAGCACCTGGAACCGAATATGTGGAAAAACTTAACGTTTGGTTTCCGATTGTTTAAGATCTCATAAGGAGTTATTGAGAATTGCTTGTTGAGGAAGGACCGATTCTGAGTATAACAGGCAGCAGAAATGGCATCAGCCCAAAAGTATAGAGGTAGAGAGGCATAACTGAGCATGGTTCTAGCTGCTTCACACAACGATCAGTTTCATCTTCCAACAATTCCGTTTTGCTGTGGTGTATAGGGAGCCGAAAAGTTGTGTGTAATCCCCTTATCAGCCAGAAAGTCTTCAAAATCCCTGTTTTTGAATTCCAGCCCATTGTCACTTCTGATGTTTCTCACTGTCTTCTTTAATTGAACTTCCACTTGCTTGATGAACATCTTCAGCTTCGGAGTTGCATCTGATTTCTGTTTAAGAAAGAAAACGCATGTGAAATGTGAAAAATCATCTACAATTACTAGCATGTACTTACTTCCACCGATACTCTCTATTGCAGATGGTCCACACAAATCTATATGTAACAGTTCAAGTGCTTCCACCATCTTGGTATTAATGCTTGTTGGGTGGCTTTTTCTGCTCTGCTTTCCCATTTCGCATGCTGCACATAAATGCTCCTTTTCGAACTTGAGAAGAGGAAGACCTCTAACGTGATCACCAATCACTAATTTGTTGATGTCTTTGAAGTTCAGGTGAGATAGTCGTCGATGCCAAAGCCAACTTTCATCAGTGTTTGCCTTTGATAGCAGACAGATAGCTAGTGTCCCTCGAATAGGATTAAGATTTAGAGGATACATTTCTCCATTTCATGCAGATTTTAGCAGAACTTTCTTGGTTTGCTTTTCTATTATCTCAGATCCTGTATCATCAAATGATACCTTCAATCCTGTGCCCACAACTAATTGTGAGACACTTATGAGGTTGTGCTGCAATCCCTCTACATAAGCCACATTTCTGATAGAGAAGTCTCCATTAGTTATCATCTCATATCCTTTGATTGTTCCATAGGAGTTGTTTCCAAATTTCACAGAACCACCATCTTTCAGAGACCGAAACTCCCTTAATTCCTCCTTTCTTCCTGTTACGTGACGCGAGCAGCCACTGTCTATATACCATGCGTCGTCAAACTGCTCGTCACTGATTACCTGAAAATTCAAGCGGATTTAGGAACCCAAAGTTTCTTGGGTCCTGGTGAGTTTTTCACAGAGAAAGGAATACCAATAGAAGCATCAACAAAATAAGTTCGTTTGAAGAGAGTTGTTTGATCTTTTCTTTTGATGGTAAACACCTTGATTTTTGTTTTATCTTTCTTTAAATCTTAATGTATCTTTATTAGATGGTTTAGTGTTTTTGGTCTAATTCTTAGGTTTAGGGGAGGATCTTTTATGTTCATCTTGAAACCTGGAGGATCCATATCTAGAATTGAGACCGAATTTGGTGTTAGGACTGAATTTGGTGTTAGGACTGAATCTGGTGTTAGTACCGAACTTGGGTCGAGGACCAAAACTTGGTTGAGAACCGAAACTTGGTTGAGGATCGAAACTTGGTTGAGGACCGAAACTTGGTTGATGACTGAAGATGGGTTTAGAACCGAGACTTGTCTTTCGGTTTTGGGATTTGTAATAATAGGAATTAGGACTGAAATCTTCCTTTGACTTTTCCTTTCCTTTATCCATGGATTCTTTCTTAGGAGGCTCATAGTTAGGATTTTGAGAATTCCAATGCCTTTTCCGTTCATTCAGATTCGAGGCATATCGCTGATTTCTGAGTCTTTTCTGTTCAACTAGCTCTTTCTGAGATTTGTGAACATTGAAGCTGGGCTTTGATGTCTCCTTCTTAGTCTTGTCTTCCATTCTGGTTTCGGTGCGATCCTTCGATTGAACTTTCGGTGCTTCCTGTCTCTTGAGTGGTCCTTTCGGTTCTTTTCTTTCAATTGGAACATCAGGTTGCTTTGATGGTTCTTCAGAAACATCTTTCGTTTCGCTTGTGCTGGAAATATCGAAACTGGAAGGTTTATTGATGGGTTCTGGTATGTATTGTCCTTTGACTCTCCATGTGGTTTTCTCAGACAGACCCACAGTCTCATCTACATTGTCAACGGGAGTAGACCAGAAATAGTCTTCGCATCCTTCAACATTATCCTCTTCAACTATTGTCCTAAATTCAGCTGTTTGTCTTTGAGTGACTCCAGTCACATCATAAACTTGTTTTGGTACAGTCTGTACCTTCTGATAGACCAAGGCCTTTTCTTTGAGTTTCGGATTCTGTTCCTTTGGCAGACGAGCAAACTCAACTGAGTTTTCTGAAATAAGAGGTTTTTCGCTCTTGTCTTCATTTTTCACAAACTCAGAACAATCAACAACATCCTCTACTGAGATTTCACTCATCTCACTCTCTGTTTCAAATTCAGAAGAATTATCTATTATTATTTTATTATCCTTGACAATTTTGCCATTGGATTCATCGAATGTTTGTATAGTTTCGGTTTTAATTTTCAGCCTATCATTTTCATCTATGATATCTTTTAACATACTTTTATGTTCCTTAGAATCGATGAAAGTTTCTATCTTATCTAAACCTAGCCTGTATGACATGGATGTTTCTTCAGAGGATACTTGTGATTCACATTCTGCTATAACATCATCTTCCTTAAATTCAAGAAAGGGAAAATCATTTTATGTATTTTCTTTCCAATTTCACAATTAAGATGTAATTGAGCAATATTAGTATAAAGACGCTTAGCAATTAAACAGAAAACATTTCTTTGTTTTAAAAATTTCAAATTGTCTCTTTGCAAATAAATACTCTCATCCTTAGCCCTAACTAACTCTGCTTCCTTCTGCTCGATCCAAATCCTTCTCTCCTCAATTTTTGAAGACACCCTGCCGAGTTGGTCAGTTAGGTTAGAGTTTTCTAGGTGGGTTTGCATGAGGCTACTACTTAGGTTGTTAAATTTAAAGTTTAGTTTATTTAATTCTTCTAGATATTCAGTTTTGGGAATTTTAAGAGATTCAAGGAGAGAATTTACCTTCTTGATCAATCGATCGCAATCGTTGATCTTCTCACTCACTGGCTTGGCTGCAAAACACTTGTTTTCAGTCATGTTCGGTTCTGTGTCTGCACTTTCGGTTGATGGACTAGTAGTGACGATAAAGCATTTTCCACCAGAACCTTCATTCTTTGCCACCAACGCCTTTCCATGAGTGGGTCTTCTAACCTCTTCGTCTTCAGAGTCTGTTGACCAGACTTCTACGCCACTGAACTCATCTTCCCCTGCATTTTCTTGTACAATAAGAGCATTCATCGAGCTGTTCAAAGCCTTTTTCTTCTTGACTTCTTCAAGTTTTTTCATGTAATATGCTTCATCATCTTCACCCTCTCTCTTCTCAGCCATCTTTCTTAACATGCAATCTTTGGTAAAGTGATTCTTGCCGTAACAGTAGTTGCAGTCATATCCAGAGTCTCCTGCAAGCTTGTTTTCCTTTTTCTCTTCCACCTTTTGAGAAGAGACTTTCAGTTCCTCTTTTGCTTTCTCAGAACTGTAACTTCCTTGCCAATTTCGGTTCTTATTGGTGGGAATTTTTCTTCTTGCGAATTTCATTGGATTTGTTATCATTAGAGCATACTCCTCACTTGTAAGATCACATTCTGACATGTCTGACTCTTCATCTTCTTCAACAGCACTTTTTCCTTTAGAGACAAGAGCCAGCGATCCCATACCAGAGACCACTTCGCCTCCTTAGTTACAACGCTTTCATGTGACTTTAGTATCCCAACTAGTTTCGCCAGTGAGTAGGATTTGAACTGTTCATGTGCCTTCACAGTGGAAACCACAGCCATCCATTCTGGTCTGAGCCCGTTCATGAATGTAACTTTCTGTTCGATCAGCTTCCTTTCAATTCCATGCTTGATCATCTTACTTAAAAGATGATTGAATCGATCAAAGGTCTGAATGAGCTTCTCTTCAGGTTTCTATTCAAAAACTCCAAATTCTGACAGCAACAGAGTTTGAATGGAGTGTTCCAGGTCTTCATCAGTTGAGTAGAGTTCCTTTAACCTATCCCATATTTCCTTAGCAGTTGTGCATGAGCCTACAAGACGAAAGGTGTCAGATTGTAAGGCGAATCTTATCATTCGCATGGCTTTAACATTACACAGAATCTTGTCCTTTTCATCTTGTGGCATCTTCTGAACATCTGTCACCAACTTGTTGTAATCTTTCTGTGTCTTGACAATCGTGTTTGTTTCTGAATGCACAAACGGTCCAAGAACAATAGCTTCCCAGATAAGATAGCCATTAACTTCAGATCCAACCACGTAATCTTCAAAGTGATGAGCCCATACTTCGTAGTCTTGAGTGTAGAGTATGGGAAATCTAGTTGTAGATCCGATGCTGTTTGAGATGTTAATAGGGTTTGTATGCGTATCATCGTGAGACATGGTGAACTGCTAGAATCTTACCTGTAAACTTGAGATTAGGGTTTTATCAAAAGCGGAGTAGTCGTCGTTAAGAAGACGACCACTTTGATAAAAGCGGAAACCCTAAATATTTGAGAATACAGAAGAATAGTGTATTGACGAACACAATCTCCTGCTCTGATACCAATTGTTAGAACAAAGTTCTTTCAGGATCGTATGATTCTAAGCAAAATATAAATATGAACGTAATTAAGAACACAAGTATTGCACTGAATATGTTGAATGATTAATGCAAAATACCCCAGAAGAGCTCGATAAAGAACTTCAATATGTAGAGGTATATATCAGGGTTACAAGAATCAATGTGAACGACTATTCTATATGCATACATGCATGCATATATTTATAACAAAACCCTAACAACTTATCTAGATAAAAGGAAACTATTCTAGATAACTACCGATGGACAACCCCAATCCGATTATAAATCAGAAAGCCCAAGACGCAACACTAAAATACTCAACATGATCTATGTCAACATGATATGATGGCCGATAATCTAAGAGTTGGTATTACCGAGATATTATAATGGCCAAAGCCCTAGGAAACTTTAAGTACCTAGGAGTTATGCTAGACAAGATTTATGATATGCACTGTACTTAGTTGTTATGATGCCCAAATATCCAGTTAAAATAACCATAGTTAAAGTATATATATATATATATATATATATATATATATATATATATATATATATATATATATATATATATATATATCATATGATGATATATACCCGGAAGAGGTATATACAAAGATAGTATGATGTGTGTGTGTCTATATATATATATATATATATATATATATATATATATATATATATATGTGGGTAATTATGATAAAGATAAAAGATAAAAACCTATGGTTAATACATTAGTGAGTTTGTTATTCATCCAAAAGCCTTGATTAAATTCGGCATATCCCCAATACCTATAATTGTCAATCTTAAGAGATCTAGAAAGTTACCTATACATCTATACAGGCCCATGAAAACCCCACCTACGATTGCTAGCTATAATCCCAACAAAATACCTTCCATATAAGTTACTATTTGACGTTCGATGAAGCGTTGTGATTAGGGGTACATTTACGATCGTAGCGTTGATTATAAGGGCTCATTTTAATATAGTAAAATTTTCCTTAGATATTAGATTACATTAGGTACACCTAGTATGCTAATTAAAATACGTTAGGATCGTTAAAATCCTGAAAAGATAGTAAATTAAGATTAACAAAAGACAATCCTAATCAAAATACGTTAGGATCGTTAAAATCCTTAAAAGATAGTAAATTAGGGTTAACAAAAGACAATACTAACTATATTACGTTAGGATTGTTAGAACCCCTAAAATGATAGTCATTTAAGATCAATAAAAGATACATTAAAAGATAAAAGACTAGATAACTAATTAAGAAATGTTTTCACTAAAGAAAAGTATTTTGAAAAAGGAATTAAAAATTTCCAAAATATAAAAACTCGTGCACTCACCAACGTTATGTTGACTTTCAAAATGCCTATATTCTCAGGTAAATCGGATTGACACTCTTTATGCTGTCACACTTCTCGGTGTTTCCGCCAAAGGCCGGGTAGAGGGTGTGACAGAGATGGTATTAGAGCATAGGTTTACCTATAGCGAATTAGTATTTCCTTAAGAAAAGCGACTTAGTATTTCTTTAAGAATTACAAATATAGCTTAGGTTAAATACTCCGATTGGGTTTGCCCTCAAACCTATAACTAAAAATTTTATACCATAAAATTTCTTTCTAATAAATTATGAATTGGATAGGTGACTAGGCTGGAATTGTTGTGTTGGGTTGCTAGATTTCAAAACAGTTATATGCCAAAATGGTCCTGCCCACCGAATTTCCGATCTGGTCGATCCATACATGGTCTCGAAGTATAAAATAAATAATGAACCAATAATCACCATTAAACACAAACACATAAAGATAAATATCCAGAAAATTCAATATGAAAAAGTTGAGTCACTCCTAAGCATTGCCCAATTAACTATATTTAGTCTTGTGTAACGTCCCAAAAATACACCCCAGAAATTTTTGTTTTAATATTACTAAAAACCATAACATCAAATATTATATAATAAAACCATGAATCATATGCCACAAAATGCCATAGTAAATGTATCAATTCAAAAGTGAAGTCAATATCATATCAAAATATCTGAATAAAACTCTGTGTGCCATGCCATCAACTCGAGCTCTTCCCATTGCTAGCAGAAGTACCTGAAACCAAAACTGAAACTGTAAGCACAAAGCTTAGTGAGCTCCCCCAAACTACCACATACCATACAATAACACATAAAGCACATATTGGGCCTTACCCACTGCATCGGACCGAAATCCGGAAACTTCATCGGACCGAAGTCCGAAAACTGCATCGGACTGAAGTCCGGAACTAACCAAGACCTTGCCCTCTGCATTAGATCGTAGTCCGGAAACTAAATTAGACCGAAGTCCGGAACTAACCAGGGCCTTGCCCTCTGCGTTGGACCGAAGTCCAGAAACTGACTGAACATAGCATAACATAATCATAACTACTAGCATAAACCATATACGACATACTATATCGGACCGAAATTCGGAACACATAACACAAAGACATGCTTGAATCACAAAGACCTTAAGCACAGTGAACTACTGCATCCGACCGAACTCCAGAATTACTGCTGAATAAACGGGCCGACATTGTGGCCGTAGACCCGTTCCTACTGGAAGGAAGACTCACCTCGTAACGCTGGCTACTAAGATGCTAAATCTGAAACTGGCTGACTGCTGATCCGGAACTCTCCGGCTACAAATCCCAAAAACACTAGATCAGGTATTGATAACTGCCCTCAAGGTAAAATGACTATTTTACCCGTAGTCAAAGTCAACTTCCTGGTCAAAGTCAACTTTTAGTTGACCGGACTCGCCGAGTCCCCCCATTACTAGATCTGAGCTCTAACTCATCGAGTCCATTCCCACTCACTGATTCACCCTAAAATCTCAAACGAGTAAAAAATCGGGGACTCACAACTTGACTCATCGATTCTGAAGAACAACTCACCGAGTCCCAAGCATGCTATTACTATACAGTTTTGCTCGATTCCAGTGCATCCAATTCATAGATCTGGGTTCCCAGGATTGGTTTCACATGTAAAGTTTCTAACTTTACGTGCATGTATGCTCATAAGAAGCTCAAATACCCAATAATGAGCTAAAAGAGGAGATCTAGGTTTGGAATGGGGATTTAGCTCAATAACGGTGGCAACCTTGAGCTTATGGAGTTCTGAAATGCTTAGATCTGAAGCCCATTCATCTTAACTACTCTTAAATCGACATCAATGTCTAGAAAATGGCTCAAGAACAACATTAACAAGCTTTTAAGGAGATCTACATGATAAAAAGGAAAGATTCGAGCTTTATACCTCCATAGGAACTGGAATGGCACAAGAAACTCGGATCTTCTTTGCTCTTCTTGAAAACCTCTCTTCTCACTTCTTCCTCTAACTCCAAAATGCACCAAAATCCTTCACAAGGTGAGAAATACTCCAAGAATGCTTAAAGGAAAGCTAGGATTTAGTAAGGGACATTCTGAGGGTGATGGAGGTTGATTTTGGGCGCATAGAGTTGTTTAAATATGATGCAAAACCTTGAAATTAGGGTTTCATCCAGACTGGAAAACTCGCCGAGTCCAAGAATATGAACTCATCGAGTCGCCCACTTAAAACCCGTGCAAATCCCGTCTCTACTCGACAAGTCGGGCTACTAACTCGTCGAGTACCCCTTAAGAAATGAAAATTACTTTATTTAAATCACATACCAGAAATGGGGCGTTACAACTCTCCCCCACTTATCTTAGACTTCGTCCTCGAAGTCTACTACTGTTGAATCTGAAAATAACTTTGGATAATGCTCCATCATCTCCTCCTCGGTCTCCTACGTCCACTTTGAACCCTTTCGGTATTGCCACTACCCTTTCACTAACTGAACCACCTTGTTCCTCAAGGTCTTCGTATTCCAATCTAAGATCGCAATTGGTCTCACGATATAATTCAGGCTGTTATCAACCTGAATATCCTCCAAGGGTACAACTGGTGACTCATCCACCAAACACTTCCTCAACTGGGAAACATGGAAAGTGTTGTGGATTTGGCTAAGCTCTGCTGGGAGATCCAATAGGTAAGGAACCCAACCCACCCGGGCTAAAACCCAAAAAGGACCAATAAACCTGGGGCCCAGCTTGCCCCGCCTCCGGAACCATGATAACACCCTTCCAGGGTGATACCTTTAGGAGGACCATATCGCCCACCTGAAACTCCAAGTTCGAACGCCTCCTATCGACATACTATTTTGTCGAATCTGTGTAGTCTATAGTCTGCTACGGACCTGCTGGATCAACTTTGTGTTCTTGAGTACCACCTCAGTGCTACCGATGACCCGCCGACTGACCTTGCCCCAACAAATCGGGGTCTTACACTTCCTCCCGTAGAGGATCTCGAAATGAGGGCGGTCAATACTAGGGTGATAACTTTTGTTATACGAAAATTACGCTAATGGAAGATACGTATCCCAACTGTCACCGAAATCTAGGACACATACCCGAAGCATGTCTGCGAGTGTCTGAATTATCCTCTTGCTCTGCCCATCCTTCTGGGGTGGAAAATGGTACTGAAGTGAAGACGAGTCTCCATCTCGCCATGAAACCGCTTCCAAAACCTGGAAGTGAACCGGATGTCTCGATCTGATACTACTGATACATGCAATCCATGCAGTGCCACTACCCTACGTACATAAATATCAGCTAGCTTCTCAGCCGATATACTCTCCTGGATCAGTATGAAATGAGCATTCTTGGTCAGCCGATCCACTATGACCCAAATCGAGTCAACTCCACGTGGGGTCGTAGGAAGCTTAGTCATGAAATCCATAGTGATATCCTCCCATTTCCACTCGGGAATGTCTAATGGTTGCATCTTGCCGTGGGCTCTCTGGTGCTCTGTCTTGACCTTCCTGCAGGTCAGACATCTCTCCACATACCAAGCTACGTCCCGTTTCATGCAGGGCCACCAATAATTAGGTCGAAAATCTTTATACATCTTCGTTGCCCCTGGGTTGATGGAGAAATGATACTTATGAGCCTCGTCCATCAACACCTGCCATACTCCGCCCCAGTACGGTACCCATACTCTCCCATGAAGGTTCAATAATCCTTAATTGTCATAGTCAAAGGAAGCTACTTGGCCCACAATCCTCTCACACTTTTGCCTCTCTTCCTTCAGGCCCTCAACCTGTGCATCTCTAATCTGCTCCAACAAGGGAGTAATCACTGTCATCCTTAAACAAATATCCCTGATCGGGGCTGCTACCGCCTTGCGGCTCATGGTGTCAGTCACTACGTTGGCCTTACCTGGATGATAAAGGATCTCACAATCATAATCCTTTACCATGTCTAACCATCTGCGCTGCCTTATGTTCAAATTCGGCTGATCCGTGAGGTACCTCAGACTCTTGTGATCTATGTAAATGGTACAATGGACCCCATAGAGGAAATGTCTCCAAATCTTGAGGGAAAACACCACTATCCCCAACTCTAAATCGTGCGTTGGATAGTTAGCCTCGTGAGGCTTAAACTGTATAGAGGGATAAGCTATCACATGCCCTTGCTGCATTAACATTGCTCCCATCCCTGTGATTGAAGCATCACAATAGACTACAAAGTCATCCACTTCCTCTGGCAGGGTAAGAATCGATGCCTCACACAATCGCTGTCTGAGGGTCATAAATGCTGCCTGCTGCTTAGGCCCCCCACCAAAACACTACCTACTTCATAGTCAGTCGGGTGCGCGGAACTGCTAACTTAGAGAAATCCTGGATGAATCTCCCGTAGTATCCTGCCAAACCTAGGAAGCTCCGAATCTCAGATGGAGACCTCGGGACCTCCCACTGCATCACAACCTCTAACTTGGCTGGATCTACTAGTATACCCTTCTGGTTGACGAAGTGCCCAAGGAACTACACTTCGCGCAACCAGAACTCAGACTTGGAGAACTTCGCGAAATGTCTCTCCCTCCTCAAAGTCTCTAGCACCTCCCTCAGGTGCTCCTCGTGCTGCTCCTGAGTCTTGGAATAGACCAAGATGTCGTCGATAAACACTATCACATACCAATCCAACATCGGCCTGCATACGCGGTTCATGAGATCTATGAACACGGTTGGAGCATTGGTGAGCCCAAACGGCATCACCACAAATTCATAATGACCATAGCAGGTCCTAAAATCAATCTTCTGCACATCTTCACCTCTGACCCACATCTGATGATACCCGGAGCGCAAATCAATCTTTGAGAACCAAGAAGCTCCCTGAAGCTGATCAAATAAGTCATCTATCCTCAGAAGTGGGTAACAATTCTTCACCGTCACCTTATTCAACTCCCGGTAATCTATGCACATACGGTGCGACCCATCCTTCTTCCTCACAAACAGGAATGAGGCTCTCCAAGGTGAACTACTCAGCCTAATAAAACCCTTGTCTAGCAGCTCCTACAGCTGCGTAGACAACTCCTTCATCTCTGGAGGAGCCAACCGATATGGTGCCTTGTCTATCGGAGCTGCACCAGGAACTAGATCAATCCTGAACTCTACCTGTTTATCTGGAGGGTATCCCACGAAAATCCTCCGGGAATACGTCCAGGTAGTCTCGCACTACCACTACATCATCGACTGTCTCCTTGCCCTTCTCCCGGGCATCTAATACATAGGCGACGAACCCCACACAACCTTGCTGAAAGTAGCGCCTCGCTCTCACTGCTGAACAAAGAATCGGTCCACGTTGTGGCCTCTCACCCTGAATCACTAATTCTCCCCTACTAGGAGTGTGAACCCTCCCTAATTGCAGTTCACAATCAATCACTGCCCCATTAGGACTCAGTCAATCCATGCCTACTAAAACTTTGTTCCCTCGCAGAAGAATAGGAACCAGGTCTACCGAAAATTGCTCATCCAATAACCGAAGCGAACACCCCTTATGCACTCTCGCGACCCTAACGGTCCTGTCATCATCTATCTCAACCTCAAGTGGACAATCCAGCTCCCCCGGAGCTCTGCTAAACCTCTTGCTAAGTGCAACTGAAACAAATGATCGGGTAGCCCCTGAATCAAACAAGACTATAGCTGAAATGTCGTTCACTAAGAACGACCCTATATAAAACATATAACTTGAAGAAACAATTCATAACAAATAAAGAGATGAAAGGAAGATACATAACCATCACCACATCAGGAGTCGATCATGCCTCCTCTGTTTTCATCTAAAAAGCTCTACTCTTCGCCAGTGGCGCCTCGCTCCGGCCCTGACGGCCGTCTGTAATCCTCAGTGTTGCAGGGGAAGGTGCTACCACCTTCCCTGCTGTTGTCAAAATCGGAAACTGGGACTTTTTATGTCCCCTCTAATTGAAATGGAAGCATATCAAATCAGATGTTGTGGTGGTGCTAGTAGCTATACAATCTCTACTCATATGCCCGGTCCGACCGTACTTGTAGCAACCGGCACTACCTGCCTTGCACGACCCATCGTGCAATCTCCCACACTTGCCACACTGACTGCGGCTCTGTTTTCCTCTGGATCTATGATCAGATACCTTGGGCTTTTCGCCCGAACTCCCTGTGCCAGATGCCGCCTCTGGCTTCTTCTTCTTCTCCATCTCTAAATCAATTTCTCTCTCACGAGCCCTAACAATCATGTCATCTAGTTTTTTACAGCTGGATTGGCTCACAAACTGGCGGATATCACTCCGCAACATCTCATGGTAACGGGCCTTCTTCATTTCCTCATCAGCTGCGTACTGAGGAACAAGAAGAGCCCTCTCCCTAAACATGGCGGTAATCTCCGCCACTGTCTCTATAGTCTGGGTGAGATCCTGAAACTCGCTGGCGAACTGTTGCACCTCAATAACCAGTGCAAACTTGGCTCTTAACCTGGTAGTAAAATTAGCCCAAGTCATCGCATCAAGTGTTGCATCATCCCCGATGACATGCCCGATGTCCACCCAACAATCGCTTACCCTGTCCTTCAGAAGACAGGATGCTAGTCTAATGTTGTCCCCATTGGGACATCTGCTAGTGCGGAATGCATTGACGACATCTGCCAACCATCTAGTAGTTGCAATGGGGTCTCGTGCTCCATGGTAGTCAGGAGCACCACAAGCTCTGAACTCCCTGAAAGTGAGTGTGCGCGACCCCATCATGGTCGCCACCTCAGCAAGGAATGTGCTCAACCTCACATCCATCAGCTCCATAATACCCTCCTTGATCGAACCAAAGATCACAGGGGTCTGCTCAAGTATGATACGAGTGATCTTTGAAGAGAAAAAACTCCCTCGTCTGCTCGTCCAAATGCTCGGTCCTCGAGCCTGATCCCGATCCCTCACCGACACCTGAACTGCCGCCTGCTGGTCTAGGGCGTAAAACCACCATTCTGAAAACACATCATATCAAACGTCAGAAGCACTGATATATCTCAAGGGATCACTAGTACTACTGGTTTCCTGGTCTCTCCTCGGCGTTCCTTGATTCAAGTACGGATCCTCTTCTTTAAGTAGTACGGGCCCATAATACCTTCCACATTTATACGTACTTTCCTCAAGAACTGCCTTGACTCCACCAAGTCACTACTACTACTACTGATCTCTGCTACTCTCATCCTAGGTTTACCCTAGGGAAATCTCCGACCCAAACCAGTCCTCAGTTGTCGAAGGCCTCCTTGTAATGCCAATTAGCTATCACTTGAATACCGTCACATGTGACAAGGCTCAGATAATCCTTCGAGTAAAAGACTTGTCCCCACAACGGTTATACTCAGATAAGAGCTGCACAATGGGTCCAAATCCAACACTATGAGATTATTCAACCATGATCACATGTGACGTGACGTATTCACCTAATGGCTAACTCTCATCACCCAGAGTCCTACAAAGCACAAAGCAAGTAGCATTCGGACACAGGAACTACTCAAGTAAATCTATTCTAATAACGAGAAACTGTACTAGCATTCAATCGTAAGCTCATACTATCAGGCATAACCTAAACAGGCTATCCTACTACTGTCTACTCAAAACTAGCATGCAATTATTATAAAGCTGAAACACACATAGCAGGCACATAAGGCATCATTCCTAGATTCTTAGTCCTATTCTAGCATGTTGTTCTACTGAAACTCAAATTGATAATGATAACATAAACTTGTATGTGTAATTTGGGAGTACTTACTTGAGCTCGGCTGATCGCATGCACCACACCCTTTTGTCTTTTTAAGAAAAACTTTCTAAGTTCCTTTACAAAAATTCTTTTTGAAAATGTTTCTCTTTTGAATATCTTTTGACCATTTCCTTAGTTTGAGTTCATACACACTCAAAAGCATGCCCGAATCTCTCAAACCAAGGCTCTAATACGGACTTGTAACGTCCCAAAAATACAACCAAAATTTTTTTTGTTTTAATATTACTAAAAACCATAACATCAAATGTTATATAATAAAACCATGAATTATATGTCTCAAAATGCCATAGTAAACGTATCAATTCAAAACTGAAGTCAATATCATATCAAAATATCTGAATAAAACTCCCAGGGTAAAACTGCAATTGTGGTGTGTGCCATGCCATCAACCCGGGCTCTTCCCCTTGCTAGTGGAAGTAACTGAAACCAAAACTGAAACTGTAAGCACAAAGCTTAGTGAGCTCCCGCAAACTACCACATACAATACAATAACACATTAAGCAAATACTGGGCCTTGCCCGCTACATCGGACCGAAATCTGGAAACTGCATCGGACCAAAGTCTGGAAACTGCATCAGACTGAAGTTCGGAACTAACCAGGCCCTTGCCCTCTGCATCAGACCAAAGTCCGAAACTAACCAGGGCCTTGCCCTCTGTATCATACCGTATTCCAAAAACTGCATCAAACCGAATTCCGGAACTAACCAGGGCCTTGCCCTCTACATCGGACCGAAGTCTGGAAACTGACTGAACATAGCATAGAATAATCATAACTACTAGCATAAACACATATACGGCATACGGTATTGGACCGAAATCTGGAACACATAACACAAAGACATGCTTGAATCACAAAGACCTTAAGCACAGTGAACTACTGCGTCGAACCGAAGTCCGGAACTACTGCTGACTAAACGGGCCAGCATTGTAGCCGTATACCCGTTCCTACTAGAAGGAAGACTCACCTCGTAACGCTGGCTACTAAGATGCTAAATCTGAAACTGGCTGACTGCTGCTCCGGAACTCTCCGGCTACAAATCCCAGAAACACTAGATCAGGTACTGATAACTGCCCTCAGGATAAAATGACTATTTTACCCCTAGTCAAAGTCAACTTCCTCATCAAAGTCAACTATCAGTTGACCGGACTCACCAATTCAGGGCGTAGACTCGACATGTCCCTCCATTACTAGATTTGAGCTCTATCTTACCGAGTCCATTCCCACTCACTGATTCACCCTAAACTCTCAAACGTGGGAAAAACTAGGGACTCACGACTCGACTCATCGAGTCTGAAGAACAATTCGTCGAGTCCTAAACATGCCATTACTATACAGTCGATTTTGCTCGATTCCAGTGCATCCAATTCATAGATTTGGGTTCCTAGGACTAGTTTCACACGTAAAGTTTCTAATTTACGTGCATGTATGCTTGTAAGAAGCTCAAATACCCAATAATGAGCTAAAAGAGGAGATCTAGGTTTGGAATGGGAATGTAGCTCAATAAAGGTGGCAACCTTGAGCTTAAGGAGTTCTGAAATGCTTAGATCTGAAGCCCATTCATCTTAACTACTCTTAAATCGACATCAATGTTTAGAAAATGGCTCAAGAAAAACACTATCAAGATTTTAAGGAGATCTACATAATAAGAAGAAAATATTCGAGCTTTATACCTCAATGGGAACTGGAATGACACAAGAAACTCAGATCTTCTTTGCTCTTATTGAAAACCCCTCTTCTCTCTTCTTCTTCTAACTCCAAATTGCACCAAAATCCTTCACAATGTGAGAAATACTCCAATAATTCTTAAAGGAAAGCTATGGTCTAGTAAGGGACATTCTGAGGGTGATGGAAGCTGATTTTGGGCGCATAGATAGGGTTTCATCCAGACTGGCGGACTCACCGAGTCCAAGAATATGGACTCGTCGAGTCGCCCACTTAAATCGTGTGCAAATCCCGTCTCTACTCGACGAGTCGGGCTACTGACTCGTTGAGTACCCCTTAAGAAATGAAAATTACTTTATTTAAATCACGTACCAGAAATGGGGTGTTACATCTTGGTTGAATCAATACAACATCTGAATTGGATAAGCAAATGAAACATAAAAACCATAAATATATAAATCCTGAACCAAATAAAATATGTCAGAATGCATCATTAAGCATCAGAATACAAAAATAAAACTCACAAATCTTCTCTCACCTCCCTTCAACTCCGTCTCGGTCTCGTCATCGTCATCATCATCGTTGTCATCTTCATCAGTGTCTCGAGGATGAGTGCCTGAAGGACCAGTACCATTGTAACTAGTGCTCCATGGCTGAGGAGGAGGTGGTACAAAGGGATCCGCACTAGCAAAGGCTGTATGGTCTATCCCCAGAAGACACATCACCCTGATAAGCGAAGCCGTAATCCAACGATGCTCCTCCCATGTAACAACAAGATGATACATCACATCACCAAGAGTAGGCTCCGGAAAATCAAGCTCTACATGCCTAGGTATTTGATGTGTCACAAAGGTAGGCTCATGAATGACCTTCAGCTCCACCTACCAAATCGGCTCCATGATGTTATTCTATGGTATCCTCCAAGGCTACCCTGCCTCCCTTATCAAAACCCAAAGCTTTCCGAGAGTGGTAGTACTCAGCTCCCAGATAGGTATAGGAACCATCACACGGGTGTTAACCCCATAGGATAGGGCTAGCCTAGTAACCAGTGGCCCATGCAAATCCTACTCGATGATGTGATACCTAGAGCCATAATAGGCAGGTAAAGAGCAACGAAGAAAGGAAGGTGAAGACGAACCTCCGTCTGAATAAGGCACCACATATAGAAGAGGTATCTAGAAGGATCCTTGTCACACTCTTGTCTATGAAAAATGGTGGATGCGACCATTCGGTGAAGCAACTGATAGATAGGAGAATGGAAGGCGCTCTCCTTGGACACCCGTGAGACATAGGTCCCCCGAGCATGAGCCCAAAGATGCATTAAGTCATACTCCTGTGGAGGGGTAGTGATACAACTATCCAAAAATGCATAAAAATGAGGGATTAGAGTCTCCACAATAGTATAAATCCCTAGAAGCCACCCCAGCTCGATGAGGTTACATGACTGAGATACGTCTCCCAGGAAAAAAGAAAAAACTTATTGATCAGCCCAGAGCTTCAACTCCGTTTCGAAGCTGAATGCTAAAAATAACTCCTAGTAGATATCCTGATAGATCACCTCCTGAATCCTAATAACTCGTCGACATCCGTGACAGACGAAAAGTTCGATACCGTTATCATCCCGAACTGATCAGGTGAGAAATGGTGCTAATTAAGCAGACAAGCCACTGTCATCTACCACATTCTCAGAAAGAGCTTGTGGAATGTTGATCTTCTTGGACAGAAGGGAAATGAGGTGAGAGTTGAAAGTACCCCGATCAGGAAGGTCATCGGAGAACTATAAGAAAGGATGTGTTAGCCAGTTAGGAGGTAACTGACCAGCAGCCGGTCGACCTCGTCTTGACATATATTTAGCAAATTAAGGCAAGGAAATAGTTGGAATAAACATTAGGATAACTTAAAATAAAACGAGATAAGATATGGCAGACGCGCTAGGTGCGTGCTGCATGTGAGTGCACACCGCACACACACATTTGTGCAACGCGCCCCAAGAACACAAAGAACAGCAAGCATGCCAACATGTTATTTTCTCCAATTTCAACCTATAATTCATTTAGGGATGTTCGGTTAGTCTTGTAGAACACGTATAGGTTTCTCATTTCGTCGAAAATAACATTAAATTCCGATTTTAGTTTAAAATATTCAAAATTTTAAAAACTCAAAATGAGAATTAATAGATGAACTAAACCCAAAATTGAGTATGTATAAAGTAAAATCGATAGTATATGAGGCTATATTACTCATTAATTTCACAATATACAACCAAAATCCTAAATTGATAAAATCCTCTAAAAACCTTAAAAGTTCGAAATTTAGGCCACAATTTGGGTTAGGATTTAGCGTAAAGATTACCTAGTAGTAGATTGATCAAATGTAGTGAACAGATAGAATAAAGGAAGTAGGCGCATCAAGCATTCTTCGAGCGTGTGGATCCCGATAGCGACAAAGCAGAATGAATGTTCAAACGAAGCCAAAAATCGACTTTAATGTTTATTTGTTGTCCGTTCACGACGTGCAGATCATGTACCCAATGTGCACAAGCAAGATTTTTCCTTTCTGACAATTTTCACCCTCTGGATTCCTTAAAATAATAAAAGCCTTTAGGAGACAAAATTTATGACAATGAGAAAGGAACTTCCTTAGGACGATCAGTAGGTTGCTAGGAAAACAACGATAAGTTGCTAGGAAAGCAACAATGACATGATATGATCAGTATGTTGTTAGGGAAACAACAGGAAGTTGCTAGGAAAGTAACAACAACATTATATGATCAATATTTTGTTAGGGAAACAATCGAAAGTTACTAGGAAAGAAACGACATCATGCTATGATTAGTAAGTTGTAAGGGAAACAATGGTAAGTTTCTAGGAAAACAAAAGTAAGTTGCTAGGGAAGCAACAATAGCATGCTATTATTAGAAGGTTACATGGAAGGCAACCAAAAGATGTGATATCAACAAAAATTCAAAAATCCAAATTAGAAAATGATAATAAAAGGGATAAGTGGACAGGTTGCTAAGAGAGAAACTATAAGTCCCCTACAAATAAGAAATAGGATTGACCCTTTAGGTAAAACCCAGTAATCCTCTCATCTGTTGTTTTAGGAAAACAACCCTGCTATACTAACTCTAATTAACCCAACCGCCATCCAAACTATGATTCAACATCACGTCTTTGATGCATTAGGAAATCTTAGAGTGACCATGGAGAAGGAAGCAAAAAGGAAAGTAATCAAGCTTACCAGGATTTTCTTGATAGTAAGCCAGAATCCTTCTATGAAGATGACGGGATAAATGGTCAAATCCATTAGACACCTCAGACTCTTATGGTTCGTGTAAATAGTACAATAAACAACATAGAGGTAATGTCGCAAACTCTTGAAGGAAAAAACCATAGCCTGCAACTCCAAATCATGCGGAGGATAATTCATATCATGAGGCTTCAGCTGCCACGAAGCGCAAGCGATCACATGACCCCTCTACATCTATATTGCACCCAAAACTATGATCGATGTATCACACTATACCACAAAGTCCTCAACACCCTCTAGAAGATTCAGAATCGGCACATCACATAATCCATGCCTCAGAGTCTCAAAATTTCCAGCTTGTAATGCTCGGTTCCTGGTATGTATTTTAATAAAGAATTATTCATTTTTGCAAAAGGACTCGACGAGTTGGAGGCCCTAAACTCGTCGAGTAGGAATGGGGTTTTTGGACACAACACTTGAAGTCTACTCGACGAGTTGAGAAGCATCGAATCGACGAGTAGGGCTGCCATAGTGAAACCCTAATTTTCATGGTTTGCACCCTATTTAAAGACCTTAACACCCCCATTATGGCCTCCCTCATCCCCTCTTATAGTCCAACAAACCCTAATTCGTGATCTTCAGCTTCGTGAGTGTGTGTGAGTGAAAAAGGAGTGATTCTTTGGTGTTTTCTTGAAGCGGTGGAAGCTAGAAGTGCTTCGTTGAAGGAAGGAGCTTTGGATCCAGAAGAAGAACTTCATTTCCAGTTCATTTGAGGTATAAAGTCTATACCTTATCTATTTGTTTACTAGATCTCTTCATGGGGTAGTTTAGGGCCACATGGAGCATAATATGGAACCATTCATGGATGTAAGCACACTTCGGGGTAATAACCTCAGATCCAAAGTCTTTGAGGGACTCCATGGCATAAAGGTTCCAACTTTATGGCCATGGGAGTCTCATGCATCATATGAACCAATTGTTAGGGCTTTTGAGTTAAATAACCCAAGCATGCACGTAAAGTTAGAAACTTTACATGATATATCGACCCTAGGGAACCAGATCTGTGTTTTGGATGCATTAAGCCCGACTAAAAAACGACTGTATGGATTTAGAATATGGGGGACTCAACAAGTTGATCATACGACTCGATGAGTCGGGTCATGGTCCCCCAACCATTTTTCTTACTGAGTAAACTCGATGAATCTAGGAGATGAGTAAGTAAGTTGGACGTATTTTGAGCTTGAAGATTAAAGAACTCGATGAGTCCAAGGAGGAACTTGGCGAGTTATGAAAAAAATGTCCCGACTCTGTATGAAGGAGAACTCAACAAGTTCAAGGAGGAACTCAACGAGTTGTAGGTAAAAGGTCCCAACTATGTTATAAGGATGAACTTGACGAGTAGGTGCGAGACTTCATGGATTTATGGATTATGGAACTTGGCGAGTTGATGAACCAACTCGGTGAGTTGAGTCAACCAGATGTTGACTTGACCATAAGTTAACCTTGACTAGGGTGTTGACCATGACTTTGACTTTGATATGAGTTGACCCTTAAAAGGGTTATGAGTATGGAATGGTAGTTAAAGGGGGATTGTTATGAGTAGGAGTTTGAGCGGAGTTGATCCCAACACCGAGGACAGCTCAACTGCTACACGACATTGAGGTGAGTTACCTTCCAGTAGAAATGGATCGAAGGCACCAATGTTGGCCTACTAGTAAGAGCTATAGTAGAGATGATTGTCTTTGTGATAATTATCTGGTATGTTACTATTTTCTATGCTTATGTACTAGTATGCTATGATGTTATGTGATGGTGGTAGGAGGGGTAGGATAGACCCTAGTACCGGTCAATAGGGACGAAGGGATATGCTAGCACCCGGATGAGCTAGGCAATATATGACTTATATGTTTACGCACTAGGATGCTATGTGGTAAATGTAGAGGGGTGAAATAGTCTCCGGTACCAGTCGAAAGGACCGAAAGGGTAGACCAGCACCCTGATATGCTAGGTAAGTACCGGTCAAAAGGACCGAAGGGTAGGCCAGCACCTTGATATGCTAGGCAAGTAACAGTCAAAAGGACCGAAGGGGTAGGCTAGCACCCTGATATGCTAGACACGTATAGGTCGAAAGGACCGAAGGGGTAGGCCAGCACCATGATATGCTAGGCAAGTTACCAGTTGAAAGAGACCGAATAGGTAGTTACTACCCGGATATGTTAGACAGTATGTGCTATGCATGGTATGTGGTTTGATGTAGGAACACACTAAGCTTTGTGCTTACGATTTTCAGTTTTGGTTTCAGGTACTTCTTCTGCAAAAGAAAACGAGTTGGAACGGTAGCAACGCATCACACACACATGATTTTCTGCATATGAGATTCTTAGGATTTGTATATGGCATTGTTACTATCTTATGACATGATTTGGAGACATATGATCTATGATTTTTATGGAATGAAATAACTTGATGATGTTTTCTATAAATCGACTTATAGTTGTTTAATTTAAAAATGAAATTGTTGGTCTGAATTTTTGGGATGTTACAAGTTGGTATTAGAGCCTTGGTTTGAGGGATTCCGACACACCTTCATGTAACGCCTGTGTTCCCAGGCCTATCATTAATGATGATATAATAGTCTAGGTTAACCTTTGTAACCCGTTTTGAAATAATAGAAGTGTATTATTTGAGCATTATGTGTTTTGTGCTTAATTGCTTAATTATGTGGTTTGATTAATTAAGAATAAAAATAAGCATCGAAATTTAAGTGTAAAAAAAACTTGATATCTTTGGATAATGTTGTAGTAGTTGAAACGAGGTTTCCGAAGATATAAAGAATGCCGAAATCTGAGTTATAATGAAGAAGTTGTGACCTGTCGAAGTTTCGCGACAGAACCGACAACGCTGAATGACGTAAAAAGTGAAATTTACGTTAGAGCAATATTTAGCCTTAGTGATCTAAATGAGAATCGAAGATCTCGTTGTTGGTATCAAAGAGATAAAAAGTTAGGCAAGAACGGACATCAAACGAAGAAGTTATGAATTTATAACGAAATTTTCTGTCCCGGCCTATTAAAAATAAATAATAAAAATATGATCAAAATTAGCCGACGGAGTCTAAACGAAAGTTGTAGAGCGTAGTCTCACCTTCGCGTGGATATAAAGAACGTTGAAAACGGAGTTGGTATGAAGAAGATATGAATTTCCGAAGTTTATTAAATAATTTGTATTTAAATTTAATCTTTAATTCCGGTATTATCCGAGGACAAGTCATCAGACTCATCCGAAGTACGCCCCGCGTACACCGAGGTATGTCGACACTCGCACTCGAGGACTTCGGATACGTAAGCAGTAACAATTTCGGACTAGTACGCTCCGCGTACTCCGATGCTCCAGCCTCCTATAAATAGGATGCGAGGCTGCCGAGTTCTTTTGCTATTTTTCTCCCTTCTCTCTCCCTTTTTGCATCGATTTGCATGCCAGAAATACCCCGAAGCCCCGGTAATATTCCCGAGTCCCGAAGCAAGTCCCGAGATCCCGAAGATCCCGAGAAGTGCGGTTCTCGAGCCGAAGCTCTACCCACGAGAAGTTCGATTTTTGTAGAGATATTCCAGATCTGCTGAGGATTACTACTTCTACAAGCCGTAGTGCTGTCCGATCATCTTCTGATCAAGTGAGTGTGTAGTTACTTTCTTCTAACGCATAATTATGAAGTATTTTATACAAAATACATGTTATGTGTATAATTTTGTTGGTATGTGCATGAATGTATATTCACTCTCTTCAATCTCATAAATCTGATTTGTTTTCTATGAAATACGTGTTATGTGGGTATGCCTCATCTATTATGTGAAATATGTATTGAATGAAAATGCTATACAGGTTTTAAACTATGTATAAAAATATATATTTTTATCTAATAATATGTTGGGTAGAACATGGGTAGATAGTTGGTGTGTAATAAACAAATGAGTGGCCTCGATGTTGTTGTTGTTGACCTAGTTATTCAGCGGAGTATGGATAATGACCACAGACTCCTTCTAGACAGTCTTGTGGAACGCTAGCAGGTTCATAACCTGTAGGTTTTGTGAACGATGTGTTCACCGGTGTACTCTATCCCCCTCATGGTTGCCTTTAGGATATCTATTGTTGAGGAAACCCCTTAGCAGTAATGTCCGTCCCAATGAAAATCCTAGATTAGGTCCCTTGAGATAGATGTTAAAGTGAGGATAACGGGAATGGGTAATCGGGATAGTGATTGGTTGGTGAAATTAAATATAATTTATTTATTGTGGGTTGAAAACCCTATATGCTCACCAGGCTCCCAAGCCTGACCCACTCAGTTTTATTTTTATTACAGGAAGTGGTGCAAGGGTGTAAGATGGATGAATCATCGAGTTGTTTTGTTTACAAGTCTGTATATGTATATATTTGTTGAATGACTTGTAATGTTATCGTTTATGCTTTATGGTCTGTATCGGAACATGACACCCCGAGTTTTAATTATATAATGAAAATGCATCTCTTGATGAAATGCTTTGATAAATATTATTTTATCATGTTTTATTTTGGGAACAACTTCCGCAACCCTTTTAAATCAAAAGGCTTTACTCTGAAATTATTTTAAAAAGTATAAATGAAATCGGTCTTTTCTGGCCGTGATTTTGGGGATGTCACAGTTGGTATCAGAGCATTAGTTTAAGCGAACTAGGAATTTGTAGGATTTATAAACTTAAACTTAGAATGCTAAGTGGATATTGCGAGGTGTGTGTTTGTTAAATTTTAGACACAAGCACTAGTTTATTTTAGGAAATTTGCCTAAAATGCTTTTATGTGCTAAATGTTATATGTTGCCATATATGATATTATTTGTTCGGGTCTACGGTTTGTTGCCAACCGGATCTGAAGGTTTATGTGTTTAGGATTCTAAGCGTATGTATACAATATTAGAACTAGCATGTCATCATTTTGGAGTGATAAGGATGATTTGAAATCTATCATGAATGAAGATCTAAATTTCACCTTATTCGGTGTGTAGATCAAAAATGGTGAGAACAAGGAGTGGCGTTGGAAACGCGGATGAAAATAGGAACCAACTGCCAGTGATTGAGCAAATACCTGTTGTAGCAGTAGCACCAGAACCAATAACAATGGCTGGGGTGCAAGCCATGATTCGGGCTATGTTAGCCGAACAATGGGAGGAGATGCAACAGATGTTGCATAATAATAGGGACGAACCTATCATACCTATTGAGGAACCTGAATTGATTCCCAAGCAATCGGAGGAAGGGAACAATAGTTGCATTATCAGTCAAGTTGGGACTCAAGGAGAACGAAGGAACGATCCGGAAAGGAGAAATAACAAGGATGGGCGAATGTACAAGAACTTCTTGGGCGCTAAGCCGCCAAGTCTTTCTGGGAGCCCAAAGCCTGTTGAGATAATGGATTGGATCTCTGAAATGGAGATGGTATTTGAAATTTGCGACTGTAGCAACAAACAGAAGACCGTCTTTGCAGTTAGACAACTGAAGATTGGAGTCTTAAGTTGGTGGAAGTTGTTGGCAGATACTTTGCCATGAGGGGAAGCCTTGAAAATGTCATGGGAGGAGTTCTTGGAACAGTTAAGGGTGCAATATTGTTTAGAGATAGATCTGATTGATCTGAACAATGAGTTCCAAAACTTGAAGAAGGGGAGGATGAGCGTAGACGACTATGCTACGGCATTCACTGAGAAAATGAAGTTATTTCCGTACCTAGTGCCAACGGAACTCTCCAAGATTGAGAGGTTCACCAATGGACTGCCTGCCGACTTTGGTCCGACAGTTAAGATGGCAACTACTCTAAAAACGGCTGTTCGTGCAACTAAGAATGTGGAGACCCAGCAGAAGGAAAAGGGTCTGGAAAGGATAGAAGTTGGTGAAAAGAGGAAGTTCGATGGAACTTCAGGGTCCATTAAGAAAAACAAGTTCTCGAAGTCTGGTTCAAGGGGAAGTGGAGGCGAAGCGAAGTGGTGCGACAAATGTAAAAAGAAACATCATGGAAAATGTGAGGTAGTGGCCACATGCTACAAGTGTGGAAAGCCAAGTCACTATGCCAATGAATGTGCCCTCACTAAGAAACTTTGTTATGTTTGTGGTGAGGAGGGACACATGTTGAGGGACTGTCCGAAGAAGAAGGAGGCAGCTAGACCCAACATTCCGCCAAAGCCAAAGGCGAGAGCATTCCAGATGACACTGGAAGCTGCTAAAGATGAAGCTGATGTCTCTTCAGGTACCTTTCTCGTTAACAATTTGCCTGCCCAAATTTTATTTGATTTTGGAGCCAACTACTCCTTTATATCGCATGAATTTGGTAGAAAACTAGCTTTGCCTGTTGAAAGACTAGATAATGCCTTATTAGTCGAAGTTGCTAGTGGCAAGTTTGTACCTGTTAGCTATCGTATGAAAAACATCTTAATTGATCTGAATGGGAATAAGTTCCACGATGAATTATTTCCTATCGAACTTAACGGTTTCAACATCGTTTTGGGAATGGATTGGTTTAGCGCCAATGACGCCGATATTTTGTGCAAGAAGAAGATAATGAAAGTGAACCCGCCTGGGAAGGAATCGTTTATGGTGTATGGGGACAAACGCCGAGTGAATTCTGGAATCATTTCCCTAATGAAAGCCAGAAAGTGTTTAACCAAGGGATGTACATCATATTTAGCATTCGTGATTGATGCTAAGAAGGAAAAGAAGGTGATGCAGAGTATTCGTGTGGTGTGTGATTATCCGGAAGTATTTCCCGAAGATCTTCCTGGATTACCACCTGATAGACAAGTGGAGTTCAGAATTGACTTGTTACCAGGAACAACGCCAATTGCAAAAGCACCTTATCGATTAGCACCGACGGAGATGAAGGAATTGATGATGCAAATTCAGGAGTTATTGGACAAAGGTTTCATTAGACCTAGTTCATCACCCTGTGGAGCTCCGGTGTTATTTGTGAAGAAGAAAGATGGAAGTATGAGAATGTGCATTGATTACCGAGAGCTGAATAAGGCAACAATAAAGAATAGATATCCGTTGCCGAGGATTGATGACTTATTCGATCAACTACAAGGTTCAAGTTATCTTTCAAATATCGACCTAAGGTCAGGATATCATCAGGTGAAAGTAAGGGAGCAGGATATCGAGAAGACTGCATTCAGAACGCGATATGGACACTATGAGTTCTTGGTTATGTCGTTTGGATTGACCAATGCTCCAGCAACATTCATGGATTTAATGAACATGGTTTGTAATCCGTTCCTAGATAAATTTGTGATAGTGTTCATAGAGGACATTCTGATTTATTCGAAAAGCCAAGAGGAGCATGGCAGACACTTGCGAGAAGTGTTAGAAGTTCTGAGGAAGGAGAAGTTGTATGCAAAGTTCTCCAAATGTGATTTTTGGATTCGAGAAGTTCAATTCTTGGATCACGTGGTCAACCAAGAAGGGATAATGGTTGATCCAACGAAGATCGAAGCTGTGATGAAGTGGGAACAACCGAAAAGTCCCACAGAGATCTGAAGCTTTTTAGGATTAGCCGGATATTACTGAAGGTTTATCCAAGGTCTTTCTTCGATTGCTAGTCCATTAACAGCTTTGTCCCACAAAGGAGCTATTTATGCTTGGAGTGAGAAGCATAAAGAAGCATTCGAGAAGCTAAAGAAGAAACTATGCGAGGCACCGATACTTTCTCTACCCGATGGAGTTGAAGACTTCACTGTTTATAGCGATGCGTCTGGGGTTGGATTGGGTTGTGTTTTGACCCAAAGAGAAAAGGTGATAGCATATGCATCTCGACAGCTGAAAGAGCATGAAAAGAACTACCCGACTCATGATTTGGAGTTGGTAGCGGTAGTTTTCGCTCTGAAGATATGGAGGCATTACCTCTATGGCATGAAGTGCAAACTTTTCACTGATCACAAGAGTCTCCGATATCTCTTTAATCAGAAGGAATTGAATATGAGGCAACGACGCTGGCTAGAATTACTTAAAGACTACGACTGTGAGGTACTTTACCACCTTGGTAAAGCAAATGTTGTTGCTGATGCTCTCAGTCGGAAAGTCAATCTTGAAAAGAGAAGGCCAAGAGCGTTGAGAATTAAGGTTGTCTCGACTATTTTGGAAAGTATAAAGAAAGCTCAAAGCGAAGCTTCTGAGAAGAATGATCGAAAGGAGGAATGTTTGGGCAAAACGTTGGTGTTCGGTGTAAACAGTCATGGACTGAAGGTGTTCCAATATTGGATTTGGATACCTAAGACAGGAGGAATCAGAGATCTTCTGATGGAAGAAGCTCACAAAACCATGTACTCGATTCATCCCGGTAGCACTAAAATGTATAGGGACCTGAAACCTTACTATTGGTGGCCGACGATGAAGCTTGATGTTGCAAAGTATGTGGCTGAGTGTGTGACTTATGCAAGAGTCAAGATACAACATCAGAAACCGTACGGGAGTTTAGAACCATTGCCTGTGCCTATGGGTAAGTGGGAAGACATTGCTATGGATTTTGTCACTAAACTGCCCAGAACAAAGAATGGTCACGACATGATTTGGGTGGTCGTTGATCGATTCACTAAGAGTGCGCATTTCATTGCAGCCAAGGAGAAATGGTTTATGGAGAAGCTTGCAAATTCTTACGTGAAGGAAATTGTGAGGCTTCACGGTGTTCCGTTAACAATTGTATTGGCTCGTGAAAGCTGTTTCACCTCGAGGTTTTGGAAAAGTCTACAAGAGGAAATGGGTACGAAGTTGTGTTTAAGTACAACTTACCATCCGCAAACTGATGGCCAGAGTGAACGAACGATACAAACGCTTGAAGATATGCTAAGAGCATGTACCTTGGAATTCCTAGGTAACTGGGATGAACATTTACCATTGGTAGAATTTTCCTACAATAATAGTTTCCACTCGAGCATTAAGATGGCACCTTACCAAGCTTTGTATGGACAAAAGTGTCGTACGCCGTCTTGTTGGCTTGAGGCTGAGGAAAAGCAGTTTATGGGACCGGAGATGGTTCATCAAACTGCTGAAAAGTTGAAAATAATTAGGGAAAGAATGTTAGCAGCTCAGGATCGTCAAAAGAGCTATGCTGACAAAAAGCGACGACCGATGACTTTTGAAGTTGGGGATTCGGTTTTGCTTAAAGTATCACCGTGGAAGGGACTTATAAGATTTGGAAAAAGGGGAAAATTAAGTCCAAGGTTTATTGGACCGTTTAAACTTCTTCAGATGATTGGGAACCAAGCTTACAAGCTCGAACTACCAGAAGAACTGAATGGAATTCATAACACTTTTCATGTGTGTTATTTACGGAAGTTCACGGGGGAAGTTCCCGACATGATTCCACTTTCATAGTTGAGAATCGATGAGAACAAAAGGTTGATTGAAGAACTAGAGGCAATTGTTGACCGAAAGACTAAGAAGTTGCGACGCAAGATGATCGAGTTAGTGCTTGTCCGATGGAAACACACGAATGGGCCGAATCTCACCTGGGAGACGGAGAGTGACATGATGGGTCGATATCCGCATTTGTTTGTTGATGTGTGATTCCAGGGACGGAATCATTCTAAGGTGGAGAGAATTGTAACGCCTGTGTTTATGGGCTTGACATTAATGATGATATAATAGTCTAGGTTAACCTTTGTAACCCGTTTTGAAATAATAGAAGTGTGTTATTTGAGTATTATGTGTTTTGTGCTTAATTGCTTAATTATGTGTTTTGATTAATTAAGAATAAAAATAAGCATTAAAATTTAAGTGTAAAATTGTAACAACGCAAATTTTCAAAAAAAATTTTCATTTCAAATAAAGCGTTTTTATTCAAACTAAATATAATTATTCCAAGTTTTATGTCGAAATACAAATCATAAAATTCCCAAGACCTCAAAACATCAATCAGTGTGTACGCATCACGCCGGCGCCTTCCCACGGTCCTCGCTAGTACCTGAAACACATACATAACAATTGTAAGCATAAATGCTTAGCGAGTTCCCCAGTATACAACTTACACATATACGCCTTTCCAGGCCCTGACCTTCCGGTCTACACACAACGCCTTCCAGCCCATAACATAATCGCCTTCCGGCCCATAACATATTGCCTTCCGGCCCATAACATATGGCCTTCCGGCCCATAAAACATACACAGCACATATAACAATTAACTTACCACATATAGCACATATGTCACATATCATATCCGACCTTCCGGTCACACAGTCAAACCCTTCCGGGTACAGTATAGTGAGAAGACTCACCTCGTGAATCTCGTAAGCTAGCAAATCCCGAAATCACTCGTGCTCGATCCGCCGAGCTACAGACTCCCTATAATATCATATATCCCTTATTAACACTTTCATCTTTCAAGACAACTGACCCTAAGAAATCACATGTAGGTCAACTCTGGTCAACGGTCAACTTGACCGGACTCGGCGAGTGCTCTGGCGACTCGGCGAGTCTAGACGTCCTCACCAATTTTCTGATGTTCCCTTTCTACTCGTCGAGTATCCCTCTTGACTCGACGAGTTCCTCGTGGAAGAATCGCGGGGCCACCCCGACTCCACTCGCCGAGTCTGAAGAACAGCTCGACGAGTCCCAGTTATTCTCCAAGCTACTCGCCGAGTCTGTTCATTGGACTCGGCGAGTCCATCCCATGCAGTCGACCAAACTGCTTCCTAAGGTCAGAATTGTTCCGACCATTCATGGGTCTGGTCCTCCTAAACTGGTCCATCACATAATGTCTTCATTTAGGTGCTCATGCTACACCCCAAGACATATAATTTACATTTTGACCTAAGTCATAAGGATTCCAATCCAAAACCTTTATTGATTTCCGAAATGCTCAGGCATGGGACATTCTGGACCTCTAAAGGTCCCAATACAGGGTTCCAATCATTTGGGGACTAAGGTAACATTCAATCTAGCCACAACAAGGGTTCCATAAACCCTAAATCCATATACACATCAACATGGAAGAATGTAATTCGATTTATTACCTGAATAACGTGTTCTCTCTGTGTCCCCAACCCTCAGAACGTGACTTCTCTTGTTGTTCCCTTCACCAAGCCTTCTCTTCCTTGCACAACAACTCTTCCAACTCAACAATGGTCTTCAACCTTGCTCCAGATGCACACAATCGGATTAGGGTTCTTCTCAGAAAGCTAAAACGAACAATGACGGCCTATAAGTCCCTTTTATACGTCTCAAAACTGAACGGCTAGGGTTTTCGCTGAACAGCGCAGACTCGCCGAGTCCATATCTAGACTCGTCGAGTCCAGTCGCGAACCCGCGACCAAGTCTGCGGTCCTACTCGGCGAGTCTGGCTCCAACTCGCCGAGTCCCCTCTTAAAACACCCCAAAAACATGATTATAACAATACCTGAAATTCCGGGCTGTTACAACTCTCCCCCACTAGGACTAGACTTCGCCCTCGAAGTCTCACTCTGCAAATAACTCCGGATGCTGCTCCCGCATCTCACGCTCCGGCTCCCAAGTCATCTCCGATCCTTTCCGGTGTTGCCACTGAACCAACACCAGAGGTACCTCCTTGTTCCTCAGAACCTTGATCTTTCGATCCCTGATGGCCACTGGTCTCTCGGCGTAATTCAGGCTTGCATCCACCTGAATATCCTCTAATGGAACCACTGCCGATTCATCGGCTATACACTTCCTCAACTGCGATACATGAAAAGTATTGTGGATCTGTCCCAACTCTGCTAGCAACTCCAACCGATAGGCTACCCGGCCTACCCTTGCAATCACACGAAATGGACCTATAAACCGGGGCCCCAACTTGCCCCTCTTCCTGAACCGGATCACTCCTTTCCAAGGAGAAACCTTCAGGAGAATGAAGTCGCCAACCTGAAATTCAAGCTCGGACCGACGTCTGTCCGCATAACTCTTCTGTCGGCTCTGGGCGGTCAATAACCTCTGTCTAACCTGCTAAATCTGCTCTGTCGTCTGAAGTATGATCTCTGTACTGCCCATCACTCTCTGTCCCACCTCTCCCCAGCAAATGGGGGTCCGACACCTCCTACCATACAACAACTCAAAAGGTGGCATACCAATGCTCGAATGATGGCTGTTGTTGTAGGAAAACTCTGCCAAGGGTAAATACGCATCCCAGCTACCCCCGAAATCTAACACACATGCTCGAAGCATGTCCTCCAGTGTCTGAATTGTCCGCTCGCTTTGACCGTCTGTCTGGGGATGGTATGCGGTACTAAAATGCAGTTTAGTACCCAGCTCCTCATGGAATTTCTTCCAGAACCTGGAAGTGAAGCGTACATCACGGTCCGAAACAATCGAGATCGGCACTCCATGCCGAGATACTACTTCCCTCACGTATATCTCCGCCAACTTCTCCGCTGATGAACTCTCGCTGATGGCAAGGAAGTGTGCACTCTTCGTCAACCTATCCACAATCACCCAAATTGCATCGACTCCCCTGGCAGTTCTCGGCAATTTGGTGATGAAATCCATAGTAATCTATTCCCACTTCCACTCAGGAATCTCCAAAGGCTGCAACTTGCCATGCGGTCTCTGGTGCTCGGCCTTAACTCTACGGCAGGTCAAGCACCTCTCAACGAACCAGGCGACGTCTCTCTTCATACAGGGCCACCAGTATTCCTTCCTCAAGTCCAAATACATCTTCGTAGCACCAGGATGGATCGAGAATTTCGATCTGTGAGCCTCTTCCATCAAAGTAACACGCGTACCACCCACGAACGGTACCCAAATCCGACCCTGAAACGTCAGAAGTCCTCGTCCATCCTTAACGAACTCTGAAATTAACCCAACGACCCGCTCTTTCTTCTGCATCTCGGATCTCACAGCCTCGGCCTGTGCCCCACGAATAGCATCCAATATCGGAGTCATCACCGTCAGTCTCAGACATACATCTCGCAATGGAGTGCTCTCCGCCCTGCGGCTCAATGCATCGGCTACCACATTAGCCTTGCCCGGGTGGTACAAGATTTCACAGTCATAATCCTTGACCACATCCAACCACCTCCTCTGACGCATATTTAGGGTGGGTTGATCCATCAAATACTTCAAACTCTTATGGTCCGTGTATATCGTACATCGAACCCCATACAGGTAGTGACGCCAAATCTTGAGAGCGAACACTACTGCCCCCAACTCTAAATCATGTGTGGGATATCTCGCCTCATGAGGCTTTAGCTGCCTCGATGCATAAGCTATCACATGACCTCTCTGCATCAACACTGCACCCAGTCCTAAAATCGATGCGTCGCAATATACGACAAAATCTTCCATCCCTTCCGGGAGAGCTAATATCGGGGCTTCGCACAGCCTCTGGCGAAGTGTCTCAAAGGAAGTCTGTTGCTCGGGTCCCCATAAGAATGCAACACCCTTCCGAGTCAATCTGGTGAGCGGCACTACGATCTTGGAGAAGTCCTTAATAAACCTCCGATAGTACCCCGCCAACCCAAGGAAACTCCTGATCTCAGAAGGTGACTTCGGTACCTCCCAACTCATCACAGCCTCAACCTTGGCCGGATCGACCAATATCCCTGCTTGATTAACAACATGTCCAAGGAATTGGACCTCCCGCAACTAGAAGTCACATTTGGAGAACTTTGCATATAGCCTCTCCGACCTCAGTACCTCAAGGACCTCCCGCAAATGTTCCTCATGCTGCTCTCTAGATCGCGAATACACTAGGATGTCGTCGATAAATACAATCACTGACAGATCCAACATCGGCCTGCATACCCTGTTCATGAGGTCCATGAACACAGCCGGGGCATTGGTGAGCCCGAAAGGCATCACCACAAACTCATAATGCCCATATCGCGTCCTAAATGCTGTCTTCTGGACGTCCTCATCCCGCACTCTTACCTGATGGTACCCTGACCTCAGGTCGATCTTGGAAAACCAAGATGCCCCTTGCAACTGATCGAATAAGTCATTGATCCTCGGTAACGGGTAACGGTTCTTGACCGTCACTTTGTTCAACTCCCGGTAATCAATGCACATCCGGTGTGAACCATCCTTCTTCTTGACGAACAGAATAGGTGCTCCCCACGGCGAGCTGCTCGGCCGAATAAATCCCTTCCCCAGCAACTCCTGGAGTTGCGAGGACAACTCTTGCATCTTTGGAGGTGCGAGACGATAAGGCAACTTCACAATAGGCACGGCCCCCGGAATCAGATCGATACCAAACTCCACTTGCCTCGCAGGAGGTACTCCCGACAGCTCCTCGGGAAAAACATCTGGAAACTCACGCACCACTGGGACCTCCTCCACTGACCTCGGTCTCTCGGAAGCCTCCCGCGTATCCATCACATACGCCACAAAACCCTTACATCCCTGCTGTAGACATTGCCTCGCCCTAGCGGCCGAACAAAAAGCTGATCCCGAACGAGTACCCTCACCGTACACCGTAAGAACTCCCCCACTAGGGTCTCGTATAGTCACCAGCTGACGCTCACAGTCGATGACAGCGCTGAATCGGCTCAACCAGTCCATGCCCACGATGACACAGACATCACCCATCGCAATAGGAATCAGGTCAATTGGAAACTCAACCCCGAAAATCTCTAGCACGCATCCCCGAAGAAACTCAACCCCGAAAATCTCTAGCACGCATCTCTAGATCTCGTTGTTGGTATCAAAGCGATAAAAAGTTAGGTGAGAACGGACGTCAAACGAAGAAGTTATGAATTTATAATGAAATTTTCTGTTCCGGCCTATTAAAAATAAATAATAAAAATATAATCAAAATTAGCCGACGGAGTCTAAACGAAAGTTGTAGAGCGTAGTCTCACCTTCACGTGGATATAAAGAACGTTGAAAACGAAGTCGTAGAGCGTAGTTTGATTTTTGTAGAGATCTTCCAGATCTGTTGAGCATTACTACTTCTACAAGCTGTAGTGCTGTCCGATCATCTTCTGATCAAGGGAGCGTGTAGTTACTTTCTTCTAACGCATAATTATGAAGTATTTTATACAAAATACGTGTTATGTGTATAATTCTGTTGTTATGTGCTTGAGTGTATACTCACTCTCTTCAATCTTATAGATCTGATTTGTTTTCTATGAAATACGTGTTATGTGGGTATGCCTCATATGTTATGTGAAATATGTATTGAATGAAAATGCTATACAGGTTTTAAACTATGTATAAAAATTTATATTTTTATCTACTAATATGTTGGGTAGAACATGGGTAGATAGTTGGTGTGTAATAAACAGATGAGAGGCCTCGATGTTGTTGTTGTTAACCTAGTTATTCAGCGGAGTATGGATAACGACCACAGACTCCTTCTAGACAGTCTTGTGGAACGCTAGCAGGTTGATAACCTGTAGGTGTTGTGAACGATGTGTTCACCGGTGTACTCTATCCCCCTCATGGTTGCCTTTAGGATATCTATTGTTGAGGAAACCCCTTAGCAGTAATGTCCGTCCCGATGAAAATCCTAGATTAGGTCCCTTGTGATAGATGTTGTTTTAGGGACGTAAAGTGAGGATAACGGGAATGGGTAATCGGGATAGTGATTGGTTGGTGAAATTAAATATAATTTATTTATTGTGGGTTGAAAACCCTATATGCTCACCAGGCTCCCAAGCCTGACCCACTCAGTTTTATTTTTATTACAGGAAGTGGCGCAAGGGCGTAAGATGGATGAATCATCGAGTTGTTTTGTTTACAAGTCTGTATATGTATATATTTGTTGAATGACTTGTAATGTTATCGTTTATGCTTTATGGTCTGTATCGGAACATGACACCCTGAGTTTTAATTATATAATGAAAATGCATCTCTTGATGAAATGGTTTGATAAATATTATTTTATCATGTTTTGTTTTGGGAACAAATTCTGCAACTCTTTTAAATCAAAAGGATTTACTCTAAAATTATTTTAAAACGCATAAATGAAATCGGTCGTTTCTGGCCGTGATTTTGGGGATGTCACAATTCAAGGGTGTCTAGACTCAAATCGAGGGTTTGAAAGATTTTCACAAGATGATAATTTTTCTAAAAATTAAAATAAAGAGTTTTGAGAAAGGACGAGGTGTGTGATGCGTGCAATCAACCAAGCTCAAGTAAGTTTTCCCCAAGATACCCATACATGTTATGTTATGATATATGATATGATTATGAGAACTACATGCTAGATTTGGGCTAAGGATCTAGGAAGATGCCTTTTATGCCTGCTATATGTGCTTGTTGAATTACATGCTAGAGTTGATTAGTCAGTAATATGATGGCCTAAATAGGATATGCTTGGGTTAGGTACTCGATGCCTGAATGTTGCTTTCTTTATAATTTTAGGAGTTCTAGTTATCGTTAACGAACTAGTAAACGGATACGTTGAGTTACAAATTGTAAGGATGGAATAGTTTTAGAAGGTTAGGTCTAGCCCTATTTCACAACTCTTGTTTGAGTCCAACTGTTGTAGGGTAGGACCTCTCATTCGAAAAATTATCTAGTCTTATTGATATGTAATTGTATTCGCGAACTACTTAGGTAAAGGTAGCAGGGACTTCTTACATAGCTGATGGTGGCAAGTGAGTTAGAGAATTACCTAAGGGTAATCCTAGGATGTGATTAGTGCAGCAACCAGTAGTAGCGAAAGGGACTTGGTGGAGTCAAGGAAATCCTTGAGGAAAGTACGAATAGATGTGGAAGGTAGTATGGGACCGTACTAATTAAAGAAGAGGATCCATACTCAAATCAAGATGGGTTGAGATAGAACCAGGGAACTTGTAGAGTGTGTGAGACCTCTCAAAATTATGTATGACCATGAAGATTATGTGTTTTGTTTCAGAATGGTGATGAGACGTTTTAGAGCTGGAGGTTCAGGGTCGGGATCAGATTCAGGTTTAGGTTCGGGTGTGGGTTCTGAGCCAATTAATAATGGGTTACGCGAGTTCATCGCGTAAGAGATTACGAGAGGCATCCTTGAGGTGACCCTGGTGATTTTCGAGTCGATCAAGGAAAGGATCATCGAGCTGATGGAGGAGCGTCTCAGGGCGTTCGATAGCGACCTGGCATATGGCTACACAAGGACACGTACACTCTTCTTCAATGACTTCAGGGGATATGGTGCGCTAGACTTCAATGGGGTGAAGGACCCCATTGTTTTTCCAGGAAGTGCATTGCAGATATCGAGTCTACACAGTTGACGAGCTTCTGCCCTGAGGGGTCGACGGTCCGGTATGCTGCAGGTTGTTTGAGAAACCGAGCTCGAGATTTGTGGGCGGCGGTTAGTGATTCGTTAGGAGCCCTAGCCATTGAGGCTATGAGTTGGCCGGATTTTGTGACCAAGTTTAGGGCTAAGTTTGCACTATTTGTGGAGATTCAACAGCTAGCGAGGGAGTTTCTTGACATGAGACAAACAACAGAGTCAGTGGCGGAGATTACCGCCAAGTTCAGGGAGAGGGCCTTACTGGTGCCTCAGTACGCGGGGGATGAGGAGGTGCGGAAGACCTGATACTATGACATGTTGAGAGCTGACATCAGGAAACATCTTAGCTACTTAGCATGCCTGACTTTTGAGGACATGATAGTTAGGGCGTGAGAGAGGGAGATTGATATATAGCACATCCGGAAGAGGAAGACAGAGGCTGGGCAGGTTAGTGGGGTTTCAGGGAAGAAACCCAAGGGATCCGAAACTAGCTCGAAGGGCCAGCAAGGCCAGAGGCGTTGTGGGAAATGCGAAAAGACTCATGAGGGAGTTTGTAGACTGGGATCGTCGGGCTGCTATAAGTGCGGCAAGCTTGCGAACTTTGGTAGGGATTGTATTTCCCCTACCCTTACCCTTCATATGTCAGACATAATTTACTTCCATTGCATTCAAAAGGCCCATAAAAAGGCTAATTGACCGAGATTGACATCAGGAGCGACAGTGACGATGCCAGCTCTATCGACCATGCAGATCACGGATGGCCGACAGGGCAAGACGGATGCTCCAGTGGTGAGGAGTTGTGCCTTCCAATTGACCGTCGAGGAGGCGCGTGCCACACCGGATGTGGTGACGTGTATGTTTTCTTCTCCTTAACTCTTATTAAATTTTTTTTATGTTATTTATGTTATATGTTTTATGTGTTTTGTTAGGATCGTTCCATGTTAATGACATTCCAGTACAGGTGTTATGTGACTCGAGGGGCTACCCGATCATTTGTTTCTCTTACTCTTAGCAAGAGGTTTTCTGAGTCATGAGGGATGTTGAATTGTCCTCTAGAGGTCGAGATTGCTGACGACCGATCTGTCTGGACATCATAGCTTTTCAGAGATTGTGTGTTGAGGTTGTATGAAGAGCGCTACCTAGTGGATTTGGTTCCCATTTCATTGTGTGGGAAACAAGGTTATCATTGGCATGGATTAGCCAAGCTCTAATGTGCGCATCAGTTGTTACATGTCAAGACCCCAAGTAGGGGAGATCTGGTGATTTAGGGCAAGAAGCCGCAATGCATACCAACTTTGTGTCCAGCAGCGAGGGCTAGGCATTACTTTCAGTAGGGTTGCGTAGGGTAGGTCACCTATATTATGAATACCCAAGAGGTGGGTAAGGCGATTATAAGTTATGTACCATTGGTGCGAGAGTACCTCGACGTATTTCTAGAGGAGTTTCCCGAGGTACCTTCGGAGAGACATGTGGAGTTCGGGAAGAACCTAGTCCCTGGTGCGGGTTCGATAGCCAAGGCACCATATCAGTTGGCTCCTCCCGAAATGTAGGAGTTGTTTAGACAGTTGCAAGAGCTATTAGACCTAGTCCCTGGAGTTCAGGATCGACCTAGACCTAGTCACTGGGGAACCCCAATCCTATTTGTGAAGAAGAAGGATGGGTCGTATCGGATGTGTGTAGATTACCAAGTTGCTGGACAAGGTGACAGTGAATAACTGTTACCCAATCCCAAGGATTGATGATCTCTTCGACCAACTATAGGGGGAATCATGATTTTCCATGATAGATTTACGTTCGGGCTACTATCAGATGAGGGTCAGAAATGAGCATGTACAGAAGACTGCTTTCTGGAGTCGTTATAGTCACTACGAGTTCGTGGTGATGCCCTTAGGGCTCACCAATGCTCCTACCTCATTCATGGATCTCATGAACTGCGTATACAAACCGATGCTGTATCGGTCTGTGATAGTCTTTATCGGTGACATCTTGGTTTACTCCAAGACACAGGAACAATAAGAGTAGAACTTGTGAGAGGTGTTAGATACCCCGAGGAGGGAGATCTTGTACGCCAAGTTCTCCAAGTGCGAGTTCAAGTTACGCGAGGTGCAGTTTCTTGGGCACATTGTCAACCAGAACGAGATTTTGGTTGACCCGGCCAAATTGGAGGCCGTGATGACATGGGAGATTCCAAAGTCTCCATCTGAGATTCAGAGTTTCCTAGGGTTAGTAGGCTATTACCGGAGATTCATTTAGGACTTCTCCAAGATAGTAGTACCCTTGTGTCAAACCCAAAACCACGAACGGCGGAAACGTTCAGGGGTGGAGGACGTCATGTACAGTATCACAACAGTGTAATATAATAAACAAGCAACAACATCATCCATTGCATTATAAGTAAAGTTTTAATACATATGTGTTTCTTTCATTGTAGTAAGACACCAAAAATATACAATCAAAATAAAAGACGAGACTTGTCTGCTCCGTCTTCTCAAAACCTGGCCTATGTACCTGTCTACTGATGACCTGAGAATACAAGTTATTTTGAAAGCGAGTATCAGCTTTAAAGCTGGTGAATTCATAATTATATAAGTGTTATTGCCTTGTTTGTGAAAATCTGTTATAAAGGCCTTGTAAATCATTAAATGAAAATGTGGAGGTAAGTATGAAATCCCTAGAAAAACCCTTATTTTCTATAAGTATGAAATGTAGTCTTCTACCAAGACCCGAACGTTCTGTACGTATGAAGTGTAGTCTTCTACCAAGACCCAAATGTTCTGTTTGTAAAATGATAGTTTTTCCTTTGTGTTGACTAGTACTAAAAGTGCTTAGTCTAACTCATCGTTTATGTGAATGTATCACAAAATAAAGTAAACAAGAAAAATGTAATACTGTATGTGTTGTTACTGGGTACTAGGACCAACACAACATCACATTAAGCGAAATGTATAACCTAATGAACATCCGAAGATTATCCAATTGTCCTCTGTAGCGGCAGCAAGTGGGTGGAAGGGTTAGTCCCAAATCGATCCTCCTAATATAAGTAATAACCGTAGGCATCCGTAGATGTTCATTACTCACTGTTGCTAATAGATGAGTTCCAGAATGGTTAGTCCCGTACGTATATCCCGAGGTACTGTGGGATAGAGGCCCATCTAGGTATCCCGAGGTACTAGGGATTGGGTCCTGTCTAGATATCCCGAGGTACAGGGGGATATGCAGGAAGATTTAAACAGAAAGTACTAATAAATCATCCTCGCAATTCGAGATACAAGTATTCATGTTAATGTACATAATTAAGTGTATCTACGTAAAGGTACTCATGTAATGCGTTCATGTACATGTGTTCATGTATCATGTAAGTATATGTAAACGTACTCATGTATCATGTAATCAGATGTAAAGGTACTCATGCATCATGTAATCAGATGTAAAGGTACTCATGTATCAGGTAATGTACTGGTATAGACTCATGAATGAACTAACTCTTGTGTGATTCCTTGTAATAGGAATTATGTTTGATATCTCCAAATTATCCGTATGATAACTTACTGGAAGGTCATTGGTCATTCAAGTAGGTTTATATACTCTTACTACTCAAGGGTGTGATAAAACAAATGAAAATTGTAAACTATAACATCAATACATATATAAGAATATAAGTGTACATGCATAGTTTAGTTCAACAATGTAAAATGGTTTCATAAGACATCTTATGGGTTTTGAACAATAATTAATAATGACTTGATGTCATTTTAATATACATTTCAAAGGTAAAACAATAGATAACAATGCGTTTTTAAGATTTAAAACCATTTCATGCATCACATTTTGTAGTATGTGAAATCTGTTAAATGACAAACACAGTTATAAAATACATAACAATGATTTAATAACATGTTTGTTTCTACTTGTATTCCCCCCCTTTAAAGAATTTAAAATCATTTAAAACATTGATTAGGGATATGAACTCACCTGTAGTTGGTGATTGGAATGAACTGAACGGTATAGGATGGCTAGGTGTCAAGCGAGGACTTGTGCACACACTACGATCCTAATGAACATATAATCATACATATATGCACTCAATTAGACTCAAATCACTAATTGATAAAGTTAAGACATCCTAGGCATAATAAACACTTCATATAAGTGTTATAGGCCCTAAGGATTGCATCTAAGCTAATGTGGGACAGGGTATTTGTGTTTAGGGTTTCCAAAGGACCCTATATGAGAGTTTACTCTCCATAAACCATGACACATGGAGTTTACGGTTGTAAACTCTTGAGTTTACGGCCGTAAACACCCAAACATGTGTGTTTGGTGTGTTTTGAAGTCCCAAATGCTTTCTAGAATTATTCTAACTTAGTGGCTAAGTCCTTGGAAGGGTTTAAGGTCTAGAAATGCTCCAATTAGGAGTTTACAGCCTCAAGGCCATTCCCCTTAGAGTTTACGGCCGTAAACTCTAAGTATAGTGGGTTTTTGTTGTTTTCAAGCCTCTTGCATTTTAAGGATATGTTCTAGGCAATTGTTTAAAGCTAATGAGAACCCTAGGCACACTTTGGTGCCATTCTTTTGAGTTTACGGCCCAAGAGCATTCTCTTGGCCGTAAACTCACTTTGATGAGTGATTTTTATGTACTTTGGTTCTTCATTTTTGTGGGAAACAATTCCATGAAGGGGTCTAGGGCTTTAGGTGTCTTGAAAACACCCTTTTGTCCATTTCTATGGAGTTTACGGCCTAAGATACACTTGGGCCGTAAACTTACATTTGTTTGTGTCTTTTGATGTGTTTAAGACCTTACACTTCATGGGAAAATAGTCTAGATAAAATCCTTTAAGTCTTATAGTCCTTAAATCACCATTTTGAGCTTGAAAAGGGAGTTTACGGCCTAAGCAACTCTTGGGCCGTGAACTCCCCAAACTTGGGTGATTTGTGGTTGTTTTCTTGTCCCTAACGTGTATACATAAGCATCTAAGGCCTTATCATAACACAAGTGTTGGTTTTGGTTTCGTTTCGGGAGTTTACCGCCGAAGAACACCTTGGGGTGTAAACTCCTAGATTTCATGTTTTAGCCTTCTAAATCATGTTATAGACACATATAAAGCTTTCTAACATTACTATAAAGAGTTACTCACGTTTTGTTATAAAAACCCGAAGATCCATCAGAGAGAAAATGGCTTTTCTCTAGTCGGAAATGTGAATAATGAATGATTTTGGTTTAGAAATCTATTTATAGTCCTGAGATATTTTGGCAGAAAATATTTTTATTCCTGAAATGATCCCTAATAAAATAGAGTGTTGGAATAACTGTATTGCACAAAACCCTAGTGCACCCACTCTCCTGATATTTCCTGAAGTATAAACCCTGAATTACTCAAACTTACGCAAAAGTCTGAAAATTTACTGTGACTGCTATAACTTCTATTGAAATGATATAGTTCATACAGAATGGAAATTTCGGGTTGTCACATCATCCCCCCGTTAGAAGGAATTTCGTCCCGAAATTAGAATTTAAGCAAATAAGGAATTTACAAATAATTAAGCGAAAAAGTGAGGGTATTTCAGTTTCATCTGATCCTCATGTTCCCAAGTGAATTTCGGTCCACGCTTTGCGTTCCAGCGCACCTTCACTATCGGGATACAGCTCTTCTTTGTTTGTTTGACCTCTCGGTCCATGATCTCTACTGGTTCCTCTACGAAGTTGAGGCTCTCATTGATCTCGATCTCGTCGAGTGGAATAACAAGAGTCTCGTCGGATAGACACTTTTTCAAGTTCGAGACGTGGAAGGTAGGATGTACGTTACTAAGTTCTTGCTGTAGATTGAGCTTGTAAGCTACAGGACCGATTCTCGCAAGAATCTCAAAAGGCCCTATGTATCTTGGATTGAGCTTCCCACGCTTTCCAAAGCGTATCAAGCCCCTCCAGGGTGAGACCTTCAGTAGGACTCGGTCTCCTACCTGGAACTCCAATGGTTTCCTACGCTTGTCAGCGTAGCTATTCTGTCAGTCTCTAGAGGCTTTCAATCTTTCACGAATTTGAACGATCTTCTCTGTTGTTTCCCGAATGATCTCTGGACCTGTGAGTGTGCTTTCGGGAACTCGTCCCTTAGCTAACTGGGTATCACCCACTTCAGTCCAGCACAGAGGGGATCTGCACTTTCGGCCATAGAGGGCCTTGAATGGAGCTGCCTTTATGCTCGTGTGATAACTGTTGTTGTAGGAGAATTCGACTAGGGGTAAATGAGTATCCCAAGCTTTTCCAAAGTCAATCACACAGGCACGCAACATATCTTCTAGGGTTTGGATAGTCCTCTCACTTTGCCCGTCGGTCTGTGGGTGGTAGGCTGTACTCATGTCCATCCTAGTTCCTAGGGAACTTTGTAATGACTGCCAGAACCTCGAAGTGAATCTACTATCTCGGTCCGAGATGATAGATAAAGGAACACCATGCAGCCTTACAATCTCCCTAATGTAAGTTCTGGTAAGTTTCTCCATCTTGTCTGTCTCTTTGATCGGTAGGAAGTGTGCAGACTTGGTCAGTCTATCGACGATGACCCATATGGAATCAAGTCCACACGTCGTCTTGGGCAACTTGGTTATGAAGTCCATAGTGATCCGCTCCCACTTCCATTCTGGTATCTCCGGTTGTTGTAGAAGACCGGAGGGTTTCTGGTATTCGACCTTGACCTTTGCGCAAGTAAGGCATTTACTCACGAAGGTAGAAATATCTGCTTTCATGTTAAGCCACCAGTATAGCTTTTTAAGATCCAGATACATCTTATCTGAACCCGGGTGGACGGAATAACGAGTGTTGTGAGCTTCGGTCATGACCAAGTCTCTGAAGCCACCGTGTTTCGGTGTCCAGATCCGATCCATGAGGTATAAGGCTCCTCCACCCTTGATTTCCAAGTTCTTATCCATCCCTCTAAGGGATCCACCAGCCACATTTTCAGGTTTCAAAGCGTCGAGTTGAGCCTCCTTAATTTGCGTGGACAAGTGTGAATGGATAGTTAGAGTCAAAGATTTGACTCTACGACCAGTATATTCTTTCCGACTTAGGGCGTCGGCTACTACATTGGCTTTACCCAGATGATAACGAATTTCACATTCGTAATCGCTAAGTAGCTCGACCCACCGTCGTTGTCTCATGTTGAGCTCTTTCTGGTCGAAAATGTGTTGTAGACTCTTATGGTCCGTAAAGATCGTTCTTTTTGTACCATATAGGTAATGTCTCCAGATCTTCAGAGCAAACACAACTGCTCCTAGTTCAAGATCGTGGGTTGTGTAGTTAACCTCATGTGTCTTCAGCTGTCTCGAGGCATAGGCGATGACTTTACCTCGCTGCATCAGAACACATCCGAGTCCTTGGTTGGATGCATCGGAATAGACAATGAAATCTTCTATCCCTTCGGGGAGGGATAGTATCGGGGCGGTGCACAAGGCTCGTTTGAGCATTTGGAACGCTCTTTCCTGTTTCTCTTCCCAGTCAAAGGCCACGCCTTTCTGGGTCAGGGTTGTAAGACGTTTCGCTATGCTGGAGAAGTTCTGAATGAACCTGCGATAGTAGCCAGCTAGACCTAGAAATTGACGAATTTCAGTAGGTGTCTTTGGTGCTGACCAGTTCTCGATGGCCTTAATTTTGGAAGGGTCCACGTGTATTCCCTCTTCGCTAACCACATGGCCCAAAAATTCGACTCATCGAATCCAAAATTCACACTTGGAGAACTTCGCGTAGAGCTTCTCCGCTCGCAATGTTTCTAAGATTTTACGGAGATGTTGACTATGTTCCTCCTTACTTCGAGAGTAGATGAGTATGTCATCAATGAAGACTATGACGAACTGATCCAAGTAAGGACGACACACTCTATTCATTAGATCCATGAACACTGCGGGCGCATTAGTTAATCCGAATGGCATCACTACAAACTCGTAGTGCCCATAACGAGTTCGGAAGGTTGTCTTGGGAACATCCTCCTCTAACACTCGTAGTTGGTGATATCCGGATCGCAGATCTATCTTCTAGAAGTAGTTGGCACCTTGAAGTTGATCAAACAAATCGTCAATGCGGGTCAAGGGATAACGATTTTTAATGGTAAGCTTTTTGAGTTCTCTATAGTCGATGCACATGCGAAACGATCCATCTTTCTTCTTGACGAACAAGACCGGTGCTCCCCATGGTGAGAAGCTTGGTCGAATGAATACCTTCTTGAGAAGTTCGTTAAGTTGACTGGAAAGTTCCTGCATCTCGGCCGGTGCCAAACGATAAGGAGATTTGGCTACTGGGGTAGCTCCTGGCACTAAGTCGATTCTGAACTCGACTTGGCGTTGCGGTGGTAAACCGGGAGGTTCTTCTGGGAATATGTCGGGAAAGTCGTGTACTTCTGGGATTTTCTGGATGTCCTTCAGTTCTTGACTGGTATCGACGACGTGTGCTAGGAATGCATGATATTCCTTTCGCAAGCACTTCTGGGGTTGAATGCACGAAATGATACGAAGGCTCGTACTAGGTTTGTCACCGTAGATAATTAAGGTTTCGTTGTTAGGAAGGTTAAGACGAACTGATTTTTCAAAGCACAAGATATCGGCGCAAAGAAGACTCAACCAGTCCATACCGATGATAACGTCGAAACATTTAATTGTGACTGGCATGAGATCTATCTTGAAAGTATGGCCATCTAAAGCTAAGGTACAACCTACGTATATGCAGTTTGTACTCTCTGTTTTCCCGTTAGCCATTTCTACTGTGAATGAGTTATCTAATGCACATGGTTTTTATTTAAGCAGGTGTGCAAACTTGTGACTTACGAAACTTTTCTCGGCTCCACTATCGAAAAGTATGCAAGCATATGAGTTATCGAGGAGGAACGTACCAGTAACTATCGTAGGATCAGCTACTGCTTTGTAACAGCCCAGAATGTCAGGTATTTCTTTAAGTTATTTTTGGGCACATTTAAGAGGGGACTCGGCGAGTAGGTGCATGACTCGCCGAGTAGGGCCATGGTCTTGGACGCAGTCGCAGATACGTGACTGGACTCGACGAGTCCAAATAGGGACTCGGCGAGTCGATGCTGTTTCAGCTGAACCTTAGCCGTTTCATTTCTGATCGTATATAACGATCTTATGGCCGTCATGTCGCGTCTTTTGGCCGATTGAAGATACCCTGGGAGTGTGTGAGCATCTGAAGCAAGAGAGAGGACTTGAGGAGGCTTGAAGAGATTGTTAGACAAGGAGGAGCAAGGTGGTGATCAAAGGAATCGAGTGCTGGAGGTTTGGAGACACAGGGAACACGTTTCCAGGTAACCTTCGGATCGAAATCTGTAACTTTTACGTTGTATGCGAGTTTAGGGTTTAGGAAACCCATTTAAGGATTTGTTAGATTATATTGTTGTTATAAGTGTTTAAAAACCCCTGTAATAGTATATGTGAAAGTCCAGGAAGCCCCATATCTATATACTTCGAAATCATGCGAAATACAGGAGGCAGCGGATTGACTGCATGGCGAGGACTCGCCGAGTCCAATGATCAGACTCGGGGAGTAGCTTGAAGATTCACTAGAACTCGCCGAGTTGTTCTTCAGACTCGGCGAGTAGCTTGAAGGTTCACTAGGACTCGCCGAGTTGTTCTTCAGACTCGGCGAGTAGCTTGAAGATCTACTGGAACTCGTCGAGTCGTTCTTCAGACTCGGCGAGTGGTGTCAGGGTGTCTATACTCGTCGAGTTACCCTTTGCACTCGACGAGTCCGGTCAAGATTGACCGTTGACCTGTATATAACTTAGTAGGGTCAGTTGTCTTGTTTGATAAGATCTTTAACAAAGGATGTGGTATTATAGGGAACCTGCGGATTAGCGGATCGTGTGCGAGTAGCTCGAAGGGTTTATAGCTTGCATACTACGAGGTGAGTCTTCTCACTATACTTCACCCGGAAGGGTTTGACTGTGAGACCGGAAGGTCGTATGTGTTATATTCATGCTATGTCTAGAGAGGTAGATGCTTTATATGTGATGTATGCTTATATGTGATGTATGCTTATACGGGCTGGAAGGCGAGACTTTATGTGATAGAAAGGACGGTATGATGTATGACTTATGTGTTATGTGTATTATGTTACATGTGTTATGTTTTATACTTTCATGGGCCGGAAGGCAAAATACTATGGGCCGGAAGGCAATTTAATACGGGCCGGAAGGCGATATATATTATGGGCCGGAAGGCGATTATGTTACGGGCCGGAAGGCAATGTTATGTGGACCGAAAGGTCCGGGCCGGAAGGCGTATGTGGGTAAGTCGTATACTGGGGAACTCACTAAGCATTTATGCTTACTAGTTGTGTTTATGTTTTTCAGGTACTAGTGATGACCGTGGAAAGGCGCCGGCGTGACACGTACACACTGCCACTGTTGAAGATCCTGGAGATTATTTATTTATATTTTTGGAAATAAACTTGGAATAAACCCTTTGTCGAATAATGATGTTTTGTTTTAAATAAAAAAAAATTGTTTGAAAATTTTGAGTTGTTACAATTGGTATCAGAGCCTTGGTTTGAGGGATTCGGGTGTACTTTTGGGTGCAACTGAACTCAGACCGGGGATTTGAGGAAAAACTTTTTTCTTAAAAATAATAAGGACATAGCATTTTATAAAGGGTAAGGCGGTAAAAACAAGGGTGGAACAGTGTGTACGAGCAGCCAGCGTCCGAACGGTAAAGATCCCCAGAATACCTTACGATGTTATGTTATGCACTGAGTTATGAATTGTTATGCATGCTAGAAGACTAGGTATACATGATAGGACTAGAATTGCCTGTTTTGTGATGCCTTAGTCTAGGGAGATTGCTTATATGAGATATTTGGTAGCGTGCAAGTAGATAGTGCATACTAGAGGTAGAGTACTCATTATTCGGGATTTGGGGAGGAAGATTTGGGACGAATACTGATACGGTGTGGTCGGTAGTATTGGGCCCGTACTATCGAAGGCACCGGATCAGTGGAAGACTCAAATAAGAATCCCTGGAAATCGGAGACTGGGTAGGGCGCGTATCGAGTACAATTGTACTTGGTGGAGTCTCTGATGATTTTATGTTGTATTTCAGAGACATCATGGTTATCACACGCAATGGGGCGAGTTCGAGCGGTGCGAGTGACGAAGAGATTCGTCAGATTATTCAGGAAGAGGTATCTGCGGCGGTCCGGGCTGAGATCCCGGAGATGTTTGGGTCTATTAAGACCACGTTGATGGAGGAGTTTGAGGAGCGGTACGCCGCACTTACTGAAGCTGCAGTTGCTGCCGCTACCGCAGCGGTGGCTGCTGCCAGGCCGCAAGGGGGTGATTCATTACTATTCAGGGAATTCAGCAACACGAAACCCCCTGAATTTGATGGGACGCAGGATCCGATTGCAGCTATGAGGTGGATCGCCGACATCGAGGGGTGTTTCTATACTTGCTCATGCCCGGAGCACTTGAGGGTACGGTTCGCCTTGAACCAGCTCCGTCTGGGAGCGAAGGATTGGTGGAAGTTCGTGACAGCGAACTTCACTCAGGCAGAGATTTCGGCGGTGACATGGGAGAGGTTTACGGAGATGTTCAGGGATGAGTACGTTCCCCCGGTAGAGAGGGAGCGATTGATTCAGGAGTTCTTGACCCTTAAGCAGGGTACTGATTCCGTGGCAGTGATCACACGGAAGTTTCATGAGAGGGCAATGTTCTGCCCCGAGCTGGTATCTACGGAGCAGTCGCGGATGAGCCGCTATTTGGGGGTTTTGAAGAGGGAGATTCGGGAGTTTGTGTCAAACTCCACCTATCGTACTTTCACTGAGCTTCAGGCGAACGCCAGGAAGCGCGAGATTGAGTTAGAGACTCAAGCGAGGGAGGAGGCTGAGTCTCGGCAGGTGGATCGACGGCCGGCCCAGTCTCAGCCGGCAGCCAAGCGGACTAAGTTCGCTGATTCGAGGATGGGAGGTTCGAAGGGCCGCACTTGCACGAAGTGCAGCAAGAGTCACGAGGGGGCGTGTCGAGCTGGTGGTTGCTACAAGTGTGGCAAGGAGGGACATATTGCCAGGGATTGCCCTAAGGGGTTTATGGTTTGCTTTCACTGCAACCAGACAGGCCATCGGAAGGCCGAGTGCCCGCAACTTCGTCAGGGAGCTACACCTACTACCCGGACTACTAAGACCCGACCGGCGAAGGTCGAGGCCCCGAGGGCTCGCGGGAGAGCCTTTCAGCTGACTGCGGAGGAGGTCCGCGCTGCGCCCGATGTTGTGGCAGGTATGTTATCATTCACGTATTTAATTAAAGGTCGAAATGTTATGCTTATGTTAATGTATGTGTAGGTACTTTCCTTGTGAACTCTATGCCTGCTCTAGTATTATTTGATTCGGGTGCGAGTAGATCGTTTGTATCGTTAGCTTTTAGCCAGCACATCGGCATTAGCCGTGAGCCGTTAAGTCGGCCTTTGAGCGTTTCTATTGCGGCTGAGAGGGTGATTTGTGCTACGGAGGTTCTTAGGGGATGTGTGCTAGAGATCTTCGGGGTCGCGTTTCCGATTGATCTCATTCCTATTGCGATGGGTGATGTCTGTGTCATCGTAGGCATGGACTGGTTGAGCCGATTCAGCGCTGTCATCGACTGCGAGCGTCAGCTGGTGACTATACGAGACCCTAGTGGGGAAGTTCTTACGGTATACGGCGAGGGTACCCGTTCGAGATCAGCTTTTTGTTCAGCCGCTAGGGCGAGGCAATGCCTACAGCGGGGATGTAACGGTTTTGTGGCGTATGTGATGGATACGCGGGAGAGTTCCGAGAGACCGAAGACATTGAAGGAGGTTCCAGTGGTGCGCGAGTTTCCAGATGTTTTTCCCGAGGATTTGCCGGGAATACCTCCTGCGAGGCAAGTGGAGTTTGGTATCGATCTAGTTCTAGGGGCTGCGCCTATTGCGAAGGTGCCTTATCGTCTTGCACCTCCAGAGATGCAAGAATTGTCCTCGCAACTTCAAGAGTTGTTAGGGAAGGGATTTATTCGGCCGAGTAGCTCGCCGTGGGGAGCACCGATTCTGTTCGTCAAGAAGAAGGATGGTTCACACCGGATGTGTATCGATTACCGGGAGTTGAACAAGGTGACAGTTAAGAACCGCTATCCGTTACCGAGGATCGATGATCTATTTGATCAGTTGCAAGGGGCATCTTGGTTTTCCAAGATTGACTTGAGATCAGGGTACCATCAGGTAAGAGTGCGGAATGAGGACGTCCAGAAGACAGCCTTTAGGTCGCGGTATGGGCATTACGAGTTCGTGGTGATGCCTTTTGGGCTCACCAATGCCCCAGCAGTGTTCATGGATCTCATGAACAGGGTATGCAGGCCGATGCTGGATCGGTCTGTGATTGTGTTCATCGACGACATTCTGGTGTATTCGCGGTCTAGGGAGCAGCATGAGGGACATTTGAGGGAGGTCCTTGAGGTACTGAGGTCGGAGAAGCTATATGCAAAATTCTCCAAATGCGACTTCTGGTTACGGGAAGTTCAATTTCTGGGGCACGTTGTAAATCAGGCAGGGATATTGGTCGATCCGGCCAAGGTGGAAGCGGTGATGAGTTGGGAGGCACCGAAGTCACCTTCAGAGATCAGGAGTTTCCTTGGTTTGGCGGGGTACTATCGAAGGTTCATTAGGGACTTCTCCAAGATCGCGGTGCCACTTACCAAATTGACCTGAAAGGGTGTTACATTCTCATGGGGACCCGAGCAGCAGACTTCCTTCGAGACACTTCGTCAGAGACTGTGCGAAGCACCAGTATTAGCTCTTCCGGAAGGGATGGAGGACTTTGTCATAGGTGATAGCCTATGCATCGAGGCAGTTGAAGCCTCACGAAGCGAGATATCCCACACATGACTTAGAGTTGGGGGCAGTAGTGTTCGCCCTCAAAATTTGGCGTCACTACCTGTACGGGGTTCGTTGTACCATATACACGGACCATAAGAGTTTGAAGTATTTGATGGATCAACCCAACCTAAACATGCGTCAGAGGAGATGGTTAGATGTGGTTAAGGATTATGACTGTGAGATCCTATACCACCCAGGCAAGGCTAATGTGGTAGCTGATGCATTGAGTCGTAAGGCGGAGAGTACTCCATTGCGGGACGTATGTTTGAGGTTGACGGTGATGACTCCGGTATTAGATGCTATTCGTGGGGCACAGGCCGAGGTTGTGAAGTCGGGGATGCAGAAACAGGAGCGGGTCGTCGGGTTGATTTCAGAGTTCGTTACGGATGGGCGGGGACTTCTGACATTTCAGGGTCGGATCTGGGTGCCATTTGTGGGCGGTACGCGTGTTACTTTGATGGAGGAGGCACATAGATCGAAATTCTCGATCCATCCCGGTGCTACGAAAATGTATCTGGATTTGAAAAAGGAGTACTGGTGGCCTTGCATGAAGAGAGACGTTGCCTGGTTCGTTGAGAGGTGTTTGACCTGCCGTAAAGTTAAGGCCGAGCACCAGAGACCGCACGGTAAGTTGCAACCCTTGGAGATCCCTGAGTGGAAGTGGGATCAGATCACGATGGATTTCATCACCAAATTGCCGAAAACTGCCAGGGGAGTCGATGCGATTTGGGTGATTGTGGATAGGCTAACAAAGAGTGCACACTTCCTTGCCATTAGTGAAAGTTCATCAGCAGAGAAGTTGGCAGAGTTGTACGTAAGAGAGATAGTATCTCGGCATGGAGTGCCGACCTCGATTGTTTCGGATCGCGATGTACGTTTCACTTCCAGGTTCTGGAAGAAATTCCATGAGGAGTTGGGTACTAAGCTGCATTTTAGTACCGCATACCATCCCCAGACCGACGGTCAGAGTGAACGGACGATTCAGACATTGGAAGACATGCTTAGAGCGTGTGTGTTAGACTTCGGGGGTAGCTGGGATGCGCATCTGCCGTTGCTGAGTTTTCCTACAACAACAGCCATCATTCGAGCATTGGTATGCCACCTTTTGAGTTGTTGTATGGTAGGAGGTGTCGGACTCCCATTTGCTGGGGAGAAGTGGGACAGAGAGTGATGGGCAGTACAGAAATTGTACTTCAGACGACCGAGCAGATTCAGCGTGTGAGGCAGAGGTTATTGACCGCCCAGAGCCGACAGAAGAGTTATGCGGTCAGACGCCGATCCGAGCTCGAATTTCAGGTCGGCGACTTCGTTCTCCTAAAGGTTTCTCCTTGGAAAGGGGTAATTCGGTTCAGGAAGAGGGGCAAATTGAGGCCCCGGTTCATAGGTCCATTTCGGGTAATTGCAAGGGTAGGTCGGGTAGCTTATCGGTTGGAGTTGCCAGTAGAGCTGAGTCAGATTCACAATACCTTCCACGTGTCGCAGTTGAGGAAGTGTATAGCCGATGAGGCAGCAGTGGTTCCGTTAGAAGATATTCAGGTGGATGCGAGCATGAATTACGCCGAGAGACCAGTAGCTATCAGGGATCGGAAGATCAAGGTTCTACGGAACAAGGAGATACCTCTGGTGTTGGTTCAGTGGCAACATCGGAAAGGATCGGAGATGACTTGGGAGCCGGAAAGAGAAATGCGGGAGCAACATCCGGAGTTATTCGCAGAATGAGAGACTTCGAGGGCGAAGTCTAGTTCTAGTGGGGGAGAGTTGTAACAGCCCGAAATTTCAGGTATTTCTTTAAGTTATTTTTGGGCACATTTAAGAGGGGACTCGGCGAGTAGGTGCATGACTCGCCGAGTAGGGCCATGGTCTTGGACGCAGTCGCAGATACGCGACTGGACTCGACGAGTCCAAATAGGGACTCGGCGATTCGACGCTGTTTCAGCTGAACCCTAGCCGTTTCATTTCTGATCGTATATAACGATCTTATGGCCGTCATGTCGCGTCTTTTGGCCGATTGAAGATACCCTGGGATTGTGTGAGCATCTGAAGCAAGAAAGAGGACTTGAGGAGGCTTGAAGAGATTGTTAGACAAGGAGGAGCAAGGTGGTGATCAAAGGAATCGAGTGCTGGAGGTTTGGAGACACAGGGAACACGTTTCCAGGTAACCTTCGGATCGAAATCTGTAACTTTTACGTTGTATGCGAGTTTAGGGTTTAGGAAACCCATTTAAGGATTTGTTAGATTATATTGTTGTTATAAGTGTTTAAAAACCCCTGTAATAGTATATGTGAAAGTCCAGGAAGCCCCATATCTATATACTTCGAAATCATGCGAAATACAGGAGGCAGCGGATTGACTGCATGGCGAGGACTCGCCGAGTCCAATGATCAGACGCGGCGAGTAGCTTGAAGATTCACTAGAACTCGCCGAGTTGTTCTTCAGACTCGGCGAGTAGCTTGAAGGTTCACTAGGACTCGCCGAGTTGTTCTTCAGACTCGGCGAGTAGCTTGAAGATCTACTGGAACTCGTCGAGTCGTTCTTCAGACTCGGTGAGTGGTGTCAGGGTGTCTATACTCGTCGAGTTACCCTTTGCACTCGACGAGTCCGGTCAAGATTGACCGTTGACCTGTATATAACTTAGTAGGGTCAGTTGTCTTGTTTGATAAGATCTTTAACAAAGGATGTGGTATTATAGGGAACCTGCGGATTAGCGGATCGTGTGCGAGTAGCTCGAAGGGTTTATAGCTTGCATACTACGAGGTGAGTCTTCTCACTATACTTCACCCGGAAGGGTTTGACTGTGAGACCGGAAGGTCGTATGTGTTATATTCATGCTATGTCTAGAGAGGTAGATGCTTTATATGTGATGTATGCTTATATGTGATGTATGCTTATACGGGCCGGAAGGCGAGACTTTATGTGATAGAAAGGACGGTATGATGTATGACTTATGTGTTATGTGTATTATGTTACATGTGTTATGTTTTATACTTTCATGGGCCGGAAGGCAAAATACTATGGGCCGGAAGGCAATTTAATACGGGCCGGAAGGCGATATATATTATGGGCCGGAAGGCGATTATGTTACGGGCCGGAAGGCAATGTTATGTGGACCGAAAGGTCCGGGCCGGAAGGCGTATGTGGGTAAGTCGTATACTGGGGAACTCACTAAGCATTTATGCTTACTAGTTGTGTTTATGTTTTTCAGGTACTAGTGATGACCGTGGAAAGACGCCGGCGTGACACGTACACACCGCCACTGTTGAAGATCCTGGAGATTATTTATTTATATTTTTGGAAATAAACTTGGAATAAACCCTTTGTCGAATAATGATGTTTTGTTTTAAATAAAAAAAAATTGTTTGAAAAATTTGAGTTGTTACATGCTTCCTCGTGGCCTAGGGCCATAACTCTTCCTACTCCGCCAGCCATCCCCGCTTTAGGGCAGTTCCTCTTGTAATGGCCCACATCGCCACAACCGTAGTAGGCTTGGCCCATACCGGCATTAGGGACCTGGGCGGCTTGAGCTGTTGGAGACTTGCAGTAACGGGCGGTGTGCCCCTTCCTGTTGCAGTTAGAGCAGAACATCTCCTTGCAAGGTCCGTGGTGGTGGAAGTTGCACTTGGTACACTTCGGGAGAGTCCCAGCATATGTTTTTTGCTGGTAAAAGGTTCGCAGGGGCAACCGGAGTCATTGTGGCAGCATTGATCGCCACTAGTTGTTGCTTATTGGAGGATCCTTGCGGAGCCCCTCTTTTCCTCTTATTCCACCCCTCCTTGTGGTAGTCGGGGTTGGACTTTTGTGGTACAGGTGTAGGGATTTTTGTGTTCTGAGGTTTCTGGTGATCGATGAGGGATTGTGCCAGTTCCTTGGCACTATCAAAAGTAATAGGCCTGGAAGCTATAACACTTGACTGGATCTGGGGCGACAGCCCCCAGATATATCTTTCTATCTTTTTGCTCTTGGGAGCAACCATGTCAGGGCACAAGTTTGCCAGATCACAGAACCTATTCGTGTAGGTTCCTATGTCAGATCCAACCATTTGCAGGCTCCAAAGTTCCTGCTTGAGTTTTTGTATTTCTACCCGAGGACAGTACTCTCTAATCAGCATGTCCTTCAAGTGTTCCCAGTTGATGGAATACGCCACCACCAGAGTCAGGTACTTAACATGGCCGTTCCACCATGTTAGTGCCCTATCAGAGAAGGTACAAGCTGCGAACTTGACCTTGTTGCTTTCTTGGCAAGCGCAAATTTCAAAGATAGATTCCATCTTTTCAATCCATTGCCTTAACACCACAACCCCACCGGTACCATTGAAGCTGCGGGGTTTGGCGTTTGTGAAGTCCTTGTAGGTGCATTCCCGAGGGTGTCCATGGCTTTCTCCGTGGTTCGAGGGAGTTGCACCTGTTCCCGATCCGCTAGGGACAGGAGTGTTGATTGCTGACACAGCAGCTGCAACTGATGTTGTGAAAGCTGCCTGGAACACGTTGGCATCAAATGGGTTTGGTGGTAGAGGAGGTTGAGGTTGTGGTGGTGGAGGAGACAGTGGTATCGGTTTTTCGTTGATTGGATTACGCTTTGTACTTCTGCGTGGCGGCATCTTTAACTATACGTTTAAAAGATGACGACATGGATAAGAATAAATGATTTATGAATGTGTCTCATGGACTAACTCCCCATAGTCCAACAACAAAATGAATAGAATAACTAACTGAAAGTGACAACATTTGGATAATAATATCCATATGATTAGATATCTGTCAGAATACTAGAATTACAGATGTAACAAGTTCGGGAAAAATGGCCTAAAAGTAGGCCTTACATCAACCAAGATGGAAAATTTTGGCAGAAATAAGACTAGATCAAGACCTAACAGGTCTAAGATTTATACAGATAGGAAATTAGCCCAAAGGTTTACATAAACTAGGTTATATCCAAAAGATGAGATCACGATATTCTATCGGCGACGAAAACTGCTAGCATGAGTCCTCGATCCCGACAGTAGACGTTCAATGTCCCTTATACGCCTGTCCCACCTTGCTTGCTGAGCTTGAAGTTCTCTAACTTCTGCTCGGGTTTCAGCAAGTTTTCTCTGCAGATTTGCATTACGGACCAGAGTCCTGTCATGATCAGACTCTAGTTGGCGAATGTGGACAGTGTTAACACCAGAGTTGGCGTCAACTTCCAAAACTTGATTGATAGAAGCCTGAGCCATAATCGTGTTTCGAGAAATCCTACGCACCATGATTGGTAGGACTCTATCAGCAGAACCTCCTTCAGTGAGGTTGTAGAAACTTCGGTCGCCATTGTAGGGAATGGACTGACCTTGTTCCTGACTCCATTCAGTCAAGTTAATGGCCTACAAGGGTGTGGGTCCTTGAAACACAGGACGAGGGTTCAGGTTTGGGTTTTGAGCAGCTGGGGGTAGGTTGTTGACTTCTGGCTCCGAGTCCAAACTATCGGAAAAGCCCTCAGCATGGTGATCATCCAAAGGAATTGGGTGATCATCTTCCGGTTCTGCCTCTAGCCAACCAGCATTGCCTTGGTTTGGGAAGTACGGATCGCCATGGTGAAATCCAGCCATTTTAATCTACGCGAGAAAAGGGATATAAGAAATAGTTTAAATAGAGGAACTAACTAAGATAATTACAGTAAGATCAAATACCCATATGGTATTTCTTTATGGCTGTGTTGGTAAGTTTTTAGACTTGTTGCCACATCACAACCATTTTTGGGCATATGCTAATCACTCCTCGGACCAGCATAGTTGATCAGGCTATGCTATTCCCAAGACTGACTATATATCCCCAGGCTCACTTGTGATGTTCAACAATTGTAATACTTTTGTTCTTGTCATTGTGACACTGATTTTAGTATGAATGTAGGCACGTATACTTACTTAAATATTTTATTATTTATAAGTATAACTCTTACACAGAGTGTTTTAATCCCATGTATTTATAGTTAGTATATCTTTTATGGGTTGATATACTTAATTCACTATAAACAATTCTCTGATACCAATCTGTCACACCCCAAAACCACGAACGGCGGAAACGTTCAGGGGTGGAGGACGTTATGTACAGTATCACAACAGTGTAATATAATAAACAAGCAACAACATCATCCATTGCATTATAAGTAAAGTTTTAATACATGTGTGTTTCTTTCATTGTAGTAAGACACCAAAAATATACAATCAAAATAAAAGACGAGACTTGTCTGCTCCGTCTTCTCAAAACCTGGCCTCTGTACCTGTCTACTGATGACCTGAGAATACAAGTTATTTTGAAAGCGAGTATCAGCTTTAAAGCTGGTGAATTCATAAGTATATAAGTGTTATTGCCTTGTTTGTGAAAATCTGTTATAAAGGCCTTGTAAATCATTAAATGAAAATGTTGAGGTAAGTATGAAATCCTTAGAAAAACCCTTATTTTCTATAAGTATGAAATGTAGTCTTCTACCAAGACCCGAACGTTCTGTACGTATGAAGTGTAGTCTTCTACCAAGATCCGAATGTTCTGTTTGTAAAATGATAGTTTTTCCTTTGTGTTGACTAGTACTAAAAGTGCTTAGTCTAACTCATCGTTTATGTGAATGTATCACAAAATAAAGTAAACAAGAAAAATTTAATACTGTAAGTGTTGTCACTGGGTACTAGGACCAACACAACATCACATTAAGCGAAATGTATAACCTAATGAACATCCGAAGATTGTCCAATTGTGCTCTGTAGCAGCAGCAGGTGGGTGGAAGGGTTAGTCCCGAATCGATCCTCCTAATATAAGTAATAACCGTAGGCATCCGTAGATGTTCATTACTCACTGTTGCTAACAAATGAGTTACGGAATGGTTAGTCCTGTACGTATATCCCGAGGTACTGTGGGATAGAGGCCCATCTAGGTATCCCGAGGTACTAGGGATTGGGTCCTGTCTAGATATCCCGAGGTACAGGGGGATATGCAGGAAGATTTAAACAGAAAGTACTAATAAATCATCCTCGCAATTCGAGATACAAGTATTCATGTTAATGTACATAATTAAGTGTATCTACGTAAAGGTACTCATGTAATGCGTTCATGTATGCGTGTTCATGTATCATGTAAGTATATGTAAACGTACTCATGTATCATGTAATCAGATGTAAAGGTACTCATGTATCATGTAATCAGATGTAAAGGTACTCATGTATCAGGTAATGTACTGGTATAGACTCATAAATGAATTGACTCTTGTGTGATTCCTTGTAATAGGAATTATGTTTGATATCTCCAAATTATCCCTATGATAACTTATTGGAAGGTAATTGGTCGTTCAAGTAGGTTTATACATTCTTACTACTCAAGGGTGTGATAAAACAAATGAAAATTGTAAACTATAACATCAATACATATATAAGAATATAAGTGTACATGCATAGTTTAGTTCAACAATGTAAAATGGTTTCATAAGACATCTTATGGGTTTTGAACAATAATTAAAAATGACTTGATGTCATTTTAATATACATTTCAAAGGTAAAACAATAGATAACAATGCGTTTTTAAGATTTAATACCATTTCATGCATCACATTTTGTAGTATGTGAAATCTGTTAAATGACAAACACAATTATAAAATACATAACAATGATTTAATAACATGTTTGTTTCTACTTGTATTCCCCCCTTTAAAGCATTTAAAATCATTTAAAACATTGATTAGGGGTATGAACTCACCTGTAGTTGGTGATTGGAATGAACTGAACGGTATAGGATGGCTAGGTGTCAAGCGAGGACTTGTGCACACACTACGATCCTAATTAACATATAATCACACATATATGCACTCAATTAGACTCAAATCACTAATTGATAAATTTAAGATATCCTAGGCATAATAAACACTTTATATAAGTGTTATAGGCCCTAAAGATTGCATCTAAGCTAATGTGGGATAGGGTATTTGTGTTTAGGGTTTCCAAAGGACCCTATATGAGAGTTTACTCTCCATAAACCATCACACATGGAGTTTACAGTTGTAAACTCTTGAGTTTACGGCCGTAAACTCCCAAACATGTGTGTTTGGTGTGTTTTGAAGTCCCAAATGCTTTCTAGAATTATTCTAACTTAGTGGCTAAGTCCTTGGAAGGGTTTAAGGTCTAGAAATGCTCCAATTAGGAGTTTACGGCCTCAAGGCCATTCCCCTTAGAGTTTACGGCCGTAAACTCTAAGTATGGTGGGTTTTTGTTGTTTTCAAGCCTCTTGCATTTGAAGGATATGTTCTAGGCATCTGTTTAAAGCTAATGAGAACCCTAGGCACACTTTGGTGCCATTCTTTTGAGTTTACCGCCCAAGAGCATTCTCTTGGCCGTAAACTCACTTTGATGAGTGATTTTTATGTACTTTGGTTCTTCATTTTTGTGGGAAACAATTCCATGAAGGGGTCTAGGGCTTTAGGTGTCTTGAAAACACCCTTTTGTCCATTTCTATGGAGTTTACGGCCTAAGATACACTTGAGCCGTAAACTTACATTTGTTTGTGTCTTTTGATGTGTTTAAGACCTTACACTTCATGGGAAAATAGTCTAGATAAAATCCTTTAAGTCTTATAGTCCTTAAATCACCATTTTGAGCTTGAAAAGGGAGTTTACGGCCTAAGCAACTCTTGGGCCGTGAACTCCCCAAACTTGGGTGATTTGTGGTTGTTTTCTTGTCCCTAACGTGTATACATAAGCATCTAAGGCCTTATCATAACACAAGTGTCGGTTTTGGTTTCGTTTCGGGAGTTTACCGCCGAAGAACACCTTGGGGTGTAAACTCCTAGATTTCATGTTTTAGCCTTCTAAATCATGTTATAGACACATATAAAGCTTTCTAACATTACTATAAAGAGTTACTCACGTTTTGTTATAAAAACCCGAAGATCCGTCAGAGAGAAAATGGCTTTTCTCTAGTTGGAAATGTGAATAATGAATGATTTTGGTTTCGAAATCTATTTATAGTCCTGAGATATTTTGGCAGAAAATATTTTTATTCCTGAAATGATCCCTAATAAAATAGAGTGTTGGAATAACTGTGTTGCACAAAACCCTAGTGCACCCACTCTCCTGATATTTCCTGAAGTATAAACCCTGAATTACTGAAACTTACGCAAAAGTCTGAAAATTTACTGTGACTGCTATAACTTCTATTGAAGTGATATAGTTCATACAGAATGGAAATTTCGGGTTGTCACACCTTGACCCGGATGACGAAGAAGGTCGTTGTATTTCACTGGGGGCCTGAGCAGCAGGCAACATTTGAGACATTGAGACAGAGATTGTGTGAGGCGCCTATCTTAGCCCTACCACAGGGAGTGGAAGATTTTGTAGTGTACTACGATGCGTCCATTTTAGACTTGGGTGCACTACCCGATGCATGATCTGGAGTTGGGGTAGTTGTCTTTACCCTCAATATTTGGCGGCATTACCTCTATGGGGTCCATTGTACCATATGCACAGACCGCAAGAGCTTGAGGTACCTCATGGATCAGCCGAATCTGAACATGAGGCAGCATCGGTGGCTAGGATTGGTGAAGGTTACGATTGTGAGATCCTCTACCACTCGGAGAAGGCCAACGTTATGGAACATGCGCTCAGTCATAAGGCAACCCCAGTAAGAGAAATTTGCTTGAGGATGATGATGGTGACTCCACTTTTGGAGCGTATCCGAGAGGTACAGGTTCATGGTATGAAGGAGGAGCACCGAAACTGGGAGAAGATCATAGGCCAGGTGGCCTCGTTCTTCTATGACATACGTGGGCTACTGACCCTGCATGGGAGGGTCTGGGTTCCGTACTGCGGTGAAGTGCAACATATTTTGATGGATGAGGCCCACAATTCCATATTTTCCATCCATCCTGGGGCGGAGAGGATGTACAGAGATCTTTGCACTATTGGTGGCACTCCATGAAGCGGGATGTAGCCTGGTACGTCGAGAGATGCCTGACCTATAGGAAGGTCAAGGCAGAGTACTAGAGGCCTCACAACAAGACACAACCATTGGACATCCCTGTGTGGAAGTGGGTGGATATTACTATGGATTTCGTCATGAAACTTGCTAGGACCGCACGGGGAGTGGATTCGATTTGGGTCATCGTGGATCGGTTGACCAAGAGTGCCCATTTCATCCTGATTCAGGAGAGCATTTCGGCCAAGAAGTTGGCTGACATTTACATCAGAGAGGTAGTAGATCGGCACAGAGTGCCAGTGTGAGGTTATAAATTGTGGTTTATACTTTTCATTTCATAAGCTATTAGAGTTCTTGGACTAGGACCAAAAACACCATGTTTTGGTGTTGTTTGGACCAAAATCTGATTTGATTTGGGTTAGGCTTAATGTTGCTCTGTTTGGGTTTTAGGCTAGGCCATGGTTATTAGGTCTATGTATATATAGTGTTATCTTAGACTTGTAAAGTGTGTGGGACATTTTTGTGGTGGCCAAAAAGTCAAGAACGAGATCTAGAGAGAAACAGAGAGAAAACCAAATGTAATCAAGAATCTTATATACCCGACTATTCATCTATAATAGTGTGCATTGAAGATTAATCATCGTGTTCTTATTCCATATTATATTTTTCATCATTCACTTGATTAGGATTCCGCACCATCACAGTGAAATTAGATTGATACATAGCGTTTGGGGACTTACAAGTAGTATCCAAGTTTAGATCGGTATCAATTGAATTGGCAAGATATTAAGAGTTTCTTGTTTTTTTCATGGATTTCCGGGTGTTTTTGAATTTTTTTGGACAAATTTTTGGCTGTTTGTTCTTCTTGTTCTTCATATTTTTGGAGTTTTGATCGGGTTTGACTTTGAAAATTAAAATTTTCGTGTTTTTGGCAAGTTTTGGGTGATTATTGGCCAAATTTTGCGAGATCTCGATGGGCACTTCAGTCTCGATCAAACCCTTGGAGGATATCGGCGGCCAACAACAATTTCGGTTAGGTCAACAGTAATTTCGGTTAGCGTTGCAAGTTGTCAATCCAAAGCTGTGGCGTTTTTCGGTGTGCTGATTTCGGCCTGGCAATCTCGGCTTCGCAATTTTTGGCTTCACTTCTCAGTCATACTTCTCAGTGCGCGCCTTGTCGGTGTGATTGAGAGGCCTCACATTTTCGGTCTAAAAGTATGGTTTTCGGTATTAAAGCCTCATTTTGGGTATTAAAGCCTCATTTTCGATATTAAAGCTTCGTGTTTGGTCAAAAACCTCGTATTCGATCAAATGTTTTTGTTTCTGGTCAAATACTCTCTATTTTGGTCTTGAAATTTCATTTTTGGCCTAAAACTTTTGTTTTCGATCAAGGCTATTCTTTTTGGACAAAAATTTTGACTTTAATCTTTGACTTTCAAGTTTGACTGTTGATTTTCAATTTTGACTTTTGACTTTCAAGTTTTCACGTTTGAGTTTCAAGTTTGATTTTCAACATGGACTTTCAAGTTTGGCTTTTAAGCTTGACTTCTTAAGTTTAACTTTTCAAGTTTGATTTACTTTTCAAATTTGTCATTCAAGGTTTCAAGTCAAATGGCATTTTTTATGATTTCACAATCAGTTCTATTTCTGGTAAATTATCCTTTTTGGTTAATAATGAGTTCTTCAATCATCCAGGTTAATGAAACTTCAAGCTCTTAGTCCTGTGAAGCTAAAATTAGACATTATCATGATCAACATGAATTATTAATTAGAGAAATTGAGGACCTTAAATATGAAGGATACACTCTCAGAAAGTCCCAAAAACCTTTAAAAGAACTATTAGAGGTCAAAACCTAGGACTTTGGAAAACTTCAAGAAGAATACAACACAAAGTATGAACATTATGATTATGCTCAACAAAATATTGGTAGTCTAACTGTTGAGGTTAACACATTGAAAAATAAATTTGAGAATGCATACTTTAATTTTAAAAAAATTGATATGTCAAGTAAAAAGGTTGAGACAATGATGGAAAAAACAATTAAAATTTAAAGATAATCATAATAAAGGTTTAGGGTATCACCGTGTTCCACCTCCCTTAAATGATAAATATCCCCCCCCCCCCTTGAGACCAATGAGGTAGAGATACCTGCTCAGTATAGCCAACCCCCTGTATCAACTTGAGTTAAGACTAGATAGTCTGGCCCAACTGAAAATATTGAGGTGAACTATACTAATGCCTCTACTTCATGTACAGGTAAAGTAGTGGAAGATGAGAATATGGAGAACAAAAATAATTCTAGTTCTGTTAATTCAGTTGATTGTCAAACCAATGTCTCTTTGAACTCTGAATATGCTGCCTCTAATTCAATTACTTCTAATAAACCTGCTATTGGTAAATATAGGTCACCAAAAAATGCGAAACAGACTGCTTGATGTAAGTTTGTTTATGGTAACAATCAGAGACAATACATCAACACACTATCAGGGATGTGCAGAAAAAACTTTCACGTGAAGAAACAAACATGTTTTTACTGTGGAACACCTGGACACATTGTCAGAAATTGTCCAAATGATGCGTATGTTCCCTACTACAAACAAGGTTGGAAGAATATGCCAAGAGGGAGATCTTCCAAAATAAACACTTCGAGGTCACATTCACACAATCGTGACTGGAACACTAAGAAGGTCAATAATCAATCTCCCAAGGACAAGAAAGGAATGTCTGACAAGAAGACAAATTCAAGAGATGGCTCTGCTAGAAAAAGGTCATTTAGGTTGAAGTCATCTCGATGGTCGGTTTCTAGTTCTAAAGCAAGTGCTGAGGCATCCATCCGATCAAAAAAGAAATGGATTAAACCCAACTACAGATGGTTACCAAAGGTTTACACTCCCAAATCATCTAATGATTCTAACTTTTCTACATCTTTTGTGTGTGACAAACAAGATATGTCATGGGAGAGAGTACCTTGTGTAGATGATAAAGGTTATCCTAGTTTCAAAATGGATTGGGTTCCAAAGACCAACTAATCTTGCACTTTATGTTGGAGCAGCTATAGAGGAATATCATCATATTTCGGATTGTTAATAGTGGTTGTTCCTGGCACATGATAGGATACATCTTTAATGTTTACGACATTTAGAATCTTCATTGAGAGCATGTGTCCTTTGCGGGAAGGAAGAAGGAAAGGATCACCAACGAGGATTTCATTTAATGACATGATGAATATTGAATATCTTAACTTTGTTCCGGAATTGAAACACAACTGAAGTTGGATATGTTGTTGCATATGCGTGCTATTCTAAAAACATCTAGATGCAACTTTAATTGTTGAATTACGGTTTGAGTTTTCTTCTCGAGACTTCTAAGTTTTTATTAAAATGATTTGTTTTGAAGACAATTTTTTTTTGCACATTTATTTTATTTTCTTTCTTCCCATGCACAATTTAAGGGGCGAGGGGGTGGGGGGGGGGGGGGAGGGAATTAAATAAAATTATAAAAAAAATATATAAAAATAAAATAAAAATTTTGTTTTCTTTCGTAATTATTTTTGGCAAGAGATGTGAAGTTTAGTGTTAAAGGGCAATCTGAAATTCATGTAATGCACTGATGTTAAATTATTTAGACTCTGTGTTTAATGTGCTGGTAGGCACGAAGGATTCCAAATTATAGGACCAGACACAACTGAAAATGAAAGGACTAGACAATGTTAACTCATTTGGACTTAGATAGCTTCATTTGGACTGACCATACGACACTTGGATAGATTGAGTAGTGAGATAAATAATAGAGCCTCTAAGACACATTAAAGTTACTTATTATCTAGAACTGTGGCTCAACACTTCTTCAATGTACAGATTAATGTCCTTAATTCTAGTGTTGATAGGGTGACTGGGGGGTTGAGGTGAAGTAGGTATGTGTGAAATTGTTTTTCTTTCTTATCCTCTCTATCAGTCATATGTTGCCCCCTTTGCATGATCGGAAGATCTGACCTAGGACGCGACATGCACCTTAATTTCTATCCATCTCTATCTATGATTTTCTCTATCCATCTATGTTAGTAATATGTTGTGTCCTTCGCGTGATCGGATCTGGGACAAAACATATGCACATTTCCATCTCTCTAACCCTCTATCTATTGTTAGTCATATGTTATCTCCTCTGCGTGATTGGAAGAGATCCGACCTAGGATACAACATATGCATCTCAATATCCATCCTCTATCTCAAATAATTGAGCACTCACCTAAAGCAAAGAGCTTTTTGGAATTTCTTGATTGCTAGGGTATGTCGTGAAATGGGAACACATTCTGGTGCACTTAAAATTGAACTAACCAAAGGCTTCTATAGATCTCGTTGCTGAATTTAAGTGGACAACAATATCCTTGATCGTCGTCAGCAAAATGGTCTATTTAGGAATATTATTTAGGAATCACAATGTCTTGTCATTTATAAATGTCCAAGTTGTCAATATCATTTGTGTTTAAGTCGATCACAATATCGGTGACTGACCAGAGCTAAACATGTAGGTGTGTGCTGATAAACAATATTGAATTGTTTGACAACTTTTATCCCAAAAGTTTCTCTTTTGTACATTTTGTATCTTATTTTTGTTTTTGTTAAATTTGTTCATATTTTTCCACTATGCACAAATTTAAGAGGGAGAAATAAAAAAATCAAACCAAAATCATAAAATTTAAAATTTAATAATATGTTTATTTCTGTTTTATTTCCTTTTCCAAAAAATCAGAAAAACCAAAGATATTTTATTTTTACTTTTGAGTGTATTTTATTTTTATTTTTATTTCTTAGTTATTTTTATTGTGTTCTAGGTTTTTTTTTTACTTTTATTTTTTATCTCACAATTTCATTTGTCTTAAAAGGCGAATTCAAAAAGAAGAAGAAACTCAAGGAGACTGTATCGGAAATTTTTGAGTAAGGAGAAGAAACTTGGAAAGGAGTTGAAGGTTATTACACTTCACTCTATTTTCAAAAAGAATTAAAGGATTGAAACTGTACAATTTTTCAGTTAGGCGGTTTCTTTCAAAGAAGTGACGTATTTAAGGAATTAAAAGTTTGAAACTGTACAGATGTAATGGCACCAGGGCGATGCAGCTCGAAAGGAATGAGTGTTGTTGACCGTCTCGCTAGGGGTCAGGTTACCTTTTTTAACATGAAAAACTGTGTTGAGATCTTTGATCTAGGATATACAGGGGATAACATCAAAACTAGCCATGAGTAGTTCTTCGATACTCAACAAATCGCAGTGCATTCCTCTGTGTTCACACAGATTTCGTGAGTAGTCACCTTCTGAGCCAAGGATGGGTCCTTGAACAACTATGGTGAGAAGGGTTTTTATGACTCTGTGATCCACATGTACTTTTTAGTCATGGTTACTTTTCAAGGCACAACGGTGATCATTGAAGAATTCTCATTCGAAGCAACAAGAATTGAAGGTTATTTTTCAAAATTTAATTTTCAACCCCGGAAGCAAGGTGAAATTGTACTTAAAGTTATGTAACAAATTGCATTGAATCCTCCTCAATTAATTTTATACTATCTGTGAACCCCCTGAAATGATCCAGAAGCATCAGTCTCTTTGTTATTTTTTTAAAATTTCTCAAAGCTGCAAGTGTTGATTTTCAAGAATCCTTACAAGAAGCCTCTACACCCAATGTGTGTCCAAAGTCAGATTTTTAGAAGGAAGTCCAATTACTAAAGATAAAGTCATTCACGCTGAAGTTCATATGTCCATCTTGAAGTTATGAAGAAATCAAGGATAAAAGCTGAAGCCAAGAACAAAGCGAAGATTGAGAAGAAAAGAAAGCTAGAATCCCAGGGGGAGATTATTGGGATAAAAGAAAAGAAAGCTATAAACCAAGGGGGAGATTTTCAGGTCATAATTGTTCGCTTATACTTTGCTTTTCATAAGCTATTAGAGTTCTTTGGCAATGACCGAATTCACCATGTTTTGGTGTTGTTTGGACTGACATCTCATGTGATTTCGGTTAGGCTTAATGTTACTTTGTTTGGATTTTGGGATGGGCGTTGGTTATTAGGTCTAGGTATAAATAGTATTATCTTAGCCTTGTAAAGTGTGTGGGGCATTTTGATGGTGGCCAACAAGTCAAGAACGAGATCTAGAGAGACACGGAGAGAAAACCAAGTGTAATCAAGAATCTTATGTACCCGACTTTTCATCTATAATATTGTGAATTGAAGATTAATCATCTTGTTCTTATTCCATATTATATCATGCATCATTCAATTGATTGGGATTCCACACCATCGTAATGAAATCTGATTGATACATAGAGTTTGGGGACTTACAACCAATTTTTATGAATTCTGACCGTGACGTGCGATTCACTTCTAGATTCTTGAAGAAATTGTTGGATAAGGTGTCTAAGTCCATAACTATTTCTGGTATGTACTTGACCCGACCCGGCATGGTCCATTTGGGTTGCATGGCACAATGCAATTGGATAGACTAAATGAGAGAAATAACACTTGGAGATTATTAATATATTATAAGTTCTAATATATTAATAATATTATTTGATTAGTTTGATCAAGAATTAATTTAGAATTAATTATGTGATCAAAAGATAACTAACTAAATATATGGGTTGATTATGTAAATCATCCATATCTTGTATAGTGGGCTAAGAGGCTCCATGGATTGTCAATTTGGGTTCCACCCATTGGATGCTCCATGGATGCTTCATGGGAGTTACAAACCCATGGGTCATGGAAATGAAGAGTCATGACACATTAGGGTTTAACCCTAGATGTGTCAACACTATATAAGAAACATGTTCTCCACCTAAAATCGGTCACACTAAGAAACAAGAGGGCTTGGCCGATTTTTGAGAAGTGTGTGTTCTCTCATAAGTTCTTCCAAGAGCATTTGGTGTTGTGTGAAGCATTTGAGGCATCACACTTGGGGTGCTAGGCTCACAAGGTTTCAAGGAACACAAACAACAACAAGGTAAGTTATTCTATCTATACTTTAAGTTAAAATTGTTCCCCATGTATGCTAGATAGGAATATAACATTGGAATTCAACTTTGCATGATAATTAGACAAACATAGATCCAAGGTTATTAGGGTTGCATGTACACTTAGGAAGTGTTAGAATGTTCAAAACCCATTAGGGGTATCAGAGCCTAGGCTTGTTTGTTTTTTATTTGTGCTTAAAAGTTGAAAAAAAAAAGTCGAAAATCTTGCTGTCTGCAAGTGGACTCGTCGAGTCTATAGGGGGGACTCGTCGAGTTCATGTGTATCTTCAACCAACTCGGCGAGTGAGTTCATGCACTCGGCGAGTAGGGTCGACTGATTGCAGAATTTCGATTTAGTTGCTGGAAATGAATTAGAAACATTACCCTAAACTGTTTTGGTACTAGAAAACTTGTTTTTGGTGGTGTAATGTCTTTGCTAATTCATTTACAACAACTAGTTATCAAAATTACAAAGTTTTAAGTGTAATTTTTGAATGTTTTCATGTTCATGTTCTTGTTTTTATGATGTTTTAGATGATCATAGGAATTATTTGTAACCTATGTGGTAGATTAATTCTTGATCATAATGTGTTTTAATGGAGTCCATAACTTGTCCTCAAGTTATGGAAAACCAAGAGTCACACTTGAATTAAAACCATTAAAAGAACACAAGAGTTAGAAAAATGAAGAGTCTTCATTCTATTACTCTATTAAACTCATAAGTTACAAGAAATGAAAAGTTTTGAAAGTTACAAAACTTTCCCACAAGTTTTGGAACAAGTAAAGTTAAGTTAAAACTTTAAGTTCCAACCCCTAGAATTTTAAAAGTCAAAATTCAACCCTTATACTTATATTATGATGATTTAATAATTATATATATATATATATATATATATATATATATATATATATATATATATATATATATATATATATATATATATATATGTATAAGAATAAACTCGTCTTACCGCTAGTACGCCTCATTCACAAAGCCGGTCTATAAGGTGGGTATAAGGTTGTTGCCTATAAAATGGTGACTTAATGGGTGTCTACTCTCACCCACCGCTTGCTTGACTGGTGGAGGGTCGTTAGCCGAACGGGTAAGACAAGGACTTATAAACTCTCATTCAAAGTATGATGAATATTATAAAGTAACTAAATGTTTTATTAAATTCCCAATCTTAGTTACTTTAGGAAAATGTGAATAAGGTGCTAATCCATGAAATTACACTTTACACTTTGTCTAAGTCGTTGGTGGAGCGTGTGTGGTTAACCGGCACACTAACTTGGACTTAACAAGGTAGGTAAAGGGTGACTTAAGGTTTATTATAGTATCGGTGGAGCGTGTGTGGTTTACCGGCACATCGATTGAGTGATAAACTTTAAGGGTACCAAGTGATTTGCATGGTTACTTCACACCTCGTTTTGTGATCCTCGGTATCCCAGTCACAAAACTTGGAGGGCACTCTCGAGATTGAAACATGCCTTTGAAAAGTTCATTGAATCTCAAAAAATCTAGGAATTTCTAAAAAAAACCAATAAAACCTAATATCTAATATTTCGGTTTTCGTGGTGGAAATTGGTGAATCGTCATTCACCTACCTTTCAAATATGGTATAGCTTAGATTACGGCATACCTCTTCTAAGTTATATTATATTGTGATTGGATCCTAGCCTTAATATTACATTTGGGTGTTTTATTAAGGACTCTCCTATATTTACACTAAACTTGTTCTTCTCTTTCAGATGTCTTCAAATAATGCTTCTGGCTCGAATCCTAATGGCTCCTTTACTCTTACGAGTTTGTGTGGGAAAGTCACCTTCGATGGATCCAACTTCAATGAATGGATCAGAAACATCAGGATGATTACTCGCTACGAGGACAAAGAATATGTCCTTGACAAGGAGCTTAAGGAAATTGATGAGTCCACTGCAACTCCCCAGGAGATCGCTGACTTCCATACTTATGAAAGAGATGTTACCAAAGTGGCTTGCATCATGATGGCCACAATGACAGCTGAACTCCAAAAGTCTTATGAGGATTTCTACCCTTATGAAATGCACCGAGATTTGATGGAAAGATACCATCAAAGTGCACGACAAGAGAGGTACGAAATCATCTGCTCCATGATAACAACCATGATGAAGGACGGGGATTCCGTCACGAGCCACATGCAGAAAATGCAAAGATATGTGGATCGATTGCTGAAGCTTAATGTGAACCTCCCTGAGGAGCTTGCAATAGATATAATTTTGCGCTCCTTACCATCGTGATATGATCAATTCCACATGACATATCACATGAATAAGGAAGAGGTCACTCTCAGCAAACTTCAGGGACTTCTCAAGACTGCAGAAACAGGTCTTAAGGGGAAGTCGGTTGCTATCACTTCTACTCCAAACTCAACTCCTGTCTTGGCAATCGGGAAAAGTCGAGGGAGGAAGAGAAAGAGATCTTCAAAGGGTACCAAGGCTCGGACCCTTGATGGCTCTTCTTCAAGTGGAACCAAGAATGGTTTCATTACTCCTTCTTCTGACCCAAAAGAGGCTGAATGCTTCTATTGCCATGAAAAAGCTCATTGGAAGCGGAACTGCCCAAAGTACCAGCAGGATGTGAAGGATGGGAAAGTCAAACCCAACCATGCAGGTATTTACACTATCATTTCTAATAACTCACCCCATTCGAAATCTTGGGTCCTTGATACCGGTTGTGGTATTCATATTTGTTGTGACTTGCAGGGACTAAGAAGAAGTGAGGATGTGGAGCAAGGAAGAATAAACTTGATCATGGGGAACAGGAAAGCTTCACATGTCACCAAGATTGGAGTTTATACTTTATCGCTAAGTAGTGGGTTTAGTTTAGATTTGAATAAGTGTTGTTACTCGCCAGGAATGGCAAGAAATATTATTTCCTTTCATGCTTTGTACAAACAAGGGTTTACCTTTTCGTTTAATAATGAAGTTGGTTCTATTGATGCTTTCTTTAATAATGTTCTTTATTTTAAAACATTACCTTGTGATGGTGTGTATGAAGCTGTATCTGTTGTAGATAACTCAGAAAATAATGTTTTGTGTATTGATTCTACTAATAATAATAACTTGGATAAAGCATCATTATGGCATTTTCGTCTTGGACATATAAGCAAGAAACGCATAGGCCAACTCCAAAAGGATGGAGTCTTGGAGTCGTTTGACCTAAAGTCAGATGATAGTTGCGAATCATGCTTACTTGGAAAAATAACAAAGTCACCCTTCACAGGCTCGTGTGAAAGAGGTGAAGGTTTGTTGGACCTTATACACACGGATGTGTGTGGACCATTCAAACATGCCACAAGGGATGCTAATCGTTATTATTTGACTTTTACTGATGATTACAGTAGATATGGATATGTCTACTTAATCAAGCATAAGTCAGAGACTTTCGAGAAGTTTAAGGAATTTAAACAGGAAGTCGAGAATCAATTGGGCAGGAACATTAAGATGCTTCGATCCGATCGAGGTGGTGAGTATCTTAGTTCAGAGTTCCTCGACTATCTAAGGGAATGTGGGATTGTCTCATAATTGACACCTCCCAGGACACCGCAGTTGAATGGTGTGGCTGAGAGGCATAATCGAACCTTTTTGGACATGGTTCGTTCCATGATGAGTCGAGCTTCGCTACCAATCTCATTCTGGGGGTATGCCTTAGAGACTGCCGCCCATATCCTTAATCTAGTCCCTACAAAGAAAGTTGCCAAAACTCCTCACGAGATGTGGACTGGTAAAGTACGTAAACTAGACCACATCAAGATTTGGGGTTGCGAGGCTTTCGTGAGACGCGAGACTCATGATAAGCTCGAACCCCGAAGCGAGAGCTGTATTTTCATCGGCTACCCACATCAATCCTTTGGTTACCTCTTCTACAGACCTAGTGACAATGTGGTCTTTCTGTCAAGAAGAGGAGTCTGTCGAGAAAGAGAGTTTATAAGCCAAGGAGACAGTGGGAGGAAAATTGATCTTGAAGAAATTCAAGAGTCAAGTGGTGAAGGAACTTCAAACTCTAGCCCTCAACTTGAGGAGGAAACTCCTGTTGAGCCAATTGACGAATCTGTACCTCTGAGGCGTTCCACGAGAGTTAGGAGTGCACCTGAGCATTACTATGGATTCCATATTACTGCAGAAGGTGAGACACTTATTAGTGATGGGACACTAGTAAGTCAAGATGACCCTAACAGCTACGAGGAAGCCATGGCAGGCCCCGAGTCTGCTAAATGGAAAGAGGCTATGGATAGCGAGATACAATCCATGTATGACAATCAAGTTTGGAACTTGGTTGAGAAGGTACCAGGTCGAAAGACTGTAGGGTGCAAATGGGTCTTCAAGAAGAAGACCGACATGGATGGTAAAGTACACACTTATAAGGCTAGACTGGTTGCAAAGGGCTTCTCTCAAATTCCTGGAGTGGATTATGATGAGACCTTTTCTCCGGTAGCCAAGATTAAGTCTATTCGGGTTCTGTTAGCCATAGCCACATTTCATGACTATGAAATTTGGCAAATAGATGTCAAAACTACTTTCCTTAATGGAAAGTTGGCTGAAGATGTTTACATGAGTTAGCCAGAGGGTTTTGTCAGCAACGAGTACCCCAATAGAGTGTGTAAGCTTGAGAAATCCATTTATGGGTTAAAGCAAGCACCTCGCAGATGGAATCTTTGCTTTGATGAAAAGGTCAAGGAATTTGGCTTTTCTAGGAGTGAAGATGAATCTTATGTGTATGTCAAGGCTAGTGGGAGTATAGTTAGCTTCTTGGTATTGTATGTGGATGACATACTACTCATAGGAAACGACATTCCAACCCTGCAGGAAGTAAAATCCTGGCTTGGAAAGTGTTTCGCTATGAAGGACCTTGGTGAAGCTGCCTATATTTTAGGGATAAGGATCTTGAGAGATCGGAGTAAAAGACTAATTGGACTTAGTCAAAGTACCTACTTGGATAAGGTGCTGAAGAGATTCAACATGCAGGACTCCAAGAAAGGAGAATTGCCCATCCAGAGTAACGCCAAACTGAGTAAAACACAAAGCCCTAGTACTGAGGTTGAGATAGCACAAATGAGTCGAATACCTTATGCTTCGGCTGTAGGATCGATCATGTATGCTATGACGTGTACTCGACCTGATGTAGCTTTTGCCCTGAGCATGGTTAGCAGGTTTCAGGGGAACCCTGGCAAGGCACACTGGACTGCGGTAAAGAATATTCTCAAGTACCTACGAAGGACTAAGGACTGGGTCCTTACCCTCGGTGGGAGTGATGACTTGAGAGTTGTAGGGTATAGTGATGCTAGCTTCCAGACTGATAGGGATAATTTCCGCTCTCAGTCGGGCTGGGTCTTTACCCTAAATGGAGGAGCAATTTCTTGGAAGAGTTCCAAGCAAGAGACAGTGGCAGATTCTACTTGTGAATCAGAGTATATTGCAGCTAGCGAGGCGGCAAAGGAGGCGTTATGGCTGAGGAACTTCATTGGAGACCTTGGAGTTGTACCAGCTATTAAAGAGCCAATGGAAATTTTTTGTGATAGTGAAAGTGTTGTTACCTTAGCAAAGGAACCAAGGGATCATGGGAGATCTAGACACATCGACAGAAAATACCATTTCATCAGACATCGGATCGAAGAAGGACTCCTCGTGGCAAAGAGGGTATCATCCGATGAGAATCCGGCAGATCCCCTCACGAAGGGACTGACTCGGGTTAAGCATCTCCAACATGCTCGAAGCATCGGTTTAAAGGATGATATTAGATTTAGTAGTTAGATAACCTCGAAATTTGTAAAGTGTAATTGACATCTGATGATGAATAAAAATGTTTTTTATTTATGAGTAAAATGTTGCTATCTCATGTCGATCGTTTACTATATTTCTTTTGCATGTTTTGACTTCTAGGATAATTTTGTTTGGTATAACATATTATTCAAACCTCCACAGTCGGTCATATGTCGGAAGTAGGTATGAATCAAGACTGTCATGGTTGGTTGTAGAGGTCTTGGACAAGGCTACAGCAATCATGAGTGCTCATAAGTTCTGAGCATTGGACTCAACCTACGCTCACTGGAATCACTTCATGGAATTCTATCTCGAGTGATCGTGAGACGGTAATATCATATAAGTCTTCAAACCTAGAGATATGATTTGTTACTTACAAGTTGGTTATGGATTGATTGTACGAAAACACATTGGTAACTCGATGTTATAAAACGTGCTCTTGTGTGTAATTCAATGAGTGGTAGAACAAACATATGAGTCGAAGTTTATCTGTTCCTTCTTGGATTAGAAGCTGATATCTGGGCCCCTCGATGATTTTGTTTTGACCTATGTACCGGGCCCCGTCAGAGCTAAATTGATGTGTTCAATGAAGTTCTTTGTCAAACAAATCGGAAATCGGGAAACAAACTGTTGGACAATAAGTAAGACGTTGTTCCGTGTATTTGTCCGACTGATATCTAGAACAGAGGATTATATGATCACTTATCTTAAATGGCGTACCATCATCTTCTCAGTTCCAAGAAACCTTGTAAAGAGCTACGATTGCCGATCGGTTCCTGAAGTCATACTTGCAGTAATAGTTATTAGACTTATCCAAGTAGGAGACTATTGGATAAGGTGTCTAAGTCCATAACTATTTCTGGTATGTACTTGACCCGACCCGGCATGGTCCATTTGGGTTGCATGGCACCATGCAATTGGATAGACTAAATGAGAGAAATAACACTTGGAGATTATTAATATATTATAAGTTCTAATATATTAATAATATTATTTGATTAGTTTGATCAAGAATTAATTTAGAATTAATTATGTGATCAAAAGATAACTGATTAAATATATGGGTTGATTATGTAAATCATCCATATCTTGTATAGTGGGCTAAGAGGCTCCATGGATTGTCAAGTTGGGTTCCACCCATTGGATGCTCCATGGATGCTCCATGGGAGTTACAAACCCATGGGTCATGGAAATGAAGAGTCATGACACATTAGGGTTTAACCCTAGATGTGTCAACACTATATAAGAAACATGTTCTCCACCTAAAATCGGTTACACTAAGAAACAAGAGGGCTTGGCCAATTTTTGAGAAGTGTGTTTTCTCTCATAAGTTCTTCCAAGAGCATTTGGTGTTGTGTGAAGCATTTGAGGCATCACACTTGGGGTGCTAGGCTCACAAGGTTTCAAGGAACACAAACAACAACAAGGTAAGTTATTCTATCTATACTTTAAGTTAAAATTGTTCCCCATGTATGCTAGATAGGAATATAACCTTGGAATTCAACTTTGCATGATAATTAGACAAACATAGATCCAAGGTTATTAGGGTTGCATGTACACTTAGGAAGTGTTAGAATGCTCAAAACCCATCAGAAATTTCATGACGATTTGGGTACTTGTTTGTAGTTTAGCACGACCTTTCACCTGCAGAAAGATGGTCAGAGTGAGCGGTCCATCCAGACTCTGGAGGATATGCTACGGGCATGCGTCCTCGACTTTGGTGGTAGCCAGGATACCTTCCTTCCTTTGGAAGAGTTATCCTACAATAATAGCTACCATGCGAATATCGACCGCCCTCCCTTTGAGATGTTATATGGGAGGAAGTATAGGACCTCGATATGATGGGGTAAGGTTGAATAGAGGGTCATGGGCAGTACCAAAGTGGTACTCAAGACGCCGGAGAAAATACAGCAGGTTAGGAGCAGGTTCAGACTGCTCAGTGTCGGTAGAAGAGCTACTTTGACAGACGCCGATTGGACTTGGAGTTCTAGGTCGGGGATATGGTTATCCTAAAGATGTCACCATGGAAATCTGTCATCCAGTTTAGGAAACAGGGAAAGTTAGGCCCCAGGTACATTGGTCCTTTCATGGTTGCAGCGTTGGTGGGCAAGGTGGCATATAGGCTGGATCTGCAAGCTAAACTTAGTCAGATCCATCGTACCTTTCATGTCTCCCAACGGTGGAAGTGCATGGTAGATGACTCCGCGGTGGTACCCCTAAAGGATATTCAGGTGGATGACAGCCTGAACTACATCGAGCGGCTGGTATCCAACCTTGACAGGAAGACGAATGCTCTTAGGAACAAGAAGGTCGAGTTAATAAAGGTGCAATGGCAGCACCGCAAGGGCTCAGAACGGACATGGGAGCCGGAGGACGAGATGAGGGAGCACTACCCTGAGCAATTTGCATATGCAGCAGACTTCGAGGACGAAGTCTAAAATAAGTGGGGGAGATTTGTAACACCCAGTTCCTGGTATGTATTTTAATAAAGATTTATTCATTTTTGAAAAAGGACTCAACGAGTTGGAGGCCCCAAACTCGTCGATTAGGAATGGGATTTTTGGACGGGGGACTTCAAGTCTACACGACGAGTCGAGAAGCCTCGACTCGACGAGTTGTGCTGCCAGATCTTAACACCCCCATTGTGGCCTCCCTCATTGCCTTCCATAGTCCAGCAAATCCCAATTCGTGATCTTGAGCTTTGTGAGTGTGTGTGAGTGAAAAAGGAGGGATTCTTTGGTGTTTTCTTGAAGGGGTGGAAGCTTGAAGTGCTTGGTTGAAGGAAGGAGCTTTGGATCCAGAAGAAGAACTTCATTTCCAGTTCATTTGAAGTATAAAGTCTATACCTTGTCTATTTGTTTACTAGAACTCTTCATAGGGTAGCATAGGGCCATATGGAGCATAATATGGAACCATTCATGGATGCAAGCATGCTTTGGGGTAATAAATTTAGATCCAAAGTATTTGAGGGACTCCATGGCATAAGGGCGCCAACTTTGTGGCCATGGGAGTCGCACGCATCATATGAACCACTTTTTAGGGCTTTTGAGCTAAATAACCCGTGCATGCACAAAAAGTTAGAAACTTTACATGATATATTGACCATTGGGAACCAGATCTGTGTTTTGGATACAGTAACCCCGACTAAGAATGACTGTATGGATTTAGACTATGGGGGACTCGACTAGTTGGGTCGTGGTCCCCTAAAATTTTCTGTTACTAAGTAAACTCGCTAAGTCTTGGAGATGACTCAGCAAGTTGGACACGTTTTGGGCTTGAAGAGTAAAGAACTCGACGAGTCCAAGAAGAAACTCGACGAGTTATGAAAAAAATGTCCCGACTTTGTACAAAGGAGAACTCGACGAGTTCAAGGAGGAACTCGGCAAGTTGTGGGTAAAAGGTCCCAACTATGTTATAAGGAAGAACTCGACGAGTTCATGAAAGAACTCGACGAGTAGGAATGGGACATCGAGGTTTTATGGATTATGGAACTCGGCAACTTGATGGATTATGGAACCAGACGTTGGCTTTGAACAAAAGTTGACCATGACCAGGGTGTTGACCTTGACTTTGAATTTGACCTGATTTGACCCTTAAAAGGTTTATGAGTATGGAATGGTAGTTAAAGGGGGGTTGTTATGAGTAGGAGTTTGAGAGGAGTTGATCCTAGCACCGAGGATAGTTCAACTACTATACGGCATTCAGGTCAGTTACCTTCTAGTATAAATGGGTCGAAGGCACCAATGTTGGCCCACTAGTAAGAGCTATAGTAGAGATGATTGTCTTTGTGATAATTATCTGTTATGTTACTATCTGTTATGCTTATGTGCTAGTATGCTATGATTTTATGTGATAGTGGTAGGAGGGGTAGGATAGACCCTAGTACCGGTCGATAGGGACGAATGGATATGGTAGCACCCGGATGAGCTAGGCAGTATATGATTTATATGTTTATGCACTAGGGTGCTATATGGTAGAAGTAGGGGGTGACATAGTCCCCACTACTAG